>NW_026055499.1:0-600000 GCF_023757995.1 Alternaria metachromatica
ATTAAAAATAAAAAAAAAAAAAAAAAAAAAAAAAAAAAAAAAAAAAAAAAAAAAGAACTAGCTACTAAGAATAGAACTACTTTAAAGTATTATACTATAGTAAAAGTAGTTTATATTAAAGTTATAAGTATTACTTAGCTACTTACTATAGTAGAGCTACTATATATAGCTATTTTTACTTTTATATAATATAGTTTACTTAAAATATAAGTTAGTCTAGATACTACTAAATAAAGTAATAAGCTTTTTCTTTTTATAATTTTTAAGCTTTTTCTAGTATATCTAGTATAAATAAAAGTTTATATATTTATTTTATATTTTTTTATACTTTAGAGTTATACTAAAGTTAATAGTAAGCTACTTAGAAGTAAGAGCTTTTATATAGTTAGCGTCTTTATATAAGTTTTAAAAAAAAAAATACTATAATATAATATTTTTATTAATATTAAATATATAAAGTAGAAGTAGTTATATATAAGTAAGAGTATTTATATAGTTAGTATTCTTATAAAAGTTTTAAAAAAAAATAGTTTATAAAGTAATATCTTTACTCTTATTAAATATATAGGCTTATAGTAAATATATAAATATACTAAGAGTAAGCTAAGTAGAATACTATAAAATAAGGCTAAAAGTTTAGTAAATAGCTTTAAACTTTATTAAATTAAGTAGCTTTATAAGTATATTAGTAGAATTATTTTTACTACTAATTTACTTAATTAATATAGTACTATTTTAGATATAGTCTTAGAGAAAGTAGTAGTATATATTAATATACTTACTATAGTAGTAAAACTTAGAATTCTTAGAAAGTTTAATTATAAACTAATTATTAATATAAATTAAAATAGTAGAGAAATAAATACTAAAGTCTAAGTTATTAATAAAGTCTTTAAGCTAGATAGCTTTCTTAATAGCTTTACTTAAAGTAATATATTTAGCTTTATAAGTAGATTATATAATAACTTTTTATTTAGTAAAGATTTAGAAAATAAAGCTATTAGCTAGCGTAAATATATAGCTAGTAGTAAAGTAATATAAGTTTTTATATTTTATCTAGTCTACATCTATATATCTAATAAAGCATAGTTTCTATCTAGAATATATTATACTAATATCTTATATTCTCTTAATATAAAAGTAGATATAAGTAATACTATTAAAATACTTCTAGAAAAAGTTTACGTTATAATATTTATAAAGAGAAGTAGTATAAGTAAAGTTAATATAAGTTATAGTAAGTATATAGTTAAGTAAACTAAATATCTAAAAGTAATACTTCTTAAATAATAAAGTAGTATCTCTATTATTATTAAAAGTTTATATAAGCTTTAACTAATAGTTATAAGAAGTATTAGTAATAAAGAAATTACTAAGATTATACTAATCTAGTATATAATAAATATACTTTACTTAGTAAATCTTTATAGTACTATAAGTATACTTAATATATATTTCTAAGTATAGCGTATTTAAATTCTTAAAAGTAATAATAAATACTATAGTAAGTTAGACCTTAAATAGATTAATAATATTATTATATAAAGTATAAATATAGATATTATTAATATATATAGAAATAATAATTATATTTATAATATATACGTAGATATAAGAATTATAGAGTAAGATTTAAAAGCTAATATCTATTAGCTTCTTAGTAAGTATCTAATACTATACTTAAAGAGACTAGATAAGTTTATAAAGAAACTTTTTTAGTAACTAAGTATACTTCTTAAAAAGTACTATAAAAGAAAGTAGTATATAATATACTTACTTTTTAAGTTTAGTATTAAGAAATACTATATAGATATCTACTTATAATATCTTCTACTTAAAAAGTATATATAGAGTAAGTAATATTTAAATAGATATAGACTTAGCTATTAAAGAGAACTTCTTATTATAATTAATACTAAGCTACTATTAGAAACCTTAAATAACTATATAAGCCTTAAACTTTATAATATTACTAGTAGAGGTAAGTTTAGTCTTATAAATAAATTTAAATAAGATAGCTTTAGTGCTATAAAGTAATAGAATAATCTTATAGATATTTTTAGTAAGAAGAAAATCTAGCTTAGTATTAGTAGCTTAGTACTAGTCTTTTACTTAAGATATTATTATAGTTTTTTTATAGAAATATAGTTCTTATAGAACTAGTATAGAAATAAAAGTATATAGTATAGATAAGTTATTATCTAATAGTAGGTCTTAATACTAAAATATAGTATAGGTAGAACTATTATTAGAGTATACTATACTAGAGATATTAGAGTAGTTCTAAAGTAGATATAAGAAAGATATAGTAAGGCTAGTAAGATTATATATATTCTTATTCTATAAGCCTTTATTAAAGTTATTAGAAATATTATAGAGTAGATTAATATATCTATATAAATAAGAGCTCTTATACTCTAGGTTATAGATTATAGTAAGATTTTTATTATCTTTATTAATAGAGTATATAGTAATTTCTTTTATAATATAGGTACTAGAGCTAGTGCGTATACTATATATCTTTATCTTATACTATCTATAGTCTATAAAGATATATTATCTATAGAGGTAGTAACTTTAAAAGCTTATATAATTCTACTCTAAGTAGAGATATACTATATAAATATTAATAGAAATATTATCTAGTTTACTATTAAAATATTTAGCTATCTATATTATATTATTATTACTAAACTAAGTATAGAGCTAGATATATATATCTTAAGAAAATACTTTAAAAGAAGTAGCCTCTATATATTAATAGTAGAGTATAGTAAGATTATAACTTCTACTTAGCTTTATATAAGCTAAGTATTACTTATTATCTTTATTTATAAAGAGAATATACGTTTAGTATTAGTTAATATATATATTATATAAATTAGCACTATTACACTAAACTATAAATAAACTACCTTTATCTCTAGAAGAATATCTACTAGAATACTATTAATATAAGTTCTAGTATATAGTATATTACTTCTTACAAGAAAGTAGTTAAATAACTAAAAGAGTAACTAAAATATAGTTAAGCTAATTATAGGTAGAGATATAGATATTATAAGAACTATTAGGTAACTAGTAAATATACTTAGTTTTATAGCTCTTTAACTTATATAGATAGTATAAAACTTATACTTATTACTACTATTTTACTATACTTAAGATATAGCGCGTCTTACTCTTAGTATAACTATAGTATTTACTACTTGCGTTTTTATAAGAGTAGTTAGCGCTAGTATTTAAATATCTAATATATAAAGCTAGTTAAATAGCGTTATATTTATCTAACTTAAGAGTTCTATTAAGTACTTATTCTATTACTAAGATAGTATTATTAGAGATAGAAGTTAATAGTATTATAATATCTACACTATACGCTAGAGTAGCTAGAATAATAATATTATTATTACTACTTTTATAAATAAAAGTAGAGAGAATAATAATAGTATTATTACTAGCTAAGTAAATAGAAGTAGAGAAAATAATAATATTATTACTAGTAGTAGAAGTATTAAATATAATAGGTAAAGCGTTTCTAAAGAGTAAAGTAGAAGTAAAAGCGCTAGTAAAGTAAAATAATATCTCTAGTTACCTAAGTAAAAACGCTTTAAGCTACTTTTACTTCTTTTTATATTATATATTCTTTTACTACTAATACTATAAGTAGTTATAGTTAGACTAAGTCTAGTAGTTATAATCTCTATTTCTTCTAACGCACTATTTATATAAATTATTATTAGTATTAAAGAATTATATATACTTATAGTTAGAACGTAAGTATAAGCTATATACTTTATTATTATTAATAGGCTTATACATCTATAGTAGTTTAGGTAACTTTAACTAATTAATTTCTATACTAAATATATTAGTTATACTATTAAAAGATATAAAAATAATATTAGTATTATATAATTTAGAGTAGAAAGAACTATTAGAGTTATAAGCTATATCTAGAATAAGAAGCTATATAAAAGGTATATAATTATTAATATAAAGTTTATAAAACTATATATTATTAAAACTAGTAGAGTTATTAACTTAAGTAATAGTAATACGCTTTATCTTATAAGTATTAGACTACTATATAAGATAGATCTAGTTACTTAGAGTATATAGAAAGTAAGTAAGATAACTATAGAAATAATAAAGCTTAGTAATAGCTTATAGCGCTATAAGCTCTAAAGAAAAAGTAATATATATATAAGTACTCTAGACATTATCTCTAGCTAAGTTAGGCCTTCTACTATATAGTGCTTTATATAATATTTTTAGAAAATAAAAAGCTTTAGAAAAAGCTTAATTCTTCTTATTAACTAACTTAACTATAGTAAATATCTAAAGGTCTTTAAGTAGTATAGTATTATAAAGAGTCTTCTTATTTTAGTTTATAATTCTCTAGACTATAAAAGAGATAGACGTAAAATTCTAAATTATTATAGTAGTACGCTTTTATACTATATAGTATAAGCGTTTAGTAGCGCTAGCCTAATAATAGATATAGAGTATACTAGCTTTAATAGTAATACTATAAGTAGTATAGTAGTTAGTAATTATCTATTATATAAACTTATTATTATAATAAAAATATATAATAGAATAACTATATTTATTAAAGAGGTATTAAAAGGTATCTAGAAGAAGCTAAGTAATCTTACTTTTAATTTTAAAAAAACTAACCTATATAAAATAAGTAGTATTATTAATAAAAAAAAGTATATAGTATTTACTTTTAAGACTAGAAATAGAATATAGTCTCTAGATATTAATAGTAACTAGTTTACTAATATATTTATAATACTAGTTTATAAAGTCTTTAGAAATTCTATAAAGAGCGCGTATAGTAGCGTAAACTAAGTACTAATTTTTAAGCTTAGTCTAAATTTACTTATTAGTAATAGCTATACTATTACTAATTTTAGTAAAATAGCGTATATATAAAAGAGAAAGATACTTTAGGTAATAATACTTTAACTATACTAAATTATTAAAGTTAATAGTAGTAGCTATAATAAGGTTAGAGAAATAAGTTATACTTAGAATATAAATATTAGCGTTAGCGTATAGTAGAGTCTAAGTAATTTTCTTATTATTATATTTATAGTATAATAGTATACTATTCTTTTAATTAGTAAGTATATAGTACCTAAAATTAGTATTAATAAAAGAAAATATAAAGAGTAAGTTATAGTAGATATTAAGTATATAATAAACATTACTTAGCTAAAGAATAAAATAGAAGCTATTATAATTAGTAATAATAAACTTAATATTATCTTTTCTAGTAATCTTAAGTTATAAGCCTTACTTATAGACTCTAATATACTTAGTGTAGTACTTAAAATAAGAAAATAAAAAGAAATTATTTATAATATAGTAGAAAGCACTACTATTAAGAATCTAGAAATTAGATATAAAAATAGTAAAAGAAGTTATAGCTATAAACGTATATATATTAGAACTATTAACTATATCTAAACTTAATATATACTTATTAACTTTATAGTTAGCCTCTTTTATATAAGTAAAATACCTATAGTTCTAAGAGAAATTAGCGCTAGTTATAGATATAGAGTAGATATATATATAGTTAAAGTTTAAGTAGCTAATATTAAGATAATTAAAATTAAAAGTATTCTAAGATAGAGAAAAGTTATATATAGAAGTAATTATATAGTTAAGATAGTTAGAGAAGAATATATTATTATTATTATTAATAAGAGTAAAGTTTATATTAGAAGTAGAAGTAAATAGAGTATCTTTATAAGCCTTCTTATAATAAATAGTTTTAATATAACTTAGCTTCTTATAAAAAGTATATATAAATATATTAAGTTTACTTATATAATAGTAAGTATTAATAAAGTAACTAATATTACTATAGTATAAGTATATAAGTAAAGTAGACTTATTAGAGATATTATTAATAGAGTAGATATTATACTAGTTAGTAGTAGAATCTTTATAAAAGTACTTATTCTTTAAAATAGTTTACTTATTTTTATTATTATTATAGTATAGTAAAGAGATTAGAAGTATCTCTATTAGAATAGGTACTTAATATAGTTAATTATATTATATATATATCTATAGTTATTATTCTTGTCTAAACGCTATTTAGGCCTAGCTTTTCTCTAGCGTACTAACTCTTAAGCCTAATAGCTATTTAGTCTATTATTATATTACTAGTTTTACTACTATATCTCTTTTACACTTAAGAAGAAAGCCTTCTCTTCTTCTTAAGTATAAATAAGAGAATAGCTCTTAGATATTTTCTTCTACTTATTATATTACTAGATTCTATCTACTTAATCTAAATATACTATACGCTAAACTTCTATCTAGAAATCTAAATATAAAATCTCTTTAGACTATTTCTATTCTAGTATATCTTCTTCTATTACTCTTTTTATTTTAATTTAATCTCTTCTACTAGCCTATAGCTTTTTTCTCTATTTCTTTAGTATATTTTAAACCTTATTTTAATTACTTTTAATATTAGTAGCTAATAATCTTTTAGGCTTAAATCTATGTCTTTTTTAAATTTAATCTTTACTTTTTTATAGCGCCTACCTATTTAGCGCTTAACTCTCTATAATATTAGCCTTTTCTCTAATAGATATTCTATTATCTCTAGTATATTACTAGTGTATTTATAGAGATATTTTAGAAGGTTTATACGTACTATACTACTATTAGAATCTATATACTAGTTACCTTACTTTTTTACTTAAGAGCTCTTTAGCGCTTAGTAACTAAGCTATTAAAATAATAATATTATAACTTTTCTTCTTACGTATAGTAATTACTACTCTTAACTCTATCTTTACGCGTATAGCCTTTTACTATTCTCTCTCTATTTTCTTCTCTTTTTCTACTCTACTCTACCTTAACTTTTTTTCTCTACTATAGCTTTACTTAAGCGCTCTAAAGGTAAGTTAGCTACTATAAACACTATACTAGTTACTATATCTACTTTCTATACTTAGAAGCTTACTACTAAGCTAGCTATTATATCTAAAGCTAATAATAGCTCTACTACTTCTACTACTATATCTACTCTTAAGCCTACTATAGCTAAGTAAGCTACTACTATTACTATATACGCGCTTATACTTTCTAAGCTAACTTCTACTAATAAAATAACTATTAAGCCTAAGGCTATAAATAATTCTACTACTATTACTACTTAGCCTATAACTAAAAGTGCTAGTAATAATACTACGCTATTATTCTAATCTTTGTGTACGCCTAAATAGCTATTAGCTAAATCTACTCTATCTACTCTACTTAAGACTATACTCTTAATTAAAGCTAAGACTAGCGCTAGTGTTAGCTAAACTAATACTATTATAACTAACGTACTTAATACTACTTTACTACTCTTCTCTATTTACAACATTAACTCTACTAGCTCTTCTTAGCTTAACTTAGCTCTAATAAAAGCCTCTTAAATATCTACGTCTTATCTTTCTAAGAAGTAGAAGAACTAAAGTAAGTCTCTATATCTTTCTATTTTTACTCTAACTAAAGCTATTAAAGAAGGTAGATATAGTATATATATAGTAAAGTTATATAAGTATAAAACCTCTAACTCTAGTTATAATTAGTATATTATTTAGCGTAAGTCTTTTCTCTTCTCTAGAGCCTTTTAACTAAATATTATTCTAATATCTTCTATCTTATTAGTAACTAACTAAAGAGCTTATATTATTACTCTTAGCTTTACTATAAATATATAGAATTACTTATATACCTTACAAAGCGTAGAATATATACTTAGGCTTTTTCTATCTATTTTAGCTACTAATTAGAAAAGCTATTAGTCTAATATATAAGTTAACGCTTATAGTAACTTCTACTTAGCTAATCTAGAGATAACTATTAGTAAATTCTTTTAGTTAGATAATAAGTCTGCGCGCTAGCTATTTAACTCTAATATAAAGGCGCTTATACTATCTTATTACTTTAGCGCTAAGTTAGTTAGTATAATTAATTCTTTAGTTAAGAATTCTTCTATTAAGATTATTATCTATAGTTAGTATACGTTATTAAATTATAGAAAGATATTTAGCTAGTATATCTAGGTCTATATTAATAGCTAGCTAATAAAGAGTAGAGTTTACACTAATTACTTAAAGTATAGTAATTATTAGGTCTACTCTTTTTATAGTAAGTTGCTAACTATTCTTTAGATACTTACTTTCTTATTTCTAGTATCTTTACTAATATATTCTTCTAAGAACTTAAGTAGTAAAGCGTAGTCTTAAGTCTACTATAGCTACTAAGTCTATAGTTACCTTTAATATAATTACTAGTCTCTTTAAGAGCGTTCTTACTTATCTTAAAGCTAGTAAGAAGCTAACTACTATATCTAAAGAGAGTAATAAGGCTTTATTTACTTAGGCTAGTAATAGTATAGCTACTTAGTATAAATACTATTTAAGTAATATTAACGCTAGTTGTAACTTAGCTTTCTAACTAAGTCTAAAGAATCTTAGCTATAATTTACTTAAAAAGGCTTCTAATACTAAGGCTACTTCTACTTCTACTAGTATAACTTATATTTAGTTATTATTACTACGCTTAAAGATTCTTAGTAAGAGTAATAATAAGTCTAAGTTAACTATTACTAAGTGTTAGAGCTAATCTATAAAGTCTAATTTATCTACTAGCTAGCCTACTCTAGACGCTACGCTTTCTATTAGACCTAATAGCTATTTAGCTACTAGTGTTCTTAAGCCTATTACGCTAACTAGAAAACCTTATTATTACGCTCTCTATGCTATTTCTTCTTCTATCTAGATTTTAGATAGTAGTTATAGTTAACTTTATAAGTAGCCTAAGTCTAAGAAAGCTATTACTAATAAAGTAGATACTATTAGTAATAATATTATTAAGTCTAAGGCTTCTACTATTACTACTTCTATTACTACTTCTACTAAAACTACTAAGCCTATTTCTTCTTTAACTTCTACTAATTCTATAACTTCTAGCTCTACTAGCTCTTCTATACGTAGGTAGTTCTCTAGTTTCTTTTCTCTCTAATTAACTCTTAGGTCTATCTATTCTACTTTATAGTTATAGTAAATAAAATTATAATATACTTCTAAGTCTTCTCTTATTACTTTATATTCTTACGCCTATAATATTATAATAGCTAAACCTATATTACTTTTCTTTTATACTTAAAAGAAAGAAAGTCTCTTCTTTTTTAGCCTTAGGTTCTAAATATTATTTAGATATAATCTTTTTATTATAATATTCTTAGGTTCTTAGTAGTTATTATAATAATACTAGATTCTAAGCTATAATTAAGAAGTACTAATAGTAATAGCTTTAGCAGCCTTTATAATTATATAGAAGATTTTCTAATATCTTTCTAAATTAAAATAATTCTTTTATAAAGTTAAGATTTATTTCTAAAGTTCTTAAAGCTATTCTCTAGCCTATCTAAGAGCCTTTTCTTATTAGTAGATACTAATCTAAGCACCTACTTAAGATATCTAGTTAGAGTTTTACTATAGCTTTAGCTAAGTAGCCTTTAGTTAAAATTCTAACTACTCTAAATGTATTGTATTCTATATTATAGTATTATAATATTCTTTTTATATTACTAATATATTCTAAGAGTATTATTATATACTAGCTAGCTTTAAAATTCTAGTATTATAATCTAGTATTACGTAGTAGTTCTTATAAGAAAAGTAAGTTTATTACTATAGGCTTAATAGCTCTTTAGATAGTAAATATATTAAGTAAATTCTTTTATAATATCTCTATTACTACTTTCTACTCTTTTTATACTTTAACTACCTTATACTCTTTTATATACTTTTTTATCTCTTCTTACTCTTTACTTTACTACTACTACTATTATTCTATATATATTCTTACTATAGCTTTTAGCTCTATTAATACTACGCCTAAAGATAAAACTATTAAGTAGCTTCTTATTAAGAGCGTATCTATTATCTTCTCTAACTTTAATAACGTCTACTCTACTACTCTATAAGCTCTTCTATACGCTATATCTAAGTAAGCGTCTACTATTACTACGCTAGAAGCTACTACTACTAAGATAACTACTACGCCTAAAGCTAAGAACTATTTAGCTACTATTACTACTTAGCCTATACTTATAAGTGCTAATAAGTTTAATAAGCTAGATACGTAGCCTTTTAATAACTTTAACTTCTTTACTTTAGATAATAAAAGATCTCTTCTTAGCCTTTAAAAGTAGATTAATATTAAGATATTCTTAGGTATTATATAAATAAATTTTAACCTTAATTACGCGCTAAGCGTCTCTTAGACGCTTTAAGGTATTATAGATAAGAATACTTTACGCTCTACTATACTGCCTAACTACTATAAAACTCTATCTAATATTAAGAAATTTAGCTCTTCTATTAAAAGCTCTAGCCTATCTAAGTCTAAAGTTCTTTCTAAGTTATCTATAAAAAAGCATCTAGTGCCTAAAGCTCTTAGTAATTAGGTAGTAGAGTTATATAAGCTACTAAAGCGTATTTCTACCTCTAATACTATTATTAGCTAGAGTAAGTCTACTATCTTTTTTTCTTACTTTCTAAAAGATATTTTACTAATATTATATTTTTTTATAGTAATATATATATTACGCGTAGACTTTACTATTAACTAGGTTAAAAACCTTTATAGATATATTATTAACCTTAACACTTTAGAAACTCTAGCTAGACTAGTTCTTATAGTAGCCTACTTTCTAACTTAGAGTAAAGAACTTTAAATTAAGTGTAAAATTAATTTAGCACTTCTAGATATATCTAAAGACTATTTATCTTTCTATAAGTTCTTCTCTCTTAGTATAAACTATAAGTAAATTATCTTTAAGCTTCTTATTACTATACTTATATACTACTATCTTATTAGTGTAATTAAGTATAAGTTAGCTTTAGATAAGAATAAAAAGCTTAGTAGATATAATAAAATATATAGCTATTATAAATATAGTTTAAAGCTTCTATTTAAGTTATATTACTTAGTTATATTAAATAGCTTTCTAATACTATAGAGAACTTACACTAATTACTACGTAAAAAGCGTAGAACTCTAGTGCTCTTTTACTTATAAGTTTCTAACTATCTTTTAGATATCTACTTTCTTAGTATTAGTATAATAGCTAACTTATTCTTAGATTAGCCTAACTTCTTTAGTAAGAAGATTATATTTACTAAGCTAGTAGATTTTAATAAGCCTTTTATAGTATTCTACCTTCTTTATTAATTATTCTAGCTTTTCTTCTCTCTTAATAGCTCTAATAGTCTAAGCGCACTTTAGTTATATAAGAAGAGTTCTATAGTTTAGGCTTTATATACTTCTAAGAAGCTAGTTAGTAATAGTAACTATAATTCTACTAAGAAGTTCTAAAACTTAGATATTAGTAACTATAGTAAGAGTATCTCTAAGAAAGATTATAAGCTAAGGCTTACTTAGCTAGAGAAGGCTATAGCTACTCTAAAGAGTCTTCTAGCTCTACTATCTTCTAAGCGTAAGTGCGTTTTTTCTATAAATACTATAAAGTCTATTTCTACTAAGAAAATAAAGAAACTAGTACTACTATCTACTTCTATGTATACTCTTTGCACTTATAAGCCTACTATGCCTTCTACTAAGACTATAGATATTAATAATAATAAGAGTAATAAATTTCTTACTTTATCTAAGTCTAAAGGCTTATTAGTCTAGAAGACCTCTAGTAAGAAGAAGAAGAAGAGTAAGAAGTAGATACGTTACTTAGTTATAGGCTAAAATAGTAGTAGCTATTCTCTATATATATTTATAAATATAGTTTAGAGCTTAGTTATAGTATTTAATATATATATATCTAAAACTACTTAAAACTATACCTATAATATATATGCCTAATACTTATTCTAGTTAAAATCTAGCTTCTTTATTAGAATAACTACTAATAATTACTAAAGTCTAGATAATACCTATTTTATATTTTATTTTTCTTCTATCTTAACTAATAAATTATCTAGTTAAGCTCTTAGCTATAGGCTTCTTTAAACTTTAGTTAACTCTAGAGTATCTAGAATATCTTAGCTATACGTAGACTGTTTAGACATTTTATTATTATTATTACTACTTACTTCTTAATTTATATTATTAGTTTTATTAGTAGAGAATATAGTTATAGTGTAGTCTAGTCTATTAATCTTAGTAAGATCTACTACTATACGCTAGTAAAAGGCCTTTAGATAGTTTTCTAGTATATAACTTTAGAAAGAGGTACTATTAAGCTCTTCTAACTAATACTAATCTTTTTTATTAATACTACTAATGTAAAATAGCCTCTTTTACTTAGATAGAAACTTAGTAAGTATAGATTAGTTATTTTTATAGAAAGAGTCTCTTAATAGAATAAAATTATCTAAAGAAAGCTTACTTAGCTAAAAGACTCTTAACTAGTTAAAATAGTTCTTGTTTTTATACCTAAGACGTATAGTGTAGTTAATAGACTTCTTAAATTATTTATCTCTATAGTTAAACTAGTAGACTTATATTATAAGAAGAGTAGATATATTCTAAATATTATTCTATAGAAGCGTTTACTAAGTTAGAATAGATAGCTTAATAGGTAAGATATACTACTAGCTTAAGACTAAGTACACTAGTGTTTTGTTTATAAATTACTTAATAGTAGTATAGTTAGCCTATAGAATATTAGATAAGTTATCTACCTAGTTACTAGAAAGCTTCTTTAGAGTAGCTATAATAGGCGCGTACTCTTACTTAATAAGTTCTTACTTCTAAAAGTAGTAGGCACTTAAAATAACTCTATTAATTCTCTATTACTTCTAAAGTTTCTTAATAAGGCTTTTATTCTTAGAGCCTCTATTAGCTAATATCTTAAGTAGAATACTCTATTAATAAAAGATATTATATAGTAGAAACTTCTAAACACTCTTTAAGTTATTCTTAGCTAAAGCCTTAGCTTCTATCTATTGTAAAAGATAGTCTTAGGTAATAATAAGAAACTTCTTACTATTATAGCTAGGCAGTATATAAATAACGTTAATAGTAATCTATATAAATAGTATTATTAGTAGCTCTATAGGCTAAAGCTCTTCTTAAACTATTACTAATATATATAATTAGTACTTAGAGTAGAACTATATATAGCGTTTAACTTAATTATACTATTCTTTCTAATAGTAGCGCGCCTATACCTTACGCTAGATACCTTTCTTATCTTAGTAGCTAGACTTATTATAGAGAGATCTAATAATCTTATACTACTTATCTATTAAGTTAACTACTCTTTATAGAGGCTAGCCTTCTAAGAAGATTATAAAAAGATATTATTCTCTAATAGTTATTTAGAGCGCCTTCTTCTTAAACTTATAAAACTTAGTAGTAGATATATACTTAGGCCTTCTATAGAATAGAAGCTAGTCTATAATTACTTATAATACGTTACTATAGCTATCTACTAGTAGTTAATTATTAAAAGAAAAATCTATCTAGTATATTCTATACGCGTACGCTAGAGCTTTACTAAAGATAAGCTAAACTATATTTAGGTGCGTATTAATAAAGTCTTTTACATCTTTCTTAGATTTATTAAGTAGCTTCTAGCTATCTAGCTTAGGTATTCTTAAAAGAGTATTAGCTATAACGTTCTTCTTACTAGCTATATAGATAATATTAAACTTCTATATATTAAGAAGTATAAGCTACTAAGTAATTAGAGCTCTAGAGAGATCTATTACGCTTTATTAGAGTTACGTAATAAGCGTTTTTACGTCTATTTTAACTTAGAAGTTTACTCTATAGATATAGAACTAAAACTTCTTTAGAGAAAGTAGAAGAGCCTTATATTTATACTTACTTAAATTCTAATTTCTCTAAGTAGTAGACTAAACTTTACTCTTAAAGTGTATAAAGTAATAATAGCTATTTAGATTAAGCTATATAATAACTATACTCTAACTCTTCTTACTACTATTAACTATAAAAATAATCTTTTAGATAGACTTAGTGTAATTAATAGAAACTAGCGCTAGAGTAGTTATTAGAGCTACCTTAAGATATTCTATTACTTACTTCTACTCTAAACCTTATTTAAATAGTGTATTCTTATAGAGAAGCTTAAATAAAAAAGCTATAATAATAGTAAAATCTAGTACTTATACTCTATAGTAAACGTAGATTTTAAGAAATATTTAGACTTTCTTAGTATTATAATAATCTAGCTAACGTGTAATCTTATTAACCTTCTTCTTATTAGAGTAGTAGCTATATTTATTAATTTAATAGCTAATAACAATTATAAAGAAGTAGTAGAAGTTAGACTTATAGTCTAATATTATTGCGCCTACGCGCTTAATATCTATAAGTACTTTATTAATATTTAAAAGGTATTTAGTAACAAACTATCTTATACCTAGTTCTACTTTATAGTTACTATAGCGCTTTTTTAGCCTCTTAATATATACGTTATTAAGGTATAGTATATATCTATTAGAGATATAGTCTCTATAAATCTTTATTATAATATATATAAACTCTACTAGAGAGTTTATTATACTTATTAGAAGTATATACTATTATATAAGTTCTAATAGCGTTAAAAAAGCTATTATATCTCTTAAGTTCTTATATAGTTCTACTTAGTTATACTCTAAGAAGAAGTCTAATAGACTTATAATAACGTATTTTATAAATTTCTCTAAAAACTTATTAGAATTAGGTAGTAGGTTAGTGTTGTAAATTATAACTCTATTAAGTTTTTAAGTATTATTAATTAGGTAATACCTCTTATCTTTCTTAGTAACTAAGAACTATAGATTATAATACTAGCTCTTATATAACTCTAAGATACTATATAGGTATTAGAAGGTATAAAGATATATTACTATAAGAACGTAAAGTAGTTAGTATAGGTAAGAAAGTATAGAAAGTATTAGTTTAGTAGAAAAGAGTCTTATTATAGAGAGATTCTATTATCTAAAGTATTATATAAGAGTCTAATACTAAAAAGTATAAGTAAAAGATAAGATAGTAGATAATAATATAATCTCTAAAAAGCTTTTATTAAAAGATATTCTCTTTTTAGGTAATTCTTAGGTTATTAAAGATCTAATTTATATAAGAACACCTTATACACTAGTATAAACCTTCTCTTTCTAGTAGTATAGTTCTATTATACTATCTAGAACGTGTTAATTACTTATAGTATAAAGAAAAGATAAAGAAAAAATATAGAAAAGAAAGTAAAAAGTAAAATAAATAATTAAGTAGAGATATTAGTAATATACTACTATAGTGTAGGTAGTAGATAGATTTTAGGTAAAATAAAAAGCTTACCTAAAATCTAAGTACTAGTAATATTACTAGTACGTCTAGTCTACTTTATATTTTATCTACTATAACGTAGCTTAGATAGGCTAGCAGAAGAAGCTAATAGAGCTAGTGTTAGTATCTTAAACTAAGAAGAAAGTAGTAGAACTAGTAGTAGTAATAATGTTAAAGAGCGTAAGGTGCTAGAGAGTAATAATAAACTAGACGCTAGACTACTAGCGTAAGCCTAAAAAGTCTTAAATAGAGAGAAAGAAGTAGGTATAGTATCTAGGTTAGCAGCGTTATAGAAGTAGTAATAAATATCTAGTTCTATATTAATCTTGTTAATAAGACGCCTAATAGTATCTTCTATACTATAATTATAATTCTAAATATACTACTATCTCTTATAAAAAGAAGGTATGCTCTTATTAGTAAAGAAGAAAATGTTTAGATATTTACTATTAGCGCTCTTAGCAAAGGCAGCCTTTTTAAGCTTCTTAACTACTAGCTATAGTATCTTAATTTTTCTAATAATATACTTACGCTCTTTCTAAATATACTCTAGAATACTATTTTTATTCTTACTAAGAAGTTTATAGATCTTCTTGCGTATAAGAGAGTTATTTTAGAAGACTTACGCAAGAATAGCCTTCTAGATCTAGAAAAAGAAGTTAATATATATATCTACTAAAAATACCTACTTAATACTACTATACTTATTATAATATCTAAATAGTATTATAGAAGAAGCTATAAGATTACAATAAGCCTTTAAGATCTTATTATATATTTCTATAGCTAGAATCTCTATAACGCTTTAGTATACTATAATATACTATAAAAGAATTATTTAATAGATCTTAGTTACTAGTTCTATAGAGCTATAGAGCGTTATAGAGTAGGTAATATAAATGTCTTCTTCTCTATAAATAGACTTCTTCTACTTTACGCCTAGCGCTGTTACTTATACTTCTTACGTTTAATTAATATTATTATACTATTCTTTAATAAGGCTAGTAGAATTCTTCTTAGTAGTCTTATACTATTATAAGTATAGCTCTATATATTAGTAAAAGCTCTCTAAGACCTCTGTATAGTTCTAAGAGTTCTTATTATTAATTAAGACTAATTCTTAGATTATATCTATACCTTAACTTTAAGCGTAAGTAAATAATAGATTAAGATTAATATAGTAGAAGAACGTCTTATTACCTAGTATAGTGTACTTAGTATAGTAAGAGTAGAAAACTATAGTATATTCTTTATAAAGTACTAAGTAGAGTATCTAGTAATAAAGGTTAGTATAGATAGCTTATTAAATTAGAGAATAGTATATAATACAAAGCTAGCTAAGGTTCTTATTACTATTAATACGTTAGAGGTAGTAATAATATATCTTAAAGAATTCTTTAATAATCTTCTTAAGTTTTTTATTATTAAAGAATAGCTACTTAAAGTTCTCTATAGTAATGTTACTCTTCTACTTAAAGTCTTCTACTAGCTTACTCTAACTTATCTTCTTACTAACTATCTTTTAAAAAGAAATTAGGTATAGATTATAAGCTATCTAAGAGTAAAAGTAATAGCTAAGAAAGTTAGAGTCTTACTTACTAAGCTTATATCGCTTAATAAAGAGAATAGATATAACTAAATAAGTTTAGAGTTTATACTACTTATCTTAGAAAAAATATAGAAGAAGAAGAATATTATTTATAGCTTTTGTATTTATAGCTTACTTAAAGAAATCTATATAAATAGCTATTGCTTATATATAAGTCTAATAGATATAAGTGCTATTAATTAATAAGCTATTAGAGTAGTAACTAATACAGACTTCTTAATACTACACTTAGATAACTTTAATATATTTGTAGTTATTAAGTTTAGTGTACTTAGAGTAGCTGTTAAGAATTAGTTAAAGAAAATTAGAAGTTCTATCTAAACATTTATAGTTCTTAGCTATAGTTAAAGCCTTAAGCTTATTAGAATTCTAGTCTTTATCTTCTAAATTATCTTTATTAAGCGTAGTGTCTATCTTCTTAGATAAAGAATAGTAAGCTAGAGTAGATTTTAGAGCACTAGCGCTAGGTAGCAGTAGTAGTAGTAGAAGGCTAGTTTATATACTACAAAGCTTTAATTTCTATAACTTAGCTACTGCTACCTTCTTCTTAACTACCTTAAGACTAGCCTAGCGCTCTTAGTATACCTACTTCTCTAGGTTTACTAAAGAAGTAACTAATTTAGCTCTACTAAGTTACTTTACTCTAATCTTCTTTAGCTCTACTTTAATATAATTACTACCTTTATTAATTACTTTTAACTTATATAAAGATAATCTAAGTTCTATTATAATAGAGATAGCTAATTAATAGGTAGAGTAAAGCTTTATCTAGTATCTAGCTATAGTGTTAGTAATTATTATATTATTACTACTATAAAGAGTATACGTAATCTAGTAGTTCTTATTAGAATACCTATTAGCTATATATAGAAAGATATATTACTAAAACTTATATTAACTATTATAAGTACTATCTTTCTTATACTTATAAGTAAAAGAAACTATAATATTTCTAGTAGTAAGGCTAAGTATACCTAGCGTTATACTATACTTCTTATAGTTTTTTTTTAATACTTTAATAAAATGCTTTAAAAGAGATAGTGTCTTAGAAAGTAAGTTCTTCTTAGTAAACTAAATAGTTACCTTAATAAAATCTCTTAAGATAGCTTAGTCTTATATAATAATATTAGTCTTAGTGCTTTTATATAGAGTGCAGATATAAATAGCTACTACTTAGACTAAGAAAAGAGCTGCGTTACTAATATCTAGACGCCTAAGGTAGAACTATATATTAGATATAGTCTAGTAGTTATATAGAACCTTACTTAAAAAGTAAGAGACGTAGCTTATAAGACTAGGCTCTAATACGTTAACGCTCTTAGTAGTAGTAGTTAGCTCTATAATACGCTTATCTTTAGCATTCTTAGCTTAGCTTAAGACTTAATACTAGCTATTAAATACTTTAATACTACTATACTTATCTATAAGCTCTAGTAGCGCCTTAACTATATTAGATACTTTAAGAATAAAGTTAGTAATCTAGTTAAATAGAAAGATTACGTTAGTTATAAACGTATTAAGAATAACCTTCTATTACTTAGAAAACTACTATTTAAGACTAGTAATAAACTCTATTACCTTACTATTAATATTTAGATTTTAGAGATTCTAGTTCTAGGCTAAGGTAAGAACTTAGTTCTTAGCTTTAGTGTATAGAGCCTAGATAATTACAAGAGTGTTTTTCTTTAGATATAAACTAGAAGAAGTAGTAGAGAAAGAGCTAGCGTTGCTTCTAGAGGCTTAACTATAGATACCTAAAGTAGTAAAATTCTTAGTTAGACTAAGTGTGTAGAGCTTAAAAGGTAGACTTTTCTAAAAAGAAGTCTCTTATAAAGAAAAGCCTTAGCTATAAGAAAAAGTTAACTTTCTAGTATTTATAGCTTTACTCTTACTCTTATTCTTATTACTAGCTATCTTCTACTAAGCCTCTAGCAGCGTAGGTATTTTTCTTTAGTAATCTAAGACTAGCTCTTACAAAGAAACTTTTACTAGACTAGCTTATAGTATAGAACTAATAGTACTAAGCTTATATATATATATATATAGTTGCGCTTATACGCTTATTTATAGAATTAGTTATAAGTATAGTAGGCTAAGCGCGCGCTCTTATATATAGAGTTAATAGTAACTAGAAGTTATAAAGAAGGCTTAGGTAGCCTATAGGCTTATTATACTTTTCTACACTAGGCGTAGTAGTTATAGTTATAGTTATAGTTATAATTACTAAGATAGAAAATAAGAAAGGTTAAGTTAATAAAGAGAGAAAGAAGATATAGCCTACTTCTAAGAGGTAACTATAGTATATAGAGGTAAGAAGAAAAGATTAAGAAGATTAGAGAAGAAAAAAAGAAGTAATAGCTAAGAAAAGGTATATATATATATATATAATTAGAAGACCTCTATCTATTATAGTATTATAATATTATAATATTAATAGGTAAAGTTAGAAGGCAAAATTATAGTAAAGGTAAAGTAATTAATTACGTAATTAGCTATTATACTTAGTAGTGTTCTTACGCATATAATAATATTAGTAAATAGATAGCGTTATATTATTATAGTAGTAATAACTAGATTTTAGGTAAAATTCTAACCTACCTAAAATCTATACGTTAGAACTATTATAGACTATAATTATTAGAATTATAGCTAAAGAACTATAATAGCTATATAAATATAGTTTAAAGAAAGTTTAAAGCTAGATAAGATAGTTAAAAGAGTAATGCTTATTATAATTAGCACTAGTATTTCTAATATTAAAGTTATAAGAAAGCTATAATACTTATAGCTCTTTCTCTTATTACTTCTAAGAGCGTATAAAAGTAATAGAGTATTAGTTATTAAAGATAAGGTAGTTATAGTTATTATAGTAGTTTCTAGGTAGTTACGCGTAGAGTTACAGCTAGTTATTATACGTAGAATTATAGCTACTATAACCTCTAGGTATTCTAAGTATATTAAAATAGTAGTAGAATAGATACGTTCTTATCTACCTAGTAGTAGTTACTTTTTAGAGACCTAACTATAGGTAGGCTAATATAACTAGAAATTACTATTCTAAGCTCTAATTTAAGTAGCTTAAGAAGCTTAGAATAGTAGATTAACTAATTCTAGATAGTTATTACTAGGTAGAGGTAACGCCTTAGTAGTTATACAACTCTATAGTCTAGACAACTAGTAGTAGAAAATCTAATATAAGATAGAATGTAGTAAGGTAGTAAGAATAGTAGTAGCTATCTTCTCTACTTTATCTTAAAGTTTATAGTACTTATACTCTGCTAAGAGTATCTAAACGTATACTACCTAGCGCTTACAAAGAGAAGTATTAATATATATAGTAAACTCTTTATCTATATTATCTAGTATTAATATTATAGTAGAGAAGTTAGAGGTAGTAAAGAGTACTTAGAGTAGCGTTTACCTTAGGCTCTAGTAGTAGCTTCTAGCTAAACGTTGCTATAAGCACTATGCTATCTTTATTACTACTTATCTTATAGTCTATAATACGTTTGTCTAGTATAGTTTAAGACTATAAAGAGAGAAGTTAGACGCTAGAAAAAAAGTATAATAAGTAAGAACTTATTATTACTATTAAAGTACAAGTATAGTAGAAAAGAAGCTAGAATAAATTAAGGTTAAAAGTAAGAAGAGCGCTATCTCTTTAGTTTTAGTAAAACTTATAAAATACTTCTCTACAAAACTAATATAGTCTATACGTATTTATAATATTAAGATTCTTTATAGTGTAGTTAACGTAATAGAAGAGAAAGAAATAAAAAGAGACTAAAGAAGTGTGCTTTAAATACTTAGTAATAGTAAACTATATATTATTAAAGAAGCTTTTAGATAAGAAAGCCTATAGTAAGCTCTCTTTTCTCTTTTTTAAGTAAAGGCTATTCTATAGTCTAAGCTCTTTCTCTATCTAACGCTAATAATATATTAGAATTAAAGAAAGAAATAAAGTCTAGTCTAAATACTCTCTATTCTTCTTCTATAAAGCGCTTAGTAATAACTATACTTAGCTAACTAATAAGTCTTAAAAGAATGCTAGGCTAGCTAATAAGTTTTAGAGCGTTACTTACTTTCTCTTTCTTAAGTTATAGTTAGAAAGAGATATTCTAGCTATCTTTCTTATTATTATTAATAGAGCTAGCTAGCACGTTAGTAGAGACGTTAGTGTTCTTCTAGTTATCTAGGTTATAGAGCTTTATCTAGCTATAATGTTACTTAGTAATATTTTCTAGTATTTGTTAGTAAAAGAGCTTTAGTCTCTTACCTAGAATAGTATATAAAAGTAGCGTTCTATTAAGATTCTTAATCTAGTAAGTGCCTTACTCTAGCTATAGGCGTTAAATATAATATAGACCTATCTACCTAGCGTTAAGCTTCTTATCTCTAGATATATTAATCTTCTATATAAAGTTCTATAGAAGAACTAGGTTACTAAGTTAAAGCTTCTTATAGCGTATCTTCTTAGTATTATTCTAATAATTCTTCTTAGCTTAATATAGTTAATTAGTACAGGTAATAGTATTCTTAGTAAATTAGTTCTAGAGGTCTAGTTATATTACGCGTATTACTAGAAGTTGTACGTAATTCTTTACTTTCTAGAATAGAAGAGTCTGCTATATTAGAAGCTCTAATTCTAATAGAAGAACTAGGTTTTAACTAGTAATTAACTAGTATAGTAAATAGCCTATCTAAGACTAAGTAGAAATATAGTTAGTAAGAAGAATAGTAAGTAAATTATTTATCTATAGGCCTAATAGCTTAGCAAGAGCATTAATAATAGACTTATATCTACCTTTAATCTTACCTATAGTCTATAGATTATATAAGAATAACTAAATACGTTTAATCTTATAGTTAGCTATAAGATACTTTACTACCTTAGTAAAGTCTAGTCTACTATTAACTAAAAGCTTACGTATTATACTCTATTAATAAATAATATTCTTATAAATAAACTTAGTAATAGTGCTAGACTTATTATTAGAAAGCGCTCTAGCCTCTAGCTATCTACTTAAGTATTCTCTAGCAATAACAAGATATTTCTTACCTTAGTAGTAAGGTATATAAACTATATTAATTATAACTAACTTCTAGATTATAAAGCTATACGTATTAGTTAATATATTAACTCTTCTCTTAGAGAAGTAAAGCTAGTATTTAGAACAACGCTAAATTCTTTCTTAAACGTCTTTATATATGTTAGGCTACTAGTAACGTTAGAAAAGTATAAAGTATATAGTATTAGTTCTATAGTAGCTAATAGTCTTATATATTAACTATATAGTTTATAAGTAGATATTAGCGTTATTAATAACGTAGCGTATAGCTACGTTTCTTAAGATCTTATAAAAGAGCGCGTAATTATATATAAAGAAGTTTAGAGCTCTCTTCTTCTATACGCAAAGCTCTTTTAGTGTTATACTCTTAGAAACCTTAAGGTTAATAAGAAACTAGGTAATCTACTTAGATTATTTAGCATACTTATACTTAAGTACCTAGAACGCTCTAATAAGTAGTAGCTCTTCTTTTATACTTCTAATTATATAGTTAATAAACTCTTTAAGATTATTCTTAGGTTCTTCTAGTAGAATCTAATTATTAGGTTTAGAGTAGTAAGAGAGAGCGTCTATAACAACGTTCTTCTTTCTAGAGACATAGATAATATTAAAGTTCTAAAGAAGAATAGTAGAGATCTACTAATTTATAACTAATTCTAAGTTATTAGTAGAAGAGTAATTAAGCTAGGTAATAAGTATTACTATATTAGTTTTAATAGTAAAGTGTATACTATATAGGTATATACAAAACTTTTTTAAAGCCTATAGCACTACCTTACATTCTAACTTAGTAGAATACTAAAGACGTTCTTTTACTAACTAGAGTATACTCTTAAATTAAATAGAGTAGCGTCTGCTATTAGCCTATAGCTACTTAAGGTAAGCTTCTTCTTTATTCTAACTAGTGTTAGTTATAAGAAAGACTTTATACTTTAATATATCTAAGTAGTTAAGGCTTACTAGCGCTAGTGCTAAGTATATAGCGTGTTTAAGTGTGTATATTACTTAATTCTAATCTAGACTCTACTTATACTTTATATCTCTATAAAGAAAATAAAAGAGAGGCTTAGTAATAGTAGTAAATTCTTTTATCTAGATATAGTAGTAGATATATAGCCTAAGAAAAGAGTAAATATTACGTATATTATAGTAAGGTAGCTAATCTAAAAGCTTCTAGACCTTCTTACTATTAGAATAGCGTTCTTTAGAGCTAATCTTATAGCTAATAACCTTTAGGCGCTCTATAAAGAAGTAGCATTTCTTACTAAAAACTATTTCTTCTACGCGCTTAACGTCTGCAAGAACGTAGTTAAGTTAGAGAATATATTTATAGATATAGTAATAAACACTAGACATAGCTATCTTACTACTATAGTCTATTTTAGAACCTCTATAAGTAATATTATTAACAAACACTATTATATTTAGCTAATAGTTCTTAAGAATTTTTATTATAACGCGCTAGAATACTATAACTAAGTTAGTTACCTCTATAACTATAGTATATAAATAAAGAAGACTAACTAGTATCTAAAAGACTATTATGTTCTAGCTTATAGTATAAAGAGTAATCTAATTATAACTAAAGTAGAGATCTATAAGAGAGTTAATAAGATATCTAGTAAAGTGTTTAGAGAACTTATTAGCTATTAGTAGTAGGTTTATATTACGTATACTAATAGTATTAATCTTTTACGTATTAGAGATCTATTAAGCTTCTCTATTCTTCTTAGAGACTAAGTACTATAAGTTATAATACTAACTATTATAGCGTTTCTAGGTACCTCTATTAAGACAAGCATTAGCTATATCTACTATAACCTACTTAAGCTTCTTAGAAATAGCAAAGTCTTGCGCTTACTAAGCTTTATATTTAACTATATAGATCTTATATAGTAGATATATATTAGAGTGTATTCTACTAGATTTAGTAAATTTCTATAATAAAGCTACTTCTTTATTATAGAGTATCTAGATAAAGAGATCTCTCTCTTCTTATATAACTTATAATCTAATATAAAGGTTAGCTAGTCTCTTAGGTATAAGGTAAGTTTCTTATAGAAATATAGTATATTATAGTTTAAATATATTATTATATAGTTCTAGGTCTAGTTTATAAATAAATAAGTAAAGTTGTTAACACTAAATAGCTTATTTCTTCTAGTCTTTCTATCTAAACTTTATTAGCTTATCTACTTAAGAAATGTTAATAGGTTAAACTTTCTTATCTATAGTCTTGTATAAGATAGTAACCTCTAGTTACTAATAAGTTCTACGCGTATAATTAAGTATCTTCTTATAGTTAATCTTATATATAATAGTATACTTAGTAAGCTTCTATTTATACTAAACAATTAGCTTAGTGTTCTTATCTACCTAAGGTGCCTCTACACTATTATTAAAAAGAGAGTATATCTACTTTCTCTATATCTATTAGATACTTACTAGAAATAGTATATTATATTACTTAAAACTATACGTTAGATTATACTACGCTCTCTAGTGTAGATACTAAACTATAAAAAGATCTTAAGGCAGCTCTAAAGTAGAGTTAGTTATAGTACTAACTTATATGTATTCTATAGCGTTATTATTCTTATTCTCTTACTTATAATCTATAGTAGAGAATAAGTATATAGGCTTAGAATCTAAAGTAATAAAGAAAACTAACTTAGTTCTATTCTTAGACTAAATATAATATTATACTCTACTAAATACGTTGTATTATATTCTAATATATAACGCTGTACACTATAGTTCTCTAAGTATAGCTAAGTGTATAAAGTTTGTAATAATATAGAAAGTAGTATAAATAACTATAGTGCTAATACGTATAGAGACATTAAAAGTAGTACTAATAAATAGTTTATAGCTACTATTAGTAGAAGTAATACTCTATAGTAGGTTACTAAGCTTCTATATTTAGTACTTATATAGTATCTTTAACGCGCGCGCTGCGCTAAGGTAAAGAATATTTATCTACGCGTCTATATTAATAAGACATTTAATAGAATTACTATAAATATAAATCTAGGCCTCTAGTAGGTCTATCTATACAAATGTGCGTCTAGCGCGTTACTATACTCTACGTATAGCCTTAGTAAGTATATAGTTAAAAGTATTACTCTATAAGTTACTATAACTAGTAACTTTATATTAAGTTTGTATATTTAAGTAGTATATATTAATAGTATTATAAGAGGTATTAGTATTATATTAATATAACTATATAGTTAGTAGAAGTTATAATAGGCGTTTATAGAAGTTATAATAGTAGAGCGTAGACGCGTAAAAGAGCGTATAGATTTTAGATAAAAATAAGGCCTACCTAAAATCTATAGCGCAGCTAGTCTTAAAGCTATTTACTATTCTAACACTATCTACACTAATACTATTCTTCTTTAGAAGATTATACAATTAATTAGTAATATTATTCTAACTAATTAGATTAGAAACTATTACTTCTTATACTTTCTAACTTAGAAGCGCTATTATAATGTAATTAGGTTATTCTTTAATAAGCTTCTTAAGTTCTAGGTTAGAAAAAGCGTCTAAGAACTTAACTACCTTCTTCTTATAGCTTTATAATAAATATCTAGAATTAGCTAATATACTATTATTAATATAGATATTAGTAGGTAGACGCATAACTACAAACAGCGTATTAGAAGCTTATAAAAGAAATAGCTATTCTAACTAACTATTCTCTAGTATTATAGTAGTGTCTAACGCCTATAAGTTAGAAACTTAGCTAATTATATTCTTCTTAGGTAATAGCTAAGAGCTCTATAACTACTTAGAGAGTCTACCTCTTTTCTTAACATAGCTATTATAAACTTAATTAGAGTTATTAAGAATACTTTTATTTAGGTATCTAATAGCATTACCTTTAGCGCTATAGAGAAAAGTAGTGTTCTTACTACTAATAATAATACTATTAGAATTAATATTATTAAGTAGCTAGGCCTTCTTAGAGTACTTAATACCTTTCTAAAACTAGATAAACTACTATTAAGCATTCTTATAACTAACGTAATAGTCTAAGTAAGTAATTATATTAGCTAAGTTTATTTACTTAAGAATATGCTTAAAGTAAAAGTCTCTCTTAAACTTCTTAGAAAGAACACTAAACGCAGGCTACTCTATTATATTATTAGTAATATTAAAATACTTCTTAATCTTAGACCTAAGCTATTTAAGCTTATAAGTTAATAGAGAAGTACTAGAGATTTAATTAAGGTAATTATAAAGTAGGCTAAAATAGTACGTTTCTTACTTGCGCTTATTATTCTAATAGTAGCTAATCTAATCTAGATTACAAAAGTTATTATAGAGTTTATAATTAGTAATCTTATAACTCTTCTTATTATATATGTAGTAAGTGTTAGTATACTTAGCTTTTCTATACTAAATAGTTTCTCTCTTAGAAGCTATGTTTCTAGATACTTTAGTAATAAAAGAACTATTATTTCTTTTAATAAAGAGCTCTTTCTTAGTTATATAGTCTATAAAGTATAAAGTATTATAAAAGTTCTTAAAGATTAGAGTAACTAATAAATAGGCTATAAAGAAATAAACTATATCTACGTTAAGCTTTAGTCTATTTAGTAAAGTTATAAGTTATTCTACCTTAGAATCTACGTTAGAAGAAAGTAGAGATTCTTACTTCTTCTATTACTTCTTAAGATTAGTAATTACGCTCTTTACCTTCTCTAAGTTAAAAGTAGCGCGCTTATTAGTAAGTATAATACGTTTTATCTTAGTATCTATGCTACTACGTTTCTAAGTATATATATTATTAATAGTGTTATTCTTTCTATAGTGTTTCTTAAGAAAGGTATAAATCTTATCTATATAGTACTTAGCCTAATTATTACCTTTAGAAGCGTTAAGTATTATAAAAGTAACTATTTACTTATTATACTTTAGAAGTTTATAGTAGAAGAGAAAGCTAAGTTTCTTCTATAAAACTTACTTATTAGCAACGTAAGCTTCTGCTATTACGTAGAAGTAAGTGTAATACTTAGTAAGACTAAGTAGATTATTTATATACTTATAAATAAAGGCTTATAAGTATAAGCGCTTACTTATCTTAATAGTAGTATTCTTATCTACTTAGTATTTCTTTATATTTACCTTAAGCTTAGCCTAGTTCTTCTTCTTATAACTAGTAAAGAGCTTAATAATATAAGTAATAGAGTAATTCTTATTACTAATATAATCTAGAAGAATAGAAACTCTTATCTTATTAGAGAGGCCTCTATTATTAGCTTATTAGTTATAGTCTTTAAGAAACTTAGTAATATTATTACTAGTAAAGACTAAAGCAGCGTGTCTAGAGTAAACTATAGAAACTATACTATTAGTTACTATTATAAATAATAATGTGCTCTCTGCTTTAGAGATAGTTCTAGAGGTTAGTATCTTTAGTATTAAAGTAGTTAAAGAAGTAGTAGATAAATACTTAGAAGAAAAGATTGCTAGATCTCTTAACGCCTTACGCTTCTTCTATTTCTTTAGTAAATATTATAGTTCTAAATAACTTATAAAGAAGCTAATACTTCTTTACTTAATAGATTAAATACTAAATAGCTGCTATACTATAGAGATTGTATAATTAAAAGATAAGTTCTAAATGCTTAATAGTGTTTAATATTCTCTGCCTAATAGCAGAGAATACTTTCTAAATATCTTTATAGTTAGTATAGCTTAGCGTTTTACTTACTATAATACTCTATTAGGTTATTAGTTCTATTAAACTATAGTTTTACACTAGTGTATGTTCTAAATATACTATTATAGTGTTATGTTAACCTAGCTAGCCTAGCATTTTATTATACTTCTAATATTACTATTCTAAGTATTAGTTAAATTACTATTTCTTAGTATTTCTAAGTAGTTATCTTGTCTACACAATTATCTTATCTAATATTACTTAGTAGTAAGAACGTAGTTAGCCTAAACACAACTACTATTATAGTTTTAGCTAACCTAAAGAAAAGAGCTAAGTCTATACTTATTATATTTATAGTAGTTATTATTACTATATACGTTATATTAACGTATACTAACTACTTCTTATACTATATAGTAGAATACATCTCTATAGGCTTTGCTATTTATATAGGTATTAGAAGGTATAAAGATATATTACTATAAGAACATAAGGTAGTTAGTATAGGTAAGAAAGTATAGAGGGCGTTAGTTTAGTAGAAAAGAGTTCTATTATAGAGAGATTCTATTATCTAAAGTATTATATAAGAGTCTAATACTAAAAAGTATAAGTAAAAGATAAGATAGTAAATAATAATATAATCTCTAAAGAGCTCTTATTAAAAAACGTTTTCTTTCTAGGTAATTCTTAGGTTGTTAAAGATCTAATTTATATAAGAATACCTTGTACACTAGCATAATACCTCTATTAATATAGTTCTAAATTATATTAATTATAACCTACTAAAGCTTTCTTAAGACTAGAAACTAGTTAGCTCTCTAGGCTTAATATAGTACTATATTAATAATAACTAGAAAGATAACGTCTTTACTAACTCTTTTAGATTCTCTAAAGTTCTAAGCTAGTACTACTTTTTATTAGTAAAGAACTTCTAAGAGTATATTTTTCTCTACTAGTAATAACTCTAATAAGATTTTTATCTCTAAAATGCGTTTAGGTATTATTTAAGTACCTTAGAGAAATATAGCGTATTATAGCTTAAAATACTTAGTAAATAGAGCTAATTAGCTATTAGTATTAGGTATTTACTTTACTACTACTTTCTTCTTCTAGTCTAACTACCTCTTAATAGGTTACGTTAGTTAGCTAGAGTTATTAATAGGTTTAATCTTAACGTCTTTACGCTTATAAGCTTTGTTAATCTAAGTATTATTTAGCTAACTTACTATATACTTAGTAGATAGGCGCGTAGGTTTATATAACACTATAACTATATTAATCTTTAGTATAAGGCCTTTATCTACCTTAGCTAAGTTCTTTATCTAGAAGAATACCTTACTTTATTTTATAGTATCTTTATTACTAATACTTTTTATAATATTACTTAAAAGTTAGACTAATAGCTTTTTAACGTCTTCTATCTTAAAAATATATAAGCCTTTATTATTTTTTATTAGTAGGCTTCTATTAGACCTAAGGCCTATTAACTTACTATTTAATCTTAATAAGTACACTATTAGATCTTTTCTAAAAGCTCTGCGCTTCTTCTATAAAACTTATTTACTAATAGATTATATAGGTATCTAACTACTATTTAGTCTACTATCTCTAATCTTCTCTATTATTATATCTACTATCTCTATATATGCGTACACTACGCTATCTACTAGCTCTTTAGTTACGTGCTAGAGTATAGCGCTAGCTACTACACTTCTATACCTTTTTCTAACGTAAGTCTAGTATAAAAACTAAGAGCTATAAGCTTATTACTTCTAGTATATATAAATCTTATATTAGCTTAGCTATCTACGCTAAAGATATAATAGTACATTAATCTATTAGTTATATACTTAATACGCGCCTAAGCGTTTATTAGAAAAGAGTTACCTAGAATAATTAGATTAGTGTAGAATTCTATAATAAAGAAGTTTATTTAGACTTTAATCTACTCTATAATAATAGAGATACTCTAGATAATACCTATAAAGCTTACTATACTTCTATTTATAGTAACTATCTAAGTAGCCTTTATACTATCTAGTAGTAATATAATTAGTAATATAGCTCTTTTAGCTACTTCTCTCTTAATAGTGTTTAGCTTAGCGCCTAAGTCTAAGAAGTAGAGAAAAGAATTTTCTCTAATATTAATAGAGACCTTTAGGTAGTCTTAATATAAGTGCTTAATATCTATTAGTTAGTTATACGCTTAATTATCTCTTAGGTAGTTATAATCTATATCTTTAAAGTTATACTCTTAGCTTTAATCTATAATAATATACTATTATATATAGCTAATCTTCTAGTTAGTTTAGTATTCTACTTTTAGGCTGTAGTAGTTAACTACTCTACTAGCTTCTACTTCTACTAGTATATAGTTAGAGAGAGTGCTAAAGATAATTATATTAACTATAGTGCCTAAAAGCTTATTAAACTTCTATTCTTCTTTCTCTTCTTAAAGCTTTTCTTATCTAGCCTATTATCTTAACGTCTTAATAATATTAACTTTAAACTTATCTAGCTTTTTATTTATATAGTTATAGTTAAATAGCGTTTTATAAACTTTAAGTATATTACTAAGAAGAGTACTAATCTAAAGAAGAATTAAAGTGCCTAGAATACTATAGATTATAGCCTATATATTAGGCTTAAGCTTATTAATAATCTTACGCTTTCTTAGTTACTTATTAGTTATCTTAGAATTTAGTTCTAATTATTCTTATAGTGTTCTAGATACTCTATTATCTAGTTATATAAGATTATCTTCTTTACTAAATTAGATAACTCTCTTCTTATTTAGCGCCTAATAGCTTAAAGAGTATTCTATTCTATTCTTATAACCTTAGAGATAAAAGATATAATTATTACTAGGTCTTTATAGTATTATCTTCTTCTAAACCTTAGAAGAATTATAAAATACTACTTTCTTAAGTTCTAAGAATGCTCTAGAAATAGTTATAGCTATAATAGTATTATTATATTAATTTAAGTTCGCTAGATATAGATAGTAGTCTAATTTATCTTTAGTAAAGATGCTTAAAAGCTTCTAGAATTATTTTATATTATCTACTTAGAGGCTTCTAGTAGAGTCTAGTATAAGCTAAACTAAAATAGTATTATTCTCTACACTAATTAAAGTCTTTAGGTTACTAAACTAGACGTTAACTATAAGAGAGTTAATATTCTTCTTTAGAAATTATTGCTTAATCTTAGCTAAAATACTCTTAGCCTATAGTCTCTAGCCTAGATTATTAATATAACTCTAGAGGTTCTCTAGTATACTCTACTAAAGTATATTCTATTTATTTATATAAAGCTAGCTCTTATCTATATATACTTAAAGAGTTAGGTAGTTCTACTTATAATAATTACTCTTATTATATACCTAATAATTTATAGTTACTCTAAGAGTCTATCTATTTATAGTACCTTAATTATATCTAGTTTCTAGATTCTAAAAGCCTTAGAAATTATTATAGAAAGTCTAACTAGTATTCTATTAGTAACTACTATATTACTACTACTACTAAGATTAATACTAGTTATTTAGCTAGAATTACTTCTAGCCTTAGAGTAAGTACGCTCTTAAGTAGTTTACGCGTTTATTAGCTTAATAGTCTACTTTACTATATATATTAGAGTTATTTATAAGTTTAGTTTTATAGTAAGTCTACTAGATCTTCTATAGTTCTATTTCTAGGCTAGTATAATTAATCTTTAGGTTAAGTATCTTATTAACTAAGTTATCTACCTCTATATTAGTAGATACTTTTTCTAAAAAAAACTAGAAGATATAGAGCCTAAGTAGCTTATCTTAGAGTAGAACGTTAAGCTTAGATAGCTAGAAAGCCTGCGTATAGTTATCTTAGAGAGTTAGTACTAGTTACTAAGATTACTAATAGGCTATTAGCTACGCTAAGTTAAATTTAACTTCTAGAATAATCTCTTTAACTACTTTAGAGAGGTTAAGCATATAAGCTTCTTTCTCTACTTCTAGACAAGTAGTAAAGTAGTTACTAATCTTAGTGTAGTTAAATACCTTTAGATTATTAGTCTTTAAACTAAACTTATTAAGTATCTTTATAGTATATCTAAAGAGTAGTCTCTTAACTAAGTAGAAACCTTAGTAATCTTTATTAATAGTTAATACTTTAATATAGCGCTTACTACAAATCTAAAACTTTTATAAATACTTCTTAATATTTAAATTAAACTTTGCTTAGCACTAGAGAAGCTAGTACTTAAAGTACTTAGTCTAAGCTTTTTATTAGTCTTTATTATTAGTATAAAAGAGCTTTCTAAGAGCCTCTCTAAACTTCTTCTAGAATTTAGTAACTAGAGCGTTAGAATATTTATTTAAAGCTTAGATAATTACTTTCTACTTAAGTTTATAGTACGCTAAAAGGTAATTAATCTTTATCTTATCTATAAACTTATAGTACTTTAATATATTCTTAAAACACTTAAGAAACGTAGTAATATTAGTTCTATTAAATACTAGAACTATCTCTAATAAGTATAGAGAAAGCTAGGTAGAATAGACTAAAGAGTAATTACCTAGCTACTAGAGAGACTAAGCTATTATCTAAAAGAGCTTTACTATATTATTATTCTAGAGTTATACTAGAGGTTATGCCTAAGGCTACTAGCTAGTAGTGCCTAAGAACTCTAGAATATCTAGTATCTTAATATTCTTCTAGAATAATATAAGTGTTACTTTAGATTTTATAGGCTTAGTTTAGAAAGATAAAAATAGTTATTTAGTAAACTAGGCTTTTAAAGAGGCTTTAGTAACTAACTTAGATTATTTATTAACTTTAGTCTTATTAGATTAACTCTTACTTATTTATATAAGATAGTATATAAGTATTATAAATAGTATAATAGCTAGTGTAAATATTAAACGTATAAGTACTATTAATTAGGTTTAACTATTTACTTACTAATAAAGTTAGGTGTTCTTTGCTAGAAGAGCTATTACTACCTTTTTTATATACTATAATAGCTTTCTACTACTATTTTATTATTTAGTCTTTTTCTTTCTAGCTATACTAGAATTAAGATCTACTATATTAGCTCTTCTAACCTTTCTTAGATCTTATTATTTATTCTTAGTAAAATAATATAGCTATATACTTTCTATTATATTATTTTCTATTTATATAGCTATCTAAAGAGTAATTAGCCTAGTCTAAACCTTTTGTCTAGCTCTTTATATTACTTAGCACAGCGCTACTATAGCTATATTATCTATTAGCTTAAGTAGTAGTTATTATTATCTAATTATTTATATTATTAGAAGTCTCTTAGTGTACCTACTTCTTAGATATCTATACTATTAGGTTTCTATAGCTTACAGTTTACTTCTACACGTCTCTTAGGTATACTATTCTATATATTATCTTATTCTCTATTTTATATACTTACCTATTACTTATTCTATTATATTACGTAATAATTATGTCTCTTTTAAAGCCTAGTTAAACTATTATTTTAATAAGCCTTTAGTAGATAAAATATACACTTAAAGGTAGCGCGTAGTTTTTCTAAAATAGAAAACTAAATAAGTTAAGTTTTAGTTAGTTACTTATTAGAGCTAGAGATAATTAATAATTAGAGATAATTAAGTATATTATAATTAATCTACTTTAAAAGAAAGTTAAAATAAAATCTCTAGCTATATACCTAAGAGCTAAGCAATTACGTATCTATAATTAAGTAATTATAACTACTCTCTAACTTTAATATACTTTCTAGAGTAGTAAAAGTATTAATCTACTTTACTAAAACTAATCTTATTAAATCTACTATAATTAGTATACTCTAGTAGAGTCTAGGCTTAAGAATCTAGAGCGTAGTAGTAGGTTACAGCCTAACTAATTATTTAATTATACTTAATACTAATAGTAGTAAGCTCTTACTTATTTAAATAAGGCCTAATAGTCTAGAAATTAACTCTATTAGTTTAAGAATTACCTTATAATAGCTTAGAATATAGCTAATAGCTATAAGAATCTAGGCATCTAACTAGTAAGAGATAATTCTAATAGTAAGATCTAGGCTTCTAGTCTCTTCTAGGTAAAGTTTATAGCGTAATTAATAGCTTAACAAGCTACACTAGCTTTCTATATAAGTGCGCGCTTAGGCTAGAATTAGAGACTTTATAATAATAAGTCTTCTAATTCTTCTTTTCTCTACTATAATTATCTACTTTTATATTATTAAGACGCTTAAGCTAATAAGCTAACAAGCTACCTATCTAATTAACTTATCTACTTAAAATTCTTAGCTCTTAAGCCTTAGCGCTCTTAAGCTCTACGCTTAATTCTCTACTCTACTTAATACACTATTCTACTTAATATACTACTCTACTTACTTCTTTACTCTACTTACTTTTCTATCTTCTCTATTACTATAGTAAGTTCTTACTCTTATACTTAAATTAATAGCTAACTATTATAATTTAGTCTAATAACCTAACTTCTAACTCTAACTCTAGCTATAAGCGCTAGCGCTCTAGCTTCTACTATAATAGTATTCTACGCTCTAATTATAATACCTTTAGTAGTAGTAATTATAATATATAAGCTAGCACTTAGCGTAATAGCGCTTAGTGTAATAGCGCTCTACTTAATAGCGCTCTATAGTTAAGCGCTTAATCTCTCTACTACGCTTAACTTAAAGACGCTACTACTTAAATTCTACCTTCTCTTTTTAAAATAATAGTAGCTAATAGCCTATTCTCTAGTAGCTTTACCTAAGGTAATTAGGCTTCTAATACTTAACTATCTTAAAGCTTTATAAATTCTAATAATTAACTAAGTTAGAGCTTTAAAGCAACTAGTAGCTTTAGTAATAATAACTTCTATAAGAATTATAAGTAATTAGAGTTATACGCTAAGCATACCTACTTAGATTATAAGACCTCTTAGTTTAATAACCTTAATAACTAGAACGTCTAAGAGACTATTAAGCCTATTTCTAAGAGTAGTATCTTTATTACTAATAATACTTTCTAAACTTAGAATTTAGACCTTTAGTAATTTAACTACGTTAAGAACTAAGACGCTTAAAATTAAGAGAAGTAAGCGTCTCTAAGTAATAGTTATAGTTATAGTTACTTTTATAAGAAGTCTAAGAGTAAAGCTTCTACGCCTAAAACTTTTCTAAATTATCTATATCTAATATATACTAGTTATTAGCGTAAGTAAGTTAGAGTATTACCTAACTATAACGCTTCTTAAGTTTCTAAGTATAAGCGTTATATCTATTAGTAGCTTCTTAATAATATTTAGAAAGCTAATTATTTTAAGTAACTTTATTAGGTTACGTGTTATTTATTCTATAACTCTTATAACTACTATACTACTAATTAAGATTTATATAATTACTTTATAAGCTTAGTAGATTACTATAGTTCTAAAGTAAGTTTATAATTCTCTTCTCTTTAGTTCTTTTAATCTTTTACTAACTTAATAATAGTACTAGAGCTCTAAGAACACTATTAAGTATTGTAAGTAGCTTTACTAAGATCTCTATACTTATAAAAAGTAGAAGAAAGAAGCTAAGAGTAGTTCTAAGACTCTAGCTAAATTATTAGATAGAACTTCTAAGTTCTTAGGTAAGAAGAGCTTAAAGAGTGCTCTACCTATAACTTCTTAAGACTCTAATTAATATAGTACTTATAGTAAGTCTATAATACTAAGTAAAAAAATAAAAGAGATTAATATAGGTAGTAGTTAAATGCCTCTGCCTATAATTTCTACTTAGAGTTATCTATCTATAGCCTTTAATCTAATACTATAATACTTAGACTATTATTATTAGAGCTTATTCTAGTAGCTACTACTACTAACTTTCTAGCTATAAGCTCTTTAATTTAGAAATTAGCTACTACAGAATTAGTAGTAGAATTAGTATAGTTATTATTAGTCTTAGTAGCGTAACTACTAGTCTTAGTAGCGTAATTATTAGTCTTAGCTACGCAATAATTATTTTTATTATTATAATTCTTAGCTATATAGTTACTAGTCTAATAGCTCTATATCTAGTGTTATAAGTAATAGGTTCTATTACTATACTTAGCGTTAGCTAGCTAAGGCTAAGCACGCAGAGGCACTACTACGTACTAAGTATAATTAGATATAGCTTAAGATTTATATATAAACTTAAGCTACTAAGACTACTTGTCTATAAGCTTAGGTTAAGAACTTTAAGAATAGCTAAAATAGTAAGCTAGCCTTTAATAAGAGTAACTATAAGAGTTATAATTAAAGAGATTAGCGCTATAGTAGTTAGTAAGTAGATAGCTATATAAATTAGTCTAGTAGAAAAGTTTAGTAATTTATCTACTTTGTGCTTATATTAATTATTAATAATTACTTCTTTATAACTAGGCGCTAGTTAGAGCAACTAAGATCTAGCTTAGATATAATTAATCTTTATAGTAGTAGTCTAAATAAAGATCTCTTTACTTTATCTACTTCTTAAGAATTAAATATTATAAATCTTATAAGTTAAGTAGCTATTTAAACTTCTTAAACTATTATTAAGTAAGTAATTTAGTTAATCTATCTATAGGTATAATTACAGTCTCTAAATACTTAACCTTAAATAATTCTTTAGCATATTTCTACTACAGCTACATATTCTAGATATTAATATATCTAAGCTAAGTATTAATATACTTATTCTTTCTAATAACTAGCCTAATTATCTACTAATTATTACACTAGATAGTCTAGAGTTCTTTAAGATTAAGCGCTAACTTCTTAAGAAAGTACCTAAGCGCTATAGCTTTCTTAGTAGTATACTTAAAAGTAAGCAGCTCTACTTCTATAGTAGAGATAGTAACTATACTCTACTTTATAGCTTTCTAAAAGATTACGCCTTTATATAATATAGTAATATAGCTATAAGATAATTAGTAAGTCTCTAGATTATTAGCAAAGAATACGTCTCTAGTAATTATTAGATTAGGCCTATTATAGTTACTATACTAGATTATATTATAGTAAGTATAATAAAGATATATAATTACTTACTCTATAGCTTTCTTATACTTATTACTTAGGTTTATAAAAAAGTGTAAGAGCTTTAAGGTAGTATACGCTATATCTAGTTAGAGTATAATTACTATATAAAGTATAGAGCTAACTATTTTCTAGTATCTCTTAATCTTAGGCTTAGTTACTTCTTTAGTGTTCTTAATTAGCTTCTTTAATAGTAAAGGCGTTAGAAAGAAAGATCTATCTCTAAGCTTAAACTTCTTAAGTATCTTATCTATATACGTATTATAAATAAGTATAATTATCTTTAGATATTAGTTTTTAATTATATAAATACCTAGAAACTACTCTACGTCTCTCTAATCTTAGATCTTATACTTACTAGAGATCTTAGCTTATATAGCTATTACTTATTACTCTATATTCTTATAATAGAGTAATAGAATATTATTAACGTAGAAGAGAATAAAAATTTTACATTCTTAATTAAAGAAGAGATAAAGCTTTTCTTAAGAAGCTATTATACTAATAGCTCTTAGCGTTTTTAAGAACTTCTTATACTATAATAGTAGAGAGTCTTATAATCTATAAAGCGCGTAGTTAAGCTATATATACAATTTTAGCTTTCTAAAGCTATCTAGTATTTTATAGATTACTAGGTTCTCTACTATAATCTTTACGTTAAGAAACACTTCTATAATATTAAACTATTTAATCTTTAGATTACTCTAGACAGCAATTGCTATTATAGCGTAGAAGAACTTTATAGTAAGTATTACTATATAAGTTAAGTTAATTAAGTTCTTTTTCTAGAGATTACTATAAACTATAATTTAAGCTTTATATTTAAGAAGATAGCTATTCTAATTATACTTATAAGTCTATACCTATTTTAATAGAAGTAGCTAATTTTAGGCTTTTAACTTATAAATTTCTATCTAGATTCTCTTCTTACTTAGCTAATTAATCTCTCTTTTAAAGGTATCTTTAAAAAGCATACGTATTAGATACTAGATTAGTTATTTCTATAATCTAGGTAGCTCTTAGAGATTATTATAGTATTAGTAAGTAGCCTTTAGCTTATGCTTACTAAGCGCAGTAGCTATAATAATAAAGTTTATAGTCTTATAGCTAGCTTAATTATTTTAGTCTTCTTAAAGACTAGAGAGGTAAGTTTTATAAAAGTTAATCTAGGCTTACTTATCTACTAAGCCTGTAATTACTACATTTACGCTACCTATACTATTACTCTTTAGTTAATTACTAGGCTAAGTAGACTATTTACTCTTACTTTTTAGACGTCTTAATAGTTAATAGATATTTATAGAAAAAAAGCGCTTAGGCTCTTTACCTATAACTCTTTTACTATAGCGCGTTCTAAAGAATTTAGCTATTAGCTAATTCTATAGCTACGTTAATTATTAAGAGAAAGCTACTAATTTAAGTAGTCTACTTCTTAGTCTCTTTAGCGCTTGCTTTAGTTAAGCTAGTTTTTTATCTATTTCTATAGAACTAGAGTCTATTATAATAGGCTTAATAGATAGAGTTAGATCTTCTAATCTATATATAGAAGGCTCTCTACTTTTAGGCTCTAATAGGTTAGCTCTCTTAAGTGTATATACTACTCTTTAACTATTAGAAACTCTATAATTACTTTAATTACTTATTCTTAAAATCTTATACTTAAGCGTAAGTTCTAGAGTAGTAAGCCTAGTAGAAAGCTACTAATTATTAGAAATTTCTAATAGAACACTAGCCTTATATTCTATCTCTATTAAATTAATAAAGCCTTAATTATATTTAATAAGTAGACTAACTTTATTACTTTAATTATAGTCTATATTATCTCTAAGATCTTGCTTAGTAGTTAATAGCTCTACTATACTTACTATTTAATTAATAAAAAGAATATTAAACTTCTCTATAGAATTAATAAGCTTACTATTATTAAGTATTTTAACCTACTTAAGTACTTAATCTCTAGTTAGCTTCTCTTTACATTTATCTTAATAGAACTTCTACTTATTAAAGGTAATATTATAAGTTATAATTATCTAATTAATTACTAGTACCTATATATAATATATATTAAAAGCTTAATAGCTAATAAAATATTCTATATAGCTATAAGGCTTAACTTTAAAGTTCTAATAGTACTTTCTAGCTACGTAATTACTATTAAGTAGATACGCTTAATAGCTATAAGTATAGATTTTACTCTAATCTAGATAAAGATTAGTAGTCTAGTGCTTAATCTTAGGTAGCTAATAATATTAGAAATACTTTCTAAACTATTTATATAATACCTAATCTAGAGATTAATAGCTATAAAGCTATAATAAACTTATTCTATAGAGTTAAGCTACTATATTTATAATTACTAGCTAGAGCCTAGCTAGAAGATTAGCGCTTATACGCATCTTAATTAACTTAGTAATAAGCTTTTAGCTAGCTCTCTCTGCTAAGCTATTAGACTTATAGGTATATAGTAGAGGCGTTATAATTATAATTCTCTTCTCTTTAGCCTATTTCTTATATCTTAAGTACTCTCTCTAAGGTAGTATTATAGTATTATTATTCTAATAGATTTCTATAATCTTCTACTAATAGTAGCGCTTAACTATAGCTATAAAGCTTATAATAACTTCTATTATAGAGTCTAGCGTCTTATTCTTTAGATTATAATTATATAGCTTACCTAAATAATTCTCTTTAATAATTAGAGCCTATTTATTAAGCGTATAGCTTATAGAGAAGTTAAATAGGTTCTATAATACTCTAAAGAAGAGACGTAGTAATAGCTTATAAGGCTAATAAGAAATTTTTTAAGACGTATAGATAGCAGCGTAATTATTACATTTACTATAATATATACTTATAATTTTTATATTCTAGGTAGCTTTTACAAAAGCTTTAAAGGCTTACTTACCTAAGTAGCCTAATCTTTAATACTAAAGGTTAGCGTTGCTAGTACGTAATTATAGAACTTATAAGTAAGTAATAGTATTTATAATAATAGAATTAAAAGAATAGATAAAAGAGTTGTATTTAATAAATAAGAGGTTAAATCTATACTTAAGAGTTATAAGAATAACAAACGCCTCTAGCGTACCTATCTTAATTATATAATTATAGTCTATATACTATATACTACTATTTCTAAAAAGCTTCTCTAAGACAATATTAGTATAGAAACTAGAAATAATCTTAACGCTAGTAAGTATAAGATTAGTCTTTCTAGATTCTTTAGAGGTACTAAAAATAAGACAAAGTACGCAATTACTAATGCTAATTACTAGAAGAATCTAGCTGCCTATCTTAACTATTTCTCTATTAGTCTTAATAAAGAAATTAGACTTAATTAAAGCTTTATTATTAACTAAGTAGACTATAGCTCTACTATTAAGAATTATACTAAATAAGAGCACGTAAAGCTTAAAGCCTATACTAAAGATAGAAGGCCTAAACTTAGTAATTAGCTTCTTTAGGCAAATAATTATTAAGACTATATTACCTAGATATTTAGAAGCTAGAGCGCTTGTCTTCTAGCTAGATTACTTAATCTTCTTACGTAAAATGCTCTATTTCTCTTTATAATAGCGCTTCTAGATCTTTTACTTATCTTAAGCTAAGAGTTCTATTAGTAGAACGCCTAGTAGCCTAAATCTAGTAATTATAGTCTATAATTAGTAATATAAAATAGGCTTCTACTTATACTTTACGTTAGGTTTATAAAGGCAAGGCTTAGGTAGTAAGCTTAACTACTTCTTACCTAACTTAGTAGAAGTAGAGAGTTAATCTATAATAGCGTTAAAAATTATATTAGCTTTTCTCTTTCTAGTAGTAATTAATATCTTCTAAAAAATAATACTAAATACTTTACTAAAATTATTAAGGCTTAACGTATTCTTTCTAAGAGCTATAGTAAATAATTAATTATATTACTACTAGTAGGCCTACTTAGAGTTAAACTTCTTAACTATAGTAAGAAAGTTAGTAATTATAAGAGGTTCTTTAACCTCTAAGAGCTTAAAGATCTTTACCTTTTAGTAGAGTATTAACTAGTTATTAAACTATTTCTTAGTAGTTTCTTTTTAAGTTTTCTTAAAATAAGCGTAATACTTTACATAAACTATATATTATATAGTCTAATCTATAAAAGTAAGTATAGTCTTAAAAGTTTTTATAAGAAACTAAACTATTCTTTTATTATTACTTATAGTTATAAGTAATAGGTAATTAAGCGTAATAGTACGTATAATCTAAGTCTTAACATTATTAATCTTCTTACTCTTTCTTAACTACTACTTAGACTTATAGTTCTAGTAAGCTATAAGTATAGTACTATTCTTAGTTTTATAATTATAATCTTATAAGAAAGTATTATACTTATAGGTAGCTTTATTATACTTATTCTTTTAATTCTTAGTTAGCTCTATAAAAAGAGAAGCTAAAGCTATAGGCTCTAGAACTAAAAAGTTAGAGAACTTAGGCTTCTAAGTATCTATATATTTAATATCTAGAAGATTAGAATTAATCTCTTTCTAGATACTCTTCTTATTATAGTATTACTTAAGAAGCGCAAACTAAGTGTTCTAGTTAAATTACTTCTTAAAAAGCACACCTATAGCTATAATAGCTATATTATAATTACTTATATTTATAAAGTTAGAGCGTAGAATTAATATAGAGATATAAAGAGGTAAGTAGTAAGTAAGTAATTGCGTAAAAAAAGTTCTAATTACAAAACATTTAGAAAGAGTAAAGTAGAAACAAGATTAATTAATCTATCTTCTAGTAAGCTTTAATACGTAGTAGAAATTAGTTCTATAATTAAGTAGCTAAGCTTATAACTATTAGAGCTAGAGATAATTAATAATTAGAGATAATTAAGTATATTATAATTAATCTACTCTAAAAGAAAGTTAGAATAAAATCTCTAGCTATATACCTAAGAGCTAAGCAATTACGTATCTACAATTAAGTAATTATAACTACTCTCTAACTTTAACATTACTATATATAGTAGAGAGATTAGAAGTATCTCTATTAGAATAGGTACTTAATATAGTTAATTATATTATATATATATCTATAGTTATTATTCTTATCTAAATACTATTTAGGTCTAGCTTTTCTCTAGCGCACTAACTCTTAAGCCTAATAGCTATTTAGCTTATTATTATATTACTAGTTTTACTACTATAATAGTAGTTTAAAAAAAAAGTTTTATAAGTTCTAAAAATATTAGTAGTAATAAAAGTACTATAATAGTTAAGCTTCTAATAGTTTAAAAAAAAGTTATACTAGTAAGAAAAAACTTTATTAATTTTATTAATAAGTTAGTTATATAATATAGTTCTACTAGTATTATTAAAGTTATAGTATAAACTTTTATACTAAGTAAAAAGAAACTAAATAGCTATAAAGTTAGTTATAGTAATATTATTAAGCTTAGTTAGAGTATAGTCTACTAAGATATCTTTAGAAGTTTTATTATTAAGCTAAATAGTACTATATATAAAATAAAAGTTAAAAGTATTCTTTTTATTAAGTTTACGCTAAATTTATAGCTTAATAAAAGTATAAAAGAGAGTAATAGTAAAGTATATAGCTTTATTATACTTTTTCTACTTCTAAAAAGTATAGTTATAAATAGTAAGCTTATTTATAGTATTAGTTAAGATAGAAACTAGTATAGTAGTATATAAGTTAATATTAGACTTAGAGCGTATAATCTAAGAAGTAATATAAAAAAAAAGATTAGACTTCTTAAAGTTATTAATAGTACTATTATAGTACGCTATATATTTATAAGTAAAGTAAATATTAATAAAAGCTTTAGTCTACTTATAATAGTTATTAAAGCTAGTAAGCTTTTTAAAATTCTTACTTAAAGTAGTAGTAATACTATTAATAGTAAATATTATAGTAAATAAGTAAGTATAAAATATAGAGAGAGAAAAGAAAAGAAAGTTTAAATTTATAGTAGTTAGTACGCTAAAAAGTTTAATAACTTAGTTATATAATAGTAATACTAAAAAAATTCTTATTACGTAACTATAATATAGAGTAAAGTAGTAGCTAAATTATATATAGTAGCGTAGAAGCTTATAACTTATAAAATAAGAAGAGATATAATTATTCTATAGAAGAGAGAAGAAGCCTTATATATATATAAATAATACTAGAGCAACGCTAGTGCTAGCGTAGGTAAATTACGTAATAGAATCCTAACTAACACCTTGTACAGGCTTAAAGTTTAAGAACATTAATATTAGGCCGAAAAATAGTAGTACGGCGAAGATACTGTGTTCTAATATAAACAGCGACAGTGGTTTAGCATGCACCGGTACCTGCCCGGCAGGCTAGAAACAGCAGCTAAGCGGCAATGCTTGAACTTAAGTGCTTAGTTTTATGTGCAGGCCGCATGCGCCTAGGCACTAACACCTCCGTACAAAGCGTCCAGTTTCTGCTCATACAAATCCAGCAAAGCCTTTTTCTGCACTGTTCCCTTCGCCGTCTTTGGGAACGGCTCTTTCACAGCCAGTATCATTTCCTTTTCCACGCGCGCATAAACCGGCGAGCTCTTGTTCACTTCCTCCACCGTATCCCAGATCTCATGCACATCCTTCCCATCTTCCAGCCTAACAATCAACGAGGCTTTAGGCCTTCTCGTCCCTACCATCGCTACCTCCGCAACTGAAGCATGACTTGCAATCCTCTGTTCTGCCGCCGTAGGGAAGAACTTCTCGTTCGTCAGAAAAACGAGAAGATCATCAGCCCGGCCGTAGTGTTTCCATCGCTCCGAATCTTCGGGATGCTTTGTAAACAAATCGCCAAGTCGTCTTTCTTTTGCGTCTGGGAAGATGGAGAAGATGGGTTGTACATAGCCGCCGTGCTCGTTCCCGTCGTTGCGGTGTATGACAGCTTCATATAGAGTGACACCGTCCGTGGAAGCAGAAACAGGGTCGAAGCGGATATTGAGAGCGGGGTGAAGTGTCGTATACTCCCAGTACGCAGATTGCAATGAATTTGCATCTTTGCGACGGATGCTAGGCCAGACGCCGAGCTCGGTCGATGCCATGACATTCAACACGGACACCTGCGCTGCGACGAACTCACTCGCATGACTACTCACACTGCCGCCACCCCAGCCGATTTGTTGCGTTCTCTGGCTGAGTCTCTGTAGGACTTCTGGGCTCTTGCTTAGATAATCGACACAGGGTGGCACGAGTGTCAGGCAATCGACACCGACGCCTCCATCCCTTGCGGCGATGATGTCCAAAGCGGCTAGTGCGCTGTCCACACCCGCAGCTGGTGTCATCCATGTCGGCGGGTAAATTGGTGTTACACCAAGCTGCAGTGGAAAGAGGATCATACCGATCATACCGCTGGCGTGGAAAGGCGGGAAGAGAAACATTGCGCGCATGCCTCGCCCGTTCGCTGATCCGTAGAGAAGCTCTTGCTCTAGTTCGTAACCTGGTGGTGCGGTGAGATACATGGTTTGGGCTACACTGTTAGTCCACTCGTGTGTCCAAAGGATGGGTTTGGGAAAGCCCGTTGTGCCGGATGTATCTGCGTTTGGTTAGAGGTAGCATGGTCAGGCGGGAGCGAGCGTACGTACGGAGACAAACAAAAGGTTCGCGGGAATTTTGTTGATAGGTCTTGTTGTACGGATACGGCTCCGCTTTTGAGGTGAGCAGTTGCTCTACACTGGGTATCTGGAGTGTCTTCATATCCTTCATTGACAGAACGTCTTTGACAACTGGTATCGGCATCTCCGACTTTAGCATAGCCTTTGCGTCCACACTCTCAATCAATTTGACCAGTGCTTCAGCTCCGTATCTTGGCGATGGAAAGAGCATCTATCTTCGTCCTTAACCATTTGAACCACTATCAAGGCGCTCGAGTCGGAGGACGACTTACCTTGTACCCCGCAATCACACTTCCCAGACATAATACCGCATATCGTATGTCGTTCGGTCCCATGTACACCAAAGTTCGTGTTCCATCCTTTTCCTCTTCGTGAAGCTTCCCGATGCTCTCTTCGAGCCACCACGCGAAAGCAGAAACAGCATTTGCTACTCCAGCAAACGTGATCTTACGATATCCATCCTCGATCTTGTGCGGGTTCACCGGAAACTCTGCGTACGTCGCGGAAGGATATTGAGCCGCGAGTTTGAACAGTGTGTTTGGAAGAAGTTCATTAGTGGCCTGTGGCCAGGGAGTGGCGCGTGTTGTATCCATGATGTGTCGTGATAGGTACTAGCAAGGGGAGAGATCAGGTGCTTGTAGGTGCTTGTGATCGAGCTGTTCAGTTGTTAGATTATAAGCTGCGGAGTATCCCAACTCCCCTCCTTAGCCCGCCTTTTATCTTACATCGGTGTATCCCATCATCGTGCGCCCGAGACTAGTCGAGATACGAGATCCTGACCGGTTGCCACATGTACTTTATACCGCATTGAAGCTTTCCTAGCGTATGTGATGCAACTGCGGCTTTACAGTTTGGGTTAGAAGCCAAATTAGTGTAGTCGAGGCAGCCAGCGATCACAGGCTGCAAGCTGCCGAGGTTGCTACAAAGTAGTGTGGAGCTTAGCAGGCCAACGTTGGGCCCACGTAAGCGAGGCCCGTCTTCGAGATCGACCATCCGAGCTAGACGCTTGAGCGCTGCAAGTCCAACTGAACATCAGTGTTGGAAAAGGAGCGCCCTGAAATTTTGGGCGTCAGCGCTTTCGCGGAATTGGTGTGCCGAGGGTCTTGATACAACGCGTACCATTCCTTTTCCACAGCAAGTGTCCCATCAGGAATGTGGCATCAGGAATGTGGGTCCCAAGAATGTGGTTCCAAAAATGTAGTTTCGGGAATGTGTCGTCAAGATGCCAGAAGAGAAATGGAGGAATACATGTAGCTGTGGGTATCGAACTACGACTGCTTCAACAACGCTCAATACTCGCTGATGGTGAGTGTACAGGCACAAAAGACGACATCTCCAACAACAAACGCCAGCCGATGCAAATATGATAATCGTCCGCGCACATTGATTGTGGGGTCGACCTCAAGCTGAAGATAAGTGCGCCCAGCGCGCATCCGAATCTACCTCACCCTCCTCACTACAATACTGTCAGCGCACATCCTCCACGCTCTTAGACTCTCGTTATTTCTACCCTCCACGTACCTGCCATAATATAAAGCGGACCAATGAAGTCTCGCAAACCTACCAATCATAGACCCACCCAGAATTTGCAGTCATGAACTCTTCACATGCCTCCTTGAGGGCAATGTTTGGTCTCAGCTCGTTGATGGTAAGAGTCTCTCTCGTCAGCGGGTCCGTTGGACTGCGTTTGAGGTGCTCAATCAGCGTAGCGCGCTCGTACGATCTTCCATTCTTAGTTACGACCGGGTCGTGCATAATCTCAAACGTTATGCCATCGACGAGGTAATCCGGGACCTCACGTTTCTGCTGATGCTCCGGGTCAGAAATCGCGAATGCGGTTCTGAGGTCGTCGCGCTTCTTCTCGAACTCTGTCTTTCGCTCTGCTTTCTCTTCCTGCCCGTCTGAGCGGCTGGTTTCCGCGGCCTCCATACGTGCTTCTATCTCATCCATGTCCTTCTTGAACTCTGTTTCCAGCATCATTTCAAGGTCGGAGAGCAGATCGCCACGCCGCCGTATCCTTTCTCGCTCGCGGATGTCCCATTTGGCTTTCTTGCATTTCAAAACGAGAGCGGATATTGTGGCTGCGTTAGAGGTTTGTTGCGCGGAGGTGGTGCATAGTTCGTAGGCCATGAGGGCTGAAGATAGGGCTTCGTTGGGATGATTAATCGCGAGTTGAGCTTGCGCTATACTATCATCAGCCTGGGATTTGACATGCAGAGCTCGCGCAGTGGTGGTAAGGCGACTGTCACGATTGACGCCCCTCTGTAGGGAATGAGAGCATACCCAAGTAAAAGAATGCCTTCATGTTGTCCTTCAAGAGCTCAATACTCCGTATACAATCATCTATGACTCCTTCCCATTTCTCCAACTTTAGCCTCGCATTTGCGCGGTTCGTGAACAACAGAGGGTTGGCGGAGTTCTTCTGAATCGCCTGCGAGTACAGCCCCTCGGCTCCTTCGTAGTCGCCATTCTTAAAGCACTTGTTGCCCGAGTTCTTCAGCTGCTCGGCGGCATATTCGTTGCCTGGCGGAGGCATAACGGGGTAAGTGAGCGAGCGACGGAGGGGCTGAGGCTGAAGGTTAATCGACGGGAGTGAGGGCGGAGTTAAGCTTCAATGATTGGTAGGGCCGCGGGGGTGGGGCGCTTTTTGTTGCGCCTCGCGATGGAACCTTCGAGACGATGGATACGATGCTGAGGTGAGCAGTCCGGAGTCTTCGGATGCGATCTATGCTGTACCTGCAGAACTCATCTCGGCAGTCATCGTAGAGGCAGCAAGCATCGAGCACGGTAGCATGATGCAGGCGCGTTGTAGGCGCCACGTTTGAGTCGCGTGCACAGCCACGCTGCGATCATGCAATCGAGACCCTGGAACAGTTGTCGCGTGCTGTGGTCAGTAACAAGACAGTTGGAGCCAGGCAAACGCAACCACAGAATTGTAGTGCTATTCGTACATAATCAACATGCATCAGAGTATCATAGTGAACCTCTTCTGTAAGAATATGTCCTGAGTACACAGGCCAGAACAAATCAGGTCGCTAGTCCACCTAGTGGGGCACCGCTTCGGTTTCTCCTGTCGAGTTCACGAAACCCACTCCTTGAGTCTTCCCTCCAGCCTCGCCCTTGGAATCTCTCCTGTCCTCTTTGTATAGATTGGGGTAGCTTCTCTGCCGCCGAACCTCACCCCCCTCGTCCGAATCGTTGATCCTGTGCCGACTGGGCGGCGCACTTCTCTTCCTGAATCTCTTTACATCATCTTCGCTCTCGGCACATGCATCGTCGGCTTCCAAGATGGGGCTCCTAGTCCTTCCCCTGCTGCCACTCCTGTTGCGTGCTCGTCCTCTGAATGTATGATCAGGCTCGGCATCACTACGCCGCCTGGTCTTCTTCTGGTCGGATGTGGGCGGAGAGACGGAAGACGTCGGAGACGAGGGGCGGTGATGTTTGCGGTGATGCTCTCGGTATCGTGACCCGCTGTTGCGATCGTGGCCGCGAGATGGTGAGGATGCACGACGTGGAGAATGCTGTGACGACTGCCTACGTCGCTTGAGCCGGCCACGCTCTTCTGCGTCTGCTTCTGGTTCGATGATGGTTGGGATTTCTGTCGCGGTTGTCTGTACGATGACCGAAGTAGCCGGTGGGTCCGGCATTGTGTTTGCAGACATTGAAGATGTTGCCTGGGTGAGGTTTGGCCAAGTTCAGCTCAGCTGTAAAGTGTGAAAGAAATGCCAGATGCTAGTAGGTCTAGGCATATCAGACCCGCAAAGTAAGAGGGGTGCATTAGTTCACGCCTGATGCAGACGGGCCGTTTGGATGAATGATGGCCTGGGCCGCATGTGAGCAGTCGTCCCAAGCGTCAGATGTGAAGCGTAGGGTAGGTGCGACGTCATACGCCCAAGCGCCATCACGCGCTAGCCTAGGGCAGGCACGATGCTTTGTGAGTTCCGTCGTCGTCGCTTATACGACGAACACCACAAGAAGCACACATAGGTTGCAGGCGCATACTCATCTGATGCCAACTGTATGATCGCTTTGTTGCAACCATCTCAAATGTTCACATCGGTGGAGAAATGGTCTCCATGCACCTTGCAATAGTCCATCAGTCTGTCCACAGTCAACAGCGCTCATTCAACACCATATCTAGGTTACCAATAGCTGACCAACTGAGGTTATCCGACCACCATAGTCACAAATTTGGAGCAATGAAAATATACGGGTTCATGGCTCGGTAGTCCGCACCTCGAAAGCAAAGATCACCATTCAAATAGACACTCGACTTGAGAAAACAGGAACACTGTATAATAAAGGCTAGTATTGCCACGTATAAATCCCACGCTATGCGGGATATGAAACCCTTTTTGTTAAGATCGAAAGCACAACCTGGGTGGAAGATAAAAGAACACACCCATAAACACCTGCCCAGCGCCCAACGCTTCTAAAATGCGAATGCACAACTCCACTGCTTTTCCGTCTACGCATCATGCTGCTGCTGCAATCCATGATGTTCCTTCTCCTCGCTCTCACTCTCCCTCGCAACAGCAAAGCTCTTGCGGACCGCCATATCCGCCTTTGTCTTTGTCATGAGCGCATCGCGGATATCCTGCTTGCTCCTTCCGGCCCAGGACTCGAAGTTCTTCTGGCTGAGCGGCCAGATGGGCATGTTGCCTGGGCGGCGCATGAATTCGGCGGCGGCGGGAGGTGGTTGCGCAGTGATGGTGTCGATGTCCATCTCCAATTCTTCGCAGTAGGCTTCAAGGGGAAGATCGTTGACGTCGTGACCGAAGGGGTTCTCGATTTCGCGACCGATGGCTGAGAGACCGATGCTAGAGGCTGTTAGTGTTGATTACGGATGGCTGATTGGCTGCGACTTACATGATGTAGGCGGCGAAGATGCAACCGGGGATGGTGATCCAGCGGAGGTCATCCCACAGTTGGAAAGGCAACATCATGACGTAGACCCAAGTGATTTGCGAGATGGCGATGGAGTAGGCGATAGGCAAAGGAGTCTGGAGAACACGATCCATACCAGTGAGGGCCTCGTTGAGCTGAACAACACCGGTAATGGCTTGGTTCTGGTAGAGACCGACCTTGAGTGTTTCGTTGTCGATGATGCTGTGGACGTAGCAGGAGAGATGGTTCAGGATTTCGAGAGACAGGTTACCGAGAGGCTTCTTGGAGCGCTTGATCCTCTTGCGGGGGTTCGACTCGGCGAATGTGACGCCGAGGTATTCACCGACAGCCTTGATCTTCTTCTTGTCTCCTGGCTTGGGGATATCGAGCTCAGCAGCGCGGGCGAAAGTGTCCAGGTACTCAATGCGATCGCGGAGATCGGGGTAGTCGATACCAGGCTCAAAACGGAGCCTGTGCTTGACAGAGCAGGCAAAGGCGTTCAGAAGGTTGAGCGCAGAGAGCTTGTTGAGAAGATCCTCCTTTCCGAGGTCGCCTTCGCGTTCGGAAGTGTGGTACCAAATTGTCCTTGCCAAGTTTTGGCTGACAAAGATCAACTGACTCCAGTACTTTCGGCCCTCGGTGTAACGTTCGTATGCGGTGCTTGTTCGGAAAGAAATGGCAAGACCAACGACGAAACCGAGAACGGTCAAAAGAAGAGTGCTGACTTTGAGTTCGAAAATGAATTCAGAGACGCATGTGATGAGGGTCGACCAGAGAGTCACTACTGTGAGTGGTAATATCATCTTAGGGAAGACGGAGCCGTGCATTCGCATGAAGTATGGCCATTTGCTGTGCTTGGACATGTCACGAGGACCAATCTATTGCTCGTTAGTAAGATGTAAAGCTGTGATTCTTGAGAGAAACCTACAAAGTAATCTTCAGCATCTAAGCTGCCGTTGGTTACCCTTCTCGAGGGAACCTGGTACGTAACAGTACGGTGTCGCCATGACCGCGGTGATATGGGTCCCTCAAACTCCTCTGCTGGCTTGTTCGTACCACTCGATGAAGGTGGTGGTATCTCAATATTATCCGGGCGAAGCGTCTTCGTAGTCGAAGCATTAGACGCCGCCATCTTGTCCGTAAGTATCGGAATCAGCGTAGCAACCGTCCAGCAGTTGAATTGGTGTTAAGCAGTAATGCTATTCAAAGGACAGGATATGGTCAATGCGAGTGAGCGAGTGATGTAGATGCAGAGCTGGTGTAGCTTTTGTAAAGACCGAAAGCAAGGAATGCTAAAGAAGATGAGGAAAGAGTGTGACAAAAGCAAGAGGTAGGTGAGGTAATGTGAGTAATGAAGGCAAGCGAAGACAAACCACTCCCGTCAGGAGTAAAGATCTCCCACCCAATGTTTAAATATAAAACACGCGTATCTGCACCTTCGCACAAAAAAATCCTCGCAAACCCATGGCGCCCACGGGGATTCGCTCCCGCACCTTTGGCAGCGCCATCATGGTCTAACATGCGATCCGCGACACACGTTGGCATGCAGGGGCCGTCTGGCACATTGTGCCCCTGAGCCAGATGGGCGACGGTCTGGCCAATCCGAGTGTGGGGTGCAGTGGAGTCTCTTCGTAAAGTTGAGGATGGCGACGAATGACGGCAGGGGCGCAGCTTGAAGCAGCAAGGGGCGACACGCGGAGCCCTGTTTCACGAAACGTATCTCGCCGTGCCAAGCACGCCACTGGGCGTATTGAACGTGGTGTAGTCAGCGATGGTCTGCCTTACTTGGGTACCTATCGTCCGACTGTAGTCGCGCGTGTGCGGGGCGCTATCGATAGCGATCTCCATAGGCTATTGCTGTCGTAAAGGTTCTCGCATGAAGAGGGCATGCTGGTGCGGGCTCTTCGTGTTCGATCGACAAGACCTTTGTGTCAGGAAATGTTCACGTCGAAGCCCGGCTGGCAGGTCTAGACTAGGGCGTGCCGAACCGAGGCTAAGATTACCCCTGACAGCATCGCACCAATGGGCGTGCTCGCGAACGATTCAACGTGAAAAAGCCTCGTCAGCAATTTCTAGAGCATCGGGAACACTGCTCGGGCGTGCAATTTGGCACATTGGCATGCGACGAGGCCATGGCAAGCTAGCCATTACGCCGCACCCGTAGCGACGCGGAACCGCGAGCATAGCTTGCTTTTTGCCTCTTAGAGACCCATGCGCTGATGAACCCGCCCAAAGCATGTGTCAGGTATGTCAGGTACGATGTATGTGCATTTACACAAATCTACAGAACGGGTTTTGCTTCATGGATTGTACTTCTAGACACATCGAAAGCGCACAGAGCCTTCACCCAGTCGCTTCATCTCCGGCCGCTCGTTCTCACCGCTTCGAGTCACTTTGACCAGGAAAGGAAGGAAAGCCCTTGACTATTTCGATGGCTGGCTACCTCCTCGCAATCCGCCTCATTTCCGCCCTCCCTCTTTCCAACTCGATGGCCAATTCTCTTGTCTTGAACGTCTTTCCATCAACGCAGATGCGCACTTTGTTGATCTTCTCTAGCAGTATGCGATAGTATCGTGCCTGGTAATCCACCGTGTTGAAGTCATTTGCAGCCCAGAGTTTGGCCCAGATATTGACCAACTGGTCGCGTATTACGTCTGTCCAATTTTTAGGGAATTCTTGTATCAATGTCGTCGACAGTGATCTTGATCTGTACATGAGAGGTGTACCATGTGGAGTCCCTTGAGGTAGCACGTTGAGGACGACCTCGTCAATAGAAGCGATCTTTCGATTTCTAGAGATGGGGTCCGGGCCGTGCTCGAATATGTGCCTGAGCGCTGCACACACTTCCCAAGCTGTGCGGTTGTAAGGAGCAAGCTCAGCTGTTACATTCGGCTCAGATATTCTGATGTCCACCCACAGCCGCTCGATGGTCGTCGTGTATGCCTTGGATACGGGTACTCTGCTACCCAGGCCTGTAAGGTGACTTCTGATGGGAGCAAGAAGGAATGATGCCCAGCTCGACAAGACATTAGTAAATGACGCGTTCCCGTCGTCTTGCTCCCTCCGAAGATCGTTTCTTTTTGTTGTGACGAGCGGCGCAGAAAGCCATGTAAAATGATATGTGCCGGAAACTTCAAAACAATCCATGCATGCAGCAAGCAGCCCTTTCCGCTTCGTTCTCTGGATAATTTGCATCATCTCCTCATTCACTTGGCGGTTGCACGCCAGGAAGCTAGCACATGTAGGCGGTCTCCTCTGTGATGCGATTAGACAGCCAAGTGAGAAAGGCGATTCAGGCTCCTGTATGCGGCACCATCCGGTGTCTGATCTGGTATCCTCTAACGATGGACGCGGTCGGCATGATAGAAGCAGCTCTGTGTATATAGCATCGCGCAATTCGCGGGGCAAGTCTAAGAGCTGTACCATCATGAACCAAGGCTTGCAGTTACTACCACAAAGTCTCATAGATTATGAAGCTGCTGGAGATGTAGAGAAGGTGATGCGACATTATCTCCAATGAGATGAAGCCTCGCTTTGTCACCCCAGGCCAAAAATTGAACCGAATCCGAAGTCTGGGGTAATACCAGGGTTGTGTGATCGTTTCCTTTCTTCTGGGACGGCGAGTCTGATGGCGTGCCTGAGGCTGTTTCAGAAGTGCAGGTACACCTTGCGATAGCACGAGAGACTATGTCTGAGGCGCGTTTTGGATGAGCGCAAGGAAGTCGTAGGATCAGCAGCTGTAATGCAAGAAATTGATGGGACTTGAATGATTGGATAGACTAATGGTTGTGATGCTCAAGTACCAATTGATAGGATGGCTGGCGTGCGCTGAGCTATAAAGGCACGGGGCTCCGGATCTTCCATAGATACGTGGCGTCATGCTTGGCACAAATCGTCGGATTACCGTCGGACCGTACAGTAGAGTTCGATGTCAGCAACATGCCGACACATCGACTTGTCGACTTGAGTCAGTCGAGTAAGCACACGCCGGGTTAATTCGGAGCCGCACCAAGTCACAGAGATCACAGGCGCACCAATCGATGTACATGTTCATTGAACGACAAAGAGATCTTTTTATTCCGCAAGAACTCCCGCTAGCAACGCATGTGCTATGCTGATCTAATGTAATTGGACGAATATCACGTTAACACTGCCTTGTATTGAGGCAATGACAGAGGTGACTGGGTCAGAGAAAGTTGTGAAGTAAAACCGACATGTGTCTTTCAACATGCGGATCAAAGGTATCACGTTATCCTGCTATGGCATGCAGGACAGCGGTGACTAAAAGAGACGGGTATCTACGACTCTGCTGGAGCCGGGACAGAGTCTGTAGGCTGGGCCGTGGCAGGGGCCTCTGTTGCCAGAGCGCGGAAGCCATCGGTTGTGATGTTTACAGCACCAGCTTGTACAAGCTGTAGACATGTTAGCAACTAAACGGAAGCCATTCTTTAGAGGGACAGGACTTACAGCGCGGCTCAAATCATCAAGAAGATCGTCAGGATCCTCAATGCCAACGCACAATCGGATGATGTCTTCAGGCATGTTCCTTTCCTTTCTGGTCTTTTCGTCAATGCTGGCGTGACTCATGCGGCAAGGCATGCTGATGAGGGAGTTGACGCAGCCAAAGCTGACACTGATGCCCCAGAGCCTTGCGCTCTCTACAATGCGCTCACTAATGTTGACATCGCCAGTTTCGAAGGACAACACAGCGCCAGCGCCGCGTGCCATGCTCCAGTGCAAATCGTACTGTGGGTGCGACTTGAGACCAGGATAGCGGACCTTGAAGCCGTGAGACTCAAGGAATGTGGCAACACGCATGGCATTTGCTTGTTGCTTCTCCATGCGGACACCAAGGGTCTTGATCCCACGCAGCAGCAGCCAGGAATCGAACGGCGAGAGACCACATCCTGAGGCATTGATTGTGAAAAAGAGGCGATCTCCGAGCGCGGAGTCGTTGATGGCAATGACGCCGGCCATGAGATCGTGGTGACCGGACAAGTACTTTGTGCCAGACTCGTAGACGATATCGGAACCGAGATCGAGCGGGTTGAGCAACATGGGCGACATCATCGTATTGTCGACAGCGACCACGGCGGTAGGGTTCGCGGCGTGGGCGATGCTAGCAATGGCGGGAATATCGCAAATCTTTATCAGAGGGTTCGTGGGCGTCTCGAGGAGCACCATGGCCGTCTTGTTGCTCACTACTTCGCGTACTTTCTCTGGGTTTGTGGTGTCGACGTGGTGCACGATGATGCCGCCATGTGTCGAGAGGTACTTGAGCAGTCTGTTTGTTCCGCCGTACAGATCGTCGCCGGTCACGACTTCGTCGCCCGGTCGTAGGAGGCGGGTGATGACGTCGAGTGCGCCCATGCCGGACGAGACGACAAGCGCGCGGTTGGCGTTCATGATCTTGGCAAGGTGTCGCTCGAGGTGTGTTCGCGTAGGGTTGCCGGATCGTGTGTAGTCGTACTCGCCGCCGCCTCCGGTCGCGGATTCCTGCTTGAATGTCGCGGACTGCGCATGTTAGCCTTTTGGCCGCCACCTGCTACCCGAGCGAGATTCGAGTGTCGCATACCTGGTAGATGGGCACAGAACTGGCGTTGTACTGGTCGCTGCTCTCCGTGTAGACCAGCTCCGTCATGAGGGCATACTTGCGGCCATTACGCGGCGAGCTGGGCGCGGGCGATGGCGGGAGGTTGTGGCCGTCGAGGTCGAGCGGGACGGCCGCCTTGCCAGCGGCATTGGCCTTCTTGGAGCTCTCTCCAGCCATTGCGGTTGTTCTGCGTCCGCGGTACCGGCTTGATTGAAGCCGAGTGGCGGGGCTGCACGAGTTCCAGGCGTCGCGTTGAGGCGATGACGAAACCGTTCGATGTAGGGCAAAGCAAGACCAGAAGCGAAGCAGTCTAAATGTCAGAGGGCTTCAGGTTACGGGTGTACGAGTGCAGAGGTCAAGAGTGTCACAACACGGCATCAAAGACATGTGCACGGCTGCCTTAGCCCGCCGTGTGGGGAGTCACCGCTGGAATTGCGCCATCGACAACAAATCGGCAGTTTTCCCTCGCTCCGAACATCGCCCGCACTATCTCGCCTCCGAACTACGGGCGTCGTGGGCCCTTACCCCGGATTCAGACAAAGAACCCACAATAGTACGCCTGTCGAAATTACCTGGATGCTTTTGACTATCTGATTATACGGGTATACCTAATGTGACAAAGCTGGCCTTACAACACAATTACCATCCTCCCCACCAAGCACGCTGTGCGCCAAAACCTGTTCGCCGTACCAAATGCCTGACCGTCCCATAAGAGCTCGAAAACCGCGAGAGCGTTGAATCCAACGATACAAAGAAATCCAGTCCGAAGCAACCGCAAGTGCAAAAAAACTCGATCATCGGGGAGTAATTGCAGGGAACGCCTTCCTTACGTGAAGGTTCATCTTGAACTCGAAGATGCCTTCTTCTGTGCCACAATACAGAGTCCGCCCATCCTGGCTCATGGCGAGTCCCGCCGTTCGTACGCCTAGTCTCGCATCATGTGTCGTTCGGCTTGAGCCTCGGAGACCTAGGCTGAACTCGTAGGATTCAAGAATAGGCTGGCCAGCACGGGTGATGCGAAGACGTTCACGTGCCTGCGTCAGTTGACGGATTCGACGAAGCTCGCTGCGAAGTTCAGGCGCAGTAGCATGGCTGTCGGCTCCAGGCGCATGTGCGTTAGTAGCGCGGGCTGTAGCGCGGTCTTGTTCAGCAGCCAGTGCATCTTGAACAGTGCGCCACGCTTCATCTGTCGAAGCAACTAGCTCGTTGGTCACGCGACGCGCATGTGCCGGCACCGCGTTTGGTGAGCGGGTAAGGACAGAGTCGGTGATATTGGTGAGGGCAGCTGGTGCGTTGACTGTGCCTTCGTTTATGGACACGATGACGGAAGCCCGACGGTGAGGTGTTGTGCGCTCTTGGAGCCAATTGCGTGAGTGAGTCTGCCCAGTCCTTTCTGCCATGAAGCGAGCCATCGCGTCGGCTACCTCTCGAGCTGTAGGCTCCCTGCATCTCATCAGTCTCACATTGCCGCAGTAGTTTATGGGTCACATACGGTACAGTGTTGAGTCGCTCAGAAGTTGTGTAGTTGATACTTCGGGGCGTTACTTCCTGCTCATCCCGAGCCTCTTCAGGCTGCCTATGCCTTGTCCGTAGAGCACTAAGCACTTGCCTTTCGCGCACGGTTAAGCCAAGTGGATCGTTGTCCGACTCTACTACACCCAGCCGTCGATGTAGCCTCTGTCGCTCAGTGTCAGTTTCGAGGTAGTCATTCGCGACATTGGCGGTCGTCGTGTTGCCTTCCCCGTCTAACGCGCGTCGATATCTCCTGATCAGATCCGCTTCTCTGCGAAGCTCATGCATTTCAGGACTGAGGTTGAGGTCAAAATCAGCTATCTCAACTGTCTCGAGACCTTCCTCTTTCGGATCCAACGTGAGGGTTTGCTTAAGCTTGAGGCCAGCTCGCAAGTCGGCAATGCACACCCTGCCTTGGTCTTCGCTCCAGATGAGGAAGTCCCACGGTGCTGGCGAGAAATGCATCGTCCGCACTGCGCCAGGCCCAGTTCGACTGTCCGGCCTAGTAGAACTTATCAACTGTAGGATCGCGTCTTCACCGTATTCGACGAGTTTTAGCAGTTCGATATCAAAGACTGTGATGTAGCCGCATTCTGATCCCACTGCACAGAGACGTCCTGAGGGGGACCAAGCTGTAGTAAAATAGCCGTCTGCATGGGAGTGAGCGGGCCTATAGAGGTTTACTCTGTGTAGCTCCGTCCACACGGGAGGCGTCGACTGCATCAGCCCCTCGCGTATCTTATTGCTAGGCTTCCGCGAGTCTGTACGTTCGAAGAAGAAACCAATGGGGGCGTCACCGACAGCCACGAGCATTTGGCCATCGGGGGAAATGGAAGCATGGTTCATTGCGAACTCCAGGTCGATGACTGCCAGCTCCAGATTCTGTGTAAGAGAGTATATGCGCACCGTCTTGTCGTTGTTGGTGAGGACTGCGACAACATCATCCTGGCCGTTGCCTTCCGCTGGCAGCTTGTGTATGGATATGGAGTTGACGATATCGGTTCCAATCTTCTCGAGGCGTACGCGCGAAGCTGCACCGAGGATGGGCGGGCGAGGCAGGCGATGCTGGAAGTCCAAGGGCAACGAGGCGTCGACGTCGGAGGGATCCGTTGGGGGGAAGCCGGTCACCTTGATGGCGGCGAAGTTGCCGTGTTCTTCTCCCCCCACGCAGACGTAGCCGTAGCCCGAAGCCGTGCAGCGCGCCTCCCAGGGCAGTGTAGTAACGTGGGCCTGTGTTCGTGTAGCCGCATTGAGGCAGTAGACGGCGGCGCCACTCGCATAGTAGACGAGATCTGGTTCGGGGCACGAGATGAAGTGGCGCAATTGATAGTGTCTGCACCCGTCAGCGTCGACCCATGGTATTGCAGTGTCTGGCTGGCGCTCACGCGATGGGGATCTTGGTCGGGTAGTACGCCTTGTGAGCCAAGACAAAGGTCTCGGTGTCTCTGCTCAGGAAGTCATCGACGGCCATAGTTTGCGGTCAGGCAGGAGAAGGCCGCATGTCTCTGCGATGCTGGGTGGAGCCGGTGAGGCTCAGCGGCAGCAGGCACTCTACGTCACAGTTGTCTAAGCGCAGAAGGCTAGAGGGTTTGACAGGAGGGGCTGCAGACAGGTTCGAGGGCGAGATGCAGCGGGTGCGTAGGTTCTATGTGGGCGTGCGTTGGATATGTCGTAGGGCGAGCTGGCAGAGTCGCCGTGTCTCGCGCTGCTCCAGGCGTCACCATGGTCAAGCATCTTCCCCACACGCGAGCGAGATGCGCCAAGCCCTGAGCACCGCGACGCACGGCGAGGGCCATGACACAGAACGCAGAGGCCGTCATCGCGTCATCCACCAGCGTCGCCCACAGGCAAAAAGTGCATTTCGCCTCGTCTTCCGGAGTTAGGTCGCATGCGCAATTGTTCGTAGCAACTCGGAAGCACAGACATTAACAGCGGAACCTCGGGCGGCGATTTTACACCAAAACGAGCTAGAATCTTCTCCGAGAATTTTGTCCATCGTCAAAGCTTCCATCACTACATCATATATACCATCGCCCTCCCACCATCCATCTCTGCACCCAATCTTCTGTCGCTTGCATCCCCTCCCGCAGCGTCTCTCACATCCACAATGCTGTCCTCAAGATTATCACGGACCGTAAGCAATTGCATGCATCCAAATATACTTGACATTCTCTGACCTCATCATAGTTTTTGCCGCGTGCGGCCTCGGCGGCGCGACGCACACCCGCCTTCAGGGCCCCCGCCATGTTCACGCGCGGGTACGCTGAGGGCGGCGAGGAGAAGGTCAAGGGCTCAGTCATTGGTATTGACTTGGGTACCACCAACTCCGCCGTCGCTGTCATGGAGGGCAAGGTTCCTCGCATCATTGAGAACTCCGAGGGTACGTTCATCTGGTTTTTCACCCAAATTGGCCATCCCGCTGACCCAATCCACAGGTGGCCGCACAACCCCATCCGTCGTCGGTTTCACAAAGGAGGGCGAGCGTCTCGTCGGTATCGCCGCTAAGCGCCAGGCTGTCGTCAACCCCGAGAACACTCTTTTCGCTACAAAGCGTCTCATCGGCCGAAAGTTCACCGATGCTGAGGTCCAGCGCGATATCCAGCAGGTCCCATACAAGATCGTCCAGCACACCAACGGTGATGCCTGGCTCGAGGCCCAAGGACAGAAGTACTCGCCTTCCCAGGTTGGAGGTTTCGTCCTTGGAAAGATGAAGGAGACCGCCGAGTCCTACATGGGCAAGAACGTCAAGAACGCCGTCGTCACCGTCCCCGCCTACTTCAACGATTCCCAGCGTCAAGCCACCAAGGACGCCGGTCAAATCGCTGGTCTCAACGTCCTCCGTGTCGTCAACGAACCCACCGCTGCCGCCCTCGCCTACGGTCTTGACAAGGCCACCGACAACGTCGTAGCTGTCTACGACTTGGGTGGTGGCACATTCGATATCTCCATTCTTGAGATCCAGGCTGGTGTCTTCGAGGTCAAGTCTACCAACGGTGACACTCACCTTGGAGGTGAAGACTTCGACATCACTCTCGTCCGCCACCTCGTTGACCAGTTCAAGAGGGAGCAGGGTATCGACCTGAACAGCGACCGCATGGCCATCCAGCGTATCCGTGAGGCCGCTGAGAAGGCCAAGATCGAGCTGTCTTCCTCCTCGCAGACCGACATCAACCTGCCCTTCATCACTGCCGACGCTTCCGGTCCCAAGCACATCAACACCAAGCTCACCCGCTCCCAGCTTGAGAAGATGATGGACCCTCTCATCACCCGCACCGTCGAGCCCGTCCGCAAGGCCCTCAAGGACGCCAACTTGAAGGCTACCGACATCTCCGAGGTTATCCTCGTTGGTGGTATGACCCGTATGCCCAAGGTTACCGAGTCTGTCAAGAGCATCTTCGGCCGTGACCCCGCTAAGTCGGTCAACCCCGACGAGGCTGTTGCCATTGGTGCTGCTATCCAGGGTGCTGTTCTTGCTGGTGAGGTCACTGACCTCCTCCTGCTCGATGTTACTCCTCTCTCCCTCGGTATCGAGACCCTCGGTGGTGTCTTTACCCGTTTGATCAACCGTAACACCACTATCCCCACCAAGAAGTCCCAGGTCTTCTCCACCGCTGCTGACTTCCAGAGCGCTGTCGAGATCAAGGTCTACCAGGGTGAGCGTGAGCTTGTCCGCGACAACAAGCTCCTCGGCAACTTCCAGCTCGTTGGCATTCCCCCGGCCCACCGTGGTGTACCCCAAATTGAGGTCACCTTCGATATCGACGCTGACTCCATTGTCCACGTTCACGCCAAGGACAAGTCCACCAACAAGGACCAGTCCATCACCATCGCTTCCGGATCTGGTCTCTCAGACGCTGAGATCGAGAACATGGTCAAGGACTCTGAGCAGTACGCTGAGCAAGACAAGGAGCGCAAGAACTCCATCGAGGCTGCCAACCGCGCTGACAGTGTTGTAAACGACACTGAGAAGGCTCTCAAGGAGTTCGAGGACCGCCTCGACAAAGCTGAGGCCGAGAAGATCAAGGAGAAGATCGCTTCCATGCGCGAGTTCATCTCCCAGAGCCAGTCTGGCGAGGGCTCTGCCACCGCCGCTGAGATCAAGGAGAAGACCGACGAACTCCAGAACGCCTCCCTGAGCCTGTTCGACCAGATGCACAAGGCCCGCTCCGAGAGCCAAAACCAGAGCGAGCAGCCTCAGCAGCCTGAGGGTGAGGGCGAGAAGAAGCAGTAAATGCTTTGATCGTTCAGCACTGGTTTTTGTCTTTCTTGTTGATCGCTTCGTTACGTCCAAAAGTAGGCGTCTTGCATCCTGTCATGATTGGTCTGGTTTAGGTCACGTCTAGACGTGTACATGTCCCTGCACATGTTTGAGCATCTCTGTATCATACTTTCCGACGGTTTCTCTTCTCACATTAGCGTTTGTTTTATTACCCTTACGGATCCTTGGTACACGTCGGAATTAACGAAACAGTGATATCCTCTGGTGGTCAGGACACGATGTGGAAGGGACGATATAATGGTGGAGTCATGAATGTACCATAGTCTAGAGATGCGAGATGGTAGCACTCCGCTTACTTCTCCGCTCTACAATCTACGATTTGAAATGTTCATGCTACCGTCCTTATATGTGCGCCAATGTCGTGATCAAGTGTTCACATAGCGAAATTGTACATGCCACAAATCTTGGCCCTAATTCGTATAGGTCTACCAATGTCGGACTGCTTTCGATGATAGCTACATTGCGTGTTTACTTGATCTTCTCCGTGCCCCGCTATCTGAACCTCGGGATAACCTCACAATATCGACCCGCTAAAGTCTTACGTCATAGCCGACCTCACAACCGTTGGCTTCCGGCCTTTGACTATGCGCAAAGTTAACCTCAGATTGAACAGCCTCTTCCTATGACTCCATCTCACATTGCAGTCAAACAAGGTTTCCTCATCGCGCGTGGGACCATCATCACTAGATCAATCGTCACCAAGTCCATACACTGTTCATTGAAGTACTCTCCGCTTTGTACACCCACCGGGATCGGCCCATCTGGTACTCAATACCGACGCCCTTTGAGCATTCGACTCAGCTCGACTAAAACCAAACCCAAGATGACAGACGCAACGAACCACCCCCTCTCCGGTCTCTGGCAACCGACGCAACTCCAGAAACTACACTACGGCGCCGACTCAGTCAAACAGCATCTCCTCTCATGCCTCCCAAAAGAGTCAAGCAAAGCCTTCATCATTACCGGAAACTCACTTGCTAGCAAGACGCCCTTGGTAAAGCAGGTCGAAGAGCTGTTGGGAGACAAGCACGCAGGCACCTTCTCCAAGATCGGCGAACACGCACCTGTCGCCCAACTCGACGAAGCCACCGACCTAGTCAAGAAAGACGAAAGTATCGATACGGTCATCTCCATTGGCGGCGGAAGCCCGATCGACAGCTCCAAAGCCATCAGCTATCGTCTGAACGAGAAGACTGGAAAGTACCTATACCACATCGCGATCCCCACCACGCTCAGCGCAAGTGAATGCACCCTGATGGCTGGCTACACGCAATCCGACGGTGTCAAGACGGGTGTGCGAGCCAAGGAACTCGTTCCTCATTGCGTAATCTACGATGCCAAATTCGCTCTGCATACCCCCGAGCGCCTGTGGATGTCAACAGGTCTCCGTGCCATGGATCATGCTATCGAGCTATTATACCATCCCACCGCCACCGAGATGCCTGCCAGATGGTTAACGCTACAGTCCGCGGCCACCCTCTTCGAAGCCCTGCCAAAGTACAAGCAAAACCCCAAAGACGAAGATGTGATCACGAAGCTTCAACTCGCTGCTTTCGCTTCCCTGGGCTTTTTGGGTTACAACATCAAGGGCGGTCTAGGCCTCTCACACGCTCTGGGGTACGCACTAGGTTCTCCTTATAGTATCCCGCATGGCATTACTTCCTGTCTCACTCTCGGACATGTGGTCAAGCTCAAAGCTCAAGACCCTGCTGCAGCGGAGCAAGTTGCTCGTTTGCTTCCTTTTATCGGCGAATCGGCGTCTGGTGATGCCAAGGCTGATGCGGAGAAGGTAGGTGATAGGGTGCTGAAGTTGGTGAAGGATCTGGAGCTGGATAGCGATTTGAGAAATTATAAGGTGGGCAAGGATCAGATTCCGGTGATCACTGAGAGAGCGACTGGTGGGCAGAAGGAAGGTCAGGTTTATGATGCTGTTGAGGGACTGGTTAAGGGGTTGTTTGTTTGATTTTGCATTTACTTCGCCTTCTCTACCCTTCTACCCCCCTAAGCCTTAGGCGTTCCTCTAGAAATTAAAAGCACGAGAAAAGCCTTTCATCTTCACATAAAGTAAACTAAGCTTTAGCGGCACGAACCGCATTGATCTTTCCAATCAAGAACTCGCCAGCCTCCTCCGCGTCATCGCCATAGCTGAGATGAGGAAGTAGAACAGCCCCTGCGAGGTTACCGTCACAAACCGTGTCGCGAACGAGCCCACCGCAAAAGATTTGGAGTTTGTCGCGGGGAAAGTTGGGGATTTGCTGGTTGTCACGGCGGTTCTGGGTGTCGCCAAAGGTAACGACACCAGCTATCTGGTTCTTGACACTGGCGGAGAGATCCTCGATAGCACGGTGGTTGACTGCTGCGCCTTGACTGTGGTTATGGTTAGTCTTTGCATGATTTAAAGAAGAGGGCGAAACATACGAGTAGCCACCGCAGACGATGATAGCCGAAGGGCATTGACTGTTGATGTCTTCGAGAATGCCGCGCATCTCGCGCTCAGAGACGAGATCGGTGCCACCGGGCAGATAGTTGGTGGAAAGCAGCGCTGCATAGTCGACGCCCTCAATAGCCAGGTCGTCGCCGTATTCGCGGCGCAGCTCATCGCCAAGTGGCTGACCGATGATAGAGCCCTATCCTCTCATGTTAAACCAAGACACAAACATTCATTCCTCGAATAACTTACCATGTTGCCCGCTTCAGTGGATCCTCGAGCCCAAACAAAGATGACGTCCCTACATCCGCCACCGAGCCGGCTGGAGAACTCATTCTCGGTCAAGCTGGTGCGGTCAAAGAAGATTTGGCGTGTCGCAACCACGGCAGACCCCGAGTTGGGGAGCGCGATAGGCGTGGCAGAAGAGGCGATGGCCAAAGCCAGGATGGAGATGATGGTGTTCATCATGATAAAAGTAAGAGCGAAAGATGTGTTTGGTAAAGAGACTACGGCGTAGAAAAGCGAAGGCGAAGGCGAACAGAGAGAGCGAGAGTGAGTGAAAGGCAGAAGGAGCTCGTTGTTGAAGCTTGCCGGATGGTTGTGAGGTGAAGATGCCTCATACTTATACACACGATTTGCCCAACCCTCCTTCTCATTCCACGCTCTCCTCTACGTGAATGATCCCGTCTCACCATCAATATCTTGGTGTATTCCAAGAGCAGTTCGCCGACGTTGGTGCCTGAGCCGAGGCAGCTCTTACTCCTCTCCACCACCCAATTAGCTAGAGCCTGAGGAGACTCTCTTCGAAGGGCCAAGATCATAGTATTATACCAAGACACTGGGGGGAAAAGTAAAGCCTAAGATTAGAAGTTGGTGTGTGAGATAGCAGATAAGATACAGGGCCTGTCCTAAACCTCACTCCTGGTAGTTCTGGACTGACCTTGGAAGACTTTGGAAACACCAATAGCTGCTCGTAGAGCATTCGACGCACCTCGGCAACTTATTGTGTATGATTGCATGACTCTTAGATCGTCTGGGGTGCATCGGCAATTCGACGCGAACGAGATCTTTTCAAGGTTGGATTCATCGAATTGTGTCGCAGGTCCTTGCGTCTGATCGGGCTTGGCTTGCCGTGATTGAAAGCTAGGTTGGGATTGTCGTCGTTTGCACCCGTCCATGCAGAAAGACGTGGGACCACGGGATTAGGCGTCCCGCCACGGCGATGAACTGTTGCTTACTGTAGCCTTTGCGGTTGCAACCACAGCCATATCGATACCTCAGGCATGTACTCACCTCATACTGACGGTCATTGCTTTCGACCTAGACAAAAGACGACTGTATTTAAGATTGATGATCTGTAGCCGTGAGCAACTCGAAAGAACGCAATTGGTGTAACGCGCATGATATTACCACACATTACTGTCAAACGTACACAACTCCCCATGGTACTTCATTCCTGGTCTTCAACTGGCTGCAATCATGCCTCGGTACAAAAATCGAATAGATTAAAGGTTCACAAAGCCAAGAGGATGTTTTGTGCAGATGATCGCAACACCATCGACACCCTTGTCAAACATGTCACAGTTGCCGAGGTCCCATTTCAGCCACCACAGTCATCCAGTCTTTCAACAACACAATGCCACTCAACCTTGTCGTATCTTCCTGTGACGTTTGATAGGGATGGAAGTAGCGCTCGAGATGGGCGAACTTATAAGGCACTATAGTCTCCTTCCAAGATGCGTGCAACAACAAGTTCTACCTGAGCAGATCAAGTTCACTGCCCACGAAGATGCGCTACACTTCTATTATTCCTCTTTTGGCCTTTGCATTCTTTGCCACCTCTTCTGCCCAAGAGGAATGTCCCGAGCTGCCTAATAGCGGTGTGGAAATCGGGGAGCCGGTTCCAATCGTTCCTGGCGATGTCCCCAGAGGATGTTCCGACTACGAGATACTCGTTGGTAAGCTGCAGTTCAATAACCGCAGAGGTCTACCGCAACATTGACCTTGTTTTTAGCTCGTGGAACCAGCGAGCCTAGCTTTCCAACCTACGGCGTCATTGTTGGTGACCCTGTTGTGAGCAACGTTTCAGCGGAACTGTCTGGAGTACAGGGGTATCCGGTCCAGGTACGATATCCAAGTAGTGCTTCGAACATAGCATCGCCAACTGAATTCCTTTCAGTACCCAGCCAGCTCGCAAATCATTTCTGGTGGACGGCAAGGCGTCGATGACATTGTTCAGCGCTTGACCTCGCAGTCTTCCGCCTGCCCCAATCAGACCTTTTCTCTGGTTGGCTACTCGCAAGGCGCAAGCATCATGCACCGAGCTGTAGACAGACTGCCAAATTCTCTATTCCCCAAGATCAAGTCGGTTGTCATGTTTGGCGATCCAAATTTGAGGCTGGGCGTGATTGGAGACAAGTTCCCCAATGGGCTGAAGGCGAAGGTGCTGCAGATTTGTGCAAAGGGCGATCCTGTGAGTCTACCAATCGTGCTGTACAGAGGTGGAAAACAGACAAAGCTGACCACGGAATGTAGGTCTGCGACTCTGGGTCTTGTCAATTCTATCACTTGACCTACATCCGCCCCGAATACATTGAAGGCGCCGTAACGTTCATCGTGAGGGCTTTCAAGGGTATGGCCCTCTAGAGCGGTAGGTACAAGCAAGTATTTGGTCCTCCAGAATATGTAAGATTGAGAAACAGAGTATCGAAGCAGGTGATATACATATGTATATAATCTGAACCGGAGTGGTGACCTGCCAACGCCAACACCAACCTAACGCTGAATCGAAAAGTGATGATAGCAACCCAGAACAGACGTCGTTTGAAAAGAGCGACACGTGAAGTGGATGCCATGCCGCGAAAGGCGTCTTAACTAGCAAGTTCCCCAATCACACCGGCCACGTAGCATAGTGCCGAGGCCCAGATGGCCGTTTTGACTATACCCGCTGCTTTACCGCCCCTCTTCTTATCTTTGGTCGTTCGTCCGCTCCGGTCTTGTTCTGTGCTGCTCTCTTGATTACTAACTGCTCGCTCGGCAGCCTGCCTGCGCTCAGTGAAATCCTTCTCAAGTTGCTCTTCGCTCTCTTCTGGCCCTACGTAGCCGGTAGGCGAAAGGCGTGCCGTTCCATCTATCGGATTGATATAAGTTCTTTCTCCTGTGATGCCAGCGTCCTTGTTCTGCTCCATTGTGGTTGATGGATCGGCCGTTTGGAAGGGTCTGGTAGACGCTGTGGAATTGAGACCGCCGCGCAAGACGAGCAAATACTTGTTTGCTTTGACGATCTCAAGACCATTCTCGATGTACGGAATGAACTTAGCGGGCTCTTCGAGAGTTGATAGCGCTTCATGTAGTGGTATCATAGGAGGGGCCGTGTGGGGTTCCGTTGTTGTAGAGGTGGTTAGCGAAAGCTTGCCGCTGTGCGGATCGTGCAAAAGGATTGTATAGATCGTTGGTGAGCCCGGTTCTGGCGAATGCGATGATGCGCCTGACTGAGGTATTTCACCAACAGCATCGTCAGTGCTCGGTTTCGGGTCTACAGTGGCATGTTCGGTCGTTGGAGTAGTGTGGCCAGCGGTAAAGATTTCTTGTATAGCTTTTGGGGCTGCATCGATTGCTGTGACTTCTTCTCCGCGCACGGTATCTGCGGTAGTTGTGCCACTGGCGTGATATGAGGCGTCGTCCATTGTAGGATCCTCCTTCAACATGTCAAACTTCTTCACGTCATGATCTTCAGTCAATCTGCTTTCCTTAACCGGACAGGCCGGCTGCTCGTGATCAGTGGCGACAGGACCAGACCTATCCTCGTTTGAGTTTTGCATGTTATCAGCCAGTTCGTAGTCGTCACGTTCGTGGGTCACCTTCACGTCGGCCTCTGTTGCGCCTATCTTAGATGGCGTTTCACTCTCTAAGCTCTCCAAAACGGGTCCGAACGGTCTAAACAGGCTGTGTGCAAGGGGTCCTCGCTCTTCAAACGATTTGCTCGGTGTTGCCTTCGGCATACGCGCGTATCCATCATCTGAGAGTCCACGCATAGCTGACTTCTGTGCATCGACCTCATGGGCGAGACGTTCTTCAGCAGCTACCTTGGCACGAAGCTGGGCTTTGTCGGCATCACTCATAGCGGAAGACGTCTTGGTCTGAGATGACTGCTCACGGTCTTGCGGAACTTCCAGAGCTGGGGTGTCGGGAAAGATTTTAATGTCCTCCCAGAGATGTGGAGCCACACCGTGAATGAGCATGGCACGTTCCAGCAATCGAGATAGGGCCATCTGTGTATCTCTAAGAGTTAGCAAACTGTTCGCAACAGCTTTGTAGTTTGCGAGCATGCTCTGATCAATTTCCGGGTCCTCGAGCCGGGCCTGTAGACTCCAGATGAGATAACGCGTAAGGTGAGCGTTCTTCTGGGTAATTTTCGACGCAATGCTCAGGCGCCTTTTGAACGCTGGTGAGACGTTCTTTGTTGCCTCCGAGTCGCCGAGATCTTGGAGCAAGGCGTATGCCTTATTAAGGTCGTTGTCTGTGCTCTGGTACCGGAGACGCAATTCTTGAATTGCCCTTACTTTCTTCGGCGTCAATGAACGAAGCTTTCCGATTTCTGAGCGTTGTCGCAGAGTGTTGATAGCAGAGTCCAGGAGGTCCTCATCCGCTTTCATACGCCTTAAGAGAGGTTTAGATGCTGGAATGTCTGCCTCCAGGTCTTCGACCACTTGCTTCATCGTCATGCGACCCTTGCGAATACGTGCCAGGATCTTGTCGAAGAACAAGCGGGTTTTCTTCGCATCCGCTTCTTCGGTCGGGTCTTGCCAGAAAAGACTAGAGAATCTTGCACCGCTTTCTTCAAGCCAAGACTTCATCCGCTCGACGCTCGACTCCAACTGGCTCTCGTCTGCTTTATATGGGGTTTCGTCCATCTTTGTAGTTGTCCTGGGCGCACTGGATTCTTGTGAATCAAACGAGATCTCTGGCCGCTGCATCTGCCGTTCGATTCGACGAACGTATTGGTCATTGATGATCTTGGACTCAAGCATCGGATCCATACCGGTCTTTGCCTTGGGGGTGCTCTCGAAAGTGCTCTCCAATCTAGCCCGATCCGCTTTTCTACGTTCTTCGTCCAGGACCTTGCTCCTTCTTGCGGCCATGTTTGCACGAATCTCGTCCGCACTCAAGAACTCCAAGTCGTCTTTGGGCAACTGGCTCAAGATTTTTGACGTTGACCTCACAGATGTGACGCTGCCTTGTGTACTAGGTGTCTCCTGTGGTGGGATGTGTTCTTGCGCGGAAGGTTGCTTCGTGCGTAGAGGACCTGAGCTTGGAGGAAGCGACGCGAGGGTTTCCTGCATACGTGGCTCTGAGGAGAGCTCGTGGGTCCCGTCAGTTGAGGATGCTGACATGTACGACTCGTCACCAGCCTTTGCCATGGGCGCAGAGTCGGCATCAGGCTTTGCTACGACGTCCTTTGGTATCCTCCTTTGCAGTGTGGTCTCTCTCCAGCTACCTGTCTCCGCCGTGCCGTATCGTTGCGCGTCGTCATATTCGGGCTTTTCTGTCAGGAAGCGATCGATAAACGAAGGTTCTGTACTGGGTGCGGCCGTGCTGGACTGTTCGATTTCTTTGGCCGCATCCGTTTTGGTTTTCGCAATGTAATCTTCAAACGACTGCGTGCTCTTCGGTCGCGTCGGCTGCTCATGTTCGTAGTCCTGCGCTGTGGCACTAGGTGCGCTTGTTGTAGATTCGGTCGACACTTCTGAATGGCGGCCAACAACCTTAACATGAGACTGCTCTCGCGGTCTCCTGAGATCAGAGGGTGACTCAATGCCAATCGGGTCGTCAGGGAGCAGTCTTGCCCTGGATGACGGTTGGGAGAAGTGTGATTCTCTTTCCCTACGGATATCGCGCTCTTCGCTATCGATCTTGACCCGTCGCGGGTAGTTCGGATCGATACTGCTACTCTTGCCTTGCTTCGGCGGCGAAGCGTTATCGTCGTGGCTCTCCATCTCTCTCAACATCCACTTAGGAATGCTATTGGCAAGCCATTCCCAGTCTTTGTTGCCCTTGCCACTCAACCTCTCGTTGCTGGCCCCGAAGATGGCCTCGTATGGATCATTCATGAGTTTCCTTCGCCATTGCTGGTACTGCTCTAGCTGCAACCATTCCAGGTTGGACATGCCGGATGGACGTTTGTTGCCATTGTTGTCTTCGTGTTGTGCTAACTTGGAGGGCGTGCGCGAGAAGCACCGCGTGCGAAGGGCCGCGTCGTCGGAGCGGAGGATGCGTTGCGCATAGCGTTGGAAAGGAGCGAGTGTCGGGTCCCGGCGCCACCAAGTCATGATGGAAGCCGTCAGGGGGATCGGAGGGAGAAGGGATGCAGGAGGTAGACTGAGAGTCTTAGCTCTGTGGCTTGTCAGAGATGGAGGATTACATGATTGCAAGTACAACATACCGTGATACCTATCGCAGGTCTGCTGTCCAAGGCACCGACAGCTCCTCGGAGCTGAGCCTAGGTGAACGGATAGTGGTTACATCAATAGCCGGCAAATGGCGCTGAGAGTAGTGGCGCACTCAAGGGACGAGAGCAATGCTGTCTAGAACGTGTGGACTGAAGAGAAGATCGAGAACAGCTAAAGGCGATGGAAGGCCAGGCAGCCTCCAGGGAGTGATGGCGTCGCCATATCCCCGCGTAAGCTCCGTGCCGCTTATCATGTTTCGCGGGGTACGTTCCCGCGTGATCGCTTGTTCGCGTCACCATTTCACTGGTCCCGGTCGTCCAGAACTGCCCACGCCACATGAGACGCTTTTCCTTTTTGCTGTAGATGGTATTGCTGATAGGGTCGTTGTGCGTAGCCTTCGGTTGATGGATATCAGTGAGGCTTGACGCGTACCAAGTCGCGTCACGACGCCGATAAGGCGATAAGGCAACAGCGCTACGCCCTATCGGATTTCATCTCTGGGGAACCTTTCACTCTCAGTACCAAAATCGCGATGGCAACTTTCATTCAATACTCACGATCCTCAATTGCAACGCTGACCACAGGTTGTCAATGAATGTATCGTTCCGAACAATCTATCTACAGGTTTCAAGATCGGCGCGCATTCATCATCCCTGTCTCGGCGTGGCACCCAATGTACTCGAAGAATTGCTGGTCCGGCTCCAGCACGTAAACCTCATGAAATAGCCGGAGAGACAATACATTGTTCAACTTTTTCGCATACATCAGGAAGCCTCCGAAGATGTTGATATGCGTCTGGTGGCTTTTACTCCAGTATTCAAGCGACGCCAGGTCATCGAAATAGCCCAAACCGAACGTTCTTTCACTGTTCGCCTCGAACGAGTTTGAATCCACAACATCCCACAAGTTCATCGCGTAACATCCAACCTCGCGCCCTTCATCACGTAGAAACTTCATCCCCTCGACGAGCACCGGATGCATTGTATCGAGGTAGAGTTTGCGCTCTCCTGGTAGCGTGTCGGACCAATCCTGGCCCGATCGAATCACGCACAGATTGGGCCTGCCGGATATACGGACGCGTTTTGAGGAATCTGCATCATCACTCGAGCCATTTGCGGTGCCATCCTTAGAGCACCATCTATCGCCCTCGAGCTTGTTGTCTTGAGCAGCGGCTAAGCGATCCCGCATGCTACCCCAATACGCGTGTTGTTCCAACTCGCCTGAGATCCTCTCTTGCATGTTGGCCGCTCCTTCTGGATTCTCAGGGTTTGAGAACACTGTTTCAAAACGATCCATCGTTGGACACAGAATCTCCTGGAACCACCCATGCCCATCTTTTTCCCTGTCTGAACTCTGCCACCAAGTATCGAACCCAGATTCCTCCTGCCAGCTGCTGTGCAAGTCTGCGCTGCGCCAATATGCGATCACGGCGATGCTATAGGCACCTCTCTTGTCGATTACGGAGGTTGTTTCCCAAAACGACGGGCGCTTTGACTGTGGCCCTCTACTCACGAACTCCTGAAGTTTGGTAACGGCTATGCCGTCGTTCCCGGTAACAGAGTCGTACTGCGCTCCCATCATGGCCATGACGAGATCATTCATTGTAGCCTGGAATCTGGAGCAATATCCAGGGAACGGCGGAATGTAGTTGGACGGCGTGCTAACTGGGCATGTTCTCTCCCTGCGATGGTGCTCTGGAATTGCGTCCTCTGGCATCTTCAAGACTTATTCGAGAAGTTATATCGGATCTGTGGGAAAAAGATCCGTCGCACTCCTCGTGCCTGGGCGCTGTGTTATGAGAGGAGAAGCCACAGGGCACCGTCTATCGAGTCTTAGCTAAGGGCAAGTCTTGTCTGCCCGCTCCTCGCAGTCCCGTACAACCCCGTACAACGGCACGGGACGCTGTGCAGCAAGGGCCTCGGTTCACATGTGTCTAGGTGGGGCACTGGACAAGGGTCGGACCTCGCGCTAGGCCTTAGACCTGGAGTCTGGATGTGCTCCCGGCATCAATTTTCTTTTGTGCCCAGAGAAGCCACTGTACTGACAGTGACGTAGTATTTGCGCATATGCGCTTCTGCAGCACTCTCATCTGGGAATTTGCGAAGCTGGGTACGAGTTCAAGATCCACATGTGACACAACCCTATCTGCGTGTGCCGCGCGCCGCCAAGGCATGGGCCGCCAGGTACGGCTGAAGGCTGTATGTCAGCCAGGCTCTTTTCCAGTCTCGTGTCCAACTACATCTTATTACCTTCGGACAAGATCGTAAAATGTCAAAAAGCAATTCAACAACCAATTGCGCGACGTTGCGATAGGAATCGGGCCGTTAGATCTTCACAGCGATCTTGGTAGCCAGCACCCCGAGATCACCAAACTACCACAAGGATGATCATTCGAGGAACTGCGGCAACTTATCGCGCCCGGCGGGTTTCTCATCCGAAAAGGCACCCACCCCAATCGCTTTGCACCGTCATGGGTCACCTGCGCCCGATTGAAAACCTCCACTCTCGTCGTGTATCGTATAGCTTTCCTTTTTCGGGCATTCCTTTTTACAATGATACTCAATGTTAAGGGCCTTGCTGCTCGGCGTACCCTGATCTCGCGCGAGAGGGCCCTCAACTGTCGATGCTTGTCTCGCCAGCATGTCTAATCCCTTCACGACTGAAGCATGGACCGAATACGCAATTGGTATTGTCGTTATAATACTTCGAATTACAGCGCGCTGCTGGCAGATCCAACTACGTTGGGATGGAGATGATTACTTCGCCGTACTCTGCGCCTTCTTCTTCACCGCTGAACTTGTCATGCTGGAGCTCATCGGCCAGAATGGCTCCATCACTGGAATGAGTAACGAACTCGCGTTGCAACTTACACCCGAGGAAAGCCAACGTGTTACTGTGGGTAGTAAATACCTTCTCGCAGGGTGGATACTATATACGACCCTGATATGGTGCTGTACGTAAATGCTTTGGTAACGGAGCACTCGAGGCCATGTGGTCATACTAATAGGCTGTTACCACAGTAAAAGCTTGTATGCTGTTCTTTTACAGGAGGCTCACGTATGTATACTTTACAAATTTAGATTGATCCCCGCTGATAGCAATAGGCTCAACCTCCAGCAACATAATCTCGTCAAGATTACTGGGGCAGTCTGCCTTGTAGCTTACATCGCTACTATCATCGTGTTCCTCACACACTGTCACCCTATCTATCGACTATGGCAAATATATCCATATCCAGGTGATGACTGCGCGCTCAACATATCCAAATATCTGGCGTTGGTCGTTACGAATGTAACGTGGGTAGCTCTAGAAATGAGCCTGTCCACTTCTGTACCATACTTACAATCATCCAGCACCGATCTCATGATCTTGTATATCCCGCTACCTCTACTCTGGAACGTCCGACTACCTTTGAGAAGGAAGCTTCTGTACGGAGTCTGGTTATGCACCGGTGTTTTCATGATGACAGCAACATTGCTCCGCTGCATCCTGTGTCTTCAAGACGTTTCCCAGATCAACGTTGGCACCATTTGGTCAATCCGCGAAACAGTGAGCCTCTCAAATTTTAAGGCCACTAGGACCTTGCTGATGTTTGCCATAGTTTGTCGGAATCTTAGCTGTCAACGCACCTATCCTCAAGCCCTTTCTCAGTAAAGCAAGGAAAGCTATGTCATCGGTCAAGCCATCAAACGACAATTCGGGCCAGAATTTGCCAGACAGCCTTCGTTTGTCGCATGTTGAGAGAAAGGGCAAAAGGAGGACTGTGCATGAGATCGACAACATAGACATAAGCATGAATGGAAGCGAAGAGCACATTGTGAGACAAGGAACAGACGAAGAAAGAGCGAGCAGTGATGTCAATTCGAGAGATGAGGGTGATGCGGTTTAAATTCGACATTGCGTGTAAAGCATGATCTAGCGCAATGAGTCATGAGCCTGTCAGTAGAAGCTGACGCTTGGTATAGGTACAGCGGCGACGCTGATCAGACTGCTGCGGATCTGTCTCGGTTATGGCACCAGTGTTGCCAGTAGAGTGGTCTATCATCAGATCACGTCTACTGCAACGTAACGCACCATGCGAGTGGTTCTGCCCTGATCATCATCATCGGTGTGAGAACAGGTGCCGCATCAGCCGCAAGACTACTTTCCAGCGTCGGTCGACAATGAAGCCCAATACAATCGGGTGATGAATACCCAATAGCAGGCCAGTTCTAGTGTTGTGAAGCATGGAGGTAGAATTTAGGTCACGTCATGCAAATGCATGTACATGATAATAATACACTCGCGCGTACCCAATATGCTTTAGCTCAATTCTCATCCTCCAACAGCCTCCTCTCTTCTTCGACAACTTCAGCTTTCTTATCATCCTTCCCACCCGACCTCTGCAGACTGACCGCAATCGCCGCTCCGATGATAAGCACGGCTCCCACCAAGCTCTCAGCAGGCGGCGTAGTTCCCCAGATCACCTTCTCGACAACAAGCGCGAAGACAAGTTGCAGATACGTCAAGTTTGTTGCTCTTCCACCTTTCTCCCTCTGCAGGCCTTCCGTCAAGAGAAATTGCAACAGAAACCCGAAGAGCCCAATAATGGCGATCAATCCCCACTGACCGAGCGTTTTGGGCATGACGAAATGTAACGAAGGGTGAACCAGGATGAGCACGAACGAGGCGATCGTTGCGATGAGAGAAAAGTAATTCACCGAGATGAGCGAGTGGGCGCGCTTGCCGATCACTCGGATAGTTGCGTAGGCTGTCGAAGCACCAAGCGTGCCTAGAATCGCGATGAGGATTGCCAGAGCGCGTTGTTCGGTGGTAGTTGATGGTAACGGTGCATGCCCGTCCGAGTCATCGGCTATTGGCCTTGAGTGCGAAGCGGGAAATAGCCATGGTGGTCTCGCGACGAAGAGAACGCCGCAGAATGCGACGAAGCTGCAAAGCGCTTCTTTCCAGGTGAATGGCTCGCGTAACCATAGGAAGCACACAATGGCTGTCATGGTTGGGATTAGGAAAGTTATTACTGTCGCGTCGGAGAATTCAAGCCATGACAGAGAGTCTAGGCGGTATTGTTAGCTGTATTCCAGTTCACTATCGTGACCCACCCCTGCAGGTCACAATCTTATATGGCGTGAGCCGTGAAGAATTGCAGAGGGAGTCAAACTTACAATACAGTCCAAATAGACCGACGAATCCTGCAGTACCTCTCAGTATGAGCAGCCCTTTGATGCCTTTCTGGCCGAAAGGAAAGTCAGGCACCGCATGGTACCAAGAGTAAATCGAGCAGATGATCGTCGTGCACAGCATGCGGATGAAGATGATTTGCAAAGCGTGAAACTCGATGGATGGGTCATTCGCGAGCAGTTTGGCTGCTGTGTTCATCTAGTGCTCATTTGTAAGTGCATGGTCTGCGGCATGCAGTCATTGCACACAAGAAACAAAACTTACGACAGAACCGCATGTCTGTGCCAAGAAAACTAAGAATAAACCGAAATTCTGCCTGTAGAATGACTTCAGACTCTGCGATATTTTGCTCCATATTCCTGGCGGATTGGCTTCCTCGTCCGTATCTTGCGCAGAGCCTGAAGCTGCAGATGGCAGGCGTGGCAAGAAGTTTACCCTTGAGCGCCCTGCGGACGGCGGTGGGTCGGCTATGGTGCCATAAGACATCTCGAACCTTTTGTCGAAATGTTCGCGATTGCAAAGTTGAAGTGGAAGGGCAGAAGCCGTAGCAATGCGGAGCAAAAACCCATGGTCCGGTGACCCACTAGTGGGTCTCTCATTCGGCGGTAGCCCGTGTCTAGCCTTGCTTACTTCAGCTAGAATCTTCTCACGCATGCCACAAGACTGCGAATGTAATACCGATCACAATATTGCCGACACGTTTTTAAGATTTTGAGAAGCAAGTGCAGTTGCAAGTAAATGTATGAATAGAAATGAAGACACTTATTGTTCCCAATATATGTACAAGAAAACCAACTCTCACGTACTACCGAACCTAGCCCGCATCTTTCTACAAGATTTTGGCCTAGGAAAAGTAAGCTGCATCAACCCAGCTCTTGTAGTCGCTGCCCAGAACAGTGGAAGGGCTAACGGCAGCCGAGAGCTTCTTTGAGAAGGACGCCCTGGTACCCTTGGATCCATCACCGGTGTTTGCGTACTCGGCATATGTGACCTTGTCAGTCCTGGGGTCATCGGTATTCCAAACTTTCCATCCCGCGGCATTGATGACATTAGTCATGCTAGTCTTCTGGAACACAACTCGAGAGAAATTCCTCCAAGGACGGCCGAGGTAGTAAGCACCCGCGCTCACCGTGTTACCAGGAGCAGCGGCGATCTTCGAGTTGTTGATGACATAGTATGAGGGATTGGAATCTGAATCGCGACCGTTGGCAGTAATGTAACCCACCGACGCTGTGAGAACGCCCAGAGAGCAACCATCAAACCATGCTATGGCCTTCTGGCCGAAGATGAAATCAGTCGCTCCTTCGATGTAGGATTTGGCATAGACCTGGCTACCCTGCTGGGCGAGGATGGTGTCTTGGTAACCCTTGAACTGGCATCCGTAGTAGCCTTGCTTATCAGCATAAGCACTAAGGGCGAGAGCTTGCGAGCCCTGTCCGCGTGTGTTGACCAGGTTGATGTTGTAGACCTTTAGGTTTGGTGTCCAGGCGCGGAGAGTAGCAGTTTCGTCGTTGTTGGGGGCGTCATCTTGACTTTTGCCCTGGGTGATGGTCACGGTGTTGCCGGTGTAACTGCTAGTGTCTGTCGTTTCGCCGTAAACCGTCAGAGCCGACTTGAGCGGCTTGATGTAGACTTGCTCCTTGTATGTGCCTGCAGAACCGGGAGCACCAAGTCAGTACATGTCTCACATGGAGTTGGTACAGCTAGAACTAACCCTTCGCGATGAAAATGCATTGTGCAGCCGTACTGGAAGCGCTCAAAGCATCAACGGCGGACTGAACAGTTTTGTACTTTCCGCTACCACCCACAGCCAGACATCCAGAAGGAGGACTTGTACGTCCAGCCCGAGGCGCCAGCGTCGTTGGAGCTGCGACAGCGGATGCCGCGAGCGTGAGCACGAAAGCGATTGATGGGAGCATTGTGGACAAAGTAGGACAGTTGAAAATGAAAGTATAAGAGTGAGTGAATGTAGAACTTAGCCTGAAGGCGCGCAGTATGCATATACATATAATAACTTCAGCATGCCGGCTAAGCAAACTATATTGGCGGACTCCCCGGGTCTGACCTAGACCTCCGAACAGCCGCTTAGTGAGCTACGGGGTCGTTTCCCCGCTATGAAAGCTGTCGAAACGGGCGAAGCAAGCCATCGGAAAATTGATGTATGCACCCCAGACGGTGAATCTCTCATCGCGCAACGACTGCGCATGTGCATTGCGCCGGTTGGTGGGAATCTTGTTGCCGTCCGTGCGTTGATTTGGGTTGATTGTAGCGTGTTACAGAGGGCTGACGGAGGCAGTATTGAGGTCCGAAGTGATGCCGCGTGCGCATCGCATTACTGATGGTGTTGAAGCTGACGCGTTGTTGGGCACGACGGACGCGCCTCCTTCTTGCAGGTCGAGGTTTGTGGGGAAGGATCCTGCGCAGGGCCGTGCGTTGATCACGTGAGCTGGTGTCGCGCTAAGAGGCCCGGGATCCACACGTTCCAAGCCCAGCAATTCATTCATTGTGCGACGCTGAGACCAATCTTCCGCAGACCGCGCTTTGACATCAGTTATTCACTTTGGGTGCTCTTGGTTATCAGTATCTGGTCATTCTTTCCCTCGCAATGGCTCCATCACACACAACTGGCAATAGCTGCCAAACAATCGACCTCACAGGTTCCTCACCAGAGCCGGAAGACATGCCCCAGCAACGACCACAACAGCGGCCACAGCCAAGGCCGCCCCAAAGACTAGTTCAAATGTACCTCAAGCCCGAGCCACGCCCCTACGGTATGGCAAATGTCGGGATGGAAGCTAGGCATCCGATGGCTTCCGCGCGAAACCCTGTAGGGCCACAGCAGGCGCGCCCTATCCACCCTGAGCATATCAAACAGATCATCGAGACAGCCGACCCGCGCGCTGTGCAAAAGGTGTTGCTCGACCTTTGCCAAATGTCACCGGCCTTTTCCGGCGCCCTCGTCCGTGGACTTGCGCCTCACTCTGCATCCGCCCAGAGCCTGATCAGCCAGCAACGGATGCAGTCGCATCAGCCCAAGGTCAAGATTCAAGATGAGGATGATAGCGACGAACTCTATGAGGCGGCGAAAAGAAACCTCGTGAAGCCTACAGTTCCGACCCCAAGTCACAACAGCTTGCCTGCACAATCCCGCGAGATCAGCGGAAGTCGAGCTACATCACGGCCTCATGGTTCTGAGTTCGCATCACGAGTGAAGCGGGAGCCACGTGAGCGCTCACAGTCAAGTTCAGACGGCGACATGCACCTTCCTGGAGCCTATCCACGCTCAACCACGTTACGCACGCCAGTCCGGAAACCCTCAGGCCAATCATCCTCTGTCAACCAGACTCCAAGGCTGTTGGCCAGAGACACGCCACGGTCAGCGAGCATCAACAAACAGCCTGCGCCTTTGATAAAGACCTGCACAGTGTGTCACGAACAGATAGTGGACGTGAATGCGCCCTGCGTTTCTCATTCTGGGAAGAGGTACAGGCCACCGGGCGGGTCAATAAAATGGGACTGCTGTCAGGCAGACATTGATGATCCCGGTTGCGAGTTCAACGGGCAACATACGACTGAAGAAGGGCTCGAAGAAGACGCGTTGGTACAAAGGAAACGACCAAGTGCGTCTCCGGTTCCAAGTCGTGCCACACAAAAGAGACCCAGAGCATTCTAGCGAAACTGTTAGGGGTTTGCCAGGCAGTTGGTCGCTCTTTGCTTACAGCGGGACGCAATAGATCCACGCAATGGGTCCTCTTCTGCGATCGTTCTTTTTGTTCTTCAGTTCCAGTCGTCTTCGGAAGACACTTCGCACGTCATTAGTTCATTGCTAGAAGCATAGCGTAGGCGTTTCGTTACTAGGCAGCATCGATATGGCTGCGGAGATCTCAGGCAGCTGCATTACAAAGACTTGTGTCCGTTCTTGATGAGCATGTGCATCACTAAGCCTGCGTTGCCCTTCCTGATTTTCACGAATCTGGCCTCGAAAACTCCACCATTGTCTCTAGGGCCCCAAACTGTTCACCTTCCCATCATGGCCAGCGATTACTCCCGTCGCTTCTCGTGTTCCGGTGCAGGTCTACGCTTCAGGAGACTGTGCCTCACCGTTGTTCTGAAACCCATACACATCTCTTCCAATCCCTAATCTGATGCTTATGACGCGACGGCCACTATTTCTGTTGAGTCACTGCATGCAAGAAACAATCCGACCAGGTCTGCAAATTACATCAAGATTAAAATATGCAAAGTAGGTAACCTAACCTTAATGTAGACTCTAGGGTGTTTATCTTTTTCCTAAGCCGACGTGGAGCGCTCAAGAGGCTAAGAGGATACTGCGAACTGATGGTCCTTTATGCCAATCGTTCATCTGTAGACACGTCTCCAATAGTCTTCGTTCTGAATTCGCTGTGAGCTAGACAACGACCCTTAGTATTCTGCAAGTGTTATCATTACAGGCGGGCAATTTGTCAGTGAATTAGCGGATGTTGCTTGACCGTTATCTCTACGATGCCTATTCTGACTCGTTCCTCACGCGTGACGTCATGCCAAGTGTCTTGCCTGCATTATCATCGTCGCGCTAACCTCCATCTCTCCCACTTCTGCACCCGCCGTCAGGACGCGATAGACATGTAACGGACATACGCACTTTGCGTTCCAGAAAACACGATACCAAGCCGAAGATGCATTGGTATAAAGCTGACAGGTTGCCTCATGAGCATTGCCCCACGAAGTCCGCGCGCCGCACATCATGAAGGCCGCGCTGTTCCTATCGCTTGCAGCTCTTGTCAGAGCGAGTACGGTTTTCCAACTCAACTCTACGTCGTATTATTCTCCAGATCTTACCGCAGCGACGCTTAGCTTTGGCGACCAGTCAAGTCCCAACGCAGAGCCTTTGCCAATCACTTATCTGACCTTTTCGGACCCTATTGTCACCGCGGAGCTACTGGAGTTCACGATATCCTCATTTCTATCGCACGACGATGTATACTCGGAATCATTCCTCCATACACTAGTGCTTGGCGGTTCAAGCACTCTTTCAGACAATGCACATGCATATCTTGGCTCGATCGGGTGCAGCATGATCTACACTGCGTTGGACGCCGGCGTAGCATCCGGCCCATATCTACTTCACCCATCAAAGGCTATCACCAAAGTCTACCGGTTGTATTGGGATCACAGTTTCGCTTTTGTGGAGTCGGTCACTGAAGGTCAGAATGGGACTTTCCTTCCTGTCACAGGTCTGGCGTTGACAGATGCCTACGGAGCTCTTAGTATCGCAGTGCCGTCACGATTATACTATCCAGCACCCACAGAAGACAAGCCTTTGTCGGGTAAACGCCTGGGCGTGAAGGATATTTACGATCTGAAGGGTATCCGAACGAGCGGTGGGAATAGAGGCTACCGCGACCTTGTCGATCCTGCTCCCGAGAGCGCGGCAGCTTTACAAAAGCTTATCGACATGGGTGCGGTGGTGATTGGAAAGACAAAGACTACCCAGTTTGCGCTTGGGGAACGACCAACAGCCGACTACGTGGATCAGCTGGCACCCTTCAACCCTAGAGGAGACGGTTACCAGCATCCCCAGGGTTCATCAGCCGGTTCTGGAGCTGGACTTGCATCGTATGACTGGATGGATATTGCAACTGCCTCCGATACTGGAGGCTCTGTTCGCTTACCGGCCATGGCAAACGGCCTGTTTGGCATGCGTATCACCAACGCCTCACTGCCACTGAAGGGAATCTTGCCCATCTCAGCAATATTTGATACGCCGGGCGTACTGGCTAGGTCGGCGAAGCTCCTCCAAGCAGTGCATAGGAAATGGTACCCAGCCAAGGAATACACATCCTACCCTAAGCGCATCATCTTGCCTGATCTGTTTTGGCCTACAGTCAACAGCACGAGTATGCCTATATTTGATTCGTTCATCTCACAGCTAGCTACTTTTCTTGACGCCAATTTGACAACGTTCAACGCTAACGCCAGTTTCAATGCATACGCGAACATCTCTGAAGGCATAGCATCCTATCTCGGCTCTACATACTCCAACATTACCAACGTGGATCAGTACCGCGACCTTGGTCTACCTTCCAGGGAGCAGTATATTGCCAAGTTTGGCAAAGCGCCCTACTGGAACCCGCAAACACGAGCGCGATGGAATCGGGCCGCGACCTTGCCGACCTCTAGCTATACCATTGCTATGGAGCGCACGCACACCTTCCAGACATGGTTTCGAGAGACGTTGACGCCATCATGCGAGTCAACGTTGGTGCTGTATCCTATGGGCGCCGGTACGGAAGACTACCGCGACATCTATACAGCCGCTCCAGGTGGTATATTTGCTGCTGGATTACCCGGCAACCAGATGTCAGTTCTGGCTGCGCTACCCGACTACACAATACCGATTGGCGCAAGGTAAGCTTGACTGTACGAAGTGCATTTAAGACATATACTGACTTCGTACCTCTACCATTGCAGGACGTATGTCAGCAGGGTTACTGAGAGAAACGAAACGCTCCCCGTTACCATTGGTATGGTAGCTGCGGCAGGTTACGACCACATGCTCATGGATTTGGTTGCTGAACTTGCCGAAGTTGGAATAATTACCGAAAGTGTCAAAACCGGGTCTAGCATTTACTAGGGAAAGCAGAAATATACCCATGGGGCTTAATACACCGAGAACCCGAAGTACGTGCCCGTACGAGCTGCGCATTCAACGATTCCACATCACAAGACCTGCACTCATTGGTTCTTGCTGTGTGCCATGCTTTCCTACCGTCCGAACACATCCCCGCTGTGATTGGCGGACTATCTTTTAGGTACCCTGTCGATCACAACGTCTGGGGTAAATGAAGAGAGTAATCCAAGGTGTCATTCACCAGCAACGCGCTACGAACTAGCTAGCTGATCTCGCCGCCTCTGCGCATGCCGCGTGGAGCTTTCATATTACATCTCTTTTCCTTCAGTCTCCGACATTCTTCCTACCCCGTTTTCTTCGCCTTGAAGATGATCTTCTGCACTGTTCTGCCCCTGCTAATATCCTCCGTCGCCGCCCTCGCTTTCCCGGGCGCAGAAGGCTTTGGGCGAAACGCTGTCGGCGGTCGTGGTGGCACTGTCTATGTTGTTACAAACCTCAATGATAGCGGTGAAGGGTCTCTCCGCGAGGGCGTTTCCCAGAGCGACCGCACAGTCGTGTTCTCGCTAGGTGGGTTGATCAAGATTAAAGAGCGCATGGTCGTGGCCAAACGCGTGTCTATCCTTGGGCAAACAGCACCAGGCGATGGTATCACAGTTTACGGAAATGGGTGGAGTTTCAGCAACGCCGACGATGCAATCGTCCGGTATTTGCGCATCAGAATGGGAAAAGGAGGAGCTAGCGGAAAAGACGGTATAACGATCGCAGAGGGGAGCAACATGATTTTCGACCACGTCTCCGTCTCCTGGGGTCGCGACGAGACTTTTTCGATCTCCGGCAACGACGTCGGCAACATCACCATTCAAAACAGTATCATCGGGCAGGGTCTGCAAACACACTCGTGTGGCGGGTTGATGCAAACGAATCTCGGGAAAGGTATCAGTCTGTTTCGCAACTTATACATTGACAACAAGACGAGAAACCCGAAGGTCAAGGGTACCAATGACTTCACCAATAACGTGATCTACAACTGGGGCGGGGGTGGAGGATACATCGCTGGAGATTCGAGTGCAGCAAGCGAGGCGAATATCGTTGGGAATTATTTCATCAGCGGCCCCAGTACCAGCGTCACGGCGTTTACGCGCGGGAATGAGAACTTCAAGGGCTACGTTGAAGGCAACTTCTATGACTCTAACCGCGATGGCACGTTGGACGGAACGGAGCTAGGTGTGTCCTCCAGCAACTATGGAGGGATGGCTATCCAGACAACCAAGTTTCCCTTCCCAGCGCCCGAAAAGACCCTATCGGCGGAAGATGCGCTGAAGCTCGCCGAAAGTTCTGTCGGTGCGAGTAAAGTGCGCGATGCTGTTGACACGCGACTCATTGAGGAATTGAAGAGCTACGGGAAGACGGGTGAGCTGATTAGTGACGAGAATGCTAGCCCCATGGCTGGGCCTGGAACTATCGACGGTGGAAAGCAGTGGGCGGATGCCAATGGAAATGGCATACCTGACGACGTTGAGGATCAGTTCTCGGATGTGGAAGAGTGGGCTAATAGTTTAGTACCAAGCGGTTACTAGATAGCAAATCGCGGTTGGGCGCGTATCGCAAAAGACTGCATCAGTTTCTTTCGAGATGGTTAGGTTGATTAATCATTTATCTACTGTAAAGAATGTGTACGTGAAGTGAAGAACGACTAAGCATATGCCAATACCGAAAACGCAGCCTGGCTGATAAGATACGAAGTTTCATCTTCGCATCAAAGCCTCTCTCGTAGCCACCTATGCGGAAGCAATTTGAGCCCTCAAGAAGATGGGTGCCTGTACAGCAGCCTCATCCGAGTATAGGAGATGCGCAGGTGTGATGATAAGCGTTCCAGTGCAGACCAAGTCGCCTGTCTCGCAGTACACCCTAGTCTTGCTGGTTGGGAAGCCGGGGATTCTTCCGCCATCTGGAACGTTGTTAGAGACTGTTGTATAGGATGTTAAGAGAAGGAAAGAGCTTACTTTGAAGGTTCTTGGTGTAGCCAAACAGCACTACGCCCTTGATCTGGTTCTGTACAGCAGCACTGAGACCGGGAATAGCGTTCGACATGACTGCAGCGCCTTGAGAGTAGCCACCTGCAGTGATGGGCGTGTTGGGGCACTTGCTCGCAGCAAGGTTGAAGAGACGCTGGGCTTCGCGGATGGCGGCTTGAGAAGTACCGGCTGGAAGCGTGTTCTCTGCAATACCAGCAGTGTATGGGCCACCTACACCCTGAATCCAGGTAGTGGATGCTCCATATGCGCTTTCGAGAGCGCTGGCTGTGAAAGGACCAACTAAGGCGCCCATGTTGCCAGCTTCAGTGCTGCCTCTTGCAAAGATGAAGATGGTTCTTGGGCAAGCAGCGCTACTGCCGCTCTCCAGCTCATTGCGAGTAGCGCTTGACTGGCGAGCTTCGAGTGTAATGGGCTGGGGCGCATCCGCCGGCGCAGAGGCGGGTACAGCGATTGGGGAAGAAAGAACGAGGGAAGCAAAAAGAGAAAGAATGGTGACGGACTTCATATTGATGATTGTAGTAACGATGGGTATTGCCTGGTGGCTCTGAAGAGAGAAGTAGTAGAAGGAAGCTGAAAGTTGGCTGTTTGACTGTGCTGTGATCCTTCTCATAAGGGTTCCCTCCTTCCCTTTATATTGTTCTTAGCATGATCAAGATATTGGTTCCAAATCAACATCCCTCGCGCCTACCTCGGTATCTAGACTGCCTAGAATCTTGTAGTGCATCTCTAATAGTGGTTGACGGACGTGAACTCCCCAAAAGAGCGCTGTGACCGTCCTACCAGGTGTCACAACAATTCGAGATACCCTTGGCGTTTCTGCTCTTACCCTCATAGGCAAGACCTTGACTTGAAGAGATCTAGTGAGCAGATGCAGAGCCTTTGGGATGGTAGAGCATAAACGGCAACAGTGGTCCGAAGTATTGTGACACCTGGTAGTCCTTTGTCTCCAAGACCGAGATTTGGTATTTGGCGTTGACCTTCGAGCATCTGACCAGTAGGCATCGTGTTTGGATCTGGGCTTCCTCGGCCCAGGAGATGGTGCCTGGGATGTTTTCCTGGGCATGCATGTCCGGGAGACATGGATAGAGCTGATGGTGGGATGAACTGGTCGCGTGGTAGTCGGACGAGGATTTGCTGCTGGGTTCATCGGACGCTATTGGACTTTCAGGTCAAGCTCGCGAATCGAAGCCGAGGCACGGTTGAATCTACATGGATGCGATGAAGTCCTGGCCTGAGTGAGATGGAAGCTCGTGATGTGGGGTACATACACTGAAGCTCTCTTTCGCGGGAATATACCCCGCATATCTACTACGAGAGCGCGCTAAGGCCCCCAGATGATGTGTAGCGAATGGTGTCGGGGCAAGATACCCGATTCTGACGTTTGCCGTCTTTACAGGCGTTGGAGGTTTTGGTGTTGTTTACCTCGCTCCTATAGGCTAAGGGAAGAACGGCATGAAGGATTGGTACCTTCCGCATAGGGACACCGTGCATGCAACGCATACAAACAATACTCAGATCATCTTTGGGTTGAAGGATTTAGTTTAGGCAGTTCTTCCAAAAAGAAAGGGAGGTTATCGGATTACGGCTAAAATAGCATGCCTGCGTGGGATATCCCGCGTCTATCCACAAGCTAATGTTGCATCAAAGCAGCTGCCGTATGTACCTTGTTGGGCGTTCTGGTTCGTCGCTTCGGAGGACTCAGTGGTACGTAAGACAGAACCCTCGCGCTGGCGCATCCCAGAATGAAGACGAACGCATAGAACGCCAGCAGATTCTGAAATACGGCCAACGTTGTCACGCCATAGATCAATGTACACAACGGCCAGAAGAATTCCGATACGTATGTCCATACGTGAACTGCGAAGCGACGAAGACTGTTCAAAGACATTTCAACTTGTGCTCGATAGGCGTGGAGGTACTCGATTGTCGTTGGAGGCGCAAGTATTCTGTCCCAGTGTTCTCGTCGCGCCTCGTGTGTCCATGTACGCACGCCAAGAGGTCCGGCGGCCCTAGTCTCGAGAAGATATCTCCATATAATCTTCAGCTGCCTATCCCAGCTATAAGGCTTCTCCTGTTGCATGAATCTCTCCCATTTCTTTGCAGTATTGACTGCCATCTCTTCGGTGACCTGAAACCATTCCTTGTGTGCTTTGGTCTCCTTGTTCGCGTCGACGCGCCCGTGATGTTCGCAATGGAATGGTGCAGAGCAGTTCTCCAGGTCGATATGCACAAGCTTCTCTAGGCGACCACAATGATCAATCTCGTGATCTGACACGTGAATCACACTGGGCAGGAAGCCACAGGCTCTTTCGTGCTCAATGATTCGGTCTCTATAGGCTCGTTTCGTCTTTCCGATCTTGTAACCTCTGGACTTGTTGTTTGGGTCACATAGAACATAGATGACCCCTTTCCGATCGCCAGGAGTCGGATTCTTGAGCAGCTCTCCATACAAGCTGTCGTGGGTAGATCTGGCGGTCTTTGGGGTCAGGACTGGTGAGAAGCCATCGTGCTCTTGATGAGGTTGCTGATTCGCTTCGGCGTGAGAGGGTGATGAGGAATACCGCACTTCCGATGTGGATAGCCCATCCACTTCAAGACCTTGACTACCATCACGCCGTGGACGCTTACGTGGGATGCAGTCATGATGAATTCGTGCGACGTCATCGATGATTTGTTTTGGGCGTCCGATGGAGTCAGAGACTGTTCGGGATGGCTGACTGGAAGACTTGTCCCGAGTAGTTGACGCAGCCAGGCGTTGCGATCTGGCGATGGCTTTGCGAATTGGTGAACCAGTAGAGGTCAGGGTGGGGTCGCTTTGGGTATCCATGAAGCGCGGTCTGGGTGTGGGAGGTTGAATTGACTTGACTTTTGAACTGGTAGGTATGTGTCTTGTTTCTAGCTGCGAGTCTTTCCCAAGGCCATGTAGCTTGTAACCCGAAGAATTGCTGAAAGAGGTATCGAGAACCATGTCTGTAAGCAGGGTTGATAGATGAAAGACGGAGTAGATGATCGATGTGTACAGAGGGAGGAATCTGGGCTGGATGCCATTTAAACCTATGCGCTGAATTTATCAACGCGTTGTAGGATCACTTCCCCAGCAACTGCAGAGTTCGCATGAAGATACGTGTGGCGGTGCTGAATGTCACTGCTGTGCCGAATGCTTGGATTGTTTCGTAGGCTTCATAGCAGCCTTGCATCGGCGGCCGAGCAGAATAACACGATGAGCACTCTTAGCTCCTAGCACTATCTCGGTCTTTTTGTTAGCATCGATAGCAAGACTCGCGAAGAATCGCTGTGTGCAGCAGACCAGTGATGGGCGCGTTGGTACGGACCCAGGGACACTTGTTACCCACGCGCTGCATTCCACGTGCAGATACAGCGGCTGTGCCCATCCCACAGTTACTACGAACAGCTAGTGCGGCTGCCTGCGGTATCAGAATCGCTCCTGCTGTACGCAAAGCTGCGGGTGTCGGAAGCTCGTAGCCTTGCTGCCAACGGAGCGATGTTTCCGCGAAGCAGCAGTCGACGGCCATGATTCGCTATTTTTCGAGGCTGGATGCGCCCGAGACGTTTACGGTGTTGTGGCTGTGGCGGTGGTTTCTACGAAGAAGCAATTTGCTGTGAGGGCGACAGGAGGCAGCGACGTTTCGCGCGTCATCACGCGCTCTTTGGCGAGGGATCACAAAGCCGAGCCGGAACAACAAACGCAAGGTAATAGCACCAAGGTCGTTGGGAAGCAGTCGTGCCGCATACCGCATCTATCTCTGGGTACTTCCGAAATTTGTACCCTTTTGTGGCATCTTAGCGCAGACGCGTCGGGTACGGGCAAGCAGCGCGATGTCATCAAGTTGTACATCCACTATAGTTTGACCGGTGACGATGTCCGCGTTCTCAACTGTTTTCTGGCGCGATGACGCGTTGATACTCTTCGCGCAGCTGCCAACGGCGCAATGCTTTGATCGGCATGCATCAGTCGGTTGGCGAACTGCATATGAGGTGTAGCTCTGGTCTCACTGACTGGAGAGGGAGGTGGTGCTGCGATACTATGATGCGTGCAGATACCTCAATGGCTCCTCCGGCTTGGGGAACAAGGAATGTGGGGCGCGCTAGTATTCCCGGCGTTAGTCCGCGTTCCGAGATGTCGCCTCAGGGCTTTGAACATGTTCACCGACACTCGCATGCTGGCCCTTTCCTTTCACTGATGCCTAGCGGAGTTGCGTAAGATCTCGTCTACATGCTATTCTCTGCTCACCCAAGTTTACATCAGCTGGGGCTAAAGTGGAAGGAAGTGTTGTCCAAGTAGGTGCTGACGGGCATCTGAAAACGGTGCATGTCATGGCGTCCTTCCAGATTCCACTATCATCGGCTCCAACATTTCCTGACACACCACCAATATCGCACTGCCATCGCATTTGGGTCAGTACGGTCACTTACGCCTCTTCTGGATATTGCTGATCTCACCAGAATACGGAAGCAGCCCGATTCACGCCATGTGCTCTGCCATTCGTAGCAACAATACCAGCCATACTGGCAGCATTGGTACTGCTGAAATACTCGCTGCAAGTTGCGGACGGCTACTGGCCGGGGTGGACAAAGCCGTTCGTACGCGAGGAAAAGGACAAGTCGGATGAATTGGAGACATCCTCTACACCGCAGCCTCTGGGCAGCACATTTGGCCTGCTAGTCCTAGCTACGGTTGGACTTACATTCCAGATCCTGAGTGCTTTCTTTCCCATCCGGCAATCGACCGCGTTTTATCCCGCCATCGCATGGGTACGTACAATGTGACGAGATTGCGATTGTCGATTAACAAGTATTGCAGGCCATCGTGGCAGCGATTGTCATCGTGAAGCGTCCAAGAAAAGCTTCATTGTCGTTGTTGCTTCTCTTCACGAGTCTTCTACTCGAACAGCTGGTCACACTAATCCACAAGGAGAGCCCACTCCTAGCTAAAGATGTTCCTTGGACCGTCGCACCCGTAGCGGCTGCACTAGGCATCGTTCTGGTTCTCAATATGCCTCTCCGGGACCCAAGGCTACCTAGGAAAGATATTAGCCCAGCTTTTGCCACTCCCACGGTGCAACTTAGGACTCCCGAGGATAACTTGACTCCTTGGCAGTACATGACAGTGTCATGGATGGAACCATTGATCAAAAAAGGCGTGACACGTCAGATGGAAGACGAGGATATATGGGATCTTGGCTGGGAATTCAAGCATGCGCGGCTGCACGAAGCATTTCGAAAACTACAGGGTTCGGTGACAAAACGAGTCTTCATTGCAAACGGCATGGACTTGGTTTTTACGACTGTCCTCAACGTTGTTCGTATGTGCACAAGTAAGTGACGTACCCTATGTCGCTTGAGACGAATTTGACATTAGCAGCTCTACTCACCCCTGTGCTTTTGCAGCGGGTCCTCGCATCCATGGAAGATAAGAACAGCAGTGCTACGATCACCTACGCCTGTATCATTCTCGTCTTGAGACTAGCATCTGCCCAGCTTAACATCTTCAATCTGTGGCATCAGAGGCGGTCATACGAGAGATGCAGAGGCGAGCTCATCACCATGCTTTACGAGAAGACTCTGCATCGTAAAATTTTGGGGGCCAAACAAGACGTCAAGGAAGATCAGACGAATGGCCACAGTAACTCTGAAGCAGACGAGGCGGGTAGCAGTCTTGACAGCACGAGCAAGGCAGCAAGCGGAAGCTGGCTACAACGTGTGGTCACTTCTGTCCGATCTATGTTCACAAAGAACATCAAGACACAGGTCAAAGACGAAAACCAGGCTGCATCGATGGGCAAGATCCTCAATTTGATGCGAAACGACGCTTATGAGGTAGCACAGCGCTTCTGGGAGTTTTCTGATATCATCACTAAGCCTGCAGGTGCCATATTCGCAACCATACTAATATGGCGAATGTTAGGTTGGGCGTGCCTACTTGGTGTTTTGGCACTGGGTGCTTCTCAGCTCCTTAACATCGTGATCGCCCGCTTTCAGGTCTATTTCGAGAAAAAGCGCAGAATTGCGACCGACGAGAAACTGCAACGTACAAGTCAGTTCATAGAGTCCATCCGCCATCTGCGCTGGTACGGCTGGCAAGGCGCATGGTTGGAGGGAATCCTTGAGTCTCGTCAAAAAGAGCTGCATCTTCGTGTGGTCAACATCATCTTCTCGACATCGCTCTCCTTCATTCTCCGCTTCGGATCGGGACTATTCCCTGCGGTTGCCTTCTACGCTTTTACTAAATTAGCCGGTCAGCAGTTACGCGTTGATTTGATCTTCCCTGCTTTCGATCTATTCAATCTATTAGAGTCGTACCTCAGGGCGCTTCCGCAACTCGTCACTACCGTGCTCAATGCATACGTTGCGATGGGTCGCATTGAAGAGTTCATGGCCGAGCCAGACAAAGAAGAGACGGATGTAGTACCAGAAGGGTCTTCTGACCTCGGCCTTCACAATGCATCTTTCGCGTGGCCTGGGGTTGACCACGATGTCCTCCAGGATATCACGTTATCTTTTCCCCCAGGACTGACCGTGATATACGGAGAAGTCGCTGCCGGTAAGACGGCGTTGCTACAAGCCTTACTTGGCGAGCTTGACATCACAGCTGGTGAGCTGGTGCGGCCTGATCAGGTAGTAGCATATTGCGCACAAACGCCATGGCTCCAGAGCATGAGTATTCGCGATAACATACTTTTCTCCTACCCTTACGAAGAGGGTCGCTACAAGCAGACTCTGGAAGCGTGTGCCTTATTACCTGATATGGCAGAGCTCAAGCACGGAGATCTGTCGAACATTGGCGAAAACGGCATTGGCTTGTCTGGTGGTCAGAAGGCTCGTGTAGCATTGGCGCGAGCTGTATACAGTCGCGCGAAGGTACTTCTTCTTGACGATCCGCTATCCGCCCTTGACCACCAGACGGCCGAATTCATCGTTGGCAAACTACTAGCTGGGCCATTACTCGATGGCAGAACGACTGTTCTTGTCACACATCGAACAGAACTTTGCCACGGTATCGCGAAGCAATGGGTCCATTTAGAACAGGGCAGAGCGACTCTTCACGAGCCAAGCCAAGTTGAAGACGCGAATGCCCTAAAGCGCACCCAGACCAATGATACTGAGTCAGAGGAAGACGCCAAGAAGCGAGAAGAAGAGCAAGCAGCGGCTGTACCCGACAAGTTTATCGAAGATGAACATCGTGAGAAAGGTGGCGTCAAGTGGAGTGTATACTGGCGCTACATTAGAGCAGGTACGCTGCGATGGTGGTCTGTTGCCATTATCGTCATGGCCCTCTTCCGTGTGCTGGATGTTGCGCAGACATGGTTCATTAAGTCGTGGGCAGAGAGTTACAACGAGGATGATCACAAGGGTATCTTCGACTTCCTGCCTCCAGCCGCAGACGACGTGGTTCCATGGCTCTGGACTTTCTTCGGATTTGTCTCCGCAACTGCCATACTTTTCTGGTTCACGAACCTCATCATGTTTGGCGTAGGCTACCATGCCGCCAAGACCATCTTCAGAGAGACCATTGAACGCGTTGCACATGCGACATTCCGATTTTACGACGTAACGCCAGTGGGACGACTGATGAACCGATTGACAAGTGACATGAACACCATCGATGGCGATCTGAGCACTGCCTTCATCGTCTTCGCATGGCAGATCATAGGCTGGACGAGTGCTGTCATTATAATCTTGTCTTCGACACCAGCATTCTTAGCTTTCGGTTTGGTGCTTAGCTGCGGATTCGTCTATTATTTCTTCCGTTTTCTACCAACGTCGCAAAGCCTGAGGCGGCTCGAAGTAAGTCACTCGGCCTCAATCAACATGTCCCCTACTAACTAGGAATAGATGGTATCACTCTCGCCACTCATGAGCAATTTTGGCGCACTTCTGGAAGGTCTGACAACTGTGAGAGCTTTCAGCGCGCAACAACGATTCCAGACCCGTGTCATCGAGGTGGTCGACAACTTTCAGAAGAATGATCACTTCTACTGGTCACTTCAAGCATGGCTTGCGCTTCGTTTCAGCGTCATGTCGGCTAGCGCTACGCTCGTTATGACACTCATCGCTGTCTACACACACATCAGTCCCGGTCTTACCGCATTTGTGTTGATTACCGCTGGCAAATTCGTCATACATACGGAGTATATGTGCAGGATATACGGAACGCTGGAGATGGACTTTACCAGCGTCGAGCGTGTCGTTGAGCTCCTTGATATTGAGACGGAAGCACCCGGTGTTGTTCAGCCACCCGCACACTGGCCTACCTATAGTGGCGACATCGAGTTCGATGATGTGACCATTCGATACGCAGAGAACCTCGAGCCTGCGTTGCAAAACATCACTCTAAAGATCCCTGCGGGATCCAACACCGCGGTAATTGGGCGAACGGGTTCTGGAAAGTCTACTTTGGCTCTCTCCCTCCTCGCCACTATTGCTGCGGAAAATGGCAGGATTTTGATCGATGGGATCGATATCTCCACCGTGGACAAGCAGGCGCTTCGCAGTCGCGTCACTTTCCTCGCGCAGGAACCAGTTCTCTTCCCCGGCACCATGCGCAAGAACCTGGACCCGTTATCTGTTTACTCCGATGCATCTTGTCTATCTGTGTTGCAGAAGATCGGTGGGGATCAATACAATTGGACGCTTACAACCTCGATCGAAGGTGGTGGCAAGGGTCTCTCACAGGGCCAGCGGCAGCTTGTTGGTCTGGCTAGAGCCATGTTGAGGAGAAGCCCAATACTGATCATGGACGAGGCGACGGCCAGCATTGATTTCGAAACCGCGCAAAGAATACAGAGCGTTCTTAGGGAGGAGATGAAGAGCAGTACAGTAGTCACCATCGCGCATCGACTGGAAGCAGTCAAGGAGGCTGACTATTGTATCGTGCTTGGAAAGGGCAAGTTGGTCAAGGCTGGCAAAGCCGAGGACATGCTTAGGGAAGGCGGCGAGTTCCAGGGTATGTTGGCGTAGAGGTATAGGGGGAGATGCGTCCGGCTTGCAGAGATTGTTACAATCAGGTTCGGTTTATAGTTGGCGTTCTAATTTCGACTCGAGGAAAAGTTATTGACATAGACTACTTGTATCGTATAGCTGTTTATCAACGACTTTCTTGCCGTCCCGTCTTCTTTACGACGTTACTACGTTAGGCAGTTGTGATTACATACCGTCGATAACAGCAGGTCCAGGCCGAGGTCTTCTGCTGTTTGTGGCTAGCGTGATTACTATTGCCAGTATGAAGGTGAAGGTGAACATACGACAGTTTGCAGGTCTAGTTATCCAATTGCGGATGTTCCCAAATAGGAAACTTCCAGAGCAAGCGTGGATTGCGGCAACTTAACTGTCCTTGACGGTGCTTGACGGTCTTCAACGCTGCTCTGTGCTGCTTACTGATGCGATGTCGCGACGAGATCTTTTTGTGTAAACCACGACCTGCCAGAAGCAAATCGAGTGTATAGCATGGGTCAAGCGTTATATACCTCTTCATGTCACAGCACCCTATCAGGCAAGCTCAACTGATTGCGGGCATTCAAAAAATGAATGTCGCTGCTGAAGCCGGATTCCGGGTCCAGGCATGAGGCTTGCGTGGCACCGCCACGATTTGCGTTAGTCGGCAGGGATGTGGGATGAGCGCATTGGTCGCATTTGGGAAATCGCAGACGCCGCATGTTCCGCGCCTGCAAAGCCTCGCAAACCTCAGTTGGCTTTGATATTCGCCATTATCCAGCATGCGGTGACACCCGAAGAGCCCCTCCAGACTTCCGAACCATCTTGAATCGCTACTGCGCTTTGAAGCCGCCCTACCACGATCCGGAGGTGTCGTAAGCTCCGCAACCATACAGCATCACGCGGACCCCCGAGATGGCTGCCAACACGCAGTCAGACAGCAATGCAACCTCTCCAGGCGACCACGAACTCGAGGTCATGGCGGACAGTAAGCCCAGCCTCCCGGTGGAGGAGGACATCATGCAGCTGGCGCGACTGGGTGAGATTGCGGCTATACAGAAACTCTTCGACGGCGGCAAGTTCGATGCGACATACAAGGACGAGCAGGGCATAACGCCGCTACATGTGGGTATCACAGAGCATTAGAGCATGTTCCGGGGCTGACTATGAGTAGTGGGCGGCTATCAACAATCACTACGCGCTCTGCCACTTCCTCATCCAGGCCGGCGCGCCCATCAACGCAAAGGGCGGCGATGCTGTCGCGACACCCGTGCTCTGGGCCGCAAAGCGCTGCAACTACTACATCGTCAATCTCCTCCTCGACCACGGCGCCGATCCGCTCCTCACCGACGACCAGGGCTTCAATCTCCTGCACAGCGCGACCCTCGATGGCAATGTGTACCAGATTGTCCTGCTACTACACCAAGACATACCCGTGGATATCGCAGATCCGCAGAGTCACACCCCGCTCATGTGGGCGGCATACAAAGGCTATCCGTCTTGCGTGGACCTGTTTCTCCGATGGGGTGCCAACGTATATGCGACGGACGACCAGGGCTTCACTGCATTGCATTGGGCGCTCGTCAAAGGCAGCCAGGGATCGATACAGAAGCTGCTCGAGTACGGAGCGGACCGGTTCGCCAAGAACAACGACGGCAAGACGCCAGAGGTCACGGCGCAGGAGATGAATACCACCCGGCAATGGCGTCGCGCTCTCATGGAAGCTGGCTTCGACAAGAATGGAAACGCGCGGCAGTTCCCCATCCCGGGAGTGAAAGACACGAGGTGGTTCCTGAGCCGATTCATCTTCTTCTGGCCCTTTGCCATTCTGTTCGTTGCGCTTTCTCTTGTCAGCCATCTGCCAGCGTTTCTTGGTATACCATTGGCCGTGATTGTTGCGTACGTTATGCAATGGGGAGCGCAAAGGTTGTTGCGCTGGGGTCCCTCGAACATGCGAAGCATACATCATACTGTGAGTCGAGTGCTCAAACACATGCGCCTAGTCGCTGACGAGCTTCCAGCCTTTCCTAGCCGGTATCTTCGCTGGCACGCTTTTCTGGGTCGGTGCACGGTGGGCAACGACTGTATTACCATGTAAGCCATCTTATCTTACACACAGATATCTCGCTAACACAAACGAGGGACGATACGAACGAACTTTCTTCTTAACTTCCTATTTGCGGCGTTTTACGCATCTACGGCCTATTTTTACTTCTTCACTATGACCACTGATCCCGGCTTCGTGCCTAAGTCGGCGAGCAGAAGTGCATCCAAAGCGGTTATTGATGAGCTCATGGAGCTACGACAGTTCGATGAACACCATTTCTGTGTGAATTGTATGGTGCGGAAACCGTTGCGCAGTAAGCATTGCAAGCGCTGCGAGCGCTGCGTCGCGAAGAGTGATCAGTAAGTGTTCCACGTAGGCAGTGAGGGTGGTACTAACTATGACAGTCATTGCCCGTGGGTTAACAACTGTGTGGCGAACAACAATCACAGACATTTTGTTCTATACGTACTGTCTTTGGAGCTGGGTATTGTCATGTTCATCAGGTTGGCACTTGCTTGTAGGTCATCACACCTTGATTTTGCACCATGAAGCTAACTGGAGCAGACTTGGAGATACGTGACGCACCCACGGATTACCCCAAATGCGCCGTCATCTCACCGGAACTTTGCAAAGTCCTCAACAAAGATCCTTTCACGATTGTGCTCTCAATATGGGCAGCTTTCCAGTTGACTTGGGTAACCATGCTTCTCTGTGTTCAGCTGCTTCAGATTGCGCGGAACCTCACAACCTACGAGAGCATGCGCGGTCATCTCCATGGCGCTACACCCGCAGACGCACTGAACTCCTTTGTTACGACCGGCGACACCAGTCAAGACGTATCTGGCGGTGCCGGCAGCGCACCAACGAACGGGTTTGGCTCCGGCCAAGACACGGGCGATATCCCGCGGCGTCCTCAGCCCAAAGCCTCCATCTGGGACCAGTGGAAGCGTCTCCTTGGAATCGACACGTTCCTCACCATCGCCCTTCACGGAAGTCAAGGAGAGCAAATACGGCGGCAAAGAAGAGGGAATCCCTTTTCACGCGGCATCGTTACGAATTGCAAGGATTTCTGGTGTGATGCCAGTCCCATGTTTGGCACGAAGGAAAGTGGTTATGCGAGGCTTGGTGGTGAGCGCGTAGATTACACGAGGCTGTATGAGGTGCCAAAGATGAGGTATCAGCGGGGCGGAGGAGGTGAGGGAGGGAGATACGAGAGCGTAGCTGCGGAAGAGGAGTCATGATGATGATGCAGATGGTAGTAATGTTAATGATGATGAAGAGTGTGAAAAAGTCTCTGCGTATAGACACGTGCGAGAGTTTCTCTGTACCATATCGGCTACTAAAGTGTTGCCGAAACCCCTGCAGCTTCAGCCATACCGGAAGCCAGAAGCCGAGGGTGCAGCGAAGAAACTCCCCGCGCCACCCTAAACAACCCGTCGTGGGTCGCGCACATGCTCGACGCTCCACAGCCCTGCTCAGCTCCGTCGCCTGACGTTTTTGCTGAGCTTTCTTCTCCGCAATGCCATAGATCGCGACTGTTTCTTTCCTTACTGTCATCGTCGCGAGCTTTTAGGCTGTGCGCCAGATGTCGAAAATGACATCATCCGAGGCCCTGAGAGGGTTGAGGACCCTTTCGCGGTGCGCTGGCCCGGCGCCGAGGAGCATCGCGGCCGGACAGAATTTGGCTGTCGACAGCAGAAGAGCGCTGTGTACGGACTGCGCAAGGAATCCGAGAGCGACGCGCAATGCGCGAGGGCTTGTTCTGGCACGCACGAATAAGCTGGCGTATGCTCCGAACAGAGTTTCGTTTGCGCCAGTGGGCCGCAGAGGATACGCACAGGTTGCGCAAGAGTGTACGTTCGGCCATTAGTAGAGCGGCTGCATGGACCGAGTGCTGACCTTGCTAGATGCACCGGACCAGTCTGAGCAGACCCATGGGCCCATGGCCGAGTACGATGCGCGTGTTGAGTCCGGACGACTGCGAGACGACGAGCACCAACGCAACATCATCAAGAACCTGCAAGATCTCCACGACATGCTGAAATCCTACACGCAACCGCCCGTTCAACAACCTACCATCGAGTCCCTACAGCCGCCCAAGAAGTCGTTCTTCTCCTTCCTTACGTCGTCCAACTCCGCGGGGTCGGCCCTACCACCTATACCCGATTCGCTGCCAAAGGGCATGTACATGTTTGGCGATGTGGGCAGTGGGAAGACAATGATGATGGATCTGTTCTATGACACTCTGCCACCGAACATCAAGAGGAAGACAAGGATACATTTCCACGCGTTTATGCAGAGCGTACACAAGGATTTGCACAAGATGAAGATGCAGCATGGGAATGATATTGACAGTATACCCTTTGTAGCAGCGGGTATAGCGGAGCGCTCCTCCGTCCTCTGCTTCGACGAGTTCCAGTGTACGGACGTTGCTGATGCTATGATCCTGAGGCGATTGATCGAGAGCCTGATGGCCCACGGAACCGTCATTGTCACGACGAGTAACAGACACCCGAACGACCTCTACAAGAACGGAATACAAAGGGAGAGTTTTGTGCCCTGCATAAACCTTCTCAAAACGAGGCTTACAGTCCTGAACCTGGATTCTTCGACGGATTACAGGAAGATTCCACGGCCACCAAGCGGTGTATACCACCATCCTCTAGATGCATCTGCACAAACACATGTAGAGAGATGGTTCCGCTTCCTCGGCGATTTCGAAAACGACCCCCCACACCCCGCAATCCATGAAGTATGGGGAAGAGAAGTCCGCGTGCCGAAGGCCAGTGGGAAGTGCGCCGTATTTAGTTTTGACGACATCATCGGACGCGCTACGGGAGCAGCCGATTACCTCGAACTCACGAGACAATATGAGGCGTTTATCATTACAGGGGTGCCTGGAATGAACCACAGGTCAAGAGACTTGGCGCGGAGATTCATCACCTTTATAGATGCCGTGTACGAATCAAGAGTAAGCGAGATGCTGGTAGCACAAGACCCTATAGCAAAGGGCTTGTGATTGGAGTATACCATGCTAACGTAAACCCAGGCCAAGCTAGTAATGACTACAGCCGTTCCACTAACGTCCCTCTTCCTCGACCAAGCCGAACTCAACGACGCGGTAACCGCTACACAAAAGGCTGGGAAACTTCCCACCACAGCCTCTTCTTCATCGAAGCCGCCTGCCAAGTCTGCGCAAGCGGACGACCACGAAGCCATCTCGGACGTAATGCGCAATCTCATGGACGACCTTGGTATGAACATGGATATGTTGAAGAACAGCAGTATCTTCTCTGGCGATGAAGAAAGGTTTGCATTCGCGAGAGCGTTGTCGAGATTAAGTGAGATGGGGAGTCAAGAATGGGTTGAACGCGGACTGGGCCTTGAAAAGAGGGGTGGAAAGGGAGAGATGGAGGGCTGGCAGAAGGTTAGGAGTAGGTGGAGAGAGGATAGCATGTAGGCGTGGGTGCTTGCAACATGACATATTCTGCCATGCTTTGAAGCTACCATCATTCCATTGATCTGAACATGACAATCTTTATCAAAGCTCCCAGGCGAAAGCTGGTAATTTTTTGGCGCCCAGCGCTTGTGATGGACTTTTCTGCGGTGTCGTCGACAACAAGTCACTGTAGACCCTTAGTATCCTAATCTGAGAGCCGCCGGAAGCGGTCGATGTGCTCTTGTCTTTGAGACTCCATTGCTGGGCCGGAGAGATCAGAAGAACGATCAAAGGACAGTTTTTCGATCTTGATTCCAAAACATGTCAAGATAGTCGTGATCGACGCGTCTCCTTGTCCGATAATACTGCGATGTGCGATGCGGTGCTTATATCGGACGTTGGGCATCTGTACGTGTCAGGCCACGAATCGTCATCATCGTACCAGTGGATGGAAATATCGAGATGCCGTGGTGGTGAGCAGTCAGGCATTTTTGATCGACCCGGTTCATTTGGCCGAAACCTGCGGAGCCGCGGTATGGCCGGCCGACGTGCTGCTCGCTGGCACACAGACGTGATCGCCTCGTGTTCGCCAATATTGCTAGTTTTCAATGTGATTGTCGGGCGGCAACGTTTGCGGTCAGATTCCATTTCCTAGACAAAGGCTGCAGAGGCTAACGAAGCACATGTTGCAACCACGCGTTTCCTAAAAGTAGCGTGGCGGAAACGGCGGAGGCGGCAAGTATCGCGTGCAGTTTGGCTGTGGCTGAGGTGTTGCAACGAGAACCATGTCTGGAGCATGTCTGAGCACGTCTGAGCACGTCTAACGATGTTGGCGGTGAAGGTCAAGGCAGCCAATAACGCAGGCTGCGGGAAGCGTCCCAAGTCACATGGACCTTGGCTGTACGTCATGGCCGCGACGCTAGCATTGGTAGCCGCGATATGCACGACCGCGGGCCAGCGATAACCCTCCTTCCTGAGCACGCGCATTGTTCGTAGTAAGCACATGTTTGTGCTGCCTCCCCAACGTGGATATGGAGACTCCACATCCCGTCACCTGTCCTTATCGTGCATCTGCAGCGTCGTGGAGACTCAGGGTGTTGGTGTGGAGAGAGGGTCCTCGTGAGTCTTGCGCTGAACAGACTAGTCATCAGAGGCTTGGTATCGATTACAGGCTGCGGCGTGTGATATAGACCTTGCTGCCTCTCCAACACCCCTCTTGCTCTGTTTGTGAGTATCCTTTCCAAGGGCAGACGGCATGGTCAACTTCACTCCCTGGCGGAAGCCGCAACCAGCGGAGGCGGGTGCTGAGAGTTCGACTGCCACATCCACCACACAAGAGAAGGATACCCCACGGCCCAAGTGGAATCTGGGGATCCTGAGCGACCCACAGACGGACGAAGTGCCTGGTAAGGACGCTCCTACCCTATGATCGATACGCGAACAAACAATTAATACCCTCTTCACAGGCTCCGTTATCCTTCTGTCCAAGACGCACAACCGCAACGAGCCGCTAGGACTGCAACACGCCCACGCACGCACATCCGCCTCGTCGCTACCCACCACACAGCGCCCCCAGCCCCTGCGAACTGCCTCGCATGGCTCCCGCCAGTCGTCCCGTTCGCGGCGGCCCGAGAAGAAGCGTACAAAGGACGGCCGCTTCATTCTGGACCCTCAGCCCGAGGATTCAGCAAATGACCCGCTCAACTGGGCTCAGGTGCGACGCGACCTCGCTCTCATATCGCTCGGCTTCTACTGTATGGTCGGAGGAGGCATGACGCCGCTGTTGGCTGCTGGCTTCAACGACGTGGCTGATACATACGACGTGACGATTCCCCAGGTGGCCTTGACTACAGGCCTGTACATGTTGGGACTTGGTCTCGGCAGCGTCGTTGCATCACCTACTGCCATCTTGTTTGGCAAGCGACCCGTCTACCTGGGCGCAATCATACTGTTCACCATTTCCTCGATATGGTGCGCCGTGTCGCCGAACTACGCCTCACTGGTGGTGGCTCGTATTGTCCAAGGCTTTGCCGTTTCTCCGGTCGAGTGTTTGCCCAGTGCTACCATTGCCGAGATTTTCTTCCTCCACGAAAGAGCGTATCGCCTGGGTATCTACACACTACTTTTGCTCGGCGGCAAGAACCTGATTCCCTTGGTCAGCGCCGTTATCGTGCAAACGCTCGGATGGCGATGGGTGTTCTGGATTACCGCCATTGTCGTCGGCTTCTGCTTCTTCCTCATCTTCTTCTTCGTGCCCGAAACATTCTGGGACCGAGCACCTAAACCAGCCAAGCGACACACTCGCGCCCGCAGTAAGAGTCCAGGAAAACACCATGGACATTTCCACCTGCCAAATCTTCATCATAAAAAGGCCACAGACGGACAAGCGCAGCACGTATCGTCAGTGCCAGCGACGCCCTTGCCAGCATCGCCTCTGGCGGGACCTCACGAGCAGCCTGCCAAACGCCACAAGAACGCCCATGTTGGATTTGCAGAGCCGGATCCCGATGAAAAGACTGGACACGTAGATATGGCTGACGAGACTGTACGCCATGCAAGTGTTCCGCCAACTCCTCGCTCTCCGATGAGTATTCATTCTACCCCCGGGGAGGACCCAAGACACGACTACTTTGGCCAGCTCCCAGCAAATTTGGGGTCCGACCCTGAGAAGCAAGACATTCGAGCTGACAGCGGACACCCGCCGTCTGATCCTGCTGCAGCGGATCACATCTCGGAGCAGCTGAGCATCCACTACACCGACTACTATCGTGATGCCCCACCAAAGTCGTACCGGCAGTCGCTCAGACCGTGGAACGGACGTCTTGTCAAGGACAAATGGCTTCGCGTCGCGGTCCGCCCCTTCATTCTTTTCGCCTATCCCGCAGTCCTTTGGTCGTCGCTCGTCTACGCTCTCGCTGTTGGTTGGCTGATTGTGCTTTCTGAGTCGGTTGCCCATATCTACCGCGATACCTCGTATAACTTCACCCCGCTTCAAGTGGGTCTCGTCTACATCTCGCCTTTCATAGGTGGTGTTCTTGGTACGGCCGTGGCAGGTCGAGTTTCCGACCTTGTAGTACGCTACATGGCGCGCAAGAACGATGGTGTGTACGAGCCGGAATTCCGTCTCCTCATGGCGTTGCCGATCGCGATTAGCACTGTTATTGGACTTATGGGCTTCGGCTGGAGTGCAGAAGAGAAGGACAATTGGATTGTCCCTACCGTCTTCTTTGGCGTCATCAGTTTCGGTTGCTCGCTGGCTAGTACCACATCGATTACTTTTGTTGTGGACAGTTACCGTATGTACGCAGGCGAGGCACTTGTCACGCTCAATTTCTCGAAGAGTAAGTCGCTCCTCAGCATCACTTTGAGCATACACATGCTAACGCAACTCAACAGACGTTCTACACGGCTTCATCTTTTCCCTCTTCTTCCCGCATTGGCTTGAATCGAGTGGTAGCAAGGATACATTTTTGGCAATTGGCGGCATTCAGTTGGGATGCATGTTGTTCAGCATCCCCATGTACATCTACGGAAAGAGGGCACGCATGTGGACGGTCAGGAAGAACTTGATGGAGAAGTTTTAGAGGTATTCGATAGATTTGACTATGTGGAAAGATTGGATGTGCAACAAGCAATTGTCTTCTCCCACAAACTGCGAACAGTGTTGCTGTTCTTCGTGCGAACATGTTGCATGAGGATGGTAAAATGCCCGCATGACCTGTGTTGCCAATGTCAATGTAAATGTATTCTTGCTCATCGCAGGTGTGGCCGGATACAGGTAGTGCCAGATCCAAGTAACGAGAGTTCTGCTGATGAACCTTTGTCATCCTCCAAACCTTGTAGTCTGTTGTTGTACCTAACATGGACATCAAATCGATACCTAGTACACCGCTCGTTGCTTAGACGACGACGCTTCGCCCTTGGCGGCGGGCAGTATTTTGCGCTCGACGCACCCTGCGGCCCCCGCTCAGGCTACATCAAACAGCCCCTTCAACACCAGATTGAACCCTCACACCGCCTATACCACCGTTTTTGGACTTGCTAGATATCCTTCTTGTCACCAAGTAACTCGCACATACACGTATATACACAATGGTATGTAAAAGATGTTCCTCCCCCCCGAAACTCGGACCCCGCATCACTCGTGGCTTCCACGCTATCGTTGGTTGGCCGCGGCCAGGTCGTCCCTGCCCTGGCGAGCGGAAAATGGCAGCGGCGGGTGGCCGCAACAGCACAACGCGCGTGCTTCACTTTGTCGCACATGGTGTCAACAGAGCCCCTTCACTCCGACAGCAGCAACACACCGACCGCACGCTTCAAACCACAACAACAACCCCGCTACTAGCAACTTGACAACACACGTACCGAAGAGCAATGGATAACAGTAACCAGGCCTCCACAAACTACCGCGAAGCTTTCCAGCTCTTCGACAAGCGCGGCAACGGCCGTGTCGACCGCGGCGCACTGGGCGACCTCCTCCGCGCATGTGGCCAAAACCCTACACTGGCTGAGATTGCCGACCTCGAGCGTGGTGTTGGTGCAGACTGTACGTATATCCACATGCCCTGATTCGCCTTCCCAGGCGTCTCACCCCCGCTGCATTCGGACTCCAAGGCTAACGACTTCTCCGCAGTTGACTTCGACACCTTCTCCAAGATCCTCAACCGCCCCGGCGGCTTCCGCGAACCCTTTGACATCGAAGAGTACATCCGTGGCTTCCAGGTCTTCGACAAGGATAGGAGTGGCTTCGTCGGCAAGGGTCAGATCAAGTACATTCTGACCAACTTGGGCGAGAAGATGAGCGAGGAGGAGGTGGATGAGCTGTTCAAGAGCACCATCGATGCTAGCAATAACGAGGTGGACTACAGGGGTGAGTCTCTACGTGTCCACATACACTGAGAGTGACATTGGCTAACTCTTTGCTACAGAGTTCGTCAAGACGATTGCGGAGAACTAGGCTACGGTTCCTGCCGTCCTTGTTTCGTTTCTTCGGCACCATCTTCTTCCCTTCCATTAGGATTTTACGCGAGCATGTCTGAAACGGGTCACGGTTTTTTGCATGCGGATTACGTCGGCGTTGGAACTGTCTTAACATGATATATATACACTTCTTTGATATCTGCACAGTAGGGCTGCAGGGCATGGGAGTCAGATAGCTGCGAGCAGCGAATCAAGATGCACAGACAATATGATAATAAGTCGAGTAATGCGAGTCACGCATGTGCAAGTGAGAAGTTGTTGTAAACAGGGAATGCAACTCTGTTTTTGGATCCATAAGGGACGCTGTGTGCTTATAGACATGTAGGCTTCTTTCCTCCTGTAGCATGAGAAGCCTTGCGCGTTCACCAATGGGGTATCTAGATGTGAGAAGGGTGAGGAAATAAAAACGTCCCGCTGATCCACGCGGCCAAACTCCGAGCGACATGGAAAAAGCAACCGAAATCAATAAACGCCGAGACCCAGATTCGTCAGGGTAATCGTAATCGTGATTCCATAAATTCTGTTGAGAAGCACTGTGCGTAATCCCCAGGGGGAAGAGTAGCGGAAGGTGGGGAGCCCCAGGACTCAACGGCTGACGGATCCGCCCTATGCCTTGACCTGAGTGACATTGACAGTGCCCATCCCTGCGCCGCCCACTGCGGATGCAGATGCGGGTGCGGTAGCCGTCTTCCCCATGATCATGTCGCTCGTCTTGACGAAGCCACCCGGGAGAAGGAAGACGTAGTCTTCGCGCCTGCCGGACCGATCAACGGAGAACTGTTGCCAGTCTAGCTGGTAGCCCACAACCAGATTGCACCGTCCGCAGCGCTGCAGATAACGCTTCTCGAAGCCCTCGTCGCTGGTTATGATTTCAGCTTGGCGATCTTGTCGGGTGGACAGGAGGAGGCCGTAGTGGTCTTGCGAAGCCGCGTTCTTGTTGCGACCGGAAGTGGGCGCTGGAGGCAGCGGCATGATGTGTGCGGCATCGCGCGTGTGTTGGCGTTTGGGTAAGGAGGGCAGTGGTGTGGTGGTTGCGAGTAGCAGATGATTGCACAGGCAGTGGTATGTGTAGACTGTGTTGCTGGCCTGGAGGGAGATCTTCTCCTCAGGAGTGGGAGAAGGCATGGCGAAGTAGGCGCGTGAAGTGGTGGCGATATCCATCGTGGAGGTTGTGTGGGTGGATGTGTGAGAGGAAGGTGTAGTGGATGGTCCTGGAACAGGCGTGTCGGGGAATTTATGCTTGTGAGCAAGAAGCGATGCCGAGACCCTTTATATAGTCGCCTAGAAATGATGCGCGGTACCGATCAACGGAACCGTGGTTGGATGGATACAGCGAGAACGCGGGCTGGCGTATGTGGTAGTCGCGCTATGTAATCGAAGTGGAACGTGGTGGAATATGCTATGTCCGATTGGAGTTGAGACGGGCAGAAAATCGGAGGTCCGACCCTCTTATAGCTGGAGCGAAGGAAGGTCGACGACGAACCCTGATGCTGGTTCCTACGCTTGAGAAACAAGCGTACGTGGTGGGACTGTGGGGATCCTTCCTGTCTCGTCGTGCACAATGTAGGATCGCCGCCAGTGCAGAGTGCCAAGTCAATCAATAGTAGCTTGTCTGTGCAAAGGCAGAAGCGGGTGAGGCGGAGGCGGAGGCGTGTTTGCGCTGGAGGGTAATTTGTTTGAAAGCCGGGCCGGGCTCGAAACCCTATGCTCCAGCCAAGCTCAGTTATGAGACCCTCTTGGCGTGTCCTGTTGGTGGAGTAGGCGGTCCAAGTAAGCTAAGCTTGGAGTCAGAGGGTGCTAGCAGAAAGGTCTGAGTGAAAAGGGTCCACTAGGCGCTCCACAGTAGTAACGGGAATTGATAAGAGCAAGCAGTGCAGGTGGGCATGGGCTTCAGGCAGAGGATGTGAGATTTATAGTGCCATAGGCGGCCGGCGGAGGAGGAGTAAGGGCAGAGGGCGTCGGCGGCGTCATTGCAGATTGCGCGGACAGCGGCCAACCCCACGATGCGGCGTCGGCGTCCCCACGGTGCTGGACGTGCGTCTGGGTGTGCGAATCGATGTGTAGCACCTCAGCACGCGTCGCATCAGTTCGACGCGGATTGCGCCGCCTGCAACTCAGCATGTGACACGATATGAGATTGGGCCGAGAACGGGGCCCTTTGGTCGCCTCGCCTCGAGATTCCGGTGTAGCGTGGGCGCTACGGCGGTGGTGGGGTGAAGAGGTATGGCGTGCATGGTGCATGGAAGCGCACGAGGAATGTTCCGTGCGCCGTCGCCCGCTGGCGCTGAGTTGAGACTGCTTGGCGCCTCAGTGCTTGCGACGACGCTTAGACGCCATCTGAGGCGACACACGGGGAGGATGCCGCTCACCAAGGACGTCGTCAAGTTTGGCTCCTTTGTCGTCACCAACCAGGTGCGTTGTGCCTGTGCAGCCGCTGCCGTAGTCGCAGCTGAAGCTAACTCCATGTAGGTCTTCCACCTAACACGCCTGTCCTTTGCCATAGTCAACCTCAAGCCACTACTGCCCGGCCATGTCTTGGTTTCGCCGCGTCGGGTCGTGCCACGTTTCAACGATCTATCCGCTGCCGAAGTGCAAGACCTCTTCCTGACTGTACAACGCGTATCCCGCATGGTGGAGCGAGTCTTCAGTGCCTCGTCTCTCAACATCGCCATACAGGATGGCGTCGATGCAGGCCAGAGCGTGCCTCACGTTCATGCACACATCATTCCTCGCAAGAAGGACGACCTAGAAGAGAAGGGCGGCACAGACGCTATATACGCCATGATGGAGAGCGAGGACGCAGACCTCAGTAAGCAGCTAGCCAACAAGGAGAGGGCAGCCGGGGCAGGTCTCGCTGAAGAAGAGAGAAAGAGTCGCTTTCCTGCTGTGGACAACGATAGCCGCAAGCCCAGGAGCGACGACGAGATGCAGAAAGAGGCCGAATGGCTGGCAGAGGAGATGGCCCGCGACGAACAAACCGCAGGGACTGCATAAGATGGCCAACGCGCTGTCTAGGTGGTTTCTTCTTGGACCGTCATGCTATACTCGGAGACTATGCATCGCAGCTACTGCAAGCAATGGCGTCCACATTGGACTCAAGCCTTGCCTCATACTTGCAGATGATGGATGGTGCATATGCAGACGCTTGCAGTTCAGAACAGTGTGCTTGCAATAAATGAGTGCTCTTCATAAATCCAACACTGATAAATCCTGGATTTGTCGCCACGCAGTCATCTCCTCCCGTCTCTTCCCGTCCGCTCGCTTGAGCGCCATTGTACTTTCGACGCTTCCTCGTTGTCGAGAAACCCTGCATAGCCTTCGAACGCACAACGCAAAATGGCCTATTCTGCACGGTAACAAGCATCCCGGGATTCGCGTCAACATCTGTACCTTTGCCTGCGGCGCAGTCGCGTTTGCTTCCGTTATGCAGGAAATCTTGGCGCTGCAGCCTGCAGCCTGGATTGCCGCCCCAACACCGCGCCTTCTACCGTCGTGTATATCACGCTACCACTGGTAACATTCTCCTCGTTCCTCGTGTCTTCAAGAACTAATCCTTCAGCAGTCGCCCCAGATCACTTCGCTCCAGGTCGCGGGTTCGTTAGAACGCTGGGTCTTGGCGTAGGTAGCCTTTGCTGTGTAGTACCAAGGTACCGCTCAGTCGATAAGCTGATCAACTTCAAATTGTCGGCCTCCTGCGAATATTTCAAGCCATCGCTCACGATCTCAACATCCACAGGTCGTCGTTACAGCAAAACAATGACGTCCTCTAATACCGACTCAGACTCTGATGAAGTCGAATTCCTACACGAGACATACAAGGGAAAGGAAGTCATTACTCTCCAGGACGAATTCGAGCATGCCAACGACACTGAGCAGACGCCTCGCAACTACTCATCACCATCTATGATAGGCTTCCGCCTGCTCGACCTTCCGGCGGAACTGCGAATCCACGTATACTCGTTTCTGATCCCACACAACATGGAAATTACATTCGAGCGGTATGGATGGTCGAGTAGCAACGAACCCGACTGGACCACAAATGCCTTCCGAAAGGACGAAGACTTCTCATACAAGATAGGAAGCAATCCATATTACAAAAACACGAAAGTGCGCCGCTATAACCATTTTACGGTCGAGACACAATTATTCCGAGTGAGTAAATTCGTCTCCAATGAGACCAAGTGTAAGTCATCCCGTTGACTCGTATCATTCTGTACTAATGCTTCCAGCGGTTATGTATGGGTCGAATACCTACAACTTTACTGTACATGGAAATTCCATGTGGCCAAAGTCACTACGGAGCCCGTTCGTCTTTGGACCTCTCGGTCATCCCGATCGACTCCCTCTACTACGTAACCTGCGAAGCATCCATATCGACGTAATACCCGATGTCGATAGCCACTGGGCGGTTAAGCGTCAGCGATCAAGACTTGAGTATCTTGTCGAGATTCTGAAAGAGCATGCAGATGACACCGACCAAAAGTCTCTTTTGCAAGATCTGAAAGTTGATTTCCAGCTCGTCTCACAAGACAAGATGAAGAGGATGCTGCGCGATCGTCCTACCTGGCAGCAGGTCGTAAAGCCTAGTATTCCTGAAGACACTGGGAAGTTCATGTTCGGTCTTGAAAGCCTGGCATCCCTTCGGGGTATCAGAGACGTCGAGATCAACGGACTACCGGAGTGGTACACGAAATGCCTACAGCTAGCTATACAGGGCAAGGGAGGAGACATTCAAGAGACGGACTGGCCGCTCGTGGAAGTCAAACGTCGTGCGAATGGGAAGCGCAGGTCGTCGAAGAAGTTGTTCGTCTCGATTCGCAAATGGCATCAGCCAACCCTGGATTGGAAGGAGTTTGCTGAACGTAACGACATCACAACCCCAGCTGACATTGACAAGTTCTGGGCAGACGAGGCGTAGACTTGGCAGTTGTGCATGCTTATCTTACTCAAACAACGAGGCTATGTACACTAAGCTCCTGTAACAGCGGAGTCTGAATCATGCGGTACATTGAAACAGACATCCTCAAGACGCGTGGGTGTATCAGCAGGAAGATGAAGCAGCTCGTTGCGCTCATGGTCATATATGATCGTACAGCCTCGTTAGGCCATGTATTCACAAGTTTCGGTGATGATGGTCCTGACAAGTGACAGTCTGGACCGATTCAGCTTCAACGTAATTGTGAAGTTAACAGCGGTTGGAAGCATTCGAGGGAGGAAGCTCTATAGATGACGATTCACATGTGACACAGCTGCTGCATCGGCTTCGTAGCTCACATGAGTAATCCCTGAAGGGACGGCGACTATCAACAGCTATTCCATCACTTTTTGGCCTGCTTGACTGCAGAGATGACTGCGTGTAGACGTGTGACTCTTGCTGTATTACTCCATCCATGTATGGTACCTACAGGTATGTGGCTTGCCCCACGTTTGCGGCTTGATTGGCTGGCGAGCATGACGCGAACTACGACCATGACCTAATGACTCCTATCGCGCCGCGGCCTTTATCGCCATCTGCCCCTAAACACATGCTCAGTGGGTAATAGACTTCTGTCTCCTTGTCCTCTGTTCAGATATCTATCTACTACGATCTCGTAGCATCTCCCTTTGTTGAAGCCCATCCCTACCACGCCTCCCGTAGTTCGCACCCTCAACGCCACCACAATGGCCGTCGGCGATATTCCCTCAAGCCCTCAGCAGGCAGCTGCCCCGCCTCAGCCCATCGACATCGAAGCGTGGACGGAGCAAGCAACAGTTGCGCTCAGCTCGGTGGCTATATCCGCCCCTGGTGATGCGCTTCAGGGTACCTCGGTTACGCTTGCGATACCGCTCGACCATGATGCGCCTGCCGCTGCCGCCCACCCCGTAGGTGCCTCGGCAGCTGCAAAGGAGGGTGGCTACTATCATCGCAAGGAACCACTCCGTCGCGACAGCTTGAAGAGGCGTGAAGCCCTGCTCCGGGGCAAAGAGGGGTCAAGGCGCAGGCAGCGTTGGGAGAATGGTACGTTGAGGGTCTGCCCCTCCCCCTTCCGCTGGAGACGCTTTGCGCATCGCGACACCATCTCCTGATCTTCCCATGCACTGCGAGTAATTCATCGTTTAAAGTGCGCGTCAATTGATTTCTAGCCAGACCGCCTCCTGAACAACCCCTACGCTGAGCCTCCGCTGCCGAAGGACTGGGAGGTCCATCCTACCTACACGTCCAAGAATGTACCCTACTATCTCGCTCCGCTCTGGGACGCCGGCCTCAAGCGCCAGTCCAACGAACGCAAGACCGCCGCCGTCGCCCAAAAGTCCGCGACCAAGACTGTAGCCAACAAGCCCACGACTCCCGGTGTCGTGCCCAAGGAGCTGCGCGAGAAGCTGAAGCGATCGCGCGGTGCCAAGGGTCTGCTCATGGACCTTGAAGGCGAAGTGCGCAAGTTCGTAGAGGGCTGGGAAGAAAAGGAGCGCAAGGCAGAGCAAGACGGCCTACCTGCCGATCCGGATAGCGAGGACGACGAGATCGTCTTCGTTGGAAGGAACGGGCAGATGAACGATCTCCGCTCGCCTACAGAGGCTGAGGCTACCAAGAAGGAGCTCATGCTCTTTGAGACACCCGAGGAAGACGTTGGAGGCAGCTTCGGGCGTTGGCTGGTACACCACATCGGGGTATACTATGGCTTGAAGACCTGGAGTGTCACTGTTGGCAACCCAGCCAGGCGCGAAGCCTATGTTGGCCTAAAGGGTGCGAAGCTCCAGGCTGGCAACACTGGCAGCCAGGTCTGTGGCACCTTGCCTCGACCGCTCTATGGCTTGGTATAGCTTGTTCACGGGCTCTTGAGCTCCTTCAACATCTGTCGCACACTCCATGTCTGTTCATTTGGTCTGCTCTACTCATGTACACGGCATGTACGTGAATCTGTATCTCGGACGCACACCTTATATGATTTTGCTCGCCGCTCCGATTCGCATCTGCATCTACATCTGCACATAGATGGATGGGTCGTAACTCTTTGAATCACACATCATGCTCTTCTAGGAAGCTTGATCAAACAATTAATCGTGTTGCTGATGCTATGCTCGATTGGAAGTAAGGCTGACCCAAAGCTCAGTCGCGTAGCGCTCGGCTTTGTGCTGTGCACGCACACATGAGTCGCGAACATTGGGACCATGCTACGTGCCCTGACTCTATCATAGACTTGTTCTTCTAGGATTACACATGTTGTCAGTGGCGTTTATGCGTTACTTCGCATAAGAAGATCGTCTGCAGGAATGATCCTTCCTATGTAATTCGTTCGTCATCGCATCGAATGTCTTTGTCGCGCACCCCCATACCTGGACAACGTCCCGCTTTTGCAGGTGGCTACAATCCACAAGACAAGGGTGTTCCTATCGGAATCGGATTGAACATCCTTCTAAATAATAGTCGTGATTTTTTTAGATTTCTAAGGTGTTTGTGTAGTTAAAATATTATTCTAAAATAGTAAATAAGTAGCTACTCTTTACTTATTAGTTATAAAAGTTAAAAAAAAAAAGTTATTAATATAATTTAAATAGTAGTAGGTCTATCTACTAAGTAACCTACTTAAAGCCTTAGCTCTAGCTACTAAGTAAAACTTAAGTTTCTAAAAATTTACTATAAGTACTTAAAAAATAATACTAATTAAAGTAAGTCTAATAAGTATTACTAGCCTTTTAGCTAGTAACGTATTATAGTTAAAAAAAGAATATAGTATATTACTATAGCTAAAGCCTAGAAAGTGTATATTTTTTCTTAGCTTTTTACTACTTCTTACTTTTAATATAAACTTTTATATACTTACTATACTATATATAAATAAATTATATATAATATAATAGTTAGCTTATTTAATAATAAGAGAAATAAATTAAATTAAGTATAGCTTAAGCTAACTAGAATACTATAATAGTTACTATAGTAGTAAATTATAAAGCTAGTATTTACTATTATTAAGTAACCTCTAAAAAAAGTAAAGAAAAACCTTAATATAATAGTACTAGAGCTAGTTAGTTTACTACTAAAATAGTTAGTTATATATAATATTACTATTTTTTAGTCTTTTATACTTAATATATAAATAGAAGTTATAATAGTCTTAGACTTTACCTAAGTCTAGGCTAAAATAGAGAAGGTATAAGTAAGGTCTAGACTTACTATATAAACCTCTAAATTCTATATATAGCTTCTTAAGTTCTAAGCCTTATAATATTTTATTAATACTTAGTATATTCTAACTCTAAAGCTAGTCTATAATATTTATAAGGCTTCTTTCTTACGCACTATATATAAGTTTAAAAATAGACTAGCTAAGCTTAAAAAATAAAAAATAGCTAAAGACATAACTCTATAAGTAATTCTAAACTAACTATAATAACTAACTTAAAACTACGTAGAAGACTACGCTTTATTTTAAATACTTTAAGTCTAAAATAAATACTTTACTTAACGCCTTAAAGCCTTAAGTATATAGTTTAATACTATATCTTTCTTTAGTAATACTTTATAAAAGAGAAACACTACTTCTACTATAAAGGTACTTATTAGTAGTTTTAGCGCTAGTATAGACTCTTTATTTCTTTTTTTTTTTCTATCTATATATATAGATAAGCGTAGACCTTTTTAGATAGAGAAGCGCTTTAGAGATAATAAAATATACTTTTAAGTTTAGAAAATAATAATTAAGTATAAGCTAGTAATAGACTAAGAGTTTCTAGAGAATAGAAAGTTATAGTTTATATTTATTAACGCTAAACTATTACTTATAGTCTAGTAGTAGATTACTCTATACTTTAAAATAAGTAAGTATAGTATTTAGAATTTACTAGAGTTTCTTAACTACTTATTATTCTACTATAGTAATATCTATAGTAAAAAGTAGGCTTTAGTATACTTAGACTACTTATACTAAAGAAAGCGTTAGTTCTTTATAGAATTCTTTATTACTTTTAGCTAGACTCTAGCGTAAGTAAGTAGACTCTACTAGGCTAATAAGTATAAGCTAGGCTAGCTTTATAATACTTTAAATAATTATATAAAAGAGGTCTCTATAAACTAGAGTATATTATATACTAACTATAATACTATAGTTCTTATATATAAGGCTATTATAGTTAACCTTAAGATAGTAGAAATAGAGTCTACTTAGAAGTTTTAGCTTTATTACTCTATACTTATAGCGCTTTAAAAGTAGAACTATAATAGTAATATTTATATAGTAAATATAGAGATAGTAAATACTATATCTAAAAGCTTTTATAAAGGTCTAGCTTCTAACTAGAAAAACTAGATTTCTATAGATATATTTAGTAAGCGTAAGATAGTAGATATTTATACGTAGTATAGGCGTGTAGGCTACTATATAAGAGTATACCTAAATATAGCTATAATACGCTTTATTATAATATAATTAGTTAGTTTAGATAAAGAGAAAGTATATTTAGAAAACTAACTACTCTTAGAGAAAGTCTAGCTTAAAGATAGACTATAGTTATATTAGTAGAAAAGTTACTAATACGTAGCTTTAATACTTACTTAGTTAATATTAGCTAGTCTATAAATAAGAGTCTATTTTTAGTATTTTTATTTTTAAAAAGCGCTAAGTAGGTATAGATATTAGTTAACTTAGAGTATAAATATTTCTACGTAATTAATAAGATAGTTACTAGAAAAGTAAGTATCTAATTTCTTAAATTAACTCTATAGTTACTATACTAAGTAGTAAGTTTCTTATATAACTCTATTATCTTATAGTTAGCTATAGTAAAGTATAATATTAATAGTTAGCTAACTTACCTTATTATCTATATAGTTCTAAACTTATATTATAATATTATTCTAGGTAAGCTATAAATGTACTAAAAGAGCGTTATTCTTAATATTCTATAGAGCCTTCTTACTATAGATTATACTAGAGAGATAGTAGTATATAAGTATAATTAGGCTCTAAAGTAGCTAGAGATTATAATAATTAGTATTAAGAAGGTAGCTAAAGTAGTAAGTTATAAAGCGCGTATTTTTAGGTATAAAAGCGTAGTTCTTATTATAAGTATCTATACTCTTACTTATACTTTACGTTAGTTTTACTTCTTATTAGAAGGTATTTAACTTTTTATAAAGCCTAAGCTAAGTAAATTACTACTTAAGTTAGCTACGTTTTATAACCTCTTTAATAAGAATAAAGCTAGTAAACTATCTTCTTACTAGAGCTATCTTAATTATTATATTAACTTATTTATAGATATATATAGCTATAAGTAGAATACGCTATAAAGCTTTTTATATCTAATATTACGTAATTAGCTACTAGAGCTACGTACGTAGCTTATAGATCTACTTAATAAGAAGTAGATTTAAGCTAGCTTCTCTTTTACTAAGTTACTAGTTCTCTTAGTAAAGAAGGCCTCTAGAGATTAGCACTTCTATATTAACTATTATAGCTTTAATAAAATTATAGTTATAAATTACTACTTACTACTTTTAATTAGAGAGACACTATATATACTTTTAAAGGCTTATTAGTTTACTAAAGTTAATATTTATACTACGTTCTATAAGCTATATATAGCTAATAGTAATAAGGTAAAAATAGCGTTCTATACCTAATTTAGGTTATTTAAGTAGCTTATCTACTTTTTTAGTCTAACTAGTATATTTATATTCTTTTAGTAGTATATTAATAGTACGCTAAAGAAAGTACTAAGTAATTTTATAATAGCGTACTTTAATAATATTCTAATCTACTCTAGAGAAAGTAGAGCTAACTACTTTACTAAGGTAAAATAAGTTCTAACTCTACTATATAATACCTAACTTAACCTAGACTTTAAAAAAAGTATATTTATAGTAAAGAAGGTCTACTATCTTAGTTATATTATTAAAGTAGAGCGCGCTATACATCTAGACCTAGATAAGCTCTAGATAGTCTAGAACTAGTAAGTGTCTATAATAGTAATAGATATACGTAGTTTTCTTAGGTTTATAAACTTTTATTATAACTTTATCTCTAACTTCTTTAAGGTAGCTACTTCTCTCTACTAACTTATAGAAAAGGCTACCTAGTTTAAATAGAAACTAGAGAAGAATTAAGCTTTCTAAATATTAAAGTTTATATTTATTATAGACTCTATTCTTTATTAGTAAAACCTCTCTTACTAAATAATTATTAAGATAGACTACTTAAGTATTACTTTAGAGAAATGTCTTTTATAGTATATTAGAGATATTCTATATCTAGTTACTTACTATTTAGTAGCTCTTATAAGTAAGAAGTATAACTATACTATTTATAATAAAAAGTTACTTACTATAGTACGCTATCTTAAAGTATAGATAGCTAAGCTTACTAGTATATATAAGCTTTTTAAAGTTCTTACTAACTATAAGAATCTAGAGTACTTTACTAGTATATAAAACTTTAGTAAGTAATAGTATTACTAGATAAAGTACTTCTCTAAATTCTAGTATATATTATATTATTAGCCTAGGCGCCTTATAGCGCGCTCTAATATATTAAGCTACTATAAGTAAGACTACGTAGAGAATTCCCGCTAGTTAATATATATTATAATATCTATCTAGATCTTAGTAGATATAGCCTAGGTCTAGGTAGAGAATATACCTCTACTAGGCTCTTTAGTATTTTTTAACTTCTATATATAGAGCTTATAAAACGCTATACTAGTAGAGAATTCTAGCTATATTAAAAGATAAAGAGTAGTCTATTTAGATATAAAAGCTTTTCTATTTAAAGCTAATATAACTTAGTAAATTAGAGACTACGCTATTAGTGTATATAGTATACTACTTTAGAGAGGCGTTTTATAGCTACTAAATTAGAAGCTACTTACTATAATAGTAATTTAGAGAGTTTATAAGTTAGGCTTAGTAGAGTATTTAGAGAAGAATATTACTTTCTACTATATATACTAAAACTATTACTAGAATAGTATATTAAGCAATATTATATATTATATTAGAAATTACTACTACTATACTACTTACTTTTCTTAGAAAAAGCACTAAGAGCTATTATAGCCTATTCTAGTAGTAGATAAGTACTAGTAGTAGATCTTAATAGACTTTATAATAGAACTACTAGCCTATAATAAAACCTTACTATAGTATTTTTTAGTTATTATAGATTACTTATTAAAATTTATCTAGTTAGAAGTAGTTTCTTCTATAGTCTTAGACTATATTATATAAGTATTCTATAACTACTAGTAGTATTTTTATAAATTTCTTTTAGCTTTTATTATAGACTATAGCTCTAACTAGTTAAAAGCTTTCTAAACTACTTTATATAAGCTTATAAAGGTAGACTAGCTACTTTTAATATTATACTACTTTTAGACTAATAAAGGTATAAAGTATATAAACTAGAAAGTATAGGTAGTACTACGTATAATAGTAAACTTTAAACAGACTAACTAGCCTAATTACTTTCTAGCGTATTAACTTACTTTAAATAACTATAACTTAAGTATTATAGAAGTTAGCCTAAATCTACTACTTAATAGATATATAGTAGAGACGCTATAGTAGATTCTATTTTAGAAAAGGTTTACATATATCTTTAAGAGCTATACTATCTAGTTTATAAAGTATTTAAAGTCTAGACTTAATTTAGTCTAAGCTATAATTATTTTTACCTAGTAGTAGTAATAAAAAGCTATAAACTAGTTATACTACTTTATAAAGTAATTCTAAGTTAGTAATAAAGTATAGTTCTCTATATATAATATTAAAATAAACTAGCTTAGTAAGAAATTAGACTAGCTCTAAGTAAAGTATACTATAATAGTAGTGCTATTTTCTTTTATAGTTATCTTAGACCTATTTAGAAACCTATATAAGACTATCTATATAGATCTAGTAGAGTAGGTAGTAGTAAATTCTCTACTAAGCTAGCTGCTAATAGACGTATAACTAAAGCCTATAGTAGATCTATAGAAGAATAATAAGAATTTATATAAATAGATAGTAGAGAAAGTTTTATAAGTAAAAAACGCTTCTAGTTAAAGCTAGTAGAAGGCCTTAGTAAAGTAGGCTAGCTACGTTACGCTAATATAGGTTAATCTACTTAAACTCTCTAAAACTAAAGCGCTAGATTATTTTAAATCTAAATATAAAGATATATATTTTTATAATAAGCTAGTGCGTTATAATAAAAAAAGAAAAGGTATATAATAAATTTAGCTTTAAACTTATAATAAAAAAGTTAATTTAATAGTCTTTAGTCTACGCTATTTAGTGCGTACTATAAATCTTAAGAATAGTAACTTTATAAGTACTATATAGACCTAGACTAGAGGTATATAAAGTCTACTTAGTTATTCTTTATCTTATAATAGATCTACTTATTAGAAAGACTACTACTTATATTAAACTACTTATTAGGCTCTAGAATTTTCTTCTTAATTTTAGAAAATTTCTACTCTAGCTACTATTATAAGTTCTTCTTAGGTAGAATTAGATTTTTTTTAAGTAGAGAAGGCTTTTTCTTAAATAGAAGCTACTTCTAGATATAGCTAAAGCTCTAGAAAAGTAGCTCTAAAATAAGTTAGCCTTTAATATAGTAGTACGTAGAATAGTTATTATATAGTAGTAGAGAAGTCTCTTACTTAATAAAGCCTTAGCGTAGAGTATTACTACTAGAAGTTAATAATAGTAGAATTTAGAAAAGGTAAGCCTCTAATTTAGTCTTAGACTTAGAGTTAGATATAAACTAGCTAGATAATATTAAGATATAGCGCTAAAGTTAGTTAGAAGTAGAAAGGTTAGTAAATAAAGTAAAGTCTAGAGCTAGTCTAGAGTTACTAGACTACTTAGTAAAATTCTCTATTAGCTTATTCTAGTTCTACTTAATATTCTTATAGACTTTAGTACTATAGTAGACTATATTTATATAAAGCGCTAGAAGATTCTGCGTAGAGATAGATACTAGAGTACTATATCTAGAAGTACTACGCTACTTATATATAGTAGAGAAAGCTTATATACTTAAGTTTAGAAAAGAAATAGTACTAGGCTAGATATTAATATAATAGTAACTATAGTAAGTAGTATTTTTAGTAGTTTAAAAGTAGTTATAAAAGAAGTTAGTATAGTAGTTAGTATAGCGCGTAGAAACTCTATACTTTTTATTATCTAAGTTATATTTATTTTTAGACTAGTTATTAATCTAGTAGACTTAGTAGTAGAAACTAGAGCTACTTAGAAGTAAATAGTCTACTTAGTAGTAGTACTTTAAGAGCGTGCTAGGTAGAAGTTAGTTCTAATAAAAGTTAATATATAAATAGTATAGAGAAAGTTAGAGCCTATACTATAATCTTACTAAATATATTCTTCTACTACTAAAACTAACTACTAATAATATTTAGAGCGCTACTAATAAAACGCGTAAGATTATTTAAATTATTTAAGCTATAACTAAATACTATAGAAATAACTATATTTCTCTAAAAGAGATTAAATAAAGATATTTAGTTATTAGATAAACGTAAAGCTTTATACTAGTATTAAGTAGAAAGTTTATAAAAAGTAGCTAAACTAAAGCCTTACTTAGCTATAGTAAGAGTTAATTTAAAGTAGTAGTAGAGAACGTAAAAGTATAGCGTAAACTTTAGTATAGTTCTAGTTATAAGTTATATAGTACTATATATTCTTAGATCTATAATATAGGTATTTCTACGCTTAGTACTCTACTTAACGTAGTAGTTCTAATTATAGAATATATAGCGTAGCTTAGAGTTAATAAAGAACTTAAGTATATATAAAGTATACTTTACTTTATAATAGCTATAAAAAGAATATAAAGAGTCTAGAAGAAGTTAGCTTATAGTCTAGACTCTTAAGAAAACTTAAATAGAATAAACTAGCACTAGACTTATACTTATACTTTCTAAACTAGAAAAGTAGTATAATATATAAAATATATAGATAATTCTTAGAGTTAGTCTTAGTAAAGTTAAAGTTATTAGAGTTATCTTTAACTTTATACTAGTCTATATAGTACTACTTACTCTATTATATATTAGTTAGAGTATAGTCTAGACCTAATTAGAGCTCTTATCTTAGAGTTATAGAAGAAGCTATATCTAAAGAGACTAGTTAGCTTTTTTAGATCTTAGCTACTAGAGGTACTAGTAGTAGTAATACTAGTACTACTATTTTACGTGTTAAGAAAACTAGCTAAAGTAAATAGCACTAAAGCTATAAGCTAAGTAAAAATAATATAAAACTTTATAATAAGAGGTATAGACATAGTCTAGAACTAATAGGTTTTTAAAAGAAGTAAGTATAAAAGTTATAAAGTAAAGAATTTAAAGTAGGTTAGAATAAAAGTAAGTTATATTAAAGTATAAGTAAAGTCTTAGATAAAAGCTATATTATAATTATAAAAAATTATAATATAACTCTAGTTTAGATATAGTTTAGAGTTATTATAACTCTATATATAAATATAGTAAAAGTTATATAAGTAAAATTTTTATATAGTCTAAAAACTCTATATATATAGACTTACTTCTATATATTACTTATTAGACCTATAATCTTAGTATAGAGATATTCTTTATAACGCTACGCTACTTTTCTAACTAATATAATAAAAGTAAGTTTAAAGGTATATAATAGTCTTAGACTTTACTTAAGTTTAGGCTAAAATAGAGAAAGTATAAGTAAAGTCTAGACTTACTATATAAACCTTTAGATTCTATATATAGCCTTTTAAGTTTTAAGCCTTATAATATTCTATTAATACTTAGTATATTCTAACTCTAAGGCTAGTCTATAATAGAAGTAGAGTCTAAAAGCTAGTTAGAACTATAGTTAATTAAGTATATTATATATATTAATAGCCTAAAGGCGCTTAAGATATATTATTTAAGTAACCTCTTTTTATAAGTAAAATATAAAAAGTATAAAAAAACTTAGAAGTAGCTTTATACTAAGTATTAGTAAGTTAAGTAAGTAGTTATAGTACTTAAGTCTAATAAAAAGTAGAAAAAGTTTATAGTATATTTATAGAAATTAGTAAGCTAAATATAAATATTAGTATTATTAATATTTATTTATATTAAAAAATAAATAGTAAGTAAAAAAAAGCTATAACTATAACTTTACTAAAATAGTAATAAAAATAATAATAGAAGTTATAGTTAGTAGTTAGAAAAGTTAAGTTAGATAAAGTTAAGAGTATTAAGTAAAATAAGTATAAAAATTAAGTTTAGAAGTAAAAAGTAGCTTTATTCTTTTAAGTTATAATAGTATTTTTATATTTCTATCTAAGTATATTAGTAATACTATTTACATACTAGCTATTAAATATAAGTATAAGCTTAAGTACTTATATTAGTAAATTAACTTTTAAAATTATATTATTAAACTATGTTTATATTAAAAAGTTAGTTCTAAAAGCCTAGAGGCGATGATAGTTGTGAGGGGTGGTCTTGGCGTTGGAGCGAACGGATATAACCCTTGATCGCGCCAAACTTCGAATGCGTTGCTACCATCAATCAACCTCACAACAGCACGAACATGGCGACTGAGATGCAAACGCCCGAGGTGAACGCCCCCAGAATCTCCGAGTAAGCACTATAGTCATGTAGCAAAGACTTACAGAAAAGCTTACTTGTGTCTTAGGTATCTGAATGACGATGACCAGCCTCCTATTTTCAAGGAATTGCTTAAGCTTTACAACACTCAACTTCATCAATTGTACTGGAAGCATCCATGGTGGTTCTTGCACCGCAATCAAATAGAACCAATGTACATGCAGCTACTTCCCTTCCACATTCGCGCAATCACTAATTCTGCCGCCAGGCTTTTACACCGCGAAGGCGGTCCTATCTTCTTGACCTACGCAGTAATGAACTACATGGTGATAAAACACTATCTGCCTCGTGAAGTTCGGGACATGATTTGGGCCCAGGTCTGGGACGAGCATACCGTTGAGAAAACCCTCGTTTACATGCGCAATACCATCAACAGCACCTGCCGTCTGTGCCTCAACCCTAAGGACCTGACCTGTCCATATCATCTATGTCTCCCATTCTTTGTGCGCCCGGAGCTGGTTGGACCAGAGATGGCGACAGAACTAGTGGAGTCATGGTACAACATTGCAGCGACCAAGCACCACGAGCTACTCTACGCGTGGACCGCCAAGGGTGTACAGGAGATCATTTGCAAGGACGCTTTCAACATTGGACGCGAACCAGCCCAGTTCATAAGAAAGCTGAAAATCAGCATGAGTGTTGACGATTTCGTTCCACCACCGGTGCCATTGGAACCGGGAAAAGAGGGTTGGGGCGATATCAGGAGTGCAGAACATCGCCGAGAACTCATCACCGAGCCTCTTTTGAAGATCCAAAACAAATCGGGATTCCGGTTCATCATTGAAGTCCGCCAGAAGCACATCAGGCTTAACCTCTGGAAAGAGGTTTTTGACGCGTTGAGAGAGCCGGTGAGGGTGATGAAGGACGAAGGGGCGATCGTGAAAGCCACCTTTGATTACAAAGGGAGGGATGATTATGAGAACGAAATCACAGTAACGTACGATATCGTGGATGCTATGGCGCAACCCGAGGAGGAATGGAAAGCGAACGCAGTAGCCTTCTTTGATGCGGTTTGTTTTACTTTGCTGTCGCACTTTGCATCCAGCTGACCACACGCGTCAGCAACCCGAGATTCCCGACATACACCGTCTATACAGGGACGAGAATCGCCCAGATTTTGATCCAAAGAGCGATGCGTATCTCACCCAAGAAGAGATCGCCGACCGCGAAGAATCCGACCATGATTATATGATGCATTTTGACACATACAACGCACCTCCGCCCCATAATCATGTGCGTGAGTACATGGAAACTGGAACTCTGAAGCATGAGGCAGGGATTTGTCGGTGCCCCGATTGTGACTCGAGCCTCGGCGATCTCCTGCGGGGGCGGAACAGAATGCGTTACTCGAGTGACGAGGATGATGAGAACGGTGGCCACGCCGACTATGATGACGAGGAGGACGATGAGGAAAGTGATGATAATGGAAGCTATGATGATACCAGGAGCGACGATGAGATGGAAAATGCTCAGGGCGGACAACAGTCAGGTGCTTCTCATCAAACGTAAGCCTGTTGGAGGCACATGTCAGGATAGGGCCCCAAAGTAGTTCTACAGTAACAATGAGACTAAAATCAGCCGTACTTTGCTTCTGGGTTTCCTGTGGCCTACGGAAACGAACATTTCCTTCTCTCTAGCATAGATTAGATCATAGTGCTAGGTACCAAACTAAGCCCCGCTATCGCGCTCTCTTTCCGCGTCTCTACATCTCAATCTGAATCATACGACTCATCCGAACTACAATACGGGCTTTCCTCGTCGGGGCCAGTATTAGACCCATCATCTGAGCCAGTGTCAGATCCGTCCTCTGAATCCGTCTCTGGATCGTTGCCGAAGCAGTTGTTCATTCTGTTGGTTGTATCTTCGTGATGTTGAGGGTCATAATCCGGATTGTCTTCCACCAGATAGTCCCTGTGTCTGACCTGGCGGCACTGTTGTCGCGGTTTGAAAAAACTTTCTATCATATATTCCTTCCATTCCGCACCGGGATCCCGGATATGTGAGTTGAGGTCGTACTTTATACTCGAAGTCCTGTCTGGTTGGTAGAACCATTGAACGCGTATGTTCCGACTGTGTTCCTTGAAAGCTGTCAATACGGGTCGCAATAGTTCAAAAATGGGGGTCCAGAGGTTGAGTCGGATGTTTCTCTGGGGCAGTCGGATGTAAAGGTGGAAGTCGCGTTTGTGAACGATGCGAAGTAATTGGTCAACCATGGCCTGCGCTTCGGCCGGGCTAGCAACAAGTTCCTTAACGGGGACCTCAACAATCAGTCCTCTCAGTACCGCTGTAGGCTTGAGACCAACTTTGAAAGCATCTGCAGTGAGTAGCCGGATTGCCTCAGAAAGCGTCGTTGCGAAGAGGTGGCGGTAATTCGATCCTCCAGGTACCATCTTGTACCACATCTCCAGCCCCTCGCGCGCGGTCTCAATTCCAACGTAGGACTGTTTGATGAAGTGTGGAGCTGCTTTGTGTCCCATACACCCCTCCAAAATTCCGAATTTACAATAGCAGTCTTCCTTTACAAGGTCGCACAGGTGGCTCCAGGACTTGTGCACAGGAGCGGTTGCGCCGCCACTCGCGCTCCAGAGCTCTTCATAGATCATTTCGCGTATCTCACGTGGCAAGAGACGTTGCATCTCATCGCAGAAGGCCATATTCCAAGCTCGACTGTGAGATCTTACAGTGGCTCGCGACGTCCTTGGAGGAATACGTTAGTGTGTTGTACGTTTGAGAGCGAAAACAATGCATTCTTCCACGTACTTCGCGTATAGAGCACGCCTCTCGACCAGAAGCCGCACTCTTTCCTTTTTCAATTCTTGAAGCTTTTTATTAATGGAACTTGTCTGTTGCATAGCCCTATTTGTAGATCAATCCATGTACTCGCCAAGGTGGAGGGAAGAGCGTACCTAGGTACTCTTGTAATTGTTGGTACGTTCGCCATACATCTTCCTTCTGGCGATTCTGCTTGCACCTGCATGCACTCATCTTGTTCGTCTGAAGTAGTGACCACGACAACGTGTGAATAGTATCTAGAAACTGGGGATGTGTTTGGCCAGACCGAGAAAGATCAGAAAGTGGGAAAGCAACGTCCGTTCGGATATCTCACCTAGCCATGCGGACGCGGCTCCGGGATGAGGGTAAACAGGTCACCACTAGGGCATTGTGTTAGCGCGCACGCCCTACGCCGAATCACATATGCAGCGACAGACGCATGCATAGACACCACATGGAGTGCTCGATGTTTTGGAGGATCATTAACAATACGTTGATTCATGACTGCAAAACCGCTGGCTGTTCGTGCAATAACTACGAAATATCCATGTCGACGGCGGGAAGTAAACCTTATCCTATTTCATCGCCGCTAGTCGAACTTCGCAAAAGCAAGTTCGTACGCCAGAGCAAGCGTCATACGCGCGTGCTGAAGCATATGGTCGAAGCTCAGATATTCAATCTTATCCTCGGTTGTGTGTATCTTGTTGTCGCTGTACTTGAAGTCGGACTCAATGACGAAGGCTGACGGGTAGCCGGCCTTGGACGCACTGGCGTGATCTGAGCAAGCGTAACCGCACTTGGTCAGAACATACGGAATGCCACAGTAGACAGTGATGATCTTCTTGATGAACTCGGTGAGACCGGGGTCAACGAAGTCAGTAATGACACCAACAGACTCAGGCTCGCCCGCATCCAGCGTCTTCTGGACGTAGCCGGTCATGTCCTGCTGAAGCATAGCCTTGACCTTGCGAGCCTCCTTCTCGTAGGACTGGAAGATGGCCTGCGATCCCAAGAGGCCTCCTTCCTCAGCAGAGTACCAGTGGAACTCAATTGTGTTGTCTGCTTCGCCCTTGAGGATCTCTTCCGACTTGAGGAGTACGCGCAGGGCTTCGAGGATAGTTACGGTACCGCTGCCGTCGTCGTCGGCGCCTGGGGCGGCCAGGAGAGCTGGGAAGAAGAGGTTGATGCTGTCCTGGTGAGCGCCGATGACAATTGTCTTGTCGCTCTTGCCAGGAATGGTGGCGATGATGGAGGACTGGCCCCATGGGTGAGGGAACGCCTTCACGGAGGCTTTGACAGCGCCTGCATCCGCGAGAGTCTTGTTGACCTGGCCAAGAAGCCATGCCGAGCTCTCGACTCCGTATTTGGACTTATAGTATCGCGTGTGGAACGAGGTGAAGGTCTCGAGATGCTCGCGCATGTTGTTCTTCTCCAGCTTCTTGAGCAGAGGAACAATGGTCTCGTTGTGTACAGGCTTCTCGGGGAACTTGACGCTTTCGGCTTTGAACCGGCGGTCGAGCGTGCCGAGCTCTTCATTGTGCGTGATGTCGAAGAAGTTGATGTTTTGCTGCATCGTGTCAGCGGTAGGCTCCACGTTATCTGCTGTCGGTGCTGGGATGTCATACCTTACGCAGCTCCCACTTCTCATCTTCGGTAACCCATCTTGTCTCGCCCGGAGACAGCTCGATAAGATACTCGTCTGGCTCGATGATAGTAAGCTGCGGCTCCTGCAGGACCGCCTGGGGGTCCTTGGGATGCGAAACTGCAGCTGCAAGGGCTGCAGTGTACAGAGGTAGTAAGATCGTCGTTGACTTCATGTTTGCTGGAGTGTAGATGGTAGCAAGAGCTGTGATAACGTCTATGGCAGCCGGCACGGTGGCTGGGTTGACGCGATGATGCGGAGATAGCGGCGGAGCTGTCCTGTTTCAGCCAAGCGCGTAGATCATCCGTCACGAGGTCACGCTTTCCTCCTAGTCGCTGCCCAGGTACACACGTCAACCATTGACATTCCATTATCTAGAGTACCTGACTTCCATCTATTGCGCATTCAGATACATTCTTCGAAGTAAGGATTGCGCACCTTCCAGACGCCCTTGAGGCTCGATCAAGCCCTGGCAATGAAAATATGCAACCACAGTACCTTCAACATCCCTCAGCACTTATGAGCCTCAGACCCCGGCTTTGTATGTCTCTTCGGCGGCGTGCACAAGCCTGAATCGGTGGCTTCCTCTGACGTGAGCGAGCTCTCTCTCGCATTTCTCTTAGGTGCCAGAAGCGTGTCTGAGTACGAGCTTTTGCGCTTCCTTGGCTCAAGTGTCGCAGACTGTTTCTCATGCTCGCCATGACCCATCTTGTCGCTGGAAATGTTTTCCTGTACCTGGTGAACTACCTTACGGAAAGCTTTCGCTGGATCATACCGTCTTCCAGGTTCGGCGCGGAAAGCCTTCGCTGCATCGTCTCGTCGCTCAAGCTCCACGTACTCCATTCGCCGCACAAGAACCCCGGCCTCCTTGAAGACTGCGGGCAACTGTCGGGCAAGCATCTCAACCTGAGAGTTGCCGAGCGCCTCTTCTTTGAGCGAGAAGCGCAAAACAAGTGAGGCTTTTTCCGGTTCTTCGTTGCGAAAAGACTCGTCCCGTTCTGGATTTGGATCGAGTCGTCCAAGCTCCACATTACGTTTGTATCGCTGTAAGCGATCCCACATCAGAGCGGCCTGTGTTGTTCTCTTAGTGTTGATTCTTTCCCACAGTTTGATGACTGGAAATGTTCCACCCTTTGCTTCGAATAAGAGTTCGCGAAGCGACTCACACAATGCATGAGTAAAAGATTCTTGTCCTGGCCCACGTGTATACTCGTCTGCTGAAGAAGCCGCTAACAACTGATAGTTTCGCAATTCTTCGTTTCTGCCTTTATGGGTCACAGCAGCAGTACTCGCGGAGCAGCAATCCAAGATAGCTAGTGTATCAGCTGCTGCGTGTAACTTGAGAGGTGCTTCTGCTTCATCCCAGAATGCTGTAGGAGCATAAGCATGGCCACTGCTCTCATCCCAATTTCGTGACCTGCTACGTGTTAATGACCGAATGCTGGAACTCCTCAGGCTACCTACGCAGATAACTGCAGTCGACTGCAGCCCTTGTCATCCTCGATACGGACACCATGGCCCGTGTAGTATACAATCAGCAGATTGTCTTCGCCGTCGTGTTCGTGCACATGGGTCAATATATGGTGGTTAAGGTCGATCTGCGGATTCCGGCTGTTCCGAATTCTTCTCACGGTACATCCGAACCCGAAGCCAGTTGTGAAAATCGTTCTCAGGAGACCAATCTGCCGCTTTAATTAGGCAATTTTCTTCGAATGATGCGCAGACTCACCTCTTGCTCGTGGCCTTTGAACTCGTCGACACTCTCATCCCAACGTATTATCAGCACTTCAACCTTGCGATAACCATTGGGTATCTGAAGTACACCATTCGACACATTTTGGAACAATGTGCGCCGCTCAGCCTCGCGGTTCAGCTCCCTCTTGGCTTCTTCGTCACCCGGGTCGAGGAAGGTGAGATCGTCAACAGTGACTGGTACCACGATAGAATTCTGCCGGGAAGGATTGATTGGCTTAGGGCTCTGGCAAGGCTCGGTAGTCTTGGTATGCGCAGGTCGTGCAGTTGACTGAAGTTGCGCAGCCATATCTCAGGTGATACATCAGACTACTGATTGTAGGGCTACCCATCAGGAGGCGCCCTTCTTATGTTATCCTATCGTTGCGTTCGTCGCTGTGATTCCTTCTGAAGGACCTCCAGCGGCGGTGCAAACACGAATTGGAACAACTAGAGACAGCTTACGTTGGCGTTTGCCGGCCCCAACATCGCATGTTTGCCTGAGAACTGCTTATCAGACTGCTTGCTCATCCATTGGCTGTCCCAAAGCTGAGCGGGCGCTCCCTTGTGCCACAAAATATGTCCTCCAACCACAACGCACCGACCCCACCAAACTGTCATGCGGACAATCGTTCAGCTGAACTACATGTGATATGAGGCTTAAAGATGGCATATGGGGAACGGTGAGTTCGCTCAAATAGAGTTTGTCATTGCACAGCCTTCCTCATTGTATGCCTTGGGAGCCTCAGTCTAAATAGAGGCCGGCTGCGCCCGAATTACAGCTGCTCAGCCTGATTTCTTGTATTCCGAACCTAACAATTACGCCTAGCCATCGAGTTCAAGAAATTGACCGGTCATGGCAGATCAGGTAAAGCCTCATTATCGTCATCACTAGAGCGCTTCACACTGACCGGTGGTCTCCACCTGTGCTTAGAACGATATTCCCGAGAGCGAGCAGAGCAAGTCGGTGGCGATCACTAATCTTGATTCCAATAGGGTACGCAGAGCTCGCTCAATTGAAAGTGAGCGCCACTGACATATTCCATCAGCGCAAGGCAGGCTTCAAGGAAGACGACAAGGTCAACATGAGGGTGAGCAAACGTGTGATGATCGACGGAACAGAGGTGACGCGTGTCGAATTCGATGCGTTCACCGTTTCTGAGCGTCGTTATCACCAGAGTCGATGGCAGTACAAGTTGAAGGACAGGAAAGGCCTGCTGTACAGTGAAGGTGAAAACTGGTTTTCGGAGAACAAGCTCAAGCCGACATGAGATATGATTCGGTCTCTTCAATTTTGCCTAAAAGAACCTAGAATGCGCCACAGTAATCAGGTATCCCGGTTGGCTGCCTCAGCCCTAAGCTGTGCGCCCTCTGTTGTCCTTCAACACGTAGCAAACATACCTATTAAAGCGGAAAACTGCCGCAGTCAATCTGCTACAACTTTCTTCTAATCAAAGTTTTGTGATGACACGTTCAACTGGTATTTAACTACACTGGCAGAAGCGAAGATGAGTTCGCAAGGTAGGAGCGGTTTGGAAAAGTCGAGTCTTTGCAGCGAATCGCAATCCTCGGGGCACATATCGATACCGATTGAAGACGCCAAACCAGAAGATTTTCATGGTAAAGCATCCACAGTATCGAGTCCCTAACTGCGCTGACTTCAAAAGAATCCGAACTTTCACCAGCGGAGGTGGAGAAGGAGATACGCAGCACTAAAACTATACCTCGTAGGTCTTCACGAATGATTGCGGATATCTAGTCTTGCTAATCGTGCGAAGTAAAAAGCTATTCGCTTGGGTACCCTCTCCAGGCCGCATTCCAATCAAGTGAATCTAGCTGGTCGATATATCGCGGCTTCACTTATTTGCATGCCCGCGTCATACTTCAACTCCAAGATGAACTTCGGAGTTTGGAGGAGCAGCTGACAGATCTCGATGAGATGGACTTGGAGAATGGGGATGGAGCTCGTCTGATGTCTCGAAAAGACGACCTCCAGCAAGCCAGGAGGGAGGAGACGCAAAGTGTACGGGAGGGTCTCATAAGCACTATACAGCACAAGCTTGTCACATATGGTATGTAACCTCTCCACCAACTACTCTGCATTGATGTGGCGATCTGACTTTCTCCCAGACGATATACTCGCCAAAGCCCGTGATCTCAACGCCTTCCAACGGCCATCAAACCGGGACTACCATAGCTTTCGGACTTGGTTCTGGAACGTCAAGCCGCTGAACTATGAGCCTGAAGAAGATTTCATCAAGCGTCGTGAGGACCTGGTCTCGCTGCGTCATGGCCGCGAGTGGTCCGGGTTCGACGGACTGGTTGAGACGTGCATACGTAAGATGCATGGTCCTCTCACTCAGGTAATATCCGCTCTTTACGATACCTTTGCTCATCGTGACTAACCTGTCATCAAGAAACTGTTCGCGACCAAGGAGCTCCGCGAGAAGACAGATGATAAATGTCTATACTACTATTCGCAGTCTCGGATTGAGAAGCTCGTCGGATTGATCATCACACTCATCATCTTCATCCTCCTGGTACTCCCGGTTGTCGCCATGTACAAGCTGACGTCGGTGGGTGATCGTAACTCCACCTTCGATGCCGTTGGGATCCTGGTTGTATTCACATTGCTGTTTTCAGCCGCCATGAGCTTGCTCACAAAAGCGAAGCGCCACGAGCTTTTTGCGGCCAGTGCCGCATACTGCGCCGTCCTGGTCGTTTTTATCAGCAATTTCAGCAATGACGGAAGTCATCAAAATGGATGAGCCTGTTTAGACACTCGGAAGGTGAGCAGCTGAATTCCTGCCATCTCTTTGATCGTATATTTTTTAGGCTGTGGCTGCTGAATGTTTGTGTTCAATTCCTGGCCTTGTGCCTTCTACGCGCGCGTGATGTAGATTGTCGTTTACATAGGGTATGGTCATTCGGGAACTCTTTCCAACATGAGATGTTTCAATCGCAGGTAGTAATGTAGGAAACAAGTCAATCACCCTCAGTGTATTCTTAATACAGTCCGTTTTAAATACTGGTTTGTCAGTGGATAGACGATTCAATGCGCTGCTCAAATGGAGTGCTATGGACAGTGCTAACTCCGGGATCGCGGATTGCCAGCTGTCCAACATCCATGTCGGCGGCAACGTCATCACCTCACCGTGCGATCGACTTATCACATCTACTAGTGACGTTTTGCGTATCGATATTTTTCTCAATGCAGGTATCAAGCTCACGCGTGGAGTGATTGAGCGCGATGCGGGGGGGCTTTAACTCCGGGCGACGCCTTCCTAACTCCGGGCGAGGAAGCCCATGAGGTTCTTCGGCTGCCTACGTATAAAGAGGGGACAAAGCTGACAACAACGAAACAACGGTGACACTTTTCGCAAGAATATATATACTTGTGTCGATACTCGAGCCAGCATCACAACATCGGAACCAAAATGGCCGACTCTTCGATCGTCTTCATCACGGGCGGCAACACTGGCATTGGTTACGAGACCGTAAAGGCTCTTTATGCTTCGCCACAACCACACACCATCCTGATGGGTAGCCGCTCTCTCGAAAAAGCCGACGATGCCATCTCCAAGCTTAAAGGTGAAGTCTCAGAGTCCAAATCAGATATCGTCCCCGTTCAGATCGACATTGAGGACGATGCGTCCATCGAAAACGCTTTCAAGAACATAGAGAGCAAATATGGTCATCTTGACTCGCTGGTCAACAATGCCGGTATATATTTCCTTTATTCTCTGCAGTGCAGTAGACTGATGTGTGGTAGGCGGATCTTTTGATGCCGTTATGCGGAAGGACCCTAGCCCCAAAGGCATCCGCGTAGCTTGGGACAGAAGCTACTCCCTTAACGTCACTTCCACCCAAGTAGTGACCCATATTTTCGCACCCCTGTTGATAGCCTCCAAGCACCCTAGGCTTCTCTTCGTGACTTCTGGCCTGTCTCCCCTCGAAACCTCTTCCAGTAGCTTCAATTCCAAGCTCATGAACGCACCGCCACCAAAGGGCTGGCCCAAGCCACCATCCATGGCCCAAACAGCTTATCGCTCCAGCAAGGCTGGGATGAACATGATGATGCTAGACTGGACACAAAGCCTTAGCGTCGATGGTGTCAAGGTCTTTGGCATCAGCCCCGGATTTCTGGCTACGGGATTGGGAGGCATGGGGCCGGAAATGTTGAAGAAATGGGGTGCGGGCGACCCAAGTATTGGGGGCGTGTTCATCAAGGATGTTGTGGAAGGGAACAGAGACGAAGATAGCGGCAAAGTTATCAACAAGGATGGTGTGCAGCCTTGGTAGCTGCGCTATCTGCGGTATGATAGGCCGTCGGCTGTCGCACAACATTCGCAGATCTACTATTCTCGGTATCAGTCCATGGTTTGCTAATTTTCAGCCCCCAAATGAAGACGGTCCCTATGCCAGTATTGTTTTCATGGGAGCACCCTTTCATTCTCTGGGGCTATTTTAAATCAACCTTTCGTGCATGTGTCGACTCCTCCTCCGTCTTCGTGTTACAGCATAGCTTATAATAATATGCATGATGCTGTGTATCCAGGGAAGGCTGACCCATCCGCAGGCGCCATTGCCACGGTGTCCAAGGCCTTTGAACCTCATGAGCTGAAACTCGATGGAATTGTGCGGTGAAGAAACCTCCCAAGATTTACCACTGCATTAAATCGCAGGTAATGTGGAATATGTAGCCCATACAGTTGACGTCTGTATCTTCGTGTGGGAAAAGCAGTGAGACTTTCGCTGCTTAGCCTTGTGCCTTCGTCCTCTTATCTCTCCGCGTTCCCCGCCCCCACTTCGAAGAGCACAAACCTATGATCTTAGCTCTGGCCTACTACCCAATACAGCTAATGCTATCATCGCAACAAACTGCGCCTCGCTGCAAGTCGCTTCTACCTTTCCAATGGTTCGTTCTACACCGTGGAAGCATCTTAACGACAAGTGTGTTCGCGCAACCGCTCTATCAGACGCTATCTCGTCCGTTAAATATAGAAGAGACAGCAGGTAGCAAAGTTATGAGCTGCATTGCGTACTTTATCGTGTTCTGGCGATGCACAACTCTTTACAATCTGCTTCGATAGCTAGACACATACCTTCCACAAAAACACTGCATACTATTACCAATAACCTACTTCCAATCGTTAACAAGACCCTGTATATCTATTGTACATCTCCAAGATAATATTTGTCACCCTAAAACGTCACCTAGATACCATGGCATCCGAATACGAGTCAGTTTACCTTGGAGTCTGGACAAATTGGTCTCATGGCTCGATAGCCGGCCTCACACTCACGACTACTATTCAAAATGGCGGTCTGCTCATCGCTTTCCTTGCGCTGTTCACTACGTTTACTGGAACCTGTTTCTGGACCATCGTCTCATTCGCCATCCATCAGAACATAAGTCGAAAGATACCACAAAGTGCATTATACCACCAAAAGCAAGCGATACTTCGCAACTCCGAGACCAGTACAGCGGCTTTTTGGAGACTATCAAGAATGTCTTGGGCCTGGCGGAAGGTGGTGGTTCCGCCCGCTTTACTCAGATCGGTGTCATTACCACTAGTCCTCAGCTTAGCGACCTTTTGCGCTTTCAGCACAGCCGGAGTATTCTCTTCGCGAGTAGCCACTACGAGGGGTGGCGAGGTTCTTCTCGTTGGTGACAGGTGTGCTACGTTGAACAGTTCCCTGTTCACCGGACAAAACTACCGCGTAGCTCAATCGTATATTGCCAGTAGGACCAGAGCAAGCGCCAACTATGAGTCAGTTTGCTATAGGAAGTCGGGGTCAGCAGATAGCTGCCGCAAATTTGTCCGAGATACCCTCCCTGTGACGGTCACGACTGGCATTTCTTGCCCCTTCCCGGGCAAAAGCAAGATATGTCATTCTCCGACAGCGGCCCTCCGTTTGGATTCTGGGTTCCTGAATAGTCACTCTGATCTAGGTATCAATTCGCCACCTTCCTCAAGATTTCTCTATCGAACCGTTAACGAATGTGCCCCAATACGCGGCGAGGGGTACACATACAGAAATTCAACGCAACCCCAGTGGAGTGTTCAGTTCCTGTATGGACACTATAATGAAGGTTTCTGTGAAAGCAACGACCTTGAGTGCACTCTTCAGTTTGCTGATGCGAACACTCATCGAGGACCTTTAGGAAGCGAGTACTCGGTTTCGTAAGTCCTTCTCGTCGATCAAATACTTCTACAACTAAACATGCGTACAAGTGCCGTCACACGCTACAACGTTATCAGCAACGACGAAGTCTTTTCAAACGATGCCTGGCGGCCAATCCAGGAACTGGAAGTTCCTGACGCAGACCTCGGTGTGTACTTCCTTCAGATGAAGGATATCAGGTATCTCGAACCCGTCACCGACTTATGGTTTGAAGCTCTCGACAAGGTGGTCAACCGCGGTCAGAAGTTTGGGAACCTGACTTCTTACGCTACCGAGCTGCCAATTAGAGCACTAGCATGTGTTCAGCAATACCAATTTTGCCGGCCATCCTTAGAAGAAGTCGAAAACTGTACGCCGCTGAATGGCATATTTGAGGCCACAAGAATAGCCTCCTCAACACTCTTTCCACAGCCCAAAGATTCTGAGAGATTCCTTTGGTCCTTACGCGCCATCAGGGATATGGCCGGTGGCTTCCATGAACTCGTCAAACAGCTCAAGGGCGGATCGCTTCTTGCGAGTGATTATGTCTCAAATAGTGGGCAGGGTGGTTTACCAGACAATCAGTGGGAGCTGGAGCTGGAGCATTGGTTCAAATTCACGATGGCCGACTTACAACGAGCCATACTCGAGCAAGCGACTGGTCCAGTTGTCCCAGAGGCTGTGCCATTCTTTTCAGCGCCCACGTCTCCGGAAGCACGAGCACTCTGTGGTAGTCAGAAGATCAGAAGCGACTCCTATACTTCGTTCAACGTGCTCGGCCTTATATTGATGTTTTCCATCGGAAGCCTCATCATGCTTATCGCTGCCTGTCTACCGTCTGTTGCTGCGCGTCTGCAGCGGAAAAAGCCATTTTCCAGTATTGAGTGGGTCACAAACGATACACTGCAGCTACAGCGGCTTGCACACGAGGCCGTCGGAGCCGGACAGTGGCAGGGCGCGTGCGATGATTATCCGCGAACGCAAAAGGGAGATCTTCTGGCAGTAATCGATATATCCAACAAGGAACACCCTGTGCTCCGAGCTCCCGCAGCGGCCGAGATGGTGAAGGAAGCAGAGCAAGCCGAGGAATCTCAGGACGAGGAACAAGGTATGGAGGAGCAAAGAAGCGAAGGAAGCGTCGAAGAGCGGAGTGAGGGCCTCAATGTGACAGGTCCAAGAGAGGAAAGAAAGGCCGAGTGGCAGAGGAATGACTCAATCCACGAGTCTTTGATGAGTGTCGAGATCCCGCGCGTCTCCTTGGAGCTTTCACATCGCTTTGCCGCTGCAATATGTTAGTGTCCTTATCAGAATTCGATAGATGTAGGAATCATGCAAACCCAGAAATGACGCGCATTGTCGGAGAGCACCACGAAATCTCATGGTGTGAGCATGCTGATAAACGCAGGAGCAACACGGCGCGCGTAGCAAAGATGCCACCAATGCAAGCGCAGAAGATGACGCGACGCGTGCCTCGGCTCTAGAGCGTTATCGATAAGGCACCCTCTAGCCTGGTACCCTTCACCATTACAATGCAGCCCCTCATAATTACCACAAATACCCTCCAATACATAGAACATTCAGATGCCGACAACGCGAGGCCAAAAGCGCGACGCAGAAATGGAAGCAGCACTGAAAATCTTCTTCTCGAGCCCGCGGTTTGCTGTCGCCGGCGCGTCTTCCGACCCACACAAATACGGACACAAGAGTACGCTAAGATGTCCTCTTCCAGTCTTACCTCATTCCCGTCATGTCTAATCCGATATCACAGTATTCGCATGGTATCTCCAGCACTCCCTCCCCGCAACGCCTTTGAACCCGCGGAATTCAAGTGTCACCGTCTTGAACCGTGCCCACACAACCGTGCCTTCGCCGACAGCTCTTCAGGACCCACCAGCATCCAGCTATTCTCTGTCAGTCATTACGCCACCTACAGTGACGAAGCAGTTGCTCAAAGAGGCGAAAGAGGCTGGAATTCCTGCTGTATGGCTCCAGCCTGGAAGTTTCGATGCCGAAGTTCTGGAGTACGCGAAAGCTAATTTCAAGGCGGCGATTGGCGGCAATGGTGGCAGGGGAGGAGAAGGGTGGTGCGTACTTGTTGACGGAGAGGAAGGAATGAGGTTAGCCGGAAGAGAAGCGTCGAGACTCTAGTACCGCGAAGGTCGACCGAGTAGGATGTCTTGCTTCTTAAGCTGGCTGTCCGAATTATTTCGATAATGTTTACGATCGATTGAGATGTACTACAATTCATAATAAGAACATATCATGTATTTGGCTAAATCAAGTTTGCCATCCCACGTCTACATTCATTGTCCTTCAGCCTTTCCTCCACGAACTCTCCGTTCCAAGCCAAGTCTCAAACCCCTTCATCTCCGGATTCATCCTCTTGCACTCCTCAATATCCGCGCCAAATCCCTTCTCTCGAAACCAATCGAACATGTACCCAAGCTCTTTCGACATCCAGCACAACGCCCCGGCGACAGATCGGTACGTCATCGGAAGCTTTTCACCCGTCTGCTTTTCGAAGATTCCCTTGAATTGCTGGAACGAAAGCGACTCTCCTGCTAACGACATACCCTTGTTTTGGTATACTGGAGTATCGTGCTTGAGGAACGCTTGGGCGGCGAAGAACCCAATGTCACTAGTACTGATAAGTTGTAGAGGTTTCTCCTTTGGCAGCTTGATCGCCCAACTCGTTGTAAACACCTTGCCGAAGAATTCTGGAGTCAGATTCTCGTAAAATGCTACGGGTCGCAGTACGGTATATGTCATGTTGCCTTTCTTGGATTCGGAGAAGAGGTGTTGCTCGATATTATGTTTCGTGATGAAGTGGGGGACGGTTGTCGGATCCGAGTCTGATTTTGCACCGCCTCGATCCGCAGAAGAGAAGACAAAGTGCGATACACCGTTCTTGATAGAAGCATCTACAAGGTCCTTTCCTTGCTTCTCTTCATTCTTTCCGAGCGCCTGTACGAGGATTCAGTAAAGCTCGACTGTCATTGCTGGAAACATGCTCACCTGAACACTAAAGACTCCCCAAATGGGCATCTTGGTGGACTCTCTCGCTGCCTTGAACATCTCGTCGGCTGCATCGAGGTTTCCAGTGACGAGTTTGATCCTCGACGACTTCTTTTCGAGCTTCTTGGAGGATGACGACTGGGCGTCCCGGGTGACTGCTAGGATTTCGTAGGGTGCGTTCGCTTTGAGCAAGGCATCAACGACTGAACCACCTTGTTTACCAGTCGCACCTGTGACGAGGACTGCTCTGAGAGCCATTGAGGGCTAATCGGATATTATTTAGTATGGTCAGGAGAAAGAGAAGAAGGTTGCGACTGTGTTCGATTGAGAGTTGAGTGATTCTTGCATCTTTTATGAACAAATCGTTCTGCTATGTCTATTGACATATGCGAAATCCAGCTCTGCTTAGCATTGCTCGTACACATGGTGTTGCGCACCGCGACCGTGCGAGTCGGCGGGTTGTTCGCCCGCTTCTGGCAGCAGCTGAGGCGAACGCCGCTGATTGGTGTTCGGCCTTCCGAACAGCGAACGCGAGGCGGCTTACGGGATCGATCTGCCCAACTTCTATCCGGTCGCAGCTCCGTCGCATCGTTCAAGCAAAGGATGCATCAATAACTGAGTGACTGTTCTGTGACTGGCCGCACATCAAAGCGCGAAAAAGGGTATATATCTGCTAGAAAAAATCGATCTTAACTTCCCAACATGGCGTGCATCATATCAACAAGCCAAAGACATTTACATCTCCTTCGCGACAGCCTCCAGGGACTCCTTGAAGATGTTACAAGCCTGGCTCAGCTCCTCCTCGCTGATTGTGAGTGGCGGAATGAATCTCAGTACGTCGAACACCGAAGTGCTGAGGAGAAGCATGTCTCGCTTGACGCATTCCTGCACAATCTTGGGCGCAATTTGTGGCTGGCTCTGAGCATGTTGTGCAGCAGTATTCGATGAGTCGCGTTGTAGTTCTGGGTTTGCAAACTGGACACCGACCATGAGACCCGATCCGCGAACATCTTCGATCAAGTTACCGGCCTTGGTGCCAGAAGCTTTGAGATCGCGGAGGAACGAGAAGATCTGCTTGGAGCGCGCGGCGACGTTGTCCAAAATCTTCTCCTCGTGGAATGCTTTGACTGTGGCTGTTGCGGCGGCGCATGCGACTGCATTACCCGCATATGTGCCACCCATGGATCCTGGTTTTTGGAGATCCATGAGCTTCTTACTGCTCGCAATACCGGATAGAGGGAACCCGTTCGCAATGCCCTTTGCGAAGATGAGAATATCTGGTCGTACACCAGACTCCTGCACAAACCACATGTGTCCCGTGCGGCCCATACCAGATTGGACCTCGTCAGCGATAAAAAGGACGTTGTGCTCATCGCAAATCTGCCTGACGCCATGTAGGAACTCGGGTGGTGCTGGGACATAACCTCCCTCACCAAGAACGGGCTCCAGAATGACAGCTGCGGTATCTGCGGGAGACGTCTGCTGCTGCAAGGTAAGCTTCAATTGGAGCAGTGCCTGGCTCACGAGCTGCTCCTTCGGTGTGTCTGGAGACATGCCGAACTGGCTGTAGTATGGAAATGCGGACGCAAAGACGCCACCCATCAGAGGTCCATGGCCTTCGCCGTAGATAGTCTTGGATCGCGTCATCGAGGCTGTCGCGTTCGTGCGGCCGTGGTATGAGCCCTGCATGACGATGATGTTCGGCTTCTTCGTCGCGGCACGGGCAAGTTTGACGGCTGCTTCAACGGCCTCTGCACCCGAATTCCAGAAGAAGACGGTATCGAGCGATTCGTGGGGAAGTATCGGAATCAGCTCTTTGAGAAGAGCGATCTGTGCGGAGCTGAAGCCAATGTTGACTTGGGCGTGTGTGATCTTGTTGCATTGTGCCGCTGCGGCAGCGCTGACTTTGGGGTGGCAGTGACCAAGGTTCACAACACCAATGCCGGCCGTCATGTCAAGCAGCTTGACGCCCTTGTCCGTGGTGATGAATGTGCCCTTTCCATCTTCAAAGACATGCTTGGTGAGGCGGCCAATGCCCTTTGCAATGTGCTGTTCGCCAAATGCTGCTGTATCCATCTCGGAAGACGCTGGTCGTGTAGTAGAGAACGGTCGTCGAGGGGTTGGGGCGTGTCGCGGAAGAGTGGGTACGAGGTTGCGTGGAGCTGACAAGCAGCGTCTGGATACCGTGGCGGCCTTCATTATGTATCTTGGGGATTGTGCTGCTGCTTTCGACTGCCGTGTAGGTCAAAGTGGTGGGGTTCGGGTTGAGGCGGCCTGACGTAGCTAGCACGCTTATCGCCGAAACTAGACGCCCTACACGCGTTCTTATGACCTTCACGATCATTTGCGACGGCCAACAACTCACTCACTTCGCTTCTACTAACTTCTTTAGGTAATACAAGAGACCGTCTGCCAAGACTTCTTACTCAACGACAAATTATCTACACGCCCCACACGCCTGAGATATTGTCTGGTAATCGGCCTGCAGCTGTTGTTTGAGCAGAACTTTCCTGTTGCTAGGATAATACTGATGCCTCTATCGAGCCTGCGGCAAATACACAACCACACATAGCAACTACGCCGAGGTGCACTATCTGGGCGGACTACATAGGTCTACGGTTCCCGTTCGAACGTAGAACGTACGATCAACACAACCTATGAGCTTGGAAGACACCGAGATCTTTCTGGTCTAGCCGGTGGTTCAGATATGAACCTTCTCCGCAGCCGTCACACGTCTATCCTGCACTTTTCCACGCCGGCTCTGATAAGTGTACAAAGTATATCATGAGTCTACCGCGCTCGCTATTACTACCTAAGACTCGCGCTCATTTCACTTTGTTCTCATCATAAGCAAACAGTCTCAGACGTTGCTTCCTTCCTTACGATCCCAAGCCATAGGCCCCGGGTCTCGAGGACCTCCAGCAATGACCGAAGTTACTGTGAACTTCGTCTCCTTTATGATATTCTTCTGAGAGTCTCCATCACTATTATCGGCCTCGTCGTTGTCGCCCAAGGTCTGGAACGTGTCCATGGCTATCACGCGGGAGCGCGAGGTGGGCTGCCGATTGTTTATTCCAGATTGGTATGCTTGTCCGCCAGATGCATCAGGAGTATTGGAGCCGGCGGATACCCTAATGCGCAGGGATAGGAGAGGGCGAAGAGGAGGTAGCGAACCGGCGATGAGGCCAATGCCGACTTCGGTCAAGGACCAGAAGCCGATTTTGCCCGTACTGTACATGAACTCGCCAGGGTCACTGTAGAGTGTGAGGTACTTGAGGCGGACGATGGTAGCACATGAGGCACTGAGTCAGGATTAGTTCTTGATACCATAGCATGAGGGATCGTCAAGGCCTTACAAAGAAGCGAGCGCAAGCATGACAGCAACTGAAGCTTTCACAGCTCCCTTCATCTGGACATTCCAAAGCAGAATAGCCGGCATGATCGAGAGACTAAAGTCTGCAGTGATCTCGATGGCTGAGTAGAATAGACTGACATTCGTATTGAGCTGAAGGTTGCAGGTGCCATTAGATTCACCCCATAGCGTGTTGATCGGATGGCCAGCAAAACGTTAGCGACAATATTTCCTACTTGTAGAACAAGTCAACTCACAGATATTTGCAATTCCTATGCAGAAGACTAGAGCAGCAACCATGGTAGCACCTATCAGCGCCCATAAAGCCCATGTGAAGAAGCGACGACCAACAGCGATGCGCAGAAGCGCTACTGCAACACTGATTTTGACGAACATGGCGCTGACTGCGTAGAAGTACTCTGCGATGTAAAAGAGCTGAACACAGTGAGTATGGACTCTATAGCATTTCGTCGATAGGGAGTATGTACCTTTGTTCCTTTGGATATTGTCACCGTGGGCAGCTCTCGTGCGAACTGTCCAGAGCCATAGTGGCAACAGACGATGCAAAGAGCAGCTGTCACTGAGAAGAGAATCTGCAATGAACTATCAGTTGGCTTATCACATGCTGGTGGTGCTGGGCACTTACAGTTCCGACGAGCATGAAGTAGTCATCCATGCCCCACGCTTTCCTCCACATCCGTACCCCGACTCTCATGGAGAAGACGATCCAACTCAACACGAGCAATATGATTGCGCAGTACAACAACGCCACTCCATCTCTGGCCACTTCGACAGTCGTCATGTTCCTTGCGCAATGTTGACAAACGTATCAGAGACCGAGAAATGAAGCAAGCAGATGACGAACATGAGACCGGTGGCAGCTCGCCAGATGACATATATTGGACGTTTCATCTCTACCACTGTACCACAGGAGAACCCCAATTTTCTGTCGACTCATGTCGTGGATCGTGAGCCGTGCAAACAGGGCCCTCGTGTTACGTCCTAAGGTCGCGGGCGCTAGACGTAAAGGGCTTCGTCTAGATCGGATCTAATGTGTCAACTGTCCGCGGAGGATGCCCTCGGGAATAGCTTAGTGTATAGGACTGCCGCGTGGTCCGAATTGTTTACGTTTTCTCCGACACGTTGCTTTGTGGAAGCGAGCATCAATGGAGCATGGTCCCACTATGGGCTGCGGCGTCGTGAAGAGGAGCTACCCGCATCAAAGAAGCCTTATGCGTACCAGACTTGCTATCCATCTAAATCGTCGAAGTACCCGCGAGGCGTTGGTGACCCCTAGTGACCGGTACATGGGTGGCAGGTGTCGTGATTTTCTTCCCCTGTCGGGCCGTTGCTAGCTTAAGTGGGTCTTACAGCTGGTCCGCCCATGGGCTCGGTTCCAACACTGGCCGGCGCCACGCTCAGACTGCCTGATTAGAAAATGTTCGTCCCAAGACGGCAGTAAAGTTGGGTGGTCACCTGGTTCAGGCGATTACCATCACGCTTCGGATCTTGACTGATAGATGCGTAGTCGCGCGAGTGTGTTATGATGTTGATTGAGCAGCTTCAAGGTCGCGGTTGGCTTGCTACGAGCGGAATCCTTCCCTGCGATGAAAAAAACGGGCCCCGTACGAAGTCCATCCCGAGCTCGCTGTGTTCCTTGTAAATCTCCGGCAGCTTCTCAGATTTCGTTTGAGATGATGTTTCTGGGCCCAGAACACGGGTAGCCTCACAATGCCAGCCCATGACTGTTCCAAATCAGTGCGCTCTTGCATGAGCTCGAGCTGATGCGCAAGGGCCCCGATTATGTCTGCATATTATCCTCTTCCTTTCTGTATTTTGCTGAAACTTCCATCTGTTTACTCTCACCATACCTAGCTCCGCCATGGCATCGTTCCAAATCCAAGACTCTGACCTGACGGGATTTCAGGGCAAAGTTGCCGTCATAACAGGTACCTTGATTCGGCCCAATCAACTTTCAGGTTCCAGAACACTGACAATGCCGTAGGTGGGTCGTCTGGTATTGGCCTCGCCACAGCAGAGCTACTGCTCTCTCTAGGCGCACTAGTTGTGACTGGTGATATTCAGGCACCACCGGCGTCTGTGGCTGACTGTCACTTTGTCCAAATCGACGTCAGGCGCTGGAGCGATCTAACGAAACTATTCAAGGCCGCGAAAGAAAAGCACGGTCGTGTTGACTTTGTATTTGCGAATGCTGGAATTGGGCCACGCGCAAATTACTTGGCTCTCGAAGTCGATGAGAACGGTGACCCCAAGGAACCAAATGATGACACCTTGGACATCAATCTGGACAGTGTTGTCAGGACCGTGACACTCGCTACCCATTATCTGAAGGGCCAGGCCGAGGGGGGGTCCATTGTCATCATGGGGTCCAGCACCGGCTTGCATCCCGTCCGAGCAGTTGATTATTGTGAGTAACAGTTCGTCGATCACGTTTGAATTTCCGACTAACAGCACGACTCAGCGACGGCCAAAGCGGGTGTTCTAGGCTTTGGTAGGAGTTTCGCGCTGTTGGTGAAGGCTGCCGGTCTGCCTATTCGCGTCAACACTCTCGCCCCTTCATGGACGGCAACTCAGGTCTTGCCCGATTTGAAAGGCTTGCTAGATGCGGTTTCGTACAACTGCCAGCCTACTTCAGTCGTTGCCCGAGCAGCGGCCTACTTGATGGTAGACAAGTCTCGTCACGGAGACCTCATCTTTGCCTGCGACGGAAAATACACAGAGATCGAGAAGGCTGTGCTTGCGCCGGCATATGCAACTGTCAAGGGAGACGGATTAAGCGACGATGATGTCCTGGCGAAGGTCTTGGCGCTGGGTAGCTAGACATCCGACTGAATCAACGAGCAAATTCTGAAGTATTGAAAACGGATTTAACATGGATGATGTGAGTTGAACGATCGGAGAACCATAATCTGGAAGGGGGACGAACCCCTGCCAAGATTGTGACTGGTATACCCCTTCGGGTTAGATTGTCACTAATGATGTCATGCTGGCCAAAACCGAAATCACTTGTTCCCGAGGTCTGCTGTATTTCTGCTGAGGCATCAACCACTATTTGACGTGACCGTAACGCGCTATCTGAGTCTAAACACACTGACTGTAGTAATCGCCGTTGGCTTTGCACGTCGACCCACTCGCACAGCCTGTACATCCACTATAGGTTTTCCCGCCACACTGCCCATACTTCGCAACTTCGCATATGGGCGCAGCCGGTACTGTGGGCGTAGCAGATGCGCTGGTCATCATGGTAGTGGGGGAGGCTGTGGCTGTGGGTGCAGCGGTGGGTGCAGCAGACGGCGCGGGCGCAGAACCGCTTCCATCCCAAACAGCAGGGCCAGGGACAGGATAAGTGGTTGCTTGCTTGGCTTCAGGGGAGTCAATGTTGAAAGCAATGCCAGGCTCTGTTCCAGTGTAGGCGCCCGGGAAAGAAACGAGCGCTGATGCGGGAGGAGAGGCTGTACCCGATCCTGTCACGGTGAATTGGGCGCACTCGGGATAGACTGGAGAGTATCAGCTTGAGCATCGGTATGGCAATGTGGAAAATTGGCTCACATTGCGGGTTGTTCGCCTGATGTACAGCGATGAGCTCATGGCGGATCAAGTAGTCACCTGCTGCAAGTGTAGCCGGGATAGTGACTGTGGCATAGAGAGTGTCGAGGATGGCATCACCTGCCCATATGCCGTCGTTTTCAGTCCCGGATATGAGGCCTTGCTCATATATCTTAACTACATCGCGGTCCTGTTAGAGATGTAGTCCACTTAAGGGATGTGTACTTACACCACACTTTACCAGCTCCATCGAAGCCGTCACAAGATCCCGGACATTTGGCCATGTATACAAGAAGAGAGGTCGGCCTGTGAGTCCATTGCTTCCAGTGTGTCTTCAACTTGGCACCAGCGGCAATGGTGCCAGTCATGCCTGTACCGAGAGCGCCGTTGTTGTTGCAGCGGATGTTGACTGTCTAGAATAAGTGAGCTTTTGGTTGATGTACGCTTTTGTAGGGTCGTACTGAGAGATCTTTGATGTACATGGGGTCGTAAGTCGAGTACTGTCGCTGAATGGACTTTTGACCTGAAGCTGAGTTGTACGGTGACCATCTTGGAATTGTCAGTACATGGGAAGAGTGCGTGTGAGAAGGTGATGTACCCTTGGTAGGTTGTGTCTCCTACAATATACTGATCGACTCCTCCATGAGCGGTCGCAGTTGCAACCAAGGAAGCAACCGCCGTCAATGCCGTGTAGAACTTCATTATGATGTTGTAGAGCAAACTAGAGGGACCGATATTAGATAGCAAGTCGATGCGCAAAGATGGGCGGTGGTACAAGCAGAGAGTGCACCTTCTCATATACTTTCCGTTTGCCCCCGTAAGCCACACCAGCGCGTATCGCGTGAGAAAACCGGGTATTGTGTTGCCTCTAAGATGCAAATCTCCACGCGTACCGTAGATTGATGTTTGATACTAGTCCATATGCTTGGTCCGTCACAGCCGCATGGCATCTCGACCTCTGGAGGAGTTTGTGCGACCGGGCCAGATCTGGGCAATACTGCATAACCCGATCAATGGGCCAATGGTGCGAAGAAGCACGCTCGACTTTTGTGGTAGTCTCAACGGAGCAGACAGCCGTTGGGGAATGCATAGATGAAGTGCGCAGGGATGTAAATAGCCGGAGGTCACATTTCGCGGGGAAAACGGTAGCGTGTACCTATGACTTGAATGCTTTGTATATGAGGTATGGGTCATCTATAATTTAGGATGATCTTGATCACACATGGCCGCTGCTTGTTCGACCATAAGATATGAAGCTCAGAGCTTGAGTATCTCATCGGGTTCGTTAGCGACAGCATCACAAGGGTTGTGAAAATGGGCTGCACGCGCAAAGTGTAGCAAAGACCTGAGTGTGAAAGTATTAGTATACGGTACTGATTTGAAGAGCCGCTGGCTGGAGAGAAGACCATACCTCGCTTATGCATGGGTGGTCAGAACACAATACGTCACGGTGGGGTCTGCTATGTGTGGTCATTCAAATGAATCGTGAGATGTACGGAGCGCCCGGTCAATATAGACCCATCGAATACGCTGAGCCGAACGAAAACCTGGTCGAGGGCCTTAGCCATATGTATAGCGTGTCAGCTCCAGGCTGGACCTGCTCGTTTGGCGCAACAGGAACTGTGAACAGTGGGCATGATTTCGTAACAGCATATGTCGTCTTCTTCGCTGGTAGAAGCAGACGAAAGGCCAGATTGGAGTAATGGAAGGATTGTGGAGCTAATCTGGTCGCCTGACAAGACGATAGAGTGTTCAATAGCGTGATGCATGGATGCCCACCGTCAGATAAGCATTCACATCTCGCGGGACGCTATACTGAACATAAAGTCAGGATGAATAGATGAAATCTGATCCGAGCGCCAGGTCCGGAAAGAATTGCTCAAGCACATGGCAAGCGCCTAGATGTATCGCAGCTGTTGCCCCGGGTGTGCTGAAGCTGGACTGTCAGTCGCTGTCCATGTATTAACAGAGTCGTGAACCAATGTGCGAGAAGGAATTGATAATAGAGAGAACACTTTTATGCAATACCTAGTTCCTTCACCCGTAATAGTGTGTTCCGAGCCCCTCATATGTGCTCAATAGCCAAAATTGCAAGACAAAAACCAGAACGACAAAGGGCACGAGAGCTCAAGCCGAGAGGTACGCAGACCCTGCCTTTCCCACTTCCTCAGTAGCCAGTAGATGCATCGCACCATATATACCTTTTGGTGAGATGTCGAAAAGATGTGTGACATCATCGGCCAGATTCGAAGCTGCTGTAGATCGCAAGTTTCCAACCAGATGCTCATTTCCCATAGACAGTCACCTCGTCTTTTGTACCAGGCATGCGCCAGATCGAACTACTGTAAGTAGCAATTAGCGTTGCGCTCTTGGAGCGTGACAAGGAGCTCGTAGAAGTCCTTCCTCCAGTCAACGCACTCAAGGTACTCCCACCAGAGGCGAAGTGCAGGCGCCTCATCCATATCAGACTGCAATCGATCAGCTTTGAACTACTCATACAATTCAACATGACTTACCGCGTCAAACGCCTCAAGGATAGACTGCTTCTTGATCATAGCGGTCTTCATGTTGGCCTCACGCTCCCACTCACGAAGCTCTTCAACGTACTTGCGCACGTCTTTGGTCAGTTGCTTTGTGAGCACAACCTCCTCCTCAGAGTCAACAGTGGTTTCGTGATCCGGTGCAGCGAAGAGACGGCCGCTGTACTCCGGCTTGCGAAAGAAATGCTTCTTGAGTTCTTCGGTAACCCACTTCTCGCGCGTCGATGAGGTGAGTTCTTCAGCCCAGTACTCCTTGACGTATTGAGGTACTCTAGCCGTCATGGTGTCATAGTCCAGCTTATCCGACCAGCGTGTCTGCGAATAATTGCCGTAGTACATATAGCGCTTTCCGACGAGAACGAACATGGGCACATCCTCGTACGAGTTGGAGTCTTCGTCAAGTAGATCACCGTATTCTTCTTCTGGGGCCTTGTTGAAGAAGGCAGTGAGCTTTGCACCGTGGTCGCCAGGCGCCTTGGGCAGGTAAGGTTCATTCTTCGGATCGAGCTGGTAGTATGTACGATTCTTCAGCATGCATGGACCCTTGCCTGAGATGAAACGCAGGCCAGGTGACCAGGAAGCTCCACCCAAAGTGTTGGCGAGAAAGTCAGGATGGAACGTGACGGTGGCGTTGCCTGTGGAAAGTTGACCGGAGAACGCGGGCAGGGTTGTAAGATGGTAAGGCTTCCACGCTGCATCCAGAGAAACGCCTTCGATGGACAGGGCGGGATCTTGGACGGAAATTAGTGGTGAAGCAGGTGGGCTTAAAGCAGGTGTGGGGATCTGCTTGGAGACGACATCGACTTGATGGGTGTTGGTGGTGCGGGTACTTTGTCCTTGTCAGCTTCAAGTAACTCCAAAACTCGTCCATGCATCTAAGGATACACTCACACTTGGCCAATGGTAGACTCGAGCTTTTTACCTCGCAAATGCGGAGGCAGAGATGTCTTGACTGTACCGCTGCTGGTGTCGCTGGAAGTCCTGAGATGGGGAGGTGTACTGCTGCACACCTTTTGTACGTCAGCGCCACCGTTTACAGATCCCTGAACCTCTTCCTTAAGTTTCTCCAGCTCGATCCCGAACTCTACGGCGCTTTGGTGTGATTTCTGTACATCCACCTCTTGGAATGGGCCAACATGTACCGGCCAACCGCCCTTCTTGAGCTTGTCGACGGACAATGAGAGGCCATGGTACATCTCTTGGAGAGTGTCGATGTCTGCGCGTATCTTTGCATGCCCCTCTTCCAGGTTGAGAGTCCTTGCCTCCAAGTATGGAGAGGAAGGGGTGCTCACCTGGCTGGGCGCGCCGTGCCGAGAACCGGTTGGAGCGAAGTTGTTGGCCGCGGGGTTCATCGTGTAGCTGATGTTGTGGAATCGCTGCGAGTGTTGGCCGTGAAGGACTGGATCGCGATTAGACATTGTACTACGAGAGTACTAGACTTCTCCAACCAGGATGACTTGTAGCTCTTGGGTACTCGGAGTTGTTGAGACTGCAGGAAATTGTCAGCTTGAGGTGAATCTAAGAGTAAGAGACTCAAAGTCTTACCGTAAACCGATGTGCTATCGTTGTGAGATGGTGTGATCAAGTGAGACGTGCTGGAAGTTATATGCTGGGGACATATAATATAGAAAGGAATGGAGGAGGGACGGTTGGAAACCTCGGAAGACTTCTTTATATAGGCCACAGATGAGAGTCGTGGATCTGGGAAACAGAGGCGGTGGCATAGCGGCAGCTCTATGCTATCTCAGGTAAAAGAGATGAGGTTGCGGTGATGCCGGGGTGGTGGTGTCTGCAGACGAGAATGAGGTGAAGTTCATCCCATCGAAGATACCGGTAGGACATTCAAGCTTTGTGCCATTGCGTTGATTACGCAAGATCTTGGGAAGTGTTTGGCACTATACACATTCCTCACGGCGCTGGTGGGATGTCGCTGGGCACTAGACATGTCACGCCTTACCGAGAATGTGGTTGCTGCTTTGCACTCAAGTGAAAGTTTATCGCAGGTTCTATCCAGGCCCAGAGTCGATGTGGGCGTTACTGGGCTCTCTAGGAGTTTGATGCTTGTCAAGCACGTATCATCTACCTACCCTTACAGTCAGACTATAGCACTAGCTTCGCGCCTCGACTGTGCTCAGAATTGACACGGATTTATCTCAAGTCTAATACCTACGCATTGGTCCCCGTTGGATATCGAATTGAGCTAATCGTGAGAGGCGGGTACCTCGCTTCCGAGCTCTTCCCGACTCCGTCAACATCTTCTCTTTCCCCATGCTCTGGCATCCACTCGCAACGACGTCGGCAAAATTTCCTGGTTCTGTGGCCCTTCGCTTATCGTGGTTCCAGTTTGGCTCTTGGTACCCCGCGCTCACGAGGTCGACGACTACGCTGCAGAGATGCGCGTCCAAAGGCCCAACGACTACAAGTCTTACTTTCCACCGAAGTGCTGCGAGATGTTGAAGTCGATGGGGCGCGTCAGAAACGCGCAGCTGCGAGGTCAACTGTGAGATCACCGCCCGAAGTCCGCTCTCTTCATATCAGGCGCAGACTCAGGCATCAATAGGCCTATGTGCAGCATCGAGTTGTATCTGCGAGTCGTGGGTCGGCGCACATGGACAAGTAGCTGGTTCCGACTCGGGGTGCACTACGCGCGTGACCGGGATGGTGAGGGGAAGCCGCGGAGCGACACGCGACATACGCGACACAGCGTGAAGCAGGCGACGGCACCAGGCATGCTCGTCAATTCCGTTGGGGGGATAGAGCGACAGTCTTGTTCAACGACGAAGTATCATGGGACGAACATGTCGTCGAGATTGGGAGGAGCTCGCGGTAGATGGCCTAATGCAGGGGAAGGGAAAGGAGGACCCTGACCGAGAAGCGCGCCAACGTCATTGCGCGCTTGGGCCTTGGCCGTCATTTTGCTCTCCATCTCGCTGGCGACCAGCACTCGACCACTGCATGCTGACTTTGGCCAAACACGGACAGGCCCATCTACCTTCAGAGCAAGCGCCAGCATCGTTCCTTCTCTGTCAAAACCCGCCATTGGTCCTCCAGCATGCCGCCCAAACGCACCCAAGCCCACGACGAGGCGCACACGTCGCTCAAGGACAAACTACAGAACCTCCAGGGCTCGAACGCGCGGGGCGGTCGTCGCAACGGTGGTGCCGGCGCCCTAAACGGCAGCAGCCTGAAGGAAGTGGACAATGCCTCTACCAACAGTGGCCAGACGTCGACCGATCTCAGTTCGTCAGGAAACGTTCGTCGCGCCCTCACTCTTTCCCCCTCACACGCCTGCGCCTTCCATTGCTAACACGCCCTCGTCGCAATAGATCAAATGGTCATCGCAAGACCCCTCCGTTCTCCAGGGCTACCGTAGAGCCTACCGACTCGATTGCCCGTCAAGCTTCAAGAACCCGCTCAGCCACGTCGTACTGAGCCAGGGCATTGGGCGCATGTCTCCCACCATGGCGCGACCAAAGGGCAAACGACGTGTTCAGAAGGACCAGCTGGGTATGGCGGTCAAGAAAAGCTTCAACTCCCAGGCTGTGACAGAGAGCGACGTGATTGTCGACTGGCTCTACAAGTCGAAACACCAGGGTACGCATTGCGAGCATACTCCGATACCGTGACTAGGCTAATTCATAACACAGACAACGAGTTCCGCGTGCGCTTCGCACCCCAAAGGAAGTGACTGGGTCACTCGCGCCTATACATCGCTGCATTTCCGACTTTCTTCAACGATACCCCTCTTTGGCACGATAGCCACCACTTTTTTTTACACACGACATGCAAGCATTGAACAGGAGTTTGGGATACTGGGCATTAATGAACAGGGAAGGGTTACGCATCACGGCTTGGTTTGACCGCGTAGGTCGGTCTGATGTCCACAAACGACCCCGAGCATGGAACATACAGAGATAAAGGATGATCGGCAATGAGCATTTGATAATACCAGGAATTGGACTGGTGGTAGCGGATGCGCCTCGGTGCGTCGAGTCCATAGCATGTCTGCCTGCCATGTGCGTTCCGCATGGCGAACAAGGGCAAATGGCAGAGCTAGTGTCAGGATATGCAAGCAGCAGCCAGAATAAATACATCCGTTCGTTTATCTATGCGGGCGCTTTGCTAAACCGTAGTCGCGTCATAGTAAACTCTCGAAGCTTCGACGCGCTCTTTGCCGAGGGCAGCCAATGAAGTTGCGTCACCGGCCCGTGCCCGCAAAAAGTTGTCGATTGTCGGATTATACACCACAGGTCGAAGCCCATAGCGAAAAGCAGTATCAAGACAGTCATTACTCACCTCCGCACCGTTTCAGGATGAGCTTCGCTGGTCCCATGCCGCTCAAGGCGGTGGCTCCCGTGCGCATCGCCGGCTCGAGGTCCTTCGCCAAATGTCAACGACGATGTATAGCGACGCAGGCCTCGCAAACACAATCGCGGAGACCGTCAATCGCACAGAGGCAACAACCGCACAATGTGCAGTCAATACGAGTACGTAGCATCTGGTTTCCCGCTGTTCCGAGTTGAGTTACTAACACAGCATGCGCAGTTCTTCCACGCCTCTCCCCCGTCCTTCGCCATGGCCGACCCGTATCAAACCCTCGGAGTCGGTAAGAACGCATCCGCCGCGGACATAAAGAAGGCCTACTATGGTATGGCCAAGAAATACCACCCCGATACGAACAAAGACGCCGGTGCGAAAGAGAAGTTTGCCGCCGCACAATCCGCATACGAAATCCTCTCAGACGCCGAAAAGAAGAAGGCCTTTGACTCCTATGGCGCCGGTGCTTTCGATGCGAATGGCGGCTTCAATCCTGGGGCTAGCGCTGGAGGCCCGGGAGGAAACCCGTTCGGAGGAGGAGGCTTCGGTGGGTTTGGCGGCTTCGGTGGCGCCCAAGGTGCGGGCGGATTCCAGGACATCAATTTCGAAGATCTGTTCGGAGCTTTCACAGGTGGACGACGAGGAAGAGGCGGAGGCGGGAGAAGGAATCCGTTTGAAGAAGAGATCATGGTTGGCGACAACATCGAAGTACAGACAAACATCTCGTTCTTGGACGCGGCCAAGGGTGTCAAGAAGGACATACACATTACCCCCATGGCGGAGTGCGGGACATGTAGTGGCAGTGGCTTGAAGCAGGGTGCCAAGAGAGCAGAGTGTAAGAGCTGTGGGGGTACTGGACAGAGAGTAACGAGCATGGGCGGCTTCCATATGAGCGCAACTTGCTCATCCTGTGGTGGATCCGGGTTTGCGATACCCCGGGGCTCGTCTTGTGGCACTTGTGGCGGCGATGGAGCAGTCAAGGAGCGCAAGACCATCACCATTGACATCCCTGGTGGTGTAGAAGACGGTATGCGGTTGCGCGTTAACGGCGAGGGAGACGCACCACTCACGGGCCATGCCATGTCTTCTGGCACCATCCGCGGCCAGAGAGGAGATCTTTACGTCCTCATTCGCGTAGCAGCTGACTCGAAGTTCAAGCGCAATGGTTCGGACATTCTTCATACAGCCACCATCCCCTTCACGACTGCTGTACTGGGAGGAGAGATCAGGGTACCTACCCTCGAAGGTGAAGTCAAGGTCAAGGTCCCCACTGGATCTGGAACAGGTGACCGCGTCACATTGTCTGGCATGGGCATGAAAGTACTCTCCGGCCGACGAGGCGCCAAGGGCGATTTGCGCGTTGAGTTCAAGGTCAACATGCCGAAGTATCTCAGCGTCAACCAGCGGACCATTCTCGAGATGCTGGCAGACGAGATGGGAGACAACAACGCGCAACGCGTCATCAACCCTGGAAAGATGAAGGACCAACATGGCAACAGTGTTGGGAACGATCACTCGAATGAGGGCTTTTTGAAGAGCGCATGGCATAACCTGACTGGGCAACATAAGCACCTGGACCCAGAGGAAAGGCGTAAGGCGGAAGAAGACGAGAAGAAGCGAGGATCTGGCTGAGCCTACGTTCATGATATGAGGACACGTTGTATAATAAGGCGGGCGTACGGGACGACCCATGCGACTCATGTTATCATGTTTGCAGCAAGACGATTGAGAGCATTCAAGGCGCATATGGAGACTGGTTGAGCATGATGTATAGAAGTATTAGTATTTGGCCTCTCGACTCAGGCTTGTAGAATATCACGCTGTTTATGACGCACGAAAAGAAGCCCAAGGTGTTTGCGAATTGAGGCACTCGCTAGCTTCTCCTACCCAATATCGCGGGCGCGTAACCAAGGCGAGACTCTCGGTCTCCTTGCATGGTCATTGGCCGGCGCGAGCCGCACAGCTGGGGTCGGCTTGAACGTCTCGCTGAATTTCCGCGACGGTGTGACAAGCTTGAAGAGTCACATATCGATAGCGGCCTGGCTCGCGTGGCGTGCTGGAGGTGTGATAGGCGAGCGTGGATGAGGAAGTCGCGGCTCTGGTGTTGCTTATGCATGTGCCTGCGTCTTCCCCACCAACATCACTCGCACCCTCCGAGCTCACCGACGACACCAAACATCGTCTGCATTGTTACCACCTGGGCATTTAAGCTTTCGCTGTGCCGCATCACAATCGTTCCCAGGACTCGGATTGACTAGATCGTGCCCCATGCGGCTGCTCACCCGCCAACGATTGACTACGTGAACGAGCTACCCGACCAACGCATCGTCCCGCTGTGCATGTACACTCTCGCGACGTCATCCGCTGCGTGAATGCTCTGCTACTTCGCGAGCAAAGCATCGACATATCTATCCCAGAGTACTAGGCACGCGCATTTGCAGCTACTGTTCTAGCGCGCCATCCGAGGCCCACGACAGCCCACTTCCCACGTTGTCGCCTACGCCATTGTCGCCGATCACCACACCCGCGAGCCCAAGAGCCTCCCCTCGCGGCGATACCTCTACAGAAAGCGCGCCCAGCGGCGGCCTCCCCAGCGCACCCTTCGCCCACCATGACGACGCAAATACCCATGATCTCGGTGCCCATGAAGCAGACCAGCGAGATCGACTGGATAGCCCCGCTGAAGCAGTACATACGCGCCACGTATGGCGACGACCCAGAGCGCTACTCGGAGGAGTGTGGCACGCTGAATCGCTTGCGTCAGGATATGAGAGGCGCTGGCAAGGACAGTGCAGCAGGTCGGGATCTGCTCTACAGATACTACGGGCAGCTGGAACTGCTCGACCTGAGGTTTCCGGTGGATGAGAACCACATCAAAATAAGTTTCACATGGTACGTTGGCAAACAGGAAGGAGCACCGGAGAAGCAGACGGATTAGGCAAGAGTACGCCCAAGACTAACCAGCGTCAGGTTCGACGCCTTTACACACAAACCAACCTCTCAGTACTCCCTCGCATACGAAAAGGCCAGCATCATCTTCAACATCTCAGCCGTCCTATCTTGCCACGCCGCCCACCAGAACCGCCACGAAGATGTTGGGCTCAAAACCACGTACCATTCGTTCCAGGCCTCCGCCGGCATGTTCACCTACATCAACGAGAACTTCCTGCACGCCCCCTCGACCGATCTCAGTCGCGAGACTGTCAAGACTTTGATCGCCATCATGCTGGCACAGGCGCAAGAAGTCTTTCTGGAGAAGCAGATTGCGGACGGCAAGAAGGTCGGCTTGCTGGCAAAACTTGCCAGTCAGGCCGCTTTTCTGTACACACAGGCAACGGAAGGGGCGCAGGAAAACGTTACGAACGCTGTGTTCGAAAAGGTCTGGCTATTGGTTTGCCAGGTGAGAATATCACAGCATTACTTGCTATCAAAACTAACGGTCGCGCAGATCAAATCGCACCACATGGCTTCGCTAGCCCAGTACTATCAAGCTCTGGCTGACGATGACGCCAACATTCACGGCGCAGCCATCTGCAGGCTACAAGTCGCCGAAGCGCATGCCAAAGACGCCAATCGAGCAGCCCACAGCTTCCCCAACAACGCGCCAGCCAACTCGAACCTAACTTCAGAGACTGGAGGCATACTCGCAGAGATGACGAAGAAACACCTAACCAACGTTCAGGAAAAGCTGCTAGAGTTTGGCAAAGACAACGACTTCATCTATCACCAAGGCATTCCGAATGAAGCGGCCTTGACACCAGTGCCCAAGATGCCTGCGGCCAAGGCGATACCCGTCAGCGAGCTATACCAGGGTCAGGACATTCAGAGAATCATCGGGCCAGATATCTTTCAAAAGATTGTACCTCTAGCCGTCACTGAATCGGCTAGTCTCTACGACGAAGAGAAGGCCAAGCTTATACGGGCTGAGAGCGAGCGTGTCGAGGTCGCCAACGACGAGATGGCCGCTAGTCTCGACTATCTCAAGCTACCTGACAGTCTCAATGTGCTGCGAGGAGGCATGGACCAAGATATGATGGTGGATAACGACTTTCGAAAGTGGTGCGAAGAGCTCGCTGGGCATCAATCATTTGGCCCTGCGTTCGAACAACTGGAAAGGGACAAGATTGAGATAATGAACTCTCTCGATGCCAGTATGAAGCAATTAGACATGGAAGAGAGTGTCTGCGAGAAGATGAGGTCCAAGTACGGATCCGAGTGGACACAGCAACCTAGCTCGCGGTTAACCTCGACATTACGAAACGATATCAGAAACTATCGAGGGGCAGTTCAAGAGGCGAGCACCAGCGACGCACAGCTATACAACACGTTTAGGCAATGTGAGGCCGACTTTGACGAGATGCGTTCAGCTGGTGAGACAGATGAAGCCGATGTGTTATATTCCCGGGCTATGGTCAAGGCAGGCGCAAGCAAGGGCAAAAGCCCTAGGCCAATGGAAGGCAACCTTATCGATGATGACATTGACGAGGGTCCGTCAGTCACCGATCAAATAGCAGCCGTCGAGGATATCCTACGGAAGCTGAATCTTGTAAAGAAGGAGAGGACGCAGATACTGAAGGATCTCAAAGACAAGGTACATGGCCGTCGACTTCCCCTCATAACGTATACTGACTGAAACAGGTTCACTCTGACGACATCTCTAACGTACTCATCCTCAACAAGAAAGCCATTGCGAATCAGGAGTCGCAATTGTTCAAAGCTGAGCTGGAGAAGTTCAGACCACATCAAAATCGTATACTGCAAGCCAATCATAAACAAGCTTCGTTCCTGAAAGAGCTGACCCGGACTTACTCCGATCTGCTGAAAGACAAGCGTGTGCGATCTGAGCAGAGCAAATACGAAGCCTTCTCGCGGCAGCGAAACACAGTTATGACGAAGTATCGCAGAGTGTATCAAAGTTTCAATGACCTCGTCGCTGGCTTGATGCGCGCCCAAAGCTTCTACACGGAGATGAAAGACACCGTGCTAAGTCTGCAGAAGAATGTTGAGACGTTCGTTAACAACAGGCGGAGTGAAGGCGGACAGCTACTGTCGAAGATTGAAGAGCGAAACAAGGCACAGGGTGCAGACCAGGAACAACAACGGATGAAAGACCTTATGGAGAGAATGTCCTTGGAGCCTTCGGGTTCGCCGGTATCACAAGGTGGAGGTCGCAAGAAGAGCATACCACCACCACTGTCTTCTACACCGGGCTACCCATCAAGTTCGGGGGCTGGCCATCCTGCTTATAACCCCGCGGCTTCACCACCAGTCACACCGCGCTACCCGATGACCACAGGCCCAGGGCAACAATACATGTCGCCACAGCAGTCCTATGGTCAACCCTCGAGCGGCTACAACCAGCAACCACCTCCGCGTCGAGAGAGCTACCAACAACAATACCCTACACATCAGTCCCAGAACTCTCAGGGCTCCTCGGCTTACAATCCCGCGGTTCACAACCAATACAACCCGGTCTCCCCACCGGCACATCAACAATTCTTCTCCCCGCCACCTGCACAGCATCAGCAGCATCAGCCATGGGGTCAACCCCCTCCAAACCAGCAACAACAATGGGGTGGTACACCTCAGAACAATCTACCACAGGGTTATGTTCCACCGCCACCTCCCCCGGGACCGCCACCGAGTCACAATCAGCAAGATTACAGTCACTTTAGCCAAGGAGGGTATCCGAATGGACCTGGCGGATATGCGAACCAGCAGAGGCCAGCGCAAGGACAGAATGGCAATGACCCATGGGCAGGGTTAAGTGGCTGGAAATAAGGAACATGTAAAGCGAGAGAGAACCTTGTCTTGGCGCAGGTCATTTTCGATTGTTTGACAGTCTCGCTGCGCAGAGTTGGAGTTAGTTTACAGGTTCAGTTCATTCGGCAAGGTCTTCTGAATAGCGGACAGTGGATAACAATTGTGTGTTGCCAAGGCAGGTGTAGATAGTTGGAAACATCAGACATGCGCAATCAGCTTTTGGCATAATTCCACACTGAGACGAAGTCTCGCAATCAATGCTCTGGGTATACTTAGCTCTTTTGCGTGTGCTACTATGCCTTCACTGCGTGTTACAGCTTGACAAGCTATTCGCCCACAAAGTCATACACCATTCTCACCCTCAGTTCCTCGCCTTTGTTGTTGCTGATCTTCACGCGTCTCGTATGTCTCCTCTCTCCATCAACAACCTCGAAACCCCAAAGATGACTAGCCTCCCACTCGCCCTCTTTTTTTCCTTCTGCGTGGATCAATTTCCCGTCGCTATCTCCTTCGATCCAGTCACCCTCGCCCTCATCAACTACGCCCGTCTGCCTCCCCTCTTCAACACTGACCCATTGACTCCTTCCGGCTACCTCACCAAAGAAACCGTCCTTATTGGTACGCCACTCGTAGTCCAACGTGTACTCTTCGGTCGTACCGGGGATTTTTCCGCTTGTGATTGACTGCGCCATCTTGATGTGTTGGTTGTCGGGCTGGCTTATGTTCAGATGGATGGATGCTGCGGTGGCTGTCTTGCGGACTAGGACGTTGACGCCTTGCAGTGCGAGGACTGAGGCAAAGTCATCGGAGCAGGCTTTGTTTAGTTGCCATTTGCCGGAAAGGGACTGTAGAGATTTTTGGGGGGGCGCAGCCATGGTGTGTGATACTCAAGATGGATGATGGGTTCTGAGATGTTCCTCATCGCAGTGAGATGGTCGACTTCGGAAGATGATGCGACGCGCCATTATGGTGTGGGATGGTGTCGTCACCACCTGCATTGCCTAGATTCAGTCTCTTCTAAAACTACTCACCTTGTTTGTTGCGTGTCGACATGTCTGCTGTGCAGACTCGTTTCTACGAAAGACCGTTGCAATTGAGAGGTGTGGATCCCAGTCCGTTGGTATATTGGTGGCGTGTCGAGTTGCACTTCCTTCCCCCATGCGGAGATAACCGCCTCCGCTTCTAGTAAAGCTTCTTTCCGCGACTCTGGTCCTCCCTCACAATAAAGCGCGCGCCGTCGGGTCTGAGACATTTCACCAGCGAACAAATATGACGAAGACGGCCTATTCCAGGATTACCCTGCGTTGCTCCCAACCGTTATGGGCCGGTGTCACAGCAAAAGTGCCCTTGACATCATCTCGGACAATGCGGCATCAGCAAACTCTTCGTAAATGGTCATGCCCGTTACATCGCCCCTTGTTAGAGGGCATACGTACGAGGGAGGAATAAAGGTTGCGAGGTATAGTTGCACTAAAAGTGGCTTTGAGCGGCGATCGTTACCAGGCTAAATGCTGTTGGACGCACAGCGCTGCGGCTGAACACTGACGAGCGAGTTGGCCCTACCACCTACCCACATTGACATCACACCAACAGGCATCATGCAGCGAGGCGCAGGAATACTTATACAGCTTCCAACGCGTCAATTATCGTGGGGCCATCCACCGGCAACTGCATCTTAATCCTGCACATTCAATCTACATATATATCCTTCCAACAGTCGTTGTCTAGTTATCGACTTCTTCAGTAAACATGTTGTTCACTTCAACCACAATCCTCGCTACGGCCTTCTGCTCGCTGGCGTCCGCGCTACCTACGTCGAATACAGTTGCTCGGGCGGGCGGCCCTGCAATTGTACCTATTCCCGCAACCTGTACCGTCACCGACCCTCTGCCCACTGGGTCAAATGCATCTTACATACCGTCGCCGGCTGCCCACGACGACATCCTCTACAGCTCCTACTACCCTTCCTACTCGTCGAATACAACCGCCATGGCACAGCAGTGCCTTCAACAATGTTACGGCTACGGATACCACACAGAGTGCAAGACATCATACTGGGCAGAGAACGTGGTAGTACCGGCAGGGTACTATGGCACAGCTGGCGGACAACTAGAGACGGCCTGTTTGATGTTCAGCAGAGCCTTGACCAGCGACGACTTCGTCGCTGCGCCAGAAGGCCAAGGTACCGGCGCGACGGCCGGTAACATTGCTTGCTGAAGGCATCACCTATGACGACGGAAGTTTGTTTCCACCAAGGCCTGTCGATTAATGAGAAACGATCTGAAACATGACATTTGGGGATTGGCGTTACGTCACGGGATAAACATGAGGACATCGATGCGGAGACGGTTTCACATTTCTACTAGGGAGGGCAACTAATTAATGATCTTAGACTACTACGTAATAATCCTGACACTTTTCGCTCACATCGAGATATCCTCCAAGGCTGTGATGTCACTCTGTGGTTCCTAACATTCACCGACGACTAGAGATTAAGTACTATAGAGAAGGACTCAGTATGGTTCGTTGACAACTTGACCTATGTGGTTAGTCTCTGGATACGATTACCCACTGGTCGCTTCCTCTTTCGGCGAAACCATGAAGTAGCTCATCGATGTGGTCGCTTTGGGAAAGAACGCTTCCGAGCTAACATCTGTTGACAGCATCCGCGTATGGGCCAAAGCCGGTACACCAATACTAGCAGACCCTCAACACCGGAAGCTGTTCTGGACATCAAGTTTGCCGATGTCGTCATTCCCATCCTCAAATTAGTGAGGTGGTATCGTGCGGCAAAACAGCTATTTTTGGGTGATAAGAGTGCGGCGCGATTTCCCGTCGTGCAGGAAATCGAGTGCCGCAATATTCAAGCTTCGCGGGATTGTTCAGTACAAGCTAAGGACTCAATAGATACGAGCTGCTAGTCCACGGTTGCCTCGTCTATTCTTACCTTTTCGCTATTACCGTGTTGCCTGGACATGGCAACATGCAAGGCGCAATTATGGGTGGGGCAAGAGCGATGCGGGAGGGCGAGCGGCGGCGACTTTGGGGTTAGGGTGATGCGCCTCCATCTGTCGCGTGTGAGGGCTTGCATTTACGAGGTCACGCTCGCGTCGCGCTTTAGGTGCATCGTTTGACATTTGCTCTGTGTCATACGCCGGAAGCGCATATTGTTGAAGTCGCGAGCTGGACTTGGTAAGGTAAAGTACAGCTACGTCCCAAGATTATAGTAGTGGGTGGTCAAGGTTTATGGGGCGATATCCTTGCCGGCAACATTTACTTGGTGGGTGACAGTCAAGAAACGCCCTTGGGTTCTCTACAATGATAGACTGATGGTGCAAAGACTTACTGCAACATCCTATCGCTCTGGAGACCAGACTGTAAGAAGATTGTGGTTCCGCGGGCGACTGTGATACACGTGCGTAGGCGTTCACCAAGGTCGAGCACCCGGGTAGACTTTCCGCAACGCCTGATCTGCCCCCAAAACACTATAAACGAGAGACCTCTTCTCCAACCTCAAACTTCACGACGCACATCTGATGGCCATATCAGGAAGTTCTTAACCCGCAAATAGGACAAAACTCTCAATGCCGTCAAATACGTAGCATGCCCAAATCTAGCAGACGGCCACTTCACTGCGGCCGAGAAGTGAGACCACTGGATACGGTCGGCCCCTAGCTTTCCATCCTTCGGGCTATCTGCCACAGCTGACTTTCCCACGATCAACCCCGGGGTGCCACAGTGAGATTTTGGGGCTGGTAAGAGATGAGCATACTCCGATCGGAGTTTCTGCGACGTTCATTGGCGGCATTGCGGAGATGTATAGGTAATTTGGCTGATGCTGACGGGCCGGCTTCCTATATCGGCACTGCAGTTCTTCAATTCGGAAATATGGAGAGCGATTTGGGGCTGTTGTCAGTCACAGGAAGCAAGTATCCGCATGGTCGTATTCATGTACGCTCGTCCATGGCCAAGAATGGGAATCACGCAGGTCCTTGAGGGGCTAAAAGCGCGTAAGCGAAGTCCATCTTACAGTATGGTGGGTACAATTCCGTATTAGGTACTATCTACGATAGATTGGCCGTAGCTTCGTGGGTCTTGACCATGTAGTGAAGGCTGGTATCAACCAGTGGTGATCGTCACACCACGCGTTGGAAAGTAGTTCAGAAATTCTTGGTGAACAGGGTTTTGCAGACGAAAAAGTAAATGTAGCTGGAAGACACCTGTAGGCTAGTGCCCAATGAACGCTGGCTTGAACGCAAAAACAAAATGGGTATAGACAAGAAGCGAAGTTGAAAAGAAGAAAACGCAGTGCCCGAGCATCTTTAGCCAACGAAATGCTAGGATATCTCTGTCTTCACGGGTACCGTACCCTTGAATTCCCCATGTAGTATATCCAGGAGCTTGCGGAGGGTATCCGAATTGCTCCCTCGCCTGCGCGTGACTGTACCCTCATCATCCTCACCCTCCGCGTCGTCGTCCTGTGTAAGAAGCTCGATGGTCTTTCGAAGCTTTTCGTAGGCCGCGTTAAGCTCCGTATGCGATACTTCGAGCTTAGTGTATCTTTCGTTCAAGACCGCAAGCTGCGCTTCAAGATCTCGGGCGTGCTTTTCTTTCCGCTCTCGAAACGCACGTTGAGCGGCACGATTTTGAGCCCTTCGTCGCTGTACAAATGTTAGCCTTAGGTTTTGTTTGTGCGATATAGGATACATACCCCTGAGGTAGTGTGTGTTCGTTCGGTTGGCGCGGGCGTAGGCATAGTCCCGAACGTAGATTCAGCGTGCTGCAGTGGTCGAGGACTGCAGTATGGACTGTCGTGATCGGATCCGAAATCGGAGGGTGTCATTGGCATGGGGTATGATCCAAACTGCATAGGTTCATCGACGATGTGAGGGTAGTAAGCTTGGTGAATAGGTGCAGGAAATTGGTCGTATGTAGATGAGACCTTGAGCAAGTCAATTTTGTAAACTAGGGGAGTTCAACATAAGACTCACAGGCGATCCGCTTAGACTCGGAACTTTGGAGAGATCGGGAGGCATTTCGAATACGGCTGGCTGATGTGTTGGGGCAATGTAGTTTCCCTGTGCCATCCAGTAATCGAATGAGTGAGAATCCATTGTGTGTGATTTGCGATTGCAGATAAGTGATGACGAGAAAGTTGGTAAGTCTTTGCGCAAGGCAGAATGGTGTATAGGAATGAGCGATTGTTCTTCTTGTGATTAAGACTTGTGTTGGAAGCCACTGCTGAGATAATGTGCAAGTGTCGTGTCAGTTCAAGTTGAGATACGTGTGTGGTGGAGATGGCTTACACAACGGTGGGCAAGCTGAGATCTTATACACTGTGCGGACGTCGCGCATGTCTCCTTCGGAACCGCGTCGAGTCACATGAGATGGCGGCCAGTGGCTTGAGCAGGGATATCTGACCATGCAATTATGCCCGCGAACAACCCCAACGGCCATGGTGGACCCTGAAGATGTGGCTTTCAGCGGAATACGTGCAGAAGATAGCTTGAATCGCATGCTCATACAGCTGCTACCGGCACACGCGTCCGAAGCACGGCCCACCAGTGCAGCAAGCACACCAGTTGTTGTTATTCTCGTCTTCGAGTGGTTCCCAGAGTTACACCAGCCATGGCCGCGAGACAGGGGTCTGCATGGAGGCGTACGCTTTACTCTTTCAAGTCTTTGATAAAAAGATTAGTACGCATGCTGAACTAGCTGCAACAATTTGCAGCCAACCAAAACCACGGTATCAAAGTAGTTCGCTGTCGCATTTGGTGACAGTCAGAGAGGTGCCTGGTCTTGTCTTCAAAGAAAACCACCCCACTTGAGGGTTATCGTCCCGCACAAGATGCATGGTAGGGCTGGATCTCCAGAAGTTCGGCAGTCCTTGGCTGTGATGAGGTATCTTGAACGATCCATCGAACAACATCCGTAGTGAGGGGCTCACATACCTCAACGCAGACGCTCTGTATTGCGCTGAGTCTAAGGAACTTGTCTACATGACGACGTCAGAGCGATGCACTGACCCAAAACTACGTTCAGCTGGGCTGTTGAGCCTTCGCTTCCACTGCGAGCCTTGGGCCGAAGTTCGGTCGTAGTGAAGTGTCGTTCGCGCTAACTGGGAACGATGTAAAGTGCATGCAATTCTGTCACCGCTCTTCCTCGCTCGCTGCGAGAATACCGACACAGGGGCTATATTGGCTACCACCGCTATAACCCGCTACCATGTGTATTGCGCCCTTCTGGCGAGAACAACCATGTCAGGCCTTCGCGCATTCGGATGCGCTACGACATTCAGGTGCGACTATGGAAAAGAAATGGCTATTGTGTGCTTCGCTAGCTTGATACACAAGAGCAGAGCGTGAAATGGGCTCCTTCACATGTCTTGTCGTGCATTCGAAGGAAAGCAGGTATTCGCAGGGTCGGCAGGCGATCGGTGAGCGTCGGGTACAGCTGCCTGGGGGTGGCCGAAAAAGAACCCTATGGTGGCAGCACGTGGAACGCTAACTGAGCTGAAAGTCTACCTACGTAAGCGCGCTTGCCATGACTTATCAGTAGCCTTGTCCATGAACATTCCCAAGCGACCACCATCTTACATCAGGGAAACGCTCGGCGACGTAAGGTGATATATACTCACCGTATGCATCCGAGCAGGCTACAGGATGCAGAATACCTATGTCTGCTGCTCGAAACGTTATCGATGCCTTGCGCCAGGCTGTGGAGAGTCTCACCTGGCCGGTATGGTGTGATTCTTACATTGCACGACCCACGTGGAAAGAGACAGCCCTACGGCGTTCTGCTGTGACTACGCTGGACTACTTACCGAAACCAGTAATTCTGCACTTCCAGCGTGGCGGCGCACTAGTGACGTTCGCAAGAGGGACGCACCGGCTCGGGCTGCCGGTCTGGAGCTGCTTTCGCGAAACGAGCCTGTAGGCTGAAGAACCACCGCCCGCCGTCTTACGCATCCACCGGGTCCGCATGGGGCTATTTGGTCTAACCTTGTAGTAGGATTGCCAGCCGATACATTCTCAAGCGAATCGTGTATCTTATCTGATGGTCCTTCTCCCGCCACATTCGCTGCCGTCAAGCATACTCGTTAAAGCCTGCGCCGATTTGGTCTCGGCGCTGCAAGTCATTAGTGTGCCATCCCTAACCGGCAACACAACCTCTCTGCCCCGCTGCTGACACACCTCGTTCTCCGCAACATGAATCCCCAGCTTACACCCTGAACCCATGAAACTTCGAGGCTATCTCACCGGCTAAACGGTCAGTAGCGGGAGAGGAGATCAACCTGAGAGTTGGCGGACATAGGCGAGTTACAACCCGCTTCACTGCATCCGCATCGGGGCACAGCGCACCAAGAAACATACACAACGCTAGACGGAAGTGTCGAATGTTAATGCAAATACTCTGCATTATCTACACAGGATAGATGAGGCTGTCCAGTAGCAACGTTGGTTTGCCATGTTTCGCTCATTCCAAATACCATAGGACGTGTGACATACAATTAGACGGCCTCTGTACCACATCCCCGTTCCAATGCTATGGATTTGGATCAGCTAACCCAGTTCAACTCACCTTCTCACTTTCGAGCCATCTATCACGGTCCCAAAGCGTAGTAGCGCAGAACGCACGTCAGGGTCCAGCACTTGTAGATCCTGGCGGACACTAACAGCCCTACGACAACTATCGCTGCTTTAGATCCGCCGCCTTACCAGATCTCACCGTTCAGATCTATCGTACGATTTATAGCCATTATCATGCAATGCTCAACAAGTGACGGGGAAGACAGATGATCGCCGCCTGCAGCACATCTGCCCATCTATCATCTAGAAAGAGCTTTTGATAATGTACCAGTAGCATCATGTACGTTGATACCTGCAACAGTCTGGAAACATGCATACGCTCCATCTCGTCGTTTGACAAGGGCCGGTTATCAGAGATGCTCTTTACTCAACACAAGCACAAATCAAATGGTTAGCTTTATGCGACATTACGCATACTAGCGACTCCTCTTACTATCCATCTTGATACCTACAGTCTTGAGTCAAAGCGGGTCCAAACTACCACCGATTGACACCACTGCCACAATGCTGACTGCATACCCGTATCGCGTAAGCCGTCCAGCACCAATCATATTACAGCCTGCACGCTTCGGACCCGATCCAAGACCGTTCCCTTTCCAGAGCTCAACGGACATGGTCTCGCATGTGTCAGTGCGTCTTCTACGGGCCTTCTAGAAGGTGACTGTACCTCAGCTTCGACGTTGCGCAAGTCTTGGGGGAAGTCTGTGCACCGGGGCTTCATTGCGATTCGATGGAGGGCTGCAGATACGAAGTGTTGGTACGAGAAGCTTGGTGATGCTTCGCTAGCAGTGCTTCTGATTAACGAAGTCGCCGTGATCGCTCGATGACTACAAAGCTTGTACACCTACCTAATACCTCATCTGTTCCTGGATCGGAGGTGATGTCACTGAGTGCAGACCTTCACGCTACGTCACTGCTATGAGGCAGCGCTAGATACACTGGCTTATGTGATATACACCTTCCCACTCTTCATTCATCTTTGTACTCCTCAACAACTAGCAAGAGTCTGACTGACAGCTTGTGACTTCGTGCCCACGCTTGACATTCATCTTAGCATGCAACGACGAGCATGTTGCTATTTCAGAAGATTCAAGTATAGTTCAGGTGTGGAAAGCAAGGTCTTGGAAAACAAGGGTATATTTTCACATCTAGATGCTATATCTAAACGCTTTGCTCTTGGAACAGCTCTTCCGTTGTATGTACTGTTCCTCCTAAAACACATAAGAAGGGATAGGACACGTCACGACACGTTGCACGAAATAGCTTCGGTTAGCAAAAGATGGCTATGGATGGGGTATCAACATCAGGGCGTTTACGCAGTGCATGGTGCCATCAACCTGTGCGAGCCTCGCAATCATAAGCGAAGCATCACAACAGGACGAGTGGGCGCGGAGGTATAGGTGAGATATCGTGTGCCGTGAAAGGGAGTAGGTGCATGGAGCAGAAGTTGACCGATGGGAGGCTTGGGCGCAAGGTCTAAATCCGGCGATGGGTTGCAGTGGAACCAGGCGGATGATGGTGTTCTTTGGGATGTTTTGCTAGGGCCAATGCTGCGTAGGTTGGTCGCTGTGGAAGTCCAAATCCGGCGAGGGCTGCGTGGTCCGGATGTCGCATGGAAACCAATGTAGAGTGGTCGCAACGGCTTGCTGCTTGGAACTGGTTGTCGCAAGGCGAGTCGACAACTGCTTCGGATAGAGTCGCTCGTGTTGCAATGGGGCTTACCTTCACATTTCACCTCGACACCACTCATCTCCATGTGGGTCATTGAAGTTGAACATCTTGGTGTTCGAGTACTATAGATCATTAGCAGGTAGATGTCCCAAACTCCTCCCATTTTGGGTCGCTATAACGCCATATCGCTATGCATGACAGAAAATATTAGAATGTATACTTTAGAGTGTCCAAAGACCGCTGCGTCGTTTGCCCATGGGGTAGACCAGAAGGGCAGCCATGAACAACCCGACAGTGATGCCGATAGCAATCTGGATCATGGACGCAGCGACATTGAAGACAATGGCATTGAGGCTGTCGGTCGTGGTCTGCGCTACGTTAGTGATGTTTTCGTAGCGAGATGAAGGATTGCTGACGTCGGTCGATGTCTCTGCGCCCTTGATCAGAGCTGATGCTGTTCGTAGGGCAGAGTTGATACTGCCACTCGACGCAAGAGAGCCCGGAACTTGGACGTATACTGCGGGTAGGAGGACAGCAGCTGCAACTCCATGACGTAATCGGCTGTACAAGTTTGCCAACACGCCGATAGTGAAGGCGCCAAATGTATAGGCGATGGGGGCAGATGAGGAAAATTTCAGGCCAGCGTAGAAGTTGACAATGTAGCCAGCAAACGCGATGGTTATCATAGCCGGCATCTGCTTGTACTTGGCCTGTACCGTGAATGTCGTGAAGAAGACGTAGAGAGGGACCATGAGAAAGTTCCAGTATGGGTTCATTGGATCCTGGCACTGGGTCGAGTTGGTGGCGTTTGAGTCTATCGCACCATAGATAGCTGTGCCGACAGTGATGCCGTATCCGAGAAAGAGCGAGTAGATGATGGCAAAAACGAGGCGGATAGATCCCGGTACGATAGCACGAGACTGGAGCTCCAGGGCCGAGCTGAGCACCAACCATCCGGGAAGGATTAGAGCGATGGCGCTCTGTGCAATAGCCGAGAAACAGAAGAGGTTCCCGTTGTTGATGCTACCAAACGCTCGCGCAAGGAAGCTCATGAGAATAGTCGCAGTGATTTCGAAGACAGTACTGTATGTCTTGGACAGCGGAGCGATGACAAGCTGGAGCAGCCCGAGGACAATGCCGAGAACGAAGATGACGGGCATGTCGATGGGGCGGGCCTTGAAGAAGCAAGAGACTGCCGCACTGGCAAGACCGTACATGAGGACAGTCAGCCAACGTGGATGGCGATCCTTTGCGTTGATGACCTCGTCCAAGCGGGCAAGAGCCTCGTCCAAGCTGATGACGTCGTGCAAAACCTCCTTGTAGATGTCGTGAGTGTCCTTCAGCTTGCCGAGGTTGACGCCTTGATCGGTGCGAACGATCTTGACTTCAGCGGTATGGGTCATGCTGTCATCGAAGGAGATGATCATGCACCCAGGGATGTAGAGGAATTGGGAGTTGATCTCAAGGACCTTGGCCGTTGTCGCAAGGTACTCTTCGAGGCGATGTGTGGGTGCGCCAAAGAGCATGAGAGCGCGGCACATGCGGATGATGTACTGCTGTCGCTTGAGGATGTTTGCAACGTGTATCTTGATTCTGGCATCCTGGTCTTCTTTTGGCTTCAACACCTTGGCAATGATTCCTCCACTGCTGCTGCGCTTGTGATGGCGCGGGCGCATAGCGACGTCTTTCTTGTCATCCTTGGGGTTCGCCAGCTTGGCCGAAGCGCCAACGAGAGTCGCCAGCGTCTCTGTTGACTGCATTGGCTTGTTTGCGTTGTACCATTTCTTCTTCGAGGGGGTGCTGGGTCCTGAAGAAGAGCCAGGTCGCGACCTCTGTGTGGGTGATGTCTCGCTGGCTTCGGAGGATGTATCGGTATAGCCGCGCACCGGTTGCTTATAGGCTTGCAGGAGCTGGTAGAAGATGCCGCCGTTGGTGTTGCCGGTGACAGTGTAGGCGCCCTCGGGATCCACTTCGCTCACCGGCGGCGCGTTGTGGCTTTGCTGGCCGGTGTGGTATGCATTCCAGAGCTCTTCGGCGTCGGTGGTGTGCTCGTTGGTGGTGATTTCATTCGACCCGGATTCGCTGATGCGGGTGTAGCTCTGGACGTGTTCTAGGGGCGCAGGGACTTCGACGTTGGCCGAGCTGTTGAACCTGACCCGCGTCTTGCCGGTTGCTTGCTCGGGCTGCATCGAGGGCGAGGGGTACGTGGGCGGCATCTGCTGCATCTCGTGCGAGTCGACGTGCGTGTGCTCCGACGAGTTGGTGGTCGAGGGCTCCATTGCGGCGGATGCTGCGTAGGAGAGGGAAGCGCTGTGCGGTTGCTGTGCTTATGGAAAAAGAAGAAGAAGAGATGAGGACGACCGCCACGTTGGAGGCGCCATGAGACTTTGAGTACTCCGGCTACGAAGGTCCGGCACTTTGCTGTGCGTAATAGTCCTCGGACCGCAACCCAAAATACATTTGCGTTCGGTCGCGACCTGGCTGTGGATCCGAAACACAAGGCCGGCGGGTAGAAGCGATCAAAGGGGTCGCCGAAACGGGAAGCAAAGTTGCAAACTGGAGCCCAAACGCGTCGTGACTGTGTGAGCCATGATGCAACGCCAACGTGCGAGAGCTGCGAATGTGTCAAGGAATCGCTGCCATTGGCCCGTTAGCTGACTAGACCACGCCCGCTCTATCCGTGCCATCTTTGAAATATGGATCTTTGCATCAGGTGCTAAAGCATGGCGCGCATCCCCGACTCAACATGTCAATCCCCATGGGGCGTGCGCATAAGCGTGCACTCAATTCCTCTGTTCTTTGGTGGTGCGTCGAGTCATGGTGGCTGAAAATTTATCGTCGTTTGACGAATGCGAGGTTGTGCGAATGCGACATTGGCTTCAGCCCATGTTTGAGCTAGCAGCACCATCCGGTATATACCTTCATGTGCTGGCATACACCTCGTTTGCAATCTTCACAAGCAAGTGCCCGCTGTCGCTCATCAAGTTCCCACCATGACGCGTGTCGGGTTCATGAGCCGCGACCATCCATGACACTTCCTTTGTACCTTCCAGGGATACATTAACATCGTCACTCGCTCTCCCGCTGAGCCGACGCAAGAAGCTTGCTTGTAGCATACAGTCACCGCGCCTTTGCAAGGTGGCACCGGCGTCGCCAGGCATCATTGGAAGCAGACTCACGCCAGCTTACGCCAAGGCCTAGGTGACATGTTCCAAGGTTGGCTAAGGGAACGAATCAACTCACAGTGGAATGTGAGAATAGGTGAGCTGGTTGCGGTCATGTCGCTGCCAGAGTAGTCAGACTCCAGCATGCACGCCCTATAAGCAACATGTCAGTGTAGATTCCTTCTTCCCCGCCTACAGTGAAGACTAGTCATTACATTTGTGTAAATGCTCCAATCACGCTTTTTCGATATCAGTTGCATCAATAAACCACGACAATGGACCAGTCGCGAAAGACATGCGTAACGTACGTGGCTGCCGACTGCGGCTCCATCATACCAGGGAAGTCCAGGGCGGCTGCGGCTTTCAAAACGGTCGACATATACCGCAGACTGGTCGAAGCGGGCGTAAACGTTATTGACATCGACCCAAGTCAATTCCCCGACAGCGATGGCCCGGCCCCGGGACCGGACGTGCTCGACGGAGAGGTGACCTACAAGCCCAGCCCCTTCGTACCAGGCAATATCCGCAATAGGACGGGTAATCTGGAGCTCCTTCGCAGAGTGCGAAAGAAGATGACCGTGAACTTCCAGGCGGAGCCCAGAGCATTTCAGCTAGTTCTTGGGGGCGAGTGCTGCATGCTGCCAGCCATCCTTTCCTCTGTCAAGAAAGAGTACCACGACTCTACTATGGGTCTTGTCTATATCGACGCGGACACTGATCTGCACTCACCTTTGGACGACGATTGGATGGGCTATTTTGCAAGCATGGTGAGCAAACTTCAGACGCAAGATGAACGTGAGCCAAACACTGACTTCGTACACCAATCTGCAGACGATGACGCAGCTCATGGCGCGGCCCGGGGCAATTAGTGACGAATCAGAAGGCACACTGGACCCTGTACTCGCTCGTGAGAAGCTCTGCGACAGTAACAATACAGTTTTCTTTGGCACAAACCTTCCCCACCCGGGGAACAGGCCGAAGCACCTAGCACATCTGAACGACGAGCACTTCAAAGTTATCTCGTCAGAAGCGGTGGCAAACCATCCGGAAGGACGTGCAAACGAAGCATTGGAGCACCTTGAGCAGAACAAGGTTGAGGCTATCTGGGTGCATCTTGATGTTGACTCCATTGATCCAGGCGAGTTCCCATTGGCAAACGTCCCAAACTTTACAGGTGTGGCATTTCAGACGATGATGCAAGCCCTGACAGTACTCATGGCTAGCACCAATGTCGTTGGACTGTCCATCGCAGAGGTCAATCCAGATCATGATCCTGACCTGGCCATGACGACGATGCTAACCAAAGAGATCGTGAGTATGCTTGCGAGAAGGGAACTGGGTCACTCATTTTGAACGGTCTGGAAATACGGCCTGAGCACACGAGACCTGGACGTAGGCTGGAAACAAGCGGGTAGGACCATTCATCTTCATAGCAATTCGGCGACTATCATTACTGGTACCATCTATCGCTTGGGCTCGTACACAAAAGCGACCTCCTCGTACATGTCCCCATTAACTACCAACCTGATTCTACCCCTCTCTATGAAGCCCGCTTTCTGATAAAACGTCTGCGCAGCTTCAACGGTACTATCCAAGTACACAGGCACCCCTTCCTTCTCGCACAAGTCCATGCCCCAACGCAGTAGCAAGGTACCAATACCCATTCGAGAATAATCAGGTGATACAGCGAGCCACATAAGATCTAGACCTCCAATTAGTCCGCATCTCAGGTCATGCAGAAGCACGTAACACCACCTACCATAATGCGGCGTATGCCCAATGACTTCCTCCACAGTCTTTCCAGCGGCCGCTAACCAAGGCTTCAACACATTCCAATCAGTGCCCTCCGGCAACTTCCAAGTTGGTAGTTTCCAGTCCTGCTCTTCGGCCTTGATCGGATGGCACCACACGGCATAGCCTACAGTCTTACCTTGCTCTTCCCTCACTTCAGCCTCGTCCGTGTGTTTAGCGACTAGGACTGTAATTTTGGGCTCCTTCATGTCAGCTAAGATTTTTTCTTCGACGCAGCCCTGAAGTGCTGCCCATATAGCAGGGGTGGGGTAGATGGCTCGCATGAGGGCGTTGGGGCTGAACGCTTGGACATGTAGGGCGGCGATGTCGACTGCATCTTTGGGCTGGGCTGGGGATATGGACACGGGCATTGTGGTTGATGTTTGGGCTCAAGAAACGATGCTTCTGGGTCAGGGTTTAGGGGGGCGATGCACAAGGTCGTAGCGTGCATATGTGAACGTGGTCAAGTTGGATTTGATGGCTGAGGCTGGAGGGGTCACATGGTTTTTGTCAGCCTCGTGTGACGTATTTTGATGGATCTAGAAGCAAAACAATTAGAGCAAGCACAAACAAAATGCAGTGGTTTGGCCCAATCTTGCTGACCAAGTTTGCCCGGGCAGGGGAAGAGAGTCGTGTGTAGTCCGTGGTGCGCTAGCACACAGGTTTCTACCTTGCCCCTGCTCTGTTCTCATATCTGTGCGCATCGGGAAGGCCCGTTTGAGGATGGAAAAACAAATTGCATGTTGGCTGACACGAACTGCCTGTTCAACAGCGAGAATTTAAAGGTTTGGTTGGAGGGATGTATGGCTACTCGACCACCAGAGCCCATTGCGAAGAGCTGTGAGATTTGTCTTCACCACCACCGCGCGCCAAAAATCTTGGGCGCAACCTTGTCCTTCTTGTTCTCGGAAATCAGATCGATCCTCTGATGACCCTTTACATCCACAGCAAGCGTCTCGTAGTCGTAGTCATTTTGACTTGGTCTCTTGGTCAAATGTACATGTACCACGCCCTGTCCCAACGGCCCCTCGACAAAGAATCTGAAGCGCAGATGCTCAGTGCCCCACTTGTCAGTCTCTTCGGTACTGCTGAGGTAGCGATTGCGCGCCCATCGCGACCAAGAGCCTTCACCAAAAGCTGCAATTTCGGCGCCTGGACCCAGTAGTTTTTGACATCGGGGGTCCTGACGTATAAGTGTCGTTGCGCGGTTGAAGTAGGCAGTCTTGGAGGAGGGACTGAAGACATCGGAGAACAGGAAGTAGCCCACGCCGCCCTGGTAGAGTGGTTAGCCTTGCGCTTCCAAAAGTGGACTCGGTGAGGGGAAGCTGTACAGTTGCTACTATGCCCACCAGGACCACTACAAAGTTGAAGCTCTGCTGGGTGGTCCGCACTGCCTTTTCGCCCGGTGACAGATCAGACCATCGGACTTGGCCGGTGTCGCCGGTCAAAGAAATCGACTTCCTTTGCGGTTTTGGCGTCGGACTGCTCGTCGACGTATGTGTGGCTTGTGCATGGTGGGTGGTGGAGAAGGCGATGCGCCCGATGTGCGCTCTGCGATTTGAGGCCCGGATGCGCGGTAAGACGAATGTTGGTCGAATGAGCGCGATGGCTTCAGTGGGCTTGTATGCGGCGGCCATTGTGACTATGCGTGCGAGTGAAGGGTGCAGTTGAAGGCATGCGATGTGATGCGATCCAAGGATGCGGAGCGGAGCTCGTGTGACGCCGGGCTTGAGGTCGACGCAGCCGCGGCCCGGTTCCTGCATCGGTCCCTACTTTTGGCATCGACACCGCACGCTCTATCAACCTCCCGACCCAGCATTCGCTCTTTGAGCACAAGCCCACGCTATCTGCAGAGACGAGCGCACTGGTGAAAGTGCAGCCCAGCGAGCATGAGCGCAAATAAGAAGAGCAGCCTTACGGGCTATCTCCCAGATATCCTCATGGCAGCTGCAGCAGTACGTCTATATCCACCAACGCGCCACAGTCTCCCCACACCCACTGTGCCCCTCACTGCCTTGCCGACTACATGCTCATATCCCCGTAGCCACTAATAGCCTACTTCGTAATTCGCAACCTCCTCACACGCCTCGACCCGGAAGCTCAACAAAAAGAAGAGGCCCGCGCCAAAGCCTCAGCCGCCACACGTAAACTCGACGCCATCCTTACAAGCAAGCGGCGGAAAAGCTACGGCGAATACGACAGTGAAGATGAGGAAGACACAGAATCGAGGCACAGACGGCCCAGGATACAGGATCTCAATTTGAATACCTACGAGCAGACGATTGCCATGGAGGTGGTTGCGCCCGAGGAGATTCCCGTGAGCTTCGAGGGTACGTCACAAACTCGTCCGGGCTTGAGCCATGGGCTGTGGAATCATGCGCATGAGTGCGCGCGAATTGGCCTACTGGAAGCCTGGGTCGCAATGCAACGCTGACACATTCCAGACATTGGCGGCCTCGACTCTATCATTGAGGAGCTCAAAGAATCCGTCATCTACCCTCTGACCATGCCCCACCTCTACTCGCACTCTTCCTCGCTCCTCAGCGCACCCAGCGGTGTCCTCCTCTATGGCCCTCCTGGCTGCGGAAAGACTATGCTCGCAAAAGCCCTCGCACACGAATCCGGCGCCTGCTTCATCAACCTACACATCTCGACGTTAACGGAGAAATGGTACGGCGACAGCAACAAGCTCGTCAACGCCGTCTTCAGTCTGGCGAGGAAGCTACAACCAAGTATCGTCTTCATCGACGAGATTGACGCAGTCTTGGGACAGAGAAGAAGTGGAGAACACGAGGCCAGCGGAATGGTGAAAGCTGAGTACGTCTCAATACCGTCCCACCCCAATTGCGACGAAAGTAGGACTAACAACTCCTAGATTTATGACCCACTGGGACGGCCTCGCATCCAGCACCTCCTCCGGCACATCGACCCCCCAGAGAATTTGCATCCTCGGCGCCACGAACCGCATCCAAGATATCGACGAAGCCATTCTCCGCCGCATGCCCAAGAAGTTCCCCGTCGCACTCCCTTCAGCCACACAGCGTCACAACATCTTCTCTCTGATCCTACGCGGAACCAAAATCGACCACCAGAACTTTGACCTAAACTACCTAGTCCGCGTCTCGGCTGGCATGAGCGGTTCGGACATCAAGGAGGCGTGTAGAGATGCGGCCATGGGGCCAGTGCGGGAGTACATCAGGAGAAAGAAGGCAGACGGCACGCTGAGGAGCAGTAAAGGAATGTCGCAGGGCGATGTCCGTGGACTGAGGACAGAAGACTTCTTCGGTCGGGGAAAGGGGCTGCGCGAGATGGAGACAGTGGACGATACACGCGAGGAAATGAATGCGCGCGTACGAAGTCAAGTTCACACCACTTCCGAAGAATCGGAGGAAGCGAGCAGCAGCGACAGCACAGCTAGTGGTGAGGAGAGATTCCGCGACTCGGCATACCAGGGCGCGACCAACGAGGCTGTCGTACAGTAATGACAACGCTGCCATTGAATATCAGTATGGCCTTGTAAAATGTTTGTATATGTTGGAATATCACGAAGACAAGACAAACGTACATATGGGTGGCGTTTCTGTGGGCTAGGCATAGATTTAACGAAGGGGCGTGATATAACGTCACATCATGCTACAATATATCAAATCACAACTTTGGATAACACATATTTGAAACATCTGTATCATTGTATCGTTTTCCGTTACCGTACCTACGCTACGTGGAGCAGCCACACATCCAAAGTCAAACTGCAGCTACAACGGATCCGCCAAGCAAAACAACGCTTGATGCAGACGCCTACTTCTCCTCCTCACTTTCCTCGCTCTCTTCCTCGTCTTCGTCTTCTTCCTCGTCATCTTCTTCAGCATCGGCTGCAATCTCCTCATCGGCATCATCCGCCTCTACTTCGTCTTCCTGGATCAAAAGGTCCTCCACCGTTCCGCCTTCTTTCTCCAACCGCAGGTACTCATCCCATTCGGGGAACATCTCTGCATCTCCCTCACCGTCCTGAGGCGGCGTGCCAAGGAGTCTAGCAACCTTGGTCTTGTTCTCCTTCTCCAGGGACTCCTTCCATTGCTTGACAAGTCCAGCGGTAGCGCTTGGCTTGTACGTTTGTGAGAAGAGAACAGCCTCGGCGAGGCGGTTGGTCTTGACGAGCAGGTCGATACATGCCTGGACATCACCGATTTGCCAGAGCGCAGAGAAGGCCACATTGTTTGCGGTGGCGTTCTCGGCTAGGGAAGCGAGTTCCCGGAGGCCAGCGGCATCCGAAGTTGCGCTGTAGAGGAGGAGAAGGGAACCAAGGTCCTTGGCCTTGACGAAGCATTCTTGCGCGAGCTTGACATCCCAGTTTGTGAGAGCAGCATCACCGACAGTCTTCCACTTATGCTCCGTGTCCTGCTCACGAGCAATTGTAACAGCCTGTTCCAGATCTCCAAGGGACAAAGCGAGATCGAATCGGTGTTCGGGATCGGTGGCAACCTTGAGCGCCATTTCCTTCTGGCCCTGACCTTCCAAGAATCGAGCAATCTTGTTATTCTGATCCTTGGGCACAGAGGGAAGGGTCTCCTCGGCGGCTTCAAAATCACCTCGGAGGATAAGTGTCTGGTACTCAACGACGGCCAGAGACAGCGCGAAGGAGACCACATTGACATCCTTATCAGCGACATAGATTCTGGAATCACGAGGTAGATATCCAAGGACGTAGTGAGGCGAGTCGAAGTGGGAAATGGTGTACGTTTGATCGCCGACAAGGTAGTTCAGGCGATTTGTGCTGTTTGTGTAGATGAAGCAATCTCCAACCCAGGTACCGGTACGAACGCTGTTTGTCATTAGCTTGTGGATTCAGTAATGGCTTCTTACAACGTACCTCTCGTTGATGTCGCACACAACTTCGAATGCAGACTCGGCACCGTCCTCGTCCACTTCACCGTTTTGCACGGCTTCCAGGTAGTTCTCCCTAGAGTAGCGAAGGACATAGAATGTATCTTCCGTGGCAAGCGTCACGAGTTCCCCGCTCTCAGACCAGTAGACGCTCTTGGGCTCGACCTCTATCCGTCGAACCAAGGCGCCAGAGTCCCAGTCGAATAGGCCGATACCGCCTTGACCCTTCACTCCCAGAAGCACGCCGCCACTCAAGCCGTCAGCCGAGAAGCCAACATTCAGTACACTCCGCTCCTTGAAGTTGCGGAAGATCTTGACGCTGGTAGAGGATTCCCGGATGGCGTAGTCCTTGTCGTGTTCTTTCGAGGCCCAGCAGAAGTCGAGAGCGCTGCCGAAAGCTTGGTTACGAAGAGCAAGCGCAGTGTAGATGATGTATTCACCATCACCACAAACTGCTACGAAACGTCCGTTGGGCGAGTGCAGCAATGACTGTGGGTACAGCTCGGTTGAACCAAGATCCTTACTAGGGAGCGAGAGTCTCTCTGCATCCTTGAGCTGGTCGCTGCCTTTGATCACCGAAGTGAGAATGTCGTTGTTCTTCGCCCAGAGTAACTTTCCGCTACCGTCCATGCTGACAGCTGGCTCTTCACGTCCCATGGTGATGACAACAGCTCCGTCGTCGAATCCCAGTGCCACGCCATTTCTTCCCTTTTGGTACGATACACACCATGCGCGCTCCAACCCATAGTTCAAGGATTGTTCCAACCGGTAGGTCGACGAGTGCCAGATTTTGATTGTGCCGTCTTCCGATCCAGAGATGATGACGGGGAGCTCGGGGTGGTATACGGCGAAACTGACATTAGAAGTATGACCTTCGAGTGTCGCAATCAGCGCTTTTGTTGTGTAGTCCCAAACCTTGACTGTCCGATCATCGGAGGTTGTAAGGAGATATGGCTTGTCCGACTGGGGGTAGTAGTCGATGAAGTTGACACCCTTGGTCTCGTGCGCCTCGAGCGTAAAGTTGGGAGTAGAGCTGCCGAGGGACCATATCTTGACGGTACGGTCGAGACACGCGGAGGCGAATGTGTTGGGGTCTTTGGGATTTATCGCGATGCCCATAACGTAGTGTTGGTGGCCAGCGAACTCTTGTACGCCTGCTATCTGTCAGCATATGCCATGTCTTTTGGTATGACCACTCCACATACACTTCCACGACTTGTCCCAGTCCCAAAGCTTTATAGTCATGTCATCCTAAAGCCACATCAGCTTCGCTTCTGCGTTGTTCAGATTTGTTACCCACACTGGCGGTAAGGACGAAAGGTTGTGTTGGGTGGACAGCGATTGCGCGGATGTAATCGGGGTGTGCCTCAAAAGATGTGACCTTCTCGGAGGTGTTGTAGTTGTAGACGCGCAACTGGAAGTCATCGGAACCTGGGTGTACAGGTCAACTTCGTGTCCAACAGTTTCGGATCCTTCATGTCTTACCAGCGACTATCCAGTTCTTCCTCGCAATGAAGCGACCAGCGCGTACGGGTACGTCGGTGAGCTCGAAGGTTTTGACAATCGATTGTGATATATACGACCAGATGTGGACGTGTCCTGCCTCTGTCAGCACTTTGCCTGTGGCGGGAGGACCAGCGGTGCATACCGCTGTATAACGTCGTAAGGATCCATGGCTCGGTCGGGTGAAAGTCTTTGGGGATGTTTAGCGGCGAGCATGTCTAGCAGAGCTGCTGTTCTTACCAATGCCTGTAACATGTTAGTGTACGTCTTGATAAGTGTCCATTGAGGCTACTCACCTTTGACACGCTCCGACCGCGCGAAAAGCTGCCTCTATATTCATAGCCGGGTTAGAATTTCTCTTTGCTACTCACGTATGCAGCGGCGCATTGTCGCGTACCTTGACGTCGAGACGCATTGTTATAGCTCAACTGTGTATTGCGGAGGGGTGGATTATGGGAACGTGGCTTTAGTAGCCAGTCCACAGGTGCGCAGGCAGTCGCGGAGAGAGGCAAGGAAACGTGAACGGGTATCGATGGTATGGAAGTCCAGAGAGGGAGAAAGCCAGTCACGGGATTCGCTGGGGTGTTACTGCTTGGTGTCCTCCGCAATGTGTTCGATGTTCGGCGGAGCTGCGCCAAGACAGCGACAGGGTTCACGCAGCTATTTCCCACTGCGGCAGGTTCGAAAAACCGTCGATAGCAGACGAAATGCGCAACATTACCGCCTCCGCTAGCTGCACGGAGCTGTAGATCCTGCGCCGTGTCCCCAAGGGAATTACGTTCAATACATCATCTCATCTATGCACCATGCGAGCAGTCTTTGGACATTGTGGCTGCTCATGTGGGACCCTGTGGCTTTGCGCCTGCGTACCTCAAATCACGCAAGTGCATTTATTATGCTCAACAAGTAAGTGAATTCTTCTTCAATTCCGACCCTACAACTATGTACTCGGAACGACAGCCTCCCCACAAGTAGCCCCTGCGCGCTGCCGCTCATGCATGTACAACGCATAACGAATATATCGACAGCAACCCCAAACTCTCCACCCATGGCATGAAATGGCCATTTCATATATCAACAAAATGACGAGAGGAAAAAACGGTCTAGCTTGACCAAGCGTAGACTGGTATCTTAGAAGTGAAATACAGTGAAAGGAGAATATATGTTAAAGTATAGAGTGTAAGTTTATGTTGGGTTAAGCGAACGTGTCCGAACGGTAGTGATGAGAGATTTGCTTCGCGGCTAGATCTTGAACACCAGCTTGGATAAGGTCGGTGCGACAACTTGTTGTTGATATGGGACAAAGCCGGTCGCTGGGGCGGAGGTGTATTGGTAGGCACGAGGCGGAGCCATCCACATCCGGTCTGTGGTACAACGGCGCAGACTTTGTGGGGGAGGGAAAGGGCAGTGATGCTTTAGTTCCAGCCAAGAGAGTTCTCAGCCATGACCGGAGCCGAGATCTGCTGTGTTCGGACACTGCGACCCTGAGTGGTACTGCTGCCTTGGCTGCCGCGACTACCAGGCGTCATTCGACCATTCCGAGCGCCATGCATCCAAGCAGCAGCGCCACCTGGAATTGAACCGTAGGTCATGCGACTGGTGCTGGGGACAGAGCTCGAGCGCTGGTGGGCCATGCGCTTGTTCCTGTATCGGCGAGCAACAAAGAACATGGCTGCACCGTAGGCGATAGCACCGACAATGGCACTGCTAGCGACGATGGCGCTAGTCTTGTTGACAGTGCGGCTGGCGCCGATGTCGCCTCCCATAGCACCGCCATCGCCGGAACCACCTGTGGACTCAGCACCTGGTTCGGCAGCCGCATTGGCAGGGCTGTTGTCACCCGGAAGCTTGCCTGCGGGGAGAGGGCACGCGGTGTTGATCAAGGTCGTGAGGTCGTTCACTGTGGAGTTCTTGTTATGCCAGAAAGCATCGGCGGGGTTGCGGAGCTGCGCTGCGAGCTTCGTCTGCAGATCCTGCGGAATGGTGAACAAGGCAAGAGTGGTGATGAAACCCTGGTACTCCATGGTGTTAAGAGGCTTCAGACCGAAGTTCTTGACCTCGGAGGTTGAGATGTTCAAACCGTCTGCGATAGCAATTGGCAGGTAGTGGAAAATTTGCTGCCCACCATCGTTTGCAGACACGAACGGGTAGTTGAGCGGCCACTTGAAACACACTTGGCCCATGAAGCTGTTGTCCGGCCTCTCAGGAGGGACTCCTCCAGGCGGCGCAATCATCTGTGGTAGACTCGAGGGGATGCTGCTGACGGTGGGGCTGGGGGTTGGCATAGTCGAAGCCTCAACGATGATGCTAGTACCAACGATGAGCGAAGTTGCGCTATCGGTAGCGGTCGGCGTAAGGGAAAAGACCGGCGGTGCCTTGCTAGTGGTAGTCGGCAGGGCTGGAATAGTGATTGAAGCAGAGCCCTTGGTGGATGTAGGCCTGGGCGTCTCTGAAGTGGGTGGTGGGGTGGACACAACGACGGATGACGGAGCAACAGAGCCGGTGCTGAAGAACGAAGTGGGAGCATCGCTGAGGGTGGCGTTACCAGCACTTGAAGGATTCAGAGTAGTGGCGGCAGTCGAAGAAGCCGACGAAGGTCCTTCTGAAGCCGGGACAGTGAGAGATTGGCTACCCGACGAAGTTGGAACCGGTGATGCAGATGTGCCGATAGAACCTGTACCAGACGGAGTGATACCCAAGCTTGCGGAGCCTGAGGGCAGGGCAGTTCCTGAAGATGCTGAAGGTGTGATGCTTGCAGTCTCGGAGGCTGTAGGCCCAACGCTAGAGAGAGCCTCAGAGGCAGGCACGCCAGACGAAGACACAACTTCAGAGGTGGGGGTAGGCACAGCGCCGGATGGCAAGAGTCCTGAAGAAGGAATGACGCCAGACGATGGTAGGATACCTGACGAGATTGGCAGGCCAGACGACGGGAGAACTCCGGAAGACAGCAAGCTTGAGGGCAAGACAGTCGGGATGATAATAGGACCAGTGCCGGTGGGCAGGGCCGAGTTCAGATCAGACAGGATGCTTGATATAGCACTGGGCACCACTGAGACAGGGAGATCCGAGACAGCTGAAGACAACAGCGAGGAGAGTGCCGGAGGAAGAATGCCGGACGCGCTAGCAGAAGCTACTGAGGTGGGTGCAGTAGATGCAACGCCGCTACCGGTAGGCAGGACACCAGATATGACCGACGATACAAGTCCCGGTAGGTCGAGGATCGGCGAGCTGGTAGCTACCGTTTCCGAAGTAGGAATGGCTCCAGAGCTCAAAAGAGAAGTCGGTGTCGCAGTCGAAGCAGCAGAATCACCAGTGCCCAAAGCCGTAGTGATGCCGATGACAATGCCGGATGATGGCAAGAGGGGTGCGCCAGTTGAAGCAACCTGAGAGGTGGCTGTCGGGACTTCTGATGGGAGGAGGGAAGACAACAGTCCACCGACTAGGCCACCGGATGAGGTTGGCTGCACAACAGTCTCAGGAATACCTCCAGTGGTGCCAACCTCGGAAGTGGCGGCAGGTGGCAGAATCGACGACAGTAGCCCGCCAAGAAGGTCTCCAGACGAAGTGGGCTGAACGATGGTCTCAGGAATGCCTCCAGTCGAGCCAACTTCAGAAGTAGGCACAGGTGGAAGGATTGACGATAAGATACCACCAAGAAGGCCACCAGAAGAGGTAGGCTGAACGATGGTCTCAGGAATGCCTCCAGTCGAGCCAACTTCAGAAGTAGGCACGGGTGGAAGGATTGACGACAAGATACCACCAAGAAGGCCACCGGAAGAGGTAGGCTGAACAATTGTCTCAGGAATACCACCAGTGGAGCCGACCTCAGAAGTAGGGGTGGGTCCGAGTAGCGTTGAAAGCAGACCACCAACCAAGCCGCCGGATGAGGTAGGCTGCACAATCGACTCAGGAACACCACCTGTGGATCCAGGGACGATGAAAGGCCCCTGGAAGCTGGATGCGGCAGGAGAGCTTGGTGCAGCAGAAGAAGCAAGAGACGCAGTGGGTGTCACGATAGTCTCTGGGATGCCTCCAGTGGAGCCGACAGCTTGCTGAGATGACTGGGGAGCAGTCGATGAGACTACCTGGGTAGGTTGGACAACAGATGTGGGTACACCGCCAGTAGATCCAATGATTGGGTTGAGAAGCGTTGAGAGAAGTCCACCAACGAGACCAGCAGAAGTTGTTGTTGCAGTAGGTGTGTCAACGGCTGACGAAGATGGCTGCACAATAACATCCGGCAGTCCACCTGTCGAGGCAGGGGTGTTCTCAACACCAGGAGGCGTCGAGGTTGGCTGTGCGATAGCTGAAGTGGGCTGCACGATGGTCTCGGGAATGCTACCGGTAGAAGGCGCTGGCTTGCTGTCGACAGCGGAGGATGACGGTTGTACAATCACGTCAGGCAGTCCTCCCGTTGGGGCTGCCGCTGAGCTCTGAGCGATCGAAGAAGCTGGGGTGTCTTCAACGGCGGTCGAAGAGGCCGCAGCTGAGCTTTGGACAGTGGAAGTTGGTGGAACGATGATCTCAGGTAGGAGGCCAGTGGAGCCGAGGATAGGACCGAGAATAGGGCTGTCAGCCTTGGTAGAAGATGCGGCGCTGCTTTGGGCGGTTGATGTAGGCTGCACAATAGTCTCGGGGAGACCACTGGTAGTGCCAATCTCGGCCGTTGGAGAAACAGCGGTTGTTGGCTGAGGTTCGGTGATAGGCTCGGATGTGGTGGTCTCAACAGGCTTCTCGCTTTGCGCTGCTTCAGAAGTGGACGTAGGAGCAGCTGTAGACGATGGCTCAGTGACTGATTCCTGAATTTGGCTTGATGAGCTAACGATGGGGCTCGACGATTCGACTGCAGAGCTCGATGCCGCAGGTGGTGGCGGTGAAAAGACACTGCTTTCTGAGAGAGGTGCGGTAGAGGAGCTCTCTGCCAAAGCGGAGGACAAGGTGCCAGTGGTGTCTACGTCGCTGGTGCTGACAAGCACATCTGAGGATGAGGCAAGAGCCGATGAATCGGAACTACCGCGGAACAGCGATTCAATGAAGGACGGGAAGTCCATCTGGCGGGACGAGAGTTGCTCAGTAGTGCTGCTGGACGAGTAGCTGGTTGATGGCTCTGGGGTAGCCGCAGGGGTCGTCGCATTGGTAACGATTTGTCGCTTTACGTGCCTAGCGAAGTAGTATCGGGGACGGCCTTGGGTTTGTTGTGGTCCCGGTGCAGGCATGGCCTCTGCTGTCGTAAGGAGCGGGCCAGAGCCAGAGAGACTGGCCAGAACCAGGGCGGCTGCCCATACTGTCGTTGAGCGAGGCATTGTTACGATTATGATGCCTTGTTATGTAGAATTAGATATCTCGAGAGTCTCGAAGGCAATGTACGTGGAAGCCTGCTGTTATTAGCCATGGCGTTTGCAGTGTCAGTAGCACAACATACTGTCAGGGCTATGGTAAACGAGTGTACTTGACGAGTGTCAATGATGGTAAAGAATGGACCTGTCGCATGTTAGTCTCCATGGAGAAAGCGCGTCGCTGAACTGGGTGACTCACTAGACTGTCGATGCAGCTAGGATTAGATGGTTGCACAGGCGAAGCGATTACTGCGTCGTCGCGATGTTCTCGGGTTGGTCGCGGGACTATGCTGTCATGTTTGACACTGACAGGTACCGGAGAATAGTCGTCGCGTGGGTCTAGAAGCACGCGGTACCGAACCAGGGCCGATCAGAGACTGGTACGCACGTGGATGACAGCGAGCGGGCAGGCAGGCGACAAAGAATCGTAGGAGTGGTCGAGGCACTCTAAGCACGATTCGCAGCGATTGCGTTTTCTTTGTTCCTGAGCAGCGGGTGGCCGTGCGTGTCGTAAGTGGTCAGCGGGGCTGGGACGCGTTTTCGTGGACGGTGCGGTGCTAAAACGAGCGGCGACGACGTTGATAGGCAACGGTCAGATTACTAGTAATTGCGGCGACGGAGCGGAATTGCTTTTGAAGGAGTGGTCGTGATTCGGAGAATCGTGCAAGGGAGCGTGAGGCCTGGGCGACGTGGAGAGCGGTGCTTGACGGTCGGAGGAGAGAGCCACGGGGAGCCACGGGCGGGAGATGCGCAGAGTCGATATATGAATGCGCCCGTTTGGGGGTTGTCGGCGGGTGGTGGAGAAGAGGTCGGCTTGGGGCGTGGGCGACGGGTAGTGAAGAAGAAGAGAAGACAGGGCGCCGGTCAGCAGCAGCAGTCGCCCAGGTGTCCAGGCCAAAACGGCGGCAGGCAGGGGCGAGGGGCGGAAGAGGGAAAGCGCCGTGGGCTGCGAGTCGCCAACGTGTGCTCCCTGCAGGAGAACCAACTGCCCACCACTAGTGCCAGTGTCCAGGACGGGGAAAGCCAGGGTTTCGCGCGGCGGGCCTCTGCATTCGATAGTCGCAAAATAGAACGGCGCTTGCTGCAGAGGGGAGTAGTTCGCTATTGACGTCGCGGGTGGATACGATGGGAAGGTTATGTGACAGGAGACAGCAAGACTTCAGAGGCTGCGACGACGAAAAGGCGAAGCGGACATTGTGTCTCCATCAGCAGCAGATTGCGCATGCCGCCACGGTGCGCCTGTGGATTAATTTGCATCTGGCCGCGAGGCCCTGGTCGTGCAGACGGCTGTGAGCTCAAACCGCACTAGCCAAGGGTAATACATATATACCCCGGCTGTGCTACCGTATAGCCCAAGACATGGAGTATCCCTTGCCTACGACACGGCGACTGAACCCTCAATTTCGAGGAATTTGGAGGCGGCCGCCTGCGCAGTGTTGATGTCCATCTCCAGCGCCTTGCTCCCCACCGTTCGATGCGCACGCTGCTGAGGAAGGAACGGCCATCAGGCGGCCAATAAGAGAAGGCGCAGCCCTTGCCCTTGCCCTTGCCGAGCCCTTCATTTCGGCATGACACGGGTCCCGCTCGCATGCGAATGATGATGATCGCTCACCACGCCGCCTCATGCTGCACCCAACCCCGTGGACATGCTTTGATTGTTCGCTCAGAAGCAATATCGCGGCACCTTCCTGGGCCCTGCACACTGTTATTCCAACGTCTCTACCGGCTGACTGTAGGAAACTGCAGGGCTGCGTATCGCCTGCAGCCACCCAATTCCTTCGCTGAGCAAGCCATTTTGCCGGCCTGTGTCCACAGTCATTCCGAAGTGCGACCAACTACTACCGTACCACGCTATCGTTTTTTGACAGCCATGTGCGCTTTGCCTGCATCGTCCAGGACTGTCCTCTCGACGACTCGCCAAAGTTCGTCCTAGGGCAGACGGCTGGTTTCGACTTCTGCTCGCCGCCTCCACGCCTACGCCCCAGCGAACGACATGAACTTTACAGCGCCCTAGGTTCGAGGTAGCCCCTGTCCGTGGCTAGCCTTCACTTGGACTGCAGCCTCGACATCGGCTGCTGGTACCGGTACTTTCTGACTGGACTGTCCTTCATCTCTCAAGTCAGCATGGCCTTGACTGACGCCATTCCATCAGCGCCTCAGATGCGCATTCCGTGCTCTAACGTTTCATGTCTCTCGGTCTGCGACTATGAACGCCTGCCACAGCTATATTTGGTTGTCTGTCGACGTTCTACAAACATTCCACCTGGCGGGTGCCGAGGCTCGCCTTGTCATCGGGTCATCGGGTACTGTGACTCGTTTCAAGCTCCTGCGTAGCACTGTACGAGGAAGGTGTGAATCCAACCCACAGGTCTGAGCCGATCCAATGGTCCAGCCAATGCACCGCGGCATCGGGCTGTCTCCTCGTTTCCTGGGATTCCCCTTTCTGTCGCTTGGCTTTACCATTTGGTCGAGACCAACATACCCGTAATTCAAAGCATCGCAAGGAGACTTCCGCCGCCACGGTTAAACATGTCGACGGCTGATCTTTTAGATCTGAACAGCATGCACGCGCTTTGCTGTGCTGTGCTGTGCTGTGCTGGGTGACATTCCAACACCGTGAGACCACCCTTGCCGGCATGCGCTTGAACGTTTCGAAACCATTCCTGCCGACTAGAAGAAGAACATTGCTTAACGATCTGAACATATAGCCCCAGGCCCCGCCTCTGCATTGGGCACGGTTGCGATCGTCATTTTCATGCTATATTTCTGGTCCTACTGTATACTGTTTGCAGGCTACAACTGCTCCGGAGTACACAAGGTTGAGGCTGCATTTCACCTTATGCTCGGCTTCCACTGTTGTTTCCTGTCAGATCCACATGCCGCAGCCTCTCGCAGGGTCGTTGTTTATGGATCTTGTCTCCCGAAACGCGTTCTGTGTCGCTTCCACGAGGATCGGTGGGGCATGACGGCACGCATGAACCTAAAATCTCTATCTCCACTTTGGTGGCCAAGCACTCTTGTAACCTGGGCATTACCGGCTTCCAGAAGCCACCCATTGGACTTCTGTATATGGTTTGCACGATATGTGTCTCTGTCTGCTGTTTGTGGAGTGCCACTGGGGATGAAGAGACAGCACGTAAACCTTGACATCGTGTTGAGGCATACAAACAGTACATGTTACGTGTACAACGAGGAGAGGTGTCTCATGACGTGGCAATCGTTGCAAGTTACCGAAGATCTACGAGAAGAGTTTGCTCGCCTTCTGCGAGCCCTTCACCAACAACTGCTGCATTAACACTCGTCATAGTCCGTCCATTCGCTGCTCTTCCCAACATGCAGAGTACCCACAGCCAGACCCAGCAAGCCAGCATCCTCAGGACGACGACGCGTCCTTCTTCGCCACAACATACAGCGTCATAGTCCCACTGTAGCCATCCCCAGTCACTACACTCGACGCCCCTTCCTGAGTGAATATGCCCGCAGACATGGAGTCGCGGCTTCACACGCCAAAGTTCCCGCTGAAGATGAGCACAGCCCTGCAAGTAAGATGGGTTCGCGGATGAGTCGAGGTGGCCTTTGGCAGGGCCATGCGTGACGAGTATGTCCGTCGCCTCCGGGACAGTGTTTGACCATATGTCTTTTGCTTGGTATTGGAACGCCCAGTTGCCGTATTTCGGCGTCATGGGACTTCCATAGACCTTGACGTCCCTGTCCCGAACGTTGAGCACCCTCAGCTCGTTCTCGAGGTATACTACACTTCCCCATTTGAGATCTCGCAGTCTGCGTTCATCATTCTCTCGGCTTGCAAGTCGTGGGTTGCGGCGAAAGAAGGACTGATCGAGAAGCAAATCGTGATTCCCTGCTATGACGATCTTGTGTTGGTGTGGCAGACTGTTCAACCAGTCGAGCTGTAACTGCAGCTCTTCAAATGTGCCGTTGACTGTCAGATCGCCGGCGTGGATCAAGATGTCGCCGTTCGGTACATGCGGCTGCTCATTGTGCGTATCGGAGATGCAGATAACCCTAACACGGATCGTAGAAGCGGACTTCGATGTTGTGGACGCGGGCTGTGATATTGTCGAAAGCGGTCGGTGAGCATATAACCACTGTGCGATGAAGAGTATTGGATCCTGCTGTATACGCTGCCATGCTGATGGCAGCGCGGGCGCGAACATGTTGGACTTGCCAAACGTAGACCTTGTATATGTGGTTGTCATGTTGTGATGTAATGTGTAGTTCAAGTCGCTACGGGAGTTCGTTCATGTAAGCAGCTAGACGCATTTTCTGGGCAGCAACAGAATGGATAAAGCCACATGTGATGGTGGTGGTTATGTCGAATTGGGGATGGAGATTTCATGATTGACAAAGATCTTTGGTACCAGCATCCATGGATTGGTTCAGCAAAACATGACAAACGAGAAAATCCGCACCAGAACCATCCGAATCAATGTTCCCACTTCTCCGCCATCGGCACTATAGCCACAGCAGTCGCATAGTCTCCATCATGGCTGATACTAATCTCGCACAGCTGCCCATCGATCTCGCTCATATCGATCAGTCCAATTTTGCCGTCAGGCTTCACCCAGGTTGGCTCGAAATCCTCGTAGACCATATCTAAGATCAAGCCCTGGGGCCGAAGCGATTGGTGCTTACTGCGATCGACCGCGGTAACAGGGAGAATCATGATATGCTTGAACCCTCTTTGAACAATGTCGAGGTGTTGAATTGCTTTGCGGCAGGCTTCTTTCGCTGCGAACCTTGTATCACGTAAGCTCCTGGTTGGGAGATTAAGCTGATGCGAATACTCACCTGCCAGCGAGAAATTTGGAGATTACATCTGCCTTGTCCAATACGGATTCTTCGGGCCCAAAGCGATTCCAGAAATACTGACGCTCGTGCTCGGTAAACACTCGCTTCAGGTAGTGACGCAGAGGTCGCAGAGGCTCGCCTTCGCTGCCGGTACGGGGCGTGATGATGGATAGCACTCTTGGGACATTGCAGATATCGGTGCCCACTCGGAAGGGGAAGGGAAAGGCTCGCGGTGGCATGGGATGTTAGATAGCAGCTGTCCAGATTGGGGAGGGTATATACGCCAAGATGGGCTTGGCAGTCAAAACAATGTTGTTGGAAAGCGCAAAAATTAGACCTTCAGTCAAAGACCTGCAACCCTCCATGCGCAAAAAGATCGACGTTGGCCAGATTCGAACTGACGCTCCCGAAGGAACAAGATTTCTAGTCTTGCGCGATAACCACTCCGCCACAACGCCCCCGTTTTTGCTGCTATTGCTGCTTCGATGAAAGGCGGTGGATTCAAATATTTTATATACCAGTTATTCACAGTTCCGGACTATGCGTAGATGTGGTGGGGTGGAACCCAGAAGCCTGGTGCCTCCACACCTCCACCCAGGCAGTCATGATTCCGAACGACCCCGCCCGCTTACTGTTCTTCGCAGACTGAAAACCCAATCTTGCTCCGTCCAAGACCCCAAGTCATCATAGTTGACGTTGGCATCGTCATGGGCGGCAAAAGGCCCGATGTCAAAAAGTTTCGATTGTTCGCCTGATCCCGCGAAGAGCCGCAACGTTGCGTTTCGGACATGAAGATGAGGCGGGAACAGAGAAACTCCCCGCAGCCACCGGATTCCGACGACCAATAATCCTCATACCGCCACGCGTTCCATAGCTTTGATTCGCTTGCGCACCCATTACTACCCGACGCGGAGTACGGTCAACGGCCAGAAGTCTGCTACACGTCAGTCTTGGTACTCGATGAAAACGGCCCAAACCCAATTCAATGGTTGTGTAGGTAAGGGGACCTGGTGCGTGCGACACCTAATCTGGGATCATGGTGGTTGTGCATGGCCGTATGCTTCAAGCTACGTTGGCTCGCCTTTGTGGAAGTCCGGCCTTGGAACAAAGAGCTAGGGTGCCAGGGCTGATGTGCATGCGGCCATATTCTGGTGAGACGATGCTGATGGGCTGTGGTGTTATGCGGTGATGTTCAAATGTGCTTGGTCTCCTCGGTGATTATTCTCCTACGAGCTCCTTCCATCAACTGCACCGTTCAGAAGTGCAGTTACGCCTGCGAAACCAGGACTGATGCAGCCACAAACCTCTCCACGCCTACCCGGCGTCCCCATCCTAAAACTAGACTCCAGCGGGCCGGAGTACTCTCGCTGGCGACGCAGTCTCCAGTTCGCGCTGGAATCGAAAGATACTTGGAAATACTGCAATGGCGCTCTACCCATGCCTATGCCAAAGGCACGGCCAGTTCCAGCCATCTCCTCAGAGGAAACGAAAGACGTAGAGCCGAGCCTGCTCGAGGAGCGAAGAGCATGGGTTCGACAAGATCGCGAGGTCAAGCTGGACATGTTTCTTTCCGTGGCAGAAGAAGTGATGCACGAAGTCTTCGAAGTCGGGCCACCCCTACCTCCCATCAACCACACTTCGCAAGAAATGCTGCAAGCATTGGACGATAATTTCGGTGTCTTCAGCTTTTCTGGATACCACCACGCATTCTGCCACTTCCTGAACCTGCACATCGACCAGTACGCAAGCATCCAGGACTTCAACACTGAATTCACGACGGTACTAGAAGATCTGATCGACTACGGCCATCCACTCTCCAACACACAAGCATGCAGCGCGTACCTCTCCAAGCTGCGATGTACGCAGAACCCGGGGGTAGCGAAGAAGTTGGAGGAGTTGGACACACTGTCAACAGAACCGGACATCCACGACCTCATGCAAGAGTCACTTTCGTGGCCATGTATCCGCCCACTAGCGACGAAGTCCTCTCAGGTATTTCAGGTGCAACCGGTGTCAGAGGAGTGCCGTACGGATAACGGAAGTCACTCCCATGGCGACCCACCTGGTCTCTCAGACACCTCCACCGTATCGTCCGAAGGTTCCCGTTCAAGGCAGCTATCCATAAAGGTCAACCACCCGCAGTGGGCGGTTACGCGCGCTTCTGATAACGTCGACCCGCAGGACCTGCGTGAAGCAATCGAGAAACTACTCACCACGGGCGAAGCGGATCCTTCCAGCCTGAATTACGATGCATCAGCGATATCAGCATGCGCAACCCCGGATTGGTTGAAGGCACAAGAGAAGGCATTCTCCAAGCCACTTCCGATAGCAGAGCCACCGGCCCCTACTGAGTCACATACTCTACGAAAGACCGCCTCCGAGTCGCGCGCGCGATCCGCTTCACCACGGCTCCTGTCTCCACTGTCCAGAACCGTGTCGCAAACAAGTCTGACTGTACCAACCATGACGACGCGTCCACACTCCGCAGACACATCAGCCAGGTCATCCCAACACGTTCAGCGACAACCCAGGCCACCAATGTCAGTGTGGAGAGCACCAACATATCCGCCACCAGCACTGTCTGACCACCCGGCTTTCCGAGACAATCCCTTTCTACCCAAAGAGCGTGCGCAATCAGATTCCCTCCTTGTGGACGCGAGTAGACCTGAGCCTAGACCCGACGACTATGAACCACCTCATTCAGCACCACTACCGCACCCATACCAGTACTCGGCTTACTCGTCAAACAGCAGTAGCGCGATAAGCTTGCCCATCCAAGGAACGAATGAGTCGTCATGGAGCTACGGTAGCAACAACAGCGATGACATAGAAGAACACATACTATCGCCCGTCGCATCTTCCATGCTTCTCCCACCCATGGAGGATAGGTTCGTTACGATACAGCGAAACAATGCCCCTCTCCCGCCTCTACCCATAGACACGAACGTCCTACAATGGCGCACTCCAACTTTCGACGATCTTGTCCCGCCGCCACCCCCGAAAAAGAGCCGTCTGCGCAAAACGTCTTCGACTCTCGACATGTTGAAGCGGCTCAGTGGAGACAGTCTCCTGGAATCGAGTGACGAGGTACGGGAACGTGAGGAGAAGAAGCGTCGGGAAAAGGAGAGAAAGGGGAAAAGCTGGAGTATTGGCAGTATTGCGAGGTTTACGCATAGCAAAGGGGTTAAATAGACGCATTGGTTTGCGATAATGATGACTATGGTGCGTATGATGAGAAAATTGAAGATGTGCCGGACGGCTACTGTTCGTCTCACTGCTTGTATGGGTGTTTATTCCTTTGTCGTCAGGTGGACCGCTGGAGCTGTATACCCTATGTGTTGATTTGAACATATCATTCTTTTGTCTGCTATCATGTATGCCACACCGAGTCTCATGAATGTGACTGTCCAGAGACCCTTTATTCGTTGTGTCTGCCGAAGCGATGTATTTGTACAGTCTTTTAAGTGTTAGACCAGAGGGGGGAAATGGCATCACATCCGGATGTTCAATAGCGGACTTTAATAGTCTAGATGAGGGGAGGACTGGTCTATGATAGATTCTCCATCCCAACAGTACGGCTTGGTCGCCGTCTCGTATAATCGTAACACATTAGAGCTTCGGCCAGTCGTGGCTAGCAAGACTCCTGAAAACCTCTACAAGGTGCTATGCCTCCACCCTACTGTGTCTCCCTCACAACCTTGTCGACAGCCTTCGCAAAGTAGTCGACGTTGTGTGTGTTCAGGCCAGCCATGGAGATACGACCGTTCTTGGTCATGTACACATGGGAGTCTTCCCGGATCTTCAGAACCTGCTGCTCTGTCAAGCCGGTGAAGCTGAACATGCCAATCTGCTCTGTGATGTGGTTCCATGTGCCGGGTGTGCCCATGTCCTCGAGCTTGCTACGAAGCGCCTTGCGCATCTCCTTTATACGACCAGACATTGTGCGGAGGTTGTCTTCCCATTCAGCGAAGAGCTGGGGGTCGTTGAGGACGGTCGAGGCGATGCGGGCACCGTAGGCAGGAGGATTCGAGATCTCGGAGCGCTGGAGGATGGCGAGCTGTGAGGCGATGCGCTTGATGGTGGACTCGGCATCGGATGAGGGCGAGGTGACGAAGTGGAAGCAGCCTGCTCGCTCGCCGTACAGACCAAAGTTCTTTGCGTAGGACTGGGCAATGCAGAGCTCGAAGCCCTGCTCGACAAAGTAGCGGATCGCCCAGCCGTCAGTTGCAAGGTCACCGGAAGCAAAGCCCTGGTATGCGGTGTCGAAGAAAGGGAAGTGCTTCTTTGACTTGATCACCTCGGCAATCTTCTTCCACTGCTCTTGTGTAGCGTCGACACCGGTGGGGTTGTGAGCACACGCGTGCAGTACGATGATGCTGCCCTCTGCCGCATCTTGCAGGGCACCGATCATGCCATCGAAGTCGAGGCCCTTGGTCTTCTTGGAGAAGTAGGGGTATGTCTTGTATTCGAGGCCGACGTTGGAGAAGATCTGGAAGTGGTTGGCCCATGTCGGGTCGGAGAAGTAGGCGGTCCGCTGGCTCTGGGTCTTGTAGAACTTGGCGAGGAAGAGGGCGCCCAAGTGGACGGCGCCGGTGCCAGAGATAGTCTGCAAGCTGGTGACCTGTGTGGTGTGAGCTCAAGTCATGACGTGATGGAGGGGCGTCCTCACCCGCTTCTCCTTGATGGCGGGGCTGTCACCACCGAGCACGAGCTTCTGGGAGGCGGTTGTGAACTCGGCGAGACCGGCGATGGGGAGGTACTCGTGGTTGAGGTTGGGGTCGTCGCGCAGTCTGTCGTCGGCCTGTGGACGTGTAGTGTTAGCCTGTGTTGTGTGGACACGAGGAAGGCGCGATGGCGTACCTTCTTGACGACGGGCAGAATCCAGGGCTTTGCATTGTCGTCGCGGTAGGCGCCAATGCCCAGGTCAACCTTGTTGGGGTCCTCGTCGCGACGGAAGGCAGCCATGAGGCCGAAGAGCGGGTCTTCGGGCGCCTGGGGGACGACATTCGCGTCGAAAGCGGTGGCAGCCATGGGTTCGATGTGGGAGGAGATCTGGGAGAGGCGTGTCTTGGACGAGGTCTGGGGAGGGGTGGAGGAGGAGGAGGTGCGTGAGTCTGGCATGATTACGGCGTAGGAGCGCTCCCACGTTTACGTTTCACCGCTGCCGCTGCCGCTGCCTAGGAAAGGGAAGCCGCGTCCGCCCACGCTAAACCCCGCAGTTTGCTTTTGGAGACGAGATGCGGAGAACCGGGAGGGCCGGCGCGAGACGATGAGCAAGAGATGCAGACATGGCGACGGCTCTCGGCCAGCTCGTTATATAGAGTTGACGCTCGGAAGGTCTGCCGCAGCGTCGTGTGAGCAGGCAAGCCGAGGCACAAGTTGCCGCGCCATCATGTCAGCCAGACAGGCCGTCTCACATGCAGGGCATCACCACGACCATAAATTTCTTGCGATGAACCGTTGTGGGTCTGCGTTGCACTTGGTTCATGTCTGCCCACCCCACATGGGCTGATTTTCCTGCTTCTGGGAATCTGGTCCACTCAGAGCGCAGCGGATACTAACGGCGAGGCCGCGATTGATTCACATGTAGACTGTCTACTAACAACACCAGCCTGTCTTCCTGCACGCTTCAGATGAACAAGTCCCACAAGACAAGTGTCGTGCAGAAGACACTTGTCGCCCAGAACAGCTTCTGCGCCGTGCTGCCCCGCTCCGTCGCACGCTTGAGCTCCTTGTTCCCGCTCCCTACATTCTCCGTCGTGTTGAACGAGTCTTCGATGAGCTGGTCAATGTGCGCCGCCTGCATGCTGAGGTTGGACGCGAGCGTCGACTGTAGTTCCGAGATCTCGGTGAGGGACTTTTCGGTTGCGCTGGCTGTGTCAGTAGTTGTTCATCATGCGCACGTTCGAGTACGTACCGAACTTTGTCGAGTTGGTCCTCATACTGCTTGAGCATGTCCTGATTCTCCTGCGCAAATAGCTGGAGCTGCTCGGGGTCGAGCTGATTCTCGATCACCGCGCTCGACTCGTCGGGGTTGTACGTCGGCTTCGCGCGATAGCCTGAAGACTCGTTGCCTGCACTGCTGCCATTCATGCCGCTGTAGTCGCTGCTCGTTGGTCCCGTGGTCCTCGTCTTGTACAGCACGCTCTTGCTCTTCTCCACCTCGCGCATGAGCCGTATCTCCATCATGTCGCTCTGGAATTGGCCGCACTGCTCCAGCTGCTTCTGCAGCGACCATATTATGCCCTCTCGATGCGCCTTGATCGTATTTGCCTTCGCCTCCTGGATCTCCTCCTCGACGCTCTTTGCTGTGATTGCCCCGCCTGCTGCCCATCGTCCAAGCGCACCTAGGCCCTGCTTTGCGCGCTTCTTCAAAGCAACCTGCGTCTGCGTTTCCTGCCGTGTCTGCTCAGCAATGCCCAGCCTTTTGATAGCATCGTTCAGCCCGTGTATCGATTCTTTCGCTTGGGCGTCAATCTCGTTGCGCTGCGTGTCGCTGAGGTACTTTGCATCTTTGTCTGCCGACGTCGCGGAGCCGTTGGTTCGCGTGTACTGCTTCCGGCGGGGAGGATGCGCCGTCGAGAGATAACTTTGCCGTATCGACTTCAGGTCCGTGTGGAGCTTCGCAATGTGACCTCGCTGCGACAGTTAGCTTTCACCTCCCCTCGAGTCCAGGCGCGCAACGTGGCCTACAATGCGGTATGCCTCTTTCACAAAATCATCTAGGGCCTCGACACGGAATACATGAGGCTCGATCGGGCGCGCATCGTGTTTGGCGAGTATCTGGTTGAATACTGGTGTGATGTCCATTGTGTTGGAGTGCGTCTGGGCAGCCAACTTGCTCATGTGAAATGACGATGCTCCCCGCGGGAGTGCCATGTTGGTCTTTCGCTTCCGGGCCAATGACGCACCATCGCCCTACAAGGACCTGTCCACTACTACACCGGGCTTGCTCTTTGTTTTCTGAGCATGTGTTCTGAGCACCTGCAAAGGTGCATATGTCCTCTCGCAGGAATGCGAAAGTTAGAATAGGTGAATCTTCGAATGTTACAACAACACAACAATGCCCCTGATCAAGAACTGAAAGAACAAGGCTTGCTTCTGGTTATATTTTACATCTCTTTCCCTTGAGTTTTCTAATTGCTAAATTATAGAGTGAATTGGGGACAACAAATGCTGTTGTTCTAGTACCTACTTCTGGCTCTTGCATTCTGACCATAGTGTGTCCTACTGTTGACAGACGGGCAATGATGTCCTACTTCCACATCTCTTGCGGATATGTCTGACCATGATCATCTGCCACTCGTCTTTGCCTTTGTCGGTTTCCATATGGCGTGCTACCCTTAGGAACCTCCAACGCTCGTTTCGCAAACGTCGCTTTGTCCTTAATCTAGTCCCCCATCATATGGCTCAGCTATTGGTAGTTACCTCAGTATGTAGCTCAGCTGCTGGTAGTACAACCCAACAGCTGAGCGTAAGCTTATACTGAGACCTGCCCAATTGCACCTTCAGCCGCAAGGTCTCCTTGCTGAACCTCGAGAACCCGCTAGCTCTGCTTCGTACAGCCCCAAATAACTTGCTCATCTTGCGACCTACGAACGGACCCAAACCCGATTTTTCGCCTTCCAGTCACTTTCTCGTACGCATCTGGCCCGTCGCCCCTGCCGGTAGCGGCCCCGGATTGCGCCATAGCGAACGCTCCTGCCAGTATATATAACTCAAAAATCTCTTCCAATACCTTTTCCTTCTCGTCATCGCACTCCCAAAAGTATCAGCCCTTCAACTCACTCATCCCTCAACTCACTCTGCTACCAAGTTTCCACCTCTTACCAAAGCCACATCCCCTCAAGATGCGCTCCTCCTACACCCTCGCAATGGCCTTTGCCGCTGTTGCCGTAGCTGCTCCCGCCAGCCTTGCTGTCCGCGGCGATGAAGGCTGTATCCCGGTCTCTTACACCATCTCCGACTACAAGCTTGTCACCTCTGCTACCTCTGGTAGCGTTGACTTCAACTTCAAGTCTTCCTTCTCCGGAGGCGGCAACGACGACCCCGTCCAGAACAGCGTTCACTGCGGCGGTTCCGGTGCATCTGTCCCCAACAACAACGAGTGCCAGGTCGCTGACCGCCGTCTTCTCTTCGATCTCCGTGGACCTCAAGATCAGGCCTACTACCAGATCAGCCACTCCTGGACCTGCTCAGGGTGAGTCCACTACTACATTCCTTCACATACGACCACTAACAGTAGACCAGCAACCAGTGGATCTCAGGTACCGCAGTCAAGATCGACCCGCTTAACTGCCACACTGAAGGCGACAAGCGCGTCTGCACTGGTGGACCCCAGACCTTCGTACCCCAGAACGTGCGCAAGATCTGCAACTCGCCTCAGTGCTAGATGGCTTGGGCTAACATGTCAAATCCGTGGGATTATCTTTGGTGGCTTCCTTTGATCGATGTAGTGTTGGCGGGAAGGGTATGGATGACTTTGGCTTCTCATGGGGGTGCTTTGGCGTTTAAATGGGTCTGGCTATCTTACTAGCTTTTCTTTTCCAGTCATTAGGATACCCGGGCGAAGACTCTACTGCCCAAATGAAGATTCGAGTTCAACGTTGCCTCTCCTCTTGTTGGCGTGCGATTATGTTATGTCAAGCTCATGTGACATCGTTGATCATGTTGATGCGACGCGACACGCTTGATCGCAAATTGCGCCGCCTTCTAGGTTTGAGCTCGGAGTCTCTCTATTGTTCCACATATGAGGCTGATTTGCAGGATTGTGCGGGATTGTGTGTGATTGGGAGGTGGCTGACTTTGCTTTTTGTCTTGTCCTCGCCGCCTCCTACGCGTAGACTTGCACTGCTTGCAGGCGTCAGACCTCAATCAGACAATGCAGGAGGAGGGTTGGAATGTACGAGAAGAGAGACGTGAGAAGCGGATACTCACGTATCGGGACCTTGGTGCATGGTCTCAAATTGTAATAGTCTTGTAAGAAGAGGTTGGGTATAACGCGGAAATCAAAGTTTGTTCATCCGTGAGGTGCTTGCCTCACCTGGCAGTACGCAACTGCTCCATAGTTTTGACCAGACTCCTACGCTTGATGTTGATACTTGACAGAGTTGCTGCCTGGCTCTCAGCCCCATTCGCAACAGCGCGTTCGAGAAACGCCTGCGCTGCTAGCACTTCATGATGAGCTTTCGCAAGTCGTTTGAGTTGTTCTGGAGCTGGACTTGAGTGCGTAGATGGATTCATAGCCCAGTCCGCATGGGTATCCATATCCCCCATTGTGAGATCACTAACCCATAAAGAAATGTGGCCACGGAGTTCCAGGAGACTTGCCTGCTTATCAAATGGCGGAGATGATATGACTTGGTCGAGGCGCTTTGCAATCTCCAGAGCTTGATTAAGTTCCTCCGCTTGAATTGTCGCCTCTTTTGCGGAAGAGTTGTCCGGAGTCTCACTGATGTTACTGTCGACTGACGTGCTTCGAGAGGAGCGCGATTGGTTTGCAACGTCGTCGTGCAGCTGCTGTCTTGCACGCTTGCTCTTTTCGCGGACTTCGTAGATCCACAACGAGAACATGGGTGGGTAAAATGTCCTCTCGTCAACAGCATGGGGTTGCAATTTCCGGGTTGGGTGTTGGATAATGAGACGATTATAATATTCACGAGCAAGCTCAAAGCCTTCTGGAGAGAATCTGTGCTCCATCAGCGTCTGTGGCGTTCGACGCAGCGCTATTTCAGCACCGATGCCCCAGCGTCCGTGGTTACGGGGATCTACAGGGCGCCCACCAGCAACCTGCGTCCGTAAAATCATGCCCCACGCTCTCCCCGCACGCTCGTAATCTCCCTTGAGCAGACAGCAATGCATCAGCGTCGACAGAGAATCGAGATGAGCCCTCTTCTGAGCCTCTAGATGGCCTTGGACGGCACCACCTTTGGAAGAGGCGTGGACGGCGTAGAGGCGTGAAGGCGGTCTGGCCATTTCCTCTTGGACTTTAGCGGGGCCATTGTGTTGTTTGGACACGCTCGCAGGTGCATGGGGGAAGGGTGGTGGAGGGACTTTGTCCTCTTGACTGGGCAATAGGCCTGCGACACGCAGCTGAGCTATTCCAGGCGCAGTGGACGAGGCGTACGATTGGGCTATGGCGTCTGGCTGCGTTTCGTCGTCGGCCTGTAGATCCGCAAGTGATTCATCTTCCTTCCTTTTATCTTTATTTCTTCTTGCCCTGTGGTACTGACTCGCGCGCAACGAGCGTGTCCTGTTCTGTTCATGGCGCAGCTGCGTGGTGAAGTGCTGCATGGCTGCTGATGAGGCAGGACTGCAGGCTCATGCGGCTTCTGCGCTGCAACGGCCCCTGCTCAGAAGGCCGGGGTGCGGCGGTGAGGCTATGCAGGATAGCGGCCACGCACACACACTGAGGGGAGGGAAGGGAAATTGAGTCTGTAGAATAAAGGTGCGGCGAGTGGTTTCAGTAATAGACTCGAGGCACCTGGGCAAGAGCAATCGACGGCGGTAGCCCCATGGCGTTAGCGGCGTGACGAATTGGGAAGGCTCGGCTGCGCCATACATCACCGCCTGCCGCCGCTGGACCTCGTCGCTCTGACCCAAGACACATCGACCGACGACACCCTCTCCGACCGTTTCTATTCTCGAGGCGCGCCTTCCTCGCCGGACGGCCTCACAACATGGGCCAGGCAAATTCCACGGGCGCTGCGGACGCGCAAACACGGCGGCGCTCGCGGCCGCAGTCATGGGCGCCTGGCTTGCTGGCCTCGTCCCAGCCCGACAGCGACACGGTGCCAGAGCTGCTGCAGAGAGCGCCGGACACGCCCTCACGACCGCGAACGAGCACCACCAGACTCTCCAACCGCCTCTCTTCTCATTTCGGGCGCCACGATGCTGGCCCGTCAGCGCCCGGAGATGCCCCGTTGCCCAGTCGCTCGCGATCGCGGCTGAACCGGGCGCGCTCTTCGCTCAGCTCCATGACGGGCCTGCTGTCCAGGCGGCCGCCCATGTCTTCCCGCAACACGGAACCCACGCCCGGCGTCGCTGCAGCCAGCACACCCAGTACCAGCACGCCAAGCCGCTCCGCTCTGAGACATGCAGCAAGCGACCGAGGGCCCTTCCTTCCCCGTGTGCAGGTGCCGGAGCTGGGGCTCGACTTTGACCAGCTGCTGCGGAGCAACTCGCAGGGCGAGCGGCCGGACGCACATCGACCGCGGCCGCTGGTTCCTCTGAGCCCGCTGCGCCGGGATGGGCGGGCGCTCGGCATTATTCCGTCTCAGCGGCGACTTCGCAACATGATAGGACACCCGCGGAGGAGACGGTCACTATGGCAGGATGGAGAGAACATGGACAACGTGCAGCAGCTGCGGCAGGGCGAGGACCAGGCCGACGTGCTGTCGAGACTGCTATCGCTGGCCGCCGCAGCCACGGCAGCCTCACTGGTGGGCGACGACAACCAAGCAGCAACCCGAGACGGCACATTCGATACCTTCTTGCAGTCGCTGCAGAATGGCAGCATAGCATCGGCGCTCCGAGGCAACGAGGACGGACAAGGTGGCGACACTCCGGGAGCCGCCCAGGCGCCCCTCAATTTCTTCAGGATGTTCAGATTTGGCACCGGCACCGACAACGGGCGGAACGATAGTAGTGGGCGCGGTGGCAGTGCATCAGGGAACAGCGGAGCAGAAGGCGACGAGGATGGGGAGGGCAGGATGGTGCCGATAATCATTGTGGGCATCAGATCCATACAACCCGGAAGTGGCACTGGACAGGAGGATGCCAGCATACCGCCCTTCCTTGATGCCCTCTCGAGCTTCCCCACACCTCCGACGTCACCAGGCGATGCCAATGCAAACATCCTACAACCACCACAGAACGGGACACGCTTCAGCCATAGGCGGCGAGCCTCGATGGGCGGCTTCAACTTTCCTTCCAATTACGACAGTCAAAGGCATCACCGCGGCACGCCACAAGAGCACCCTCGGCCATGGTCATCCGTTACTGACTCTCCCCCGGGGCCTCTCCCCCCACCCTCCACGCCCGCGACGACGCTCAACTTCTCAGCCGGCCCATCAGGCGCCACTACACCAGCGACTTCCACCTCTCCTCCCTCGCCGACCATACAGTCCTCGGCACCTTCACGGCGGAACAGCTTCGTCCGTAGAGCTGCCGGCTCGACTCTCGAGCCCACTGCAGAAGAGCCACAAACGCACACCCGCAATGCTCGCCCACGACGCTTGAGCGAGTCGGATTTCACAAGGTATGGGTCGGGTGCACCCCGTAGAAGAGGTGTCGTGGAGCCCGACAACAATCCTGGGGAGGGTTCGAGGAGCTGGATCATATACGTCCTGGGAGGGAGCTACCCAGAGAACCACCCTATTCTTACTACCCCAAGTCTCTTCACCGATTCACCAACTTACGAAGACATGATGTTGCTTTCTTCTATACTCGGGCCCGCCAAACCGCCAGTTGCGAGCGAAGAGGATGTGGCTTCGGCTCCGGGTCTCTTCAGGATACAAGATCGTGTTGGTACTCTTGTGGCCGAGGCTGTTGAGGGCGAGGAGACCATCAGTCTCGTTCCGGGTGCGCGCTGCCTCGTCTGCCTATGCGACTTCGAGGTGGATGAGGAAGCGCGGAAGCTGATCAGGTGCGAACACATGTTCCACAAGATTTGCATTGATCAGGTGAGTTGGTCTCTTGTGTTCGAGGAGTTGCATATGCTAACCTATTCTAGTGGCTGACAACAGGACGCAACTCGTGTCCGCTCTGTAGAGGTGAGGGCGTGCACGAAACGGTCAAAGAAGCCGATGCTACTCCCGATGCCGCTGCGCCTGCCGCGCCGCAAGCAGCCGCTTGAACGATTCTCATCTGCAGCAGACCAGGCTCTGCTCTTCCGGCTCCGCTCGTTCTTCACATATACCCCTTTCTTATATGATTGGCTGCTCCACCCGGTTTATTGGATACGAAGGATTATCGTATCAGGCTGTTTTCTGTATTTCTTGCAAACTGGAGCGTTCATGGCGTCCACAATCTACCACTTGAATCTTGGCATATTTGGCATCACGGCATCCCAGGGAAAAGGGATGGGGGTTGGACTGTTTTTCGGCGGGCAGCATCTCAACGACTTGCTACGAATCTCTCTTTGTACAGGCGGTAGGATAAGACAGGAGAAGTGATTTAGCTCTAAAGCTACATTATTAAGCAGACATGACCAACTGCTACGCTTGTGCTGAAGGCCTGCCTGCCAGCAGTAATAATGACAAGGAGCGTTCTTTCGGCATGTAACTTCTCGGGATCGCATTGAAGGAGTGATACATGGAGAGAGGGGATGCATATCTGCTCACATAAGCCTGCTTCATGTCATGCATCACGTACCATGGCGGATTAGCAGAGCTGATATAGATGCTCGTCATCCGCCCAAGTGCGACGAGTCACCCACATGTTACGGGACGTGTCGTGCCGGCCATTATTCGGTCTTAGTACCCCGAAATGCCCGAACCTTTTCTCCTTACGGTCGAACAGGAGAGGAAGTGTACCAGGCAGCGTATAGCTATACGGTGGAACGACTTTGGTAAACGGCGAAGACGCACAGGGCGAGTTTTCCGTTCTGGAACTTGTAGTGCTGACCCGATAGCGTCGTAGGAGTAATCATTGCCGGGGCGGGCGGCCGCCACAACCGTAGTTATCATACGATGCTTGTGGATGGACCAGAACCAGGTCCACACACGCGCATATCAGTGCACACACACCTTTTGACATTTTCACAGCCAGCCGCCGAACCCTCGATCAATAGCGTCCGGGTATTTCTGAATGGGGCGTAGACTGGTGATAGTCCCCTTGTTGATGCTTCCGCGGAGCGCAGAAGGAGTTGCTGATGGATGAACGGCTTGGTCTGCTGTAGCTTGATATAGCCTGCGTGAGGACGGGATAAGTGCAGATACCGGAATGGCGTGCGCCTGCTTTCGGGACGGAGGGACACGTTGCTGATCATACTGGATAAATAGGCTACAACTCGGAATGCGGACGAACGTGTGTATGGATTTGTTATTGGTCGCGCGGAGTCACAGACCCTGCATATAGTGGAGCATGGTTGTATACAAGCTGGACGGGCGATCTATCAGACGACCGTTGCGTTCCATCAGGAACATAGACGTCTAGCTTTCGCATGTGTGATGTCATATGAACTCTCTCACAGAAGTTGCTTGGTTGCTGTAGCTGAACACGATAGATTAATTGATATAATCCGATGAGCTGTTCAAGAGGATTCTTGTGCAGCCGTAAGGATCATGCAAGATTGTGTTTGATGATTCAAGACCACCGCGCAACCTGGGACGGGGTCTCAGGAAGCCAGGGTACCGGCTTGTTCCTACAGCAAATCCAGATCCTAGCCAATACGAAAGAAAGGCGGACCGTTGCGTGATGTCGTGTCCAGATCCCACTTCAACTCCCGATCCATCTCAGCTACCGGCCATGTAGAATGTTCGCAGGTTCCCATCCCAGTAAGTGCGATCTGGTTGCCAACCCTCGACCAGTTGCAAGTCCAGGGTCACTGGTCCACTCGTTCGACTCGGAGATGAGGTTACCGTTTCGGGCAGGAACAGTGTCTTCCGGTCAATACGGAAGGATTTATGGTAGCTCATGATTTCTCTGAATCTCGCGGACTGCCGCCCATGACTACGAATGGGATATTCCGTAGCCTAGGTCGCGCTTCACATGACATCGAGATGTGGAGATGATTCAATAGTGCCCATGGGAGATGGGAATGACGTTGAGACAGAGAACATGGCACTCTAGGATCTCGCAGGGACTCCACTGCAGTCGCGTGTGAGAGTGGATTCAGGCCTTGCTTCGTGTCAGCAGTAGTCGTTGCTTCGCAGGAAGGCAGTCGCCAGCCATTGGCAATGTCGTCAGCGTGCCAGAAAGCGTAAGATTGGCGTCGCGCTCTGCGGGCGAGAGGTTGCGGAGCGTCTTGCAGTCGGTCTAATTGTTTCAAGCTGAATATCTGGCTGTGGGTCGCCGTGGTAGAAACGGGCGTAACCCTGCCTGCTACACGTGGGTCCATTGCCGTGGAATAGCGTACCTCGGACTCGCACCTGCCTGCGTGATGAGTCGTCCAATCTGAATCTGACCTTCCTCTCGACGACGGCAGAAAAAGCTCGACCGTCACCCCACACACTACCTCATCTTCTGCCGTAGCATCCAGCCCGTCATTCGCGGCATGCAAGACGCAAGCCACCGGCACACGCAGGCCGCGTTTGGCATGCACCTGGACTGCGCTGAGCTGCGGCCAGGCTTGCGAGAACGAAGTTCCAAGGTTGGGTTCCGCCAGGCGTTGTTGCACAGCATATCTAGACCTCGTCAGCATATGGGCCTCCGTCGCTGCAAGGCAAATGAGACGCGGCGTCAATCATCTAGAGATCCACCCAAAAGACGCGCCGCGTGCATGACGCACAGCAACTGCACGGTCGCGGTCGCGGTCGCGTCCCGCTCTTTCGCTCGCTCAAAGCTCCACCAGTCAGCTGCAGCCGGATTCGCGATTACAGCATCCGCCATCTACCATGCTGGTATAGGGCAGAACACGACATCAACCTCTGTAAGGTCGGTCTCACTATCTGTCAGGGCCCATGACGATATCAGTTCTGCCCCGCTCCAGTCCCGTTGGCCACTCCTGCATGGCACGACACAGAGACAGTTACCTCATAGTGCCTCCAAAGGAGCCAGTCTGACCGCAAAGGCCATGTCCGCTGTCTCTGTACCGTTTGATCCAAGTGCCGCTGCCGCCTTGCGCCGCTGGGGCGACGGTGTGCAGATGAGGCGATCCTGCTCATGCCACTTAGCTCGCACTTTCGCGCCAATCTTCCCGCGGCATGCCAGCAGCATCGTCAACATGCAGACAGCCGTGGCGCCTCCATGCCCTGGGGAGACGCAGGCATCCAAGAGCTACCATTGTCACGGGACAGGGACCCGGGGCTGAGCTCGACGGTGCTTGTACTGGTTAGCAGGCAGTGCCGCCATCTTCTCGAAGCAGGCTTTATTCTCCCGTCAACGGCCTCGTTGACTCAGTGCGAAGGAGCCGGTGGCGTTGCACGGCTGGCTAATTTGAGCCCGACGTCGCTAGCCGCGTTTGTGAGATGAAATATCAAATTGATATTCTTCCTAACAGGCACATTGATGAGGCTTGAAAGTCTAAAGGCTGCCACCGGGCAATTGCACTGCATTGCATCGGCGCACTCGCCACTTCAGGAGAGTGGAGTTCACGGAAAAGTCCATGGATATACCGGCCCTGCCCTATACTCAACGACGCCCATCACGCAGTCCCGAGTAAGGGCACTCGAGTATGTGTGTGCACTAACTTTGACAGCCGCTTCCAGCGCAGCTTCAAGTCCTGGCGCCATTCGCTGACGATTGCTAGCCCCATGGCTTCGTTGAACGCCCCACATGCCTCACCACCTTGGTGAAATCGGGGCCGATGCATATCATGTCCGGCTTTGTGCTCGCCTTCTGCTAGGCTTGGTCCGTCTGCTGCAAAGGCGATCCGCGACCTCGCTCAAGCCGTAGCGTACTCGAGTCTATAATCGCTGTGGCAGCACGCCTAACAGTAGTTGACAGGCGGGATCAACGGCGGGGATGTGTCAAATATCGCCTTATACGGCATTTTGGAGCGATTGTTCCGGGCAGACCCTTCTGCTCTCCCCAGAATCCATCCAATGTGGATGCTGGCGAGTGGACCAGTTCGCACGGGGATCAAGAGCGATCAAACCTGGGATCGCAGAGCGCATCTTGCACCGAGCTAATCCATGGGTGCGCGGAAGGCGGAAGCGTTTAGGTGCACGGCCATAGCACAGCGGCCTGGGAGACAACTCAGCGGCTTGCGGCTTGCTTTTTCCCCTTCGCTGCACCCCGGCTTTAGATGCAGACGTTTGATGAACATTGAAACTATCCGTTCCTGGTATTGGACATTGCTTCTTTGGCCGAACTAAACACAAGCCTCCTGCCACGGCCCGGCTCTCACACGACCTCTGCCTGCGCCTGCTGTGCTCTCCTCCTCGACGTTGTCCAGTTTCAGTCTCAGACTGGTACTGCACATGCTTCCATCGTCAGCGATTGTGTTGCATTAGATCGGCTTGTTCCTTTGCGGACAAAATTCTGGTCTATTTAAGACGGCTTGGTCCTAGTGCTTGCTGGGGCCAACACCCGCGCGCCCAAATCAGCGTGCATTGGACTAAATCACGGCTTCGATCCTGCAAGCGTGATTCTACAAGTATATCCCTTCAAAATCCCGTACCTGGCGCCCGAGCCATTGTCACACCCGTGGACACGGCGATCGACCTCGGACCCTTGCAACTGAATGACGTTGATCCTTTTACGGCAAGCTTACCGTCCACGGCTCACCAACATTTACCAATACAAACAACCTACACTCCATCGCTCTCCAGTCTTTCCCATCTCTCTCAGGCATGTCTGGATACTATCCTCCCCCAGGGCACAACATTCCGCCTCAATACTACAACCTCGATTCTAATGCGATACCCAATTCCAACATTCAACATGCCCCACCAACCATCATCTCACATGGCTCGTATGCACCCACCCTGCCAGACAACCCATTTCAGCCTGGCGTGACGGGACCTTTTGTACAATACGAGAACATTGGTCAACCAAGTTACGTTGATCAGTATGAGGATATGTCCGGCCCCATGGGCTCAGCGCATGGTGGGAATGGTCGTGCGCGAAGAAGGCCAGCACCTGGCGAGCAGGTCAAGCACCGCAGAACTCGGAGCGGTTGTTTCACATGCAGGCAACGAAGAGTCAAGGTATGCGCATCAACTTTCAGGTGTCAGGCTTGGCTGATTGGTAACAGTGCGACGAAAATCATCCCGTCTGCGAACGTGAGTACCTGCGCTTGCTTGACAAGTCTGAAGTTCGTAAAGTCTGACGAAGTTTGCTAGGTTGTCGCAAGGGGAGCCGCGAGTGCATCTATCCAGACTCACAGTCCAGTCAAAAGGCGACCCGGAATGGGTCCAAGTCGGGCAAGTCGGCGTTCGCGGATGATCATTCCTCACCCGAAACCCATGATGGGGAGAACAAGGAGCGTCTTCCCGCGATCATGGATGAAGACGAGGATGACGACTACATCGAGTATGACGACGACGACGACGACATGTCAAAGAGTCAAGATGCTCGAGATTCGTCACATACACCCGGGTCGCTCCTCGATCAAAGTACGTCGCCATCTACCGAAGCGTCGTCAACCGCCCCGCCTACGATACGACCGTCCCTGTCTCGGAAAGGCAGTGCGCAAACCACCAAAACCGGTCCTGTGACCAAGGGCACCTCCGCTATGGCCCGAGATCTTCAGTTTTATCTGAACTACTTCCGGGACCATATGAGTGTGCATCACTACTCGCTGAAACGCGACACGCACGGCTTCCTCAAAGGCGACTTCTTGAGTTGGGCGATGAAATTCGAGCCTTTAAAGTACGCTGTAGCCGGGTACGCGGCGTACTTCCACACGCTTGAGCAGCCAGATGGCCGCATGAACAGCTTCCTTCAGTTCTACAACGAGTCTGTTTCGCGACTGAGGATAGCCATCACCAAAAACAAGAAACAGGGGCTCGCAACGTTTCTGACTATATTACAGCTTGCGAGTATCGAGGTATGTAGCCTTGCTGTAGCCCAAAATTCCTATGCTGACGTCTATTGCAGGAGATGCTTGGTGACTGGGTCAACCTCATGGGTCATCAGAAAGCTGCGTTCGAAATGCTCACCCGCCTGTTCACGCCGGAGACTATCACCAAGTCAGATTTTCTCTGCAAAGTACTACTGTGGTATGTCCGGTTTGATCTGTTTGTTGGCTTTCAGTCTGGCGGCGAAGCAGTGCTGGGTCGGGAGTGGTACGAGGCTGTACATGGATGCTACGTGCAGAAAGTACGCGACATGCCAGGAGACATTGGAATGAAATACGAAGAGCGTTTTGCGCATTCAAGACTGGTGGCGAAAGACTCGAACGATCTGTTTGCGAGAACAGCCAAAGGTCTTGTCAGTCCCCAAGATTTCATGGCCCAGTTACCGATACTCAGGGAGAGAGTGGAGGCGCTACAAAGGAACATGGGTACAGACTTGACGGATCCCAATCACAAGGTCCACCAGATCCTGGGAACGCCAAATCCAGAGGACATTGTCAACCCTTACGAGCCGGATGTCCTATGGGGCGGACCGCTTTGGACCTCGAACTTCCTGCAGCTGGACACGTGGGGCATCATGTTCATGTTTACCATCTCGTCTTCTATGGCGTTGAAGCAGCCTCTTGATCCAGAAGTCACTAAAGAAGCATACAAAGCGATACAAGTCTTCGAGGCTATATGCGCATATCCGGAAGCTCCGCCGGGCGCGGTACTGGAGGCACAAGTCAGTTTCGCCATCGCGACTCTGTTCCTGCCGAAAGATCAGAAGACTGTGCAGTGGGTTCGACAGACATTTGCCAGGATCGAGGCATCAGGGTAAGTGAAATCTTTTGCTTGTACGAAGCTGGATGAGTGCAACATGTTTTCCTCGATGCAGACCAGGTACATGAGAACTTTTCGACAAGTCGACTAACACAAGGGGCAGATACATTTATTCCGACATCCTTCGCAACCGTATGCTCGAAGGCATGGGGGTTGGCCCATCGGACTGGTGGCTTCCCAACGACGAAAGCTGCCCGCCTATCATCCGGTCCATCAAAGACTTTATCAAAGACCGCACACAGGCACCGAAGGATCAGGTCTCGGACGATCTACGAGAGATGCGAGGCATCTTCAGCTCCCTGACAATTTCCGATTCGCCGCCCTCGGACAACATGACGGTGACGAGCGCCGACGGCGTGGCTTCAACGTACAATTCTCCAGACTGGCAATCTCCGGGCTACGGAAGCGACCGCAAGTCGTCAAACGCAGAGGCTTGTCCACCGGGGTCACAGCAACAGTACGCTGTGCAGTAGAATGTTTTGGGCGCAAGAAGTATTCGAATCCCTCAGCACGGCTGCGATAAGACGTAAATTGTTGTGTCGGTCAGATGCAATGCCACGTCGGTAGTGTCTACGCCCACGTTGCCCTAGATGACGGCTGGATGCATTGCAATAGAGTGTGTCTGTCGGAAACGCTCTATCAGCCCTGTAGGACGAGCGTCGATCGCCGAGATGGCCTTCCGAGAGGCGGTTTCGTGCTAGGTTGAGGACAGAAGAGGTTTGGCTTGCCTGGAGGCAGTGCTGCCGTGACATACAATATTGCATCTTGGGCCACAGAGAGCGAGGTGGGCTGTAGCCAAAGAGGAAGAAATGAGCGACAGAACAGACACGGCATGTCATGTGGTGTGACGTCTGTCAGCTGCTGGACCGCATGTCAGATCCGACGTCGCATATAGATTGGGTTTCCATAGCCCTATCGATGGAGATTCAGGGGAGTAGAGTTTGACAAGATGCACTCGATGGAAAGCTTATTCACGAGAGATGAGGGGACGCAACTGTTATGTGGACTCGATGTGAGGCACGAGGATGGAGACAAGGCAGGCAAGGCACACATGCGATCACAACAGCGCATGGCGGTTCTATGCGGCTTTTGTGATACTAGAACCAAAGGATAGGATACCACTGATGTGGTTGGAGATCAGGTCTGACAAATTGGCATGTGATGGCTGTGAATGCGATGCAAATCTCGAGTTGCTCTGCACGTGCCTCGTTGGTGCGATTCCGGCGTGTCTGCAATGTATTGAATTTTTGAAAAAGTTGCAAACCCTAGAACCGCTCTAGAATGGATGAACGAAGGCGATGAGATGCTTGTTGAAGCGCTGTGGAGTGTGCATGTGGAGCGTTGGAGATGATCGAAACGGGCCTAGCTAGCGTTGCAGGGATAAGGCGCGACCCTGACAGCGGGCAGCGGAACACATGAAAGTCGGCAGAGGAGAGCGCACCTCGACCACTACCACGACGCCCCGCCACGAGACACAGACAAGCCCGTGACAGCTACCACACGAACCACGCACCATGGACAACCTCGGCAAGATCTCGGCGTTTGGAAAGAACATCTCGTATGCCTGGTCCCGCAGCGACTGCTAGGTGGAAGCCCGCGATATGCTGACATTGCTTTTGCAGCGCCTCCTTCACACCGTGGGCTGCCAGGACGCAGCAGTATGTCAAGGAGCAGGTCGGCAATGTCGAGGACAAGGTACGGCCGGCCCTGTGAGCGTCGCCGGCGCAGTGCTGACACGGACATGGCAGACCCAACTCCCCCCGGACTACATCGAGCTGGAGAAGCGCGTGGATGCGCTGAAGAAGGTGCACACGACGATGCTGCAGGTCACGTACGACACCCGATCCCCGTCGCTGTGCCTGGTCTGACTGTCTAGCTCGCAATACGCCAACGAAGCCTACGACTACCCAGCCAACATCCGCGAGTCCTTCAACGACCTGGGCCGCACCGTCTCGGAGAAGGTCAACCTGCTCTCCAGCGCCACGTCGCCCGCCGAGGCCCAGGCAGCCCTCACTGCCCCTCCCTCTGCGAAGCCCCAGCCCAAGACCTTCAGCCATGCCGTTGCCCGCGCCGCCCTCAACGCCTCGCACATGCTCACGTCGGAGCAAACAAGCTCGAGCGAGGACCCCCTGGCCACGGCGCTCGAGAAGTACGCCATCGCCAGCGAGAAGGTCGGCGAGGCGCGATTGGCGCAGGACGCCCAGATCCAGAGCCGCTTCCTGGCCGGCTGGAGCACCACGCTCAACACCAACATCCAGTTCGCCACACGTGCGCGCAAGGCCGTCGAGAACTCCAGGTTGAGCCTCGATGCCACCAAGGCCAATGCCAAGGGCCCTGCCTTCTCCCTGCCGGGCCAGGCTCCCAAGAAAGACGTCATGGACGACGACATCAGCGAAGACGCCAGAGCCAAGATCGAGCAGGCCGAGGACGAGTTCGTCGGTCAGACTGAGGAGGCTGTCGGCGTCATGAAGAATGTACGACCATACCCCTCACCCTACACCACCTCGTGCTGGGACCCCCGCTAACCTCCGACTAGGTCCTCGACACCCCCGAGCCACTCCGCAACCTCGCCGAACTCATCGCCGCCCAACTCGAATACCACAAGAAGGCCTACGACATCTTGTCCGAGCTGGCTCCCGTCGTCGAGCAGCTGCAGGTGGAACAGGAGGTGCGTAGACATCAGTCTTCCGACTACTAGACTTCTTTGCAGAGGACCCAACTGATGCATTGCATTCATAGGCCAGCTACCGCAGGGCCCGTGAGGAGTTGTAGGACGACTCTGACGCACAAGCCCGAGCGACAGAAGAGGTCCAAGGCAGTGATTAGCTTGATGCCGCTTCATTGCTTGGACATGGGTCGCCATGAGCTTCGTTGCATTGTGTATCGTCGCGTGATGCATGTCTTGCTTCATATTCGGGTGGTCTAGTCTGTTAACTCATTCAATACCTTCTCTATTCTATACCTGGCGTGTGACGTGATGATCAAACCGACACGTTATTGAATCACACCACTCTCATCCCTAAACTCTGCCGCCTGCCCTCTGGCAAACTCCGCCATCCTCTCCCTTTCCCCCTCCTTCCCCTCCTCATCCTCTTCAGCCGGAATGTACTGCCTCATCACGTCTCTCACATAGCCCTCTGGTACCCCCAACTTGACTGCATCAGCGATCCCTTGATTCATCCTGTAAACATACTCGTCCCGCGGCTTATCCGGCGTAACACGATTCCGATCAATATAAACGAGCATTGACTCTTTTTTCTCCGGATGCTTGCTAGTATCAACCTTGTGCTCTGTGTCTGAAGGCCAGAAATCGCACGTGAGCATCTCTTTTGTGTATGCGACCGGTACGCCCTCGTTTTTATCCAGTCTCTTTTCGTCTTCTGGTAAGAGCGAATAGACGAGGCCGAATACTACATCAGAGTACGAATTGGAGGACGAGTTTTGCTTGGAGGATTCGACGACGTTCGCGTAGCCGCGGTCGTTGATGATCCAATGGTAGTTGGGCAGGCGGGCGACGCCTAGGTATTTGGATGTTGGGCAGCGGGTGCTCATTTGGTGGAGCCAGAGGTTGGAACCGTAGCCGAAGTAGATTGTGGGTGAGGTTTGTGATGTGATGGGGAGCTGGGTGTTCGCCATGTTGAGCTGTATTGATGGCCTTTAGGGTCGTTGATGGTAGTGGGATCGTTCTTGATGGCTATAGATTTGGATGATGTGTGGGATATACTGTGCGGCAGACTTGAGCTATCCAAAACTGCCCTTGTATCGAGTGTTGGAAAAACGATAGCTTACTTCGCGTTGGGTTCAATTGGCCTCCAAGGTTGAGGTGTGCGTCCACGGTTGGTTCAGAATGGTGGTGAACTAGGCCCGCTTAGGCACAGTTCCGAGGCTCAACGGATGGAACCATGGATGGATGACATGACCCAAATTTTGGAAAGAACCGATACAAAGCTCGCCGAATCCTATGCGCGACCGTTTTCTTAAACGTACAGCTGACTCTTACAGTCATTACACAGTTCACAGTTTCGCGACTTCACCAGTTGACGGGGTATTGCTCCTCGTTGTCAATTTACTACAGACTTTCGCAGTCTGTGCTGCCCATCTGCTGCACAACGCTACACATCTACACTGTACCAGATCGAACGTGTGCCGGCTACTCGAAAATGCCGTACTCGCATCACAGCCACTCTGGCCAGTTCTGCGGACATGCGCAAAACACACTCGAGGAAGTTATCCAGGCAGCGATAGCCAAAGGTTTCCATACCTTTGCGCTGACGGAGCATATACCTAGACCTCTCGAAGACTTCTACCCCGAAGAATCCGAATCGCACACCGCAGAGAGCCTCGCGAAACTGTTCGACGCCTTTATCGTCGAAGCCCACAGAGTTAGAGACGCGTACTCAGACCAGATCCAGATCCTCATCGGTTTCGAGACGGAATGGATTCGTCCATCTACAATGCAACTCATCCAGAGCATCCTCGACAAGTACACTTTTGACTTCTTCATGGGCTCTGTCCACCATACGCACACCATACCCATCGACTACGACCGTGCCATGTACGAACAAGCTCGGGAAAAGGCAGGCGGGACGGACGAGCGGCTCTTTGAAGATTACTTCGACTCTCAATACGAAATGCTTCAAGAGCTGCGACCGCCAGTGGTCGGGCACTTCGATCTCATTCGCCTACTTAGCGATCATCGCGATGTTGATTTCAAGGGCATGACTGGTGTTTGGGAAAAGATCAAGCGCAATCTGGAATACGTAGCCTCTTATGGCGCTCTACTGGAGCTGAACTCATCAGGGCTGCGGAAAGGTTTGGCCGAGCCGTATCCGTGCTTGCCCATATGTCAGGTCAGTCACACCGCCATGTGCCCGGTCTCGGCGTCAACTTACTAACCTATGTCATAGATGTTCTTAAGCATGGGAGGTGGTTTCGTCATGTCTGATGACAGTCATGGGATTGACCAGATAGGTACAAACTATGCGCGACTATTGGCTTTCGTACAAAAGGCAGGGATAGACCGGATACATTTTGCTGACCGGGCCGGTGAGCGCAAAGACAGCCGCTTCCCCAACGCGGGCTTCTCTAGCATTGCTGTAACCGACCTGGCGCAATTACCCTTCTGGGCCAAGATAGGGTGATATACTCTTCGCGATGGATAGCCCTTCGGTAGTTAGAAGCGCCACTGAAACTCTCAGCAAGGAGAGTTTCGGGCCCGAATGCCGGGGCCACACTATCAAGCACCTTCTGTCAACGGTTGGTAGGGTGCCTACATGCAGTGCCCATGGCCTTCGGATATTTAATGTAAGCGAACGCATCCGACGGTTCGGTGACATGCAACTTGCGAGTCCACATCACTAGTCGACTGTGGCTCATGCTGTCTATCACGATACTGCACTCCAGATGCGTGGGGGCTCCTCTTCTCCACGACTCAGCTGCCGCTGCAAGCGCACTCTATCTAGCCAATGCAAAGCGTACGATGCTCCCAGACCACGCTGTTGGGCTCCCGACTCAGCGCACAGGGCTCGCGATCTGAGAAGGGATGGCTGGAGCACGGTTGAAAGACCACGTGTAATGGCCATCGGATTTACTCTTTAGCCCCGCACCCCTTGTGCTTGTGCTTTGTCCCTCTAGTTCAAATGAATTATTCGTTTGCCGCGAGAAGCACGATAGCCAGCAGTTCCGCATATGGTTATCTCGACGAACCGCTCGAAATACGGTTGTTCTTCGGGTGGGTCTAGCTCCGTACGGCAGCCGGGTGTGTATCCGACGCGTCTGTGATTGGCAAACTATAACAGACTCGAAAGCAGAAACACAGCTAGGTTCTTGGGCCGGCGTGAGACGCAGGGGAAGTGAAGACTACGAGGTACGATAGTCTCCTGGTCGTATATTAGGGATGCGGATATAGCGGTAGCATGAAGGAGACGATTAGGTGTGGAAGAGCAGAATGCCGATTAGTGATTGGAAATTTGAAACCGCGGGGTACATCTACCATGAAGGACCGAACATTGCTTTTCGAGAACGGTGTTGCGTATGCACGTCACCCCTGTCCATATCCATATTCAAATCTGTATGACCGCCACCTGCCTCCACGGAGCTGGAAGAGGATCCTACAAGGAGATACTTTTGCGCCCTACACAAGCAGCGTAAAAGCTAGGTCATGCAGGTCCTTATGCATTGCGGTACCAAAGTTTACGCATCGCCCTTTGTCATGGAGGAATGCGGCGGCCGTGTGTTATTCGACAAGACCGAATATTGCTGCGTCAGAGGCGCTTTTCCTTTTTGCTTCCATCGTGCGACTCCAAATGAGGTAGGGGCCACGGCCGGCTCATTTGCGCCTTCCGCTTCCTTGGATGAGGTTAAGGTTCTGGCGCCAGCGCCATGCGCACATTGGTGCTAGATGGCTCATGATCGTGGTGACCGTCACCGCACTTCAAGCTTGACCGCACTCTCTTGCGCGCCACCGCCCTGCTTCCTTTCAATTAAAGCGGCTACAAATCAACCCTTGTGTCATCCTATTACCGTCGATAGGAGAGCTAAGCCACTATCGGACATGATTATACCCGTGTTATCACAAAACAAAGATCCGCATCGAAGTTGGCAGGCCGCTCGGTAGTCGCGGGAAACTGTAGTACGGGTACAACCTTCCACCATGTCAATTGTGGATCCCCCATCGCGTGTCAGCTGGGATGCTGCAGATGAAGAATGGTTTGGAAGGGCTAGACCAACCTTACTTCTGACATTTCAAAACGGCCTGAGCTTCGGGCAGGATTCCCCGGGAGACACGTTCTGACGGCTGTGGGTCGTACCATACGTAGCCCGCAATTACCTTGGAGCCAAAGAGGTGGAACGTGTGCGTATGCGAAGAGGCTAAAAAGTATGCTTGACGCATCTGAACAGACCAATCTGTTGCACAGCTTCGCGGCAAAACCCTGGTATGCTTTTGGTCAAAGTAAAAGCCATCAAAGTCTGAGCTCCAGTCAGAGCATCTACGGAGCTTCCTACTCCTGGTCCTACACATCGGCACCACTATTAAACTCTAGGGTCCACCCACTTTCTAACGTACTTCCCCATCTTTGCAGATTTCGGATTTTCAAAACGACACGCTATCTTTAATCAGTACCAAAGGAAGTGGATCCTCTACATACACTACCTGTCACCTGCTTCAAGCTTCAAGCTTCACCTTTTTCAAACCCGCCCTAGACGCTATCCATGCTCGTTCCCTTCAATATGGGCGTTGAAAAGCTCGTGATCAGACCTGGCAATGGCATAGACTTCCCGAAGAAGCATGACGAGGTGTCTATGGAATACACTGGTGAGATTAGCTACTCAATTCCTCACCAGAGATCAACATCTAACAACAATGACAGGATGGCTATTTGACGATGATGCCCCGGACCACAAAGGCGGACAGTAAGCGAACCGGCAGCAGTCATGCCTTGGACATCGAATAGAGCGCCGTATTGATCGTTCATTAGATTCGATACTTCCGTAGGTCGCGGTGACCTGATCACTCCCATCGGTGCCGGCCGGGTCATCAAAGGTATGCCCAACCCAACCCGCTCTGCGCTTGGTGCATATGCATTCTACGATTCTGAACGCGCATTTGGCTAAAGCTCATGCACAGGCTGGGATGAGGGCATTTTAGGCTCCGCAGAGGCTTCTCCAATGACGCTGGGAGAGAAGGCGACTTTAATCATAACATCGTACGTAATCCCCACGACGTATCCTTCCGCGTGAGTGTACTATACTAATGATACGTGCGATGCAGTGATTATGCATATGGCACTCGGTAAGTTCGACTTTACAATTTGCACATTCCATGGTCGGGACGGGAACAAGTAAGACGGGACGTTACCGAACCTTGGAAGTACACACGCCACCGTGAACACGAACGCCCGGCGGAGCCAAGACTTAGTACGGCTGAAGACGTTCCGAAGATCGTTTGAGCCATGCTTCTTCGAATCTCCCGCGCTCCTGGACGTCCATGCCGCAGCAACCGCCAATCTTGTACAACACGAATGTCTGCAGCCTATTGGCATCGCCGCATCTTTGGACTTCGAAGATCTGATCAGACCATGAGGTGCAAGTGCTGACCATGTGGACAACAGTGGCTTTCCTGGACACATCCCGGCCAATGCCAAATTGATCTTGTAGGTGCCCAACTTCATTTTCTTCGTCATTTGGGACACTACAGCGCGCTTGCGACGCCTCATTTATGTGTTACAAGTGTGTGTGTTGTTCCTCCACACAGCGCACAGCTCACATGCTGTTCCTTTCACCTTGTTATCGCGGGATCAGTGCACAGGCTGCAAAGCGGAATGCTAACGCGATGGCAGCGATGTCGAGCTCAAAGCCATCAATGGGAAGAAAGCAGAGGACGCCTGAAATTCGGCACACATCATCGCGCCACCCGCTGGCCACGTTGGTCGACATATACCCCGTTACTACCCGACCACCTGTCCATCCAGCCATTCGTCGCGCTAGTAGATTCGTGATCGAGGCCAGCACATACGAGAACAGGAAACATCTCATTTGGACTCAACATTAGCGCTTGTTGCGTGGTTTACGCCCTTTCATCGACCATCCTTACTGTAGGAGTCCACGCAGGAGCTTTTGTTTTATTTGATCCTTTGGAGTTTGGCGCTTGGTAGAGGTATAAGGGAACAGCAGACTCATTTCAATCACAGCTGTTCAGGTGGAGGAGTCGAAAGACGCTCAAGTTTCGTGTCTAATGTACTATGCCCTTCCACGCGCGTTACCTTGCTGCAGCTCCCAGAATTTCGCATTTCTTTTCTGATACTGCGAGTCACACCGCTCATTGCTTCTGGTAACCTCTTCCGGTGCAGGAAGCGACTCGTGGTAATCTTGCATGTTGGTTCGATCCATATACCCGTTAATCAAAAGCGAGCTTCCTCTCTCATGGTAGAAATCTTCCGATCTCCAATCATCGTCTCCAAATGAACTTCCAGTATCCTACCGAAGTAATCGTACCGAGTGGTTGATAGTCATGTAGTGGCCCAAACCAGTGGTTCGCCTCGACGCGGGATAATGGTCGGCTGTACACCCACACGGCACGAGCTGGTATTTAAGCCGCACACCGATATGCCTTCCTTCAACCTCACTGGGTAGCAATGCCGATTCTAGAAAGGGTCATCTTTCGGTATGCCGAAAATCAGCAGCATGACTCAGATGGCAATTCTCTCGTTGGCTGGCGGCAGTGGCGGCTTACGCTTAATCCGGCAGATATGGTATGGTGTTACCGGAACCTTGACACTTCAGTGTCGGACTCGACTATCGCGGGAACCACACACCCTCAAACTCTACCGTTGCCCGCCACAAGTGGGGGAAAGCTGCCACATTATTTCTAACCGAAAGACATCCCACGGAGGGCGCCTCCTGTTTGGCCTACTGAGATAACGCATTTGCCTCAAGGGACTCAATCTCTACCCGCAACGGGCCTTGTACATGCTTAGGATCTAGAGCTTGTCTTCTAATCTCGATTCGTATTTCCTAAATTCCGTGATGACATGGGTTATCGACAAGTCACCAACCATGTTGCATCGCATACAGCCGGCGCACGCAACAACGGATCAGGAAGCAAATGTCAACTTTCCTCAAAAGCCTTGTATTTCATGGCAAAACCTCGAAGACCGTACCTAAAGCCTACCGATTACGGGCCGTGGCCGTTCGACCCACCCTTGGACGCTCCCGTGCGCACCGAATGCCGGTACGCCCCCCTACACTAGACATACCCGTAAACAAGATTTTCGGCCAGACCAACGGTCGTGAGCAAGACGACTGCACGTGGGATGTGTCGTATGCATGTGGCGTCGGTCCCGTGCAGCTGCGTCAGGCATGAGCCTGCATCAAACGTTCGTTCACGTGCGTGGCACGGTTATGGTGCGGGCTGTGACAGGGTCAACGCACGCAACCTTGGAAGCGTGTCAGCAAGTTAAGCTTGCACGTGAGTTCATCACGTACTTACTGCTCCAGGATGCTGGAAGCCATCATACCCAGTTCTTGAAAGCAACTCTATGCGATCAACGACCATGGAATGCAAAAAAGCCTGGACACAACGCATACCTAGGATCATCATCGATCGCAGAACCGCTGCAGATAGAGCGGAGTGATGCAATGGGATGTGCAATTGCGTGCATGGAGGAAACATGCATAGGGTACCATAGAAAGAGCTCGTCTTATCCTTGCTCCGCCAGCAGCCGAAATCATTGGTTTATATCAGCGATGGCCGGTGGATGACCAGACAGAACTGGGTCGCGGCTGTTGTGATCAGTTCCAAGATCGGTTGAAGATGTGAAATCCAGGCTGCTCCAATCCAACACCATGCACAGCGCAAGGTTTGTATACGTGCGTTGTCTCCGGAAGATCTCTTTCACTACAATCGGGTTCTCGACCATGCGCTTCGGGCGTACCTATCGTTATAGTAGTGTGGTCCTTCAAACTGCCGCGAATCTGTACGCTGGTTATTGCGGCCCAACTCGCTTTCCAATTGGATATCACGGCTGGCAGCGCCGGCTGATTTGCCATTGTTACCGGTTATTCCATCCAGTAAGAAGCTGGCGCGTACCTCCAGGTGTATGCAGCTCACCGTTCGACGCACCAAGTGAGTTCTTGAGCCGCACCGCTGGGTCGCGATACGCAAAGTAATACGTGAGGATGAGAACCACATATATGTGTCTGGAGCCAAGCGCAGAAGTTGCAGAATGCTATCAAGGCCGCCTCCCATCATCAATGGCGGTAGAGACTACCGCTCTTGCTCGAGCATCACATCTCCACCCAGCAAGAGTTGAAGGGTAGGAACCTCTACTAGTGATCAAATACACCACCCCTTGAAAGTAGAGTTATGAGATTGCGCTGGCATACTGCCGCCCTTTCCACCCGTTCCGCGGAGATATAAGAACAAGATAAGGATCCAGACAACGAAGAGAAAACGACCTGCCTTCGGACGATAAGTACTTACTTCTCTTGTTTCAAAATGGGTGAGCATATGGTCTGCTTAAACATCTGCAGTCATGTCCTTTACACAACCTGGACATGCGTCAGCTTCTTATGGTGATGCAAAGTGGCCCAGACTCTTTGCGTCTGAAGAGCCTTTGTTGTGACCAAGATAATTAGCCAAAGTCTCCCTGAATGGGGATGAAACCGATATCTTACAGTGAGATCTTGCAATCATCAATCTCGACTGACGCCAGAAGATAACACCAGCCTGTCAGGCAACAACGCAACATACGTTTAGTGCAGTCGATATCTGACAGCTGGTGAGATCTGGTTGGCGTCGCTGAACGGACCCGGAAGCATGTCAGCAGACCGGTCGATGTAGTGCCACGGAATGTTGGAGACATCGTTACTTGAACAGCTGAGCATGAGCGGATACAGCGCCCGCATTACTGCGATCCCGTGGCATTGGATCTGGGCCGAGTGACGGATCGAGGATGAGTGTCAGTGACCAGGCTCACGGGAAAGCAACTCCCGTATCGAAAGCCTTCGACTTAATGCCAGAAAGCTAGCCCTCTTCAGATCAACCACACTTGCGCGGATGTTGTGCTCTGATTTGCGTATTAGTATTGCTACTAATACACTATTGTAGTACGTCTGTCTTCCCGAGAAGATGTAGTATCAAACGTGCCGAGAAAAGCGTAGACGGCTACATCACAAAGAGTGAATCCTGCGTGCACCTCACATCATGCAGATGCGAAGATGCCCGCCGCCAGAGAAGACGTACTGCGAGGGCTCTATACATTGTCAATCCGGCAAGCTTAGTAGTGGTGTTGCACAGCGGCTCGAGTAGGCTGCGGAACGTTACTCCTCGCATCAGGCATGGTCGGGCAAGACACGCGTCGAGACCAAAGAAGGTATTTAGCTCCACATGTGCCAACCCGTGTAGGTGCAAGTCGTATAGCACAGGTCTGGTTCTTATTCCGACGTCGTGATATAGGTCGTGCTTCACATGGCAGTCGCTAAGACATCGCTCGCATAGTTTTCAGCATGCGAGCGGTTCACCTTGGGTTGCGCGGCATAAAATCGAGAAACGAGAGGACGATGTGACTTGCTGCGCGTCCGTGTGAACCACCATGGCTGAGACTGTACTGTAGAGACTTTCGAGTGGATGCAAAGCCGAGAGACGATGCAGGTCGGATGGCTTGTTGCAGAATCCACCCAGGAAGTATGCGCCAGCCTCCAATAATAATTCTATCAGCCTTTCGAGGTCTTCAGTTTGTCTGGTAAGTAGAGACATCTCATGACCGAAGAGCGGCGTTTGACAGGTGTTTGTGTCACGTGGTGGCCAGGAGAGCCCCACTAAAGATTCGCTCGTGCCCAGATTCCGCTCAACCAAAGTGTCTGTGATCTGGAACGCTTCTCGACAAGATGCACAACTGGCGCACAACCAGGGACGACTCGCTGGCAGATTGCTCTGCACATGAATCGCGTCGCTGAGATGGTCCAATTATGGTGCCACGACATCCGTCGCACGCTTCACTGCGCTACGCTGCACCTCCAAGCCAGCCAAGTCAGCGACTGTATTTGCTTGGAGTGACCGCAAACAAGCGCAACAAAGAACAGAGAGCTGGCACTTGTGGCGGAATTGATCTCATCCTACGCTGGCCGTCATGGGAGATTTCCGGTTGGCGAGTGTGGGAAATTAAATGTGGAAAGGAGCCCTTGCTAAATGGTTCGAACTACCGGCTTTCTGCAACATTGCGACAGCGCACCGGCCTGGACCTCGCACTTGTCGATGCATGTTCCTGCTACACATGCTCGACCGGTCATCATCACAAGGATGGCGCAAATGGACGGGCCCAACGGAATCGTGACAGCTGTCTTACGACTTGTCCTCGCAGCATGTCTGACTGTGAACCAACGATCCAACAGCTCGTCGTAGGTGATCGTGCTCTGGAAGAGGTGACGAGGCCTGGACACAGCCCCTATTCGAGCCTTGCGAAGGGGATCGCTTAAGACAATGGCCAGGCTCGCCAAGCGGACTCATCTCGGGTTTCTGCACCACCAACCTGAGGCTCACAAGTTCTATGCTGCGATGAAGGAGAGGCGTCCAGCTTCATTGGTGCAGCCAAATAACAACTTCGCATCTTTGTTGTAAGCAGAGTAGCACGCGCCCAGGAAGTTGCTTCATTCCCAGTCGGAAATCTCTGCAACCAATGCTGGCCAGAAGGAAGACAATGCCGATCGGCGACATCCCTGTTGTTATTTACTCTGCTTTCGTACTTTACCCGACATGAGATGGCCAAAGTTACGACCATTGCCCTGACGATCAGGCACCGCACTCGTCCGATTGGATCGCCCCTTGCCCATCTTGTCGAGAACCTATCTGATCGCGGCTAGCATGCTGCCCGTGCCTGTTCTCCGGACTAGCCACGACGTTTGGCTCCGTCCCAAACAAGTCCACGCCGTGGCGACGATTAGTTCCATGGCGGACGGGCTTCGAAGTGGGCCTGGGCTGCGTGGACTAGGATGCAGCCATCTTATTTACTTGCGCATCCCCCAGGTCCCAAACTCCTTCTCTACCGCTCAGGAAAGACTTCGTCACCCACGTTCATTCGCTGAATAACTTCACTCTTTTAGGTGTTCAGCCGACATTCTTTCGATCGCTTCTTTCCAGTCTTCACCTTTGCGCCAACTACTATACCGGTCCAACTCGACGATAATGCAGCTCATTACCCTCCTTTCGGCGGCCTCGGCCATGGTCGCGACCACTTCGGCCACCTCCCTTAGAAGCGCTATCGCCTTGACCAAGGACTGCGATACCACCAAGCCCTACGCGCGCGTTATCAACCGTTGCGACTACGACGTGCATCTCTGGTCCGTCTACAAAGGTGATGGCTGCCCCGAAGATGGCATGGTCACGCTAAAGACCGGCGAAACGTATTCGGAGAACTACCCAGACCCAGAGCACGGTGACGGCAAGACTGGTGTCTCTATCAAGATCTCCAAGACCAAGCAGTGCAAAGGAGTCGACATCACTCAGTTGGAGTACTTCCGCAAGATGGATGGCCCAGTGGACTTCCGATACAACTACCTCGATGTCTCCTACGTCGACTGCCTTGATGGTGACTGCCCGGCAAGGAACGACGGATACTACCTCAAAGCTGGTACCCAGAGTGATGTCAATATCGCATCTGCTGCCAACACCTTCTGCCCAATCTTGGCCTGCCACGATAAAGCTTCTTGCGACAAGGTTTCTTACGTCCTTCCCGACGACGTTCAGACCAAGTCCTGCTACAACGACCAAAACATGGACTTCTACATGTGCGGTGGCGAGGCGCCTTCCGGAGACTACGGATCTTCTCCAAGCGAGTCTGAGTCTTCTGCTGAGTCTTCTGCTGAGCCTTCCACAAGCTCCAGCAAGCTGGCTGAGTACTCCGCTGTCAAGCCCACTTCCACCTCTGCTTCCTACGAGGACTCGTACACTGCCGATATCGAAGTGGCTGCTGCCGCGGTCACCCCTGCGCCCGAGAAGCAGGACGACAAGCCCTACCACAAGCTTACCAAGACCGTCTACGTCACCGCGGTCGAGTATGTCAACGCAAAGAGGCACGCTCACGACCATGCCCGCCGCCATCAGCCTTTCCACGCATAAGCCACTCGGATATTTGTTTACTGTGGCATTGGTGCCCAAGCATTACTTGGTTCTACATTCTACCAGTCCATAATCCAGGATACCAATTTCGCGTTATACCCAGGGGAGACCAGGAAGAGGAGATCAGAGTTGAAATCACTCGAGTGATGCCAGAGGTAGACAGCGTCGCAGGCCCAATTTATTCATTTCTTCACTACGTTATCGACGCGCACCTGTCATGCTTGATCCCGTCATCTTTCCTCTCACCTCTCACCTTCCATGCTCCCTTGACGAAACCATGGGTGCGGTACTTGGCTATCTTGGACGCGGGCGCATGTGCTATCTTTTGGTTGCACGTTCTTTTTCACGAAGTCACGATATCGGATACCATTCGGGATTCCATGCCCCTTGGCGGGCTATACTTGTTTCAGTCATTCGCTTCGTCAAGGACATTTGTTTCCTTTTCTCTTAACACGGGCGTGGGGTTGTATATGCAGACGTCCTGGCTTGCTGATCCTGTTCCTAGCCTGATAATAGATTAATTCGCTATCATGTTGTATTTGCTCTCTGATCGATTCAATCTTATCGCATGTGATCACTCTACACGCGTATCTGCATTGCATGACACTACTCACTACCTTGAACTTGGCACAGCATGCCCACAAGCATTCGCGCAGATTGTTCGGTGGAGTTATTTACTTTTGGTGTCGCAGCAGCCGAGCAAGATCAGTTTCAAGCTGAGTCGTGATGTGAAGTCAAAGTCTTGAAACATTGTTGCATGCTTATTCGACTGCGCCGCCTCCTGGTGCGTTTTGACCATGCGATCACCTCATGCCCCGGTGCAGTATCACGCAAGCCAGAGCCTGTTCTGAGCGTTATGTCCATCGAGCTTTTGTATCGAAGGATCTTGTGGTCATCGGTGCCGAGCAAACGTGTTCGCAAAACCAATTCTCGTCTTAAGAACCACCGTGCAGCGCTCCCACAACGTGGCGCATGTCTCGCACCTTGATCATTGCCGTGACTGACAGCGGCTCGACTAAAGCCGGTCGTTCCACACAGCCCTAGCCTCGTTTCGAGCCATGGTTGCATTCTACGTGCTATCAGCACTCTTACCACTTCCAAGGCTTTCGGCATCTAGGCGTTCAGGTGCGCTGTCCGCGAACTGTGAGTCGATGTTCATCGCGTCACTCCGTGGCCAGTGGAACAACTTTTAGTTCGCCCAACACTGTTGGTGCCTTGCAGCATGCAGCACCAAGACGACCGTTGGAGAGCCGTCAATCACCCCAGCGTTTGGATCTCATTGTGGGCTAACCACTGCCCCGCGTCAAGTGCGAACCGACTTCTGGATAGCCATGCTCGCGCCACCTTATGTCCAGCCATACAACATGCTCACTCTTCTGTCATCGCGCACAAGCTCAGCAGAATTTGCACCAGGTTTTTGCATCGTTATGCAGTAGTCGACCTTCTAGAACTATTCCATGTTGATTACTCTACTCCACAGCGTCACGCTTCTCCACTCCTCTGTCCACACGAACGCAAAGTCCCCGCTGTGTAGTCATGCCATGGTCCACATCGATGAGATGCAACTCGATACGACTCGCGCAGACGCCATCGGGCCACCTTGACCGTCCTAGTTCGCTATTTCTGCGGTTGGACTAATGGCAAAGTTGCTGGAGTACAAGAAAACTCCGGCTTAGTGGACCAGAGCATTCTGGATTGTCGACACGGCTTTCGACGGTCGCCATCGGTGCCTTTAAGGCACCCGCTTGGTCCTGATTGCACAGTTCTTTCGAAGACTGGGACGGGCCTACGGACATGCGAAGTACACGGCATCTCGGCAGACACACTAGCGCTACCCTCCCTAGGGCTCGATGTCCACGTTTGTTGCCTCTACCATAGCTTAGTTTTTAAAAAAAAACACGATTCTCCTCTAATACTACGATTGCGCTTTTCTCCATGGAATCCAACCCCGCCTCGAACCACCCTGCGCATGCCAACCGGTCTTTGGGGCGTCTACCCACTCTGCTGCATCACTGCCCCCAACAACCTCAATACCCCAACGCACCTCTCCGTCTCTGTCCTTGAACCACGCTAACATGGTTTTGACGTCATTCGCGTTTTTGAGTGCCACACCTCGTTCTTCTACTAATCGCAGAAGATGATCGCTTCCTGCGACAAGTACAAGTACGTCGGCGATGAGTAGCACGTCGCGAATCAAAGGACCCGTGTATTTTCGCTGTAGAAAACTGACCACGGCTGTAGTGCCTATAAGCCAGATGATGATTGCCACCGATAGATATGTAGCGATTGCATTCATATGAAGAACCTGGGTTCGGTGGGATACCAATGCCTCAACTGTTCGGTTGGTGCGGAGACCTTCGTACTTGCGTCGCGGAAGAACCCTACCATCCCGTGTCACTGGCTCTCCTAATGCTTGTGTACTGTTGTCGCCGATTTTTTGATACCCCCAACCGCCTTGCTCTAACGATAGACCATTGCTGATGAAGTGTTGGAAGAACGTTTGGAAGGTATGGTTTGCGTGGGTAACAAGGGTTGCGTAGTCGAGCAAAGCCCGCGGATTCTTGTTGGCGAGGCTGTACATGCTGTATGTCATCAGGTCCATGTTCATACCGGTTTCAGGGTCGCGCATGACAAAGGCATTATCGCTGGGGTCTTCCGTGGGTGACGTCCCCAGCGGACCGCCGAAATAAGAGTCAGCGGCTTTTAACATGGATCCCATGAATAAGATTCCATAACTCGTGGTGATGTTCAACGGCCCTCGGTATTCTTCATCATATTGCTGCGTTGCGTTGCCATGGGTCAGCGCGTGTCGGACAAACACTTCGGACCAGGCTGATTTTGCAGGGCCGACAGAACTGATGATCTCGTATGATTGAATCACGCCCGTTTTCACGTCCACAATCACTTTGGCGTCTGACGTCTCCACTATCGGCATACAGCGAGCGGCTTGTAGATCCGGTGCATCTTTGAAGAGCAGCATTTGTCCTTGTAATTTGCTTATACCTGGGACTGTGACAGGCTTACCAACGATCCATTTTGTAACGAATGGAACTGGCCACTGCCTGTCTGTGTTTGGGAAATTTTGGACGTTTACTGGCGACCAGTATCCTGCCACTGCTGAATCCGGATCGTCCTTGGTTCCGTTCGAGCAACATGACAGCATAGCGGTGGTGGCAAATGCTGAAGTATTCGACGGACTATCGCCAAATATCTCACTGTTCAGAGAATAGTATCTTTCCAGGCCCTCCAAATCTGTCTGTCGGGGGGAATCTCGGGAACGTTGGATTTCATCGGTATGAATGAGCCAAGTCGATGTGTTGGCTACCTCAGGTATTTGTTCGCATTCTAGCCGAGCTCGAAGAGCAGATGTCGTGATTGTTACGTTGTCCCGGAACGTCATCGTTTCTTTGGCATCCAATTGGGAAATGCTGGTAAGATCGAGAGGTATGAAGCTCCAATCATCTTGAGTCCAAGAAGGCTTGGTGCCGTTGAGTGACAGCTGAATGGCAGCGCCGGGTAGCCAATTTTTAGACGGGTTCATCAGAAGATTGTCGAGTACTTCGAATGGAGGCAGACTCGGACGGGGTTCTGCCGTTCGCCCTTCGTAGGTCTTCACCGTAGTTATAATGGGTATCTCTCGAGGTTCTAGCGTTCTTTCGAGAATTTCTCGATGAGACACGTTCGCAGCTTGTCGTTCGAAGAGCGCAGACATCGAAACGGTGACTGGAAATTTGAGGTTAGCGAGTTAGACGACCATCGATCGCGAGCATCTTACGAATTTGACAAAGAACGCTTCCAGTAGCGACCAGGAACAGCATCCAATGCTTGTTGCGGGCAGCCTTGATAGCCGCACCAGCCCAGGTTTTGGAACGGTATGTAAGACCCGCTCCGTTGGAAATTGGTGTTGGCCGTTGCGACATCGCAAAATAGGGTTGGAGGATTCTGAAAGTCGAATCTAATTGATCCCACCACAAGCCGATCACAATACTGACAACTGTGGGTGCGATAGAGATAGGGGCAAAGGTGGAGAAGCTCAACCCCAACTTAGAAACATCGGCTTCGTAAACGAATGCAAGCTGAGAAAGTCGAGATCTCGCGGAGAATGCGTTCAGCACTAACACAGCAACCAAGATAAGGACGAGGAAGCTTGAAAGAGCGAACAGCATACGTAGTCGGATGACCAAAGGCTGCCAGTAGCTTGAAGGTTCAGTGCTTGGGGAAGCTACTCAACACATTGATTAGCTTACAGTTTTAATCGTTTGTCAGTAGCGACTTACATGTGGTTGCGAGGTTACCACTGCTTGCAGTATGTATAGCACCATCCTGCATGAAGAACGTGTCATTCCTTATTCGTTGTTGAAAATCGAAATGCGCTATACGATGACCCTCGCGGAATGTTGATGATCGTGTCGGCTGATGTTGAACTAACATAGCATGTCCAAGGGTACTCCCGGGGTCCATGCTGAGATCGAGTGGCCGAAATGAAAGTCGTGAGACCCATAGTACCAGGATGAGTAGCAAGAAGGAAACCAAAAAAAGGGTAGCCAAAGCGATTCCAATCTCTCGAAGTACCATGATTCTGTTTTCGACCATTGTTGCCTTCCCTTTCGTAAGCTCGACGCTTGTTACGTCGGGGTCATTCAGGGCCTCGCGAAGACACTCCGTAAAGAATCTTCCTTTGACTCTTGCTGCGCGGGATGCAAGCTCCTTGTCATACAACATTTCGGTAACGTTGAAATCATAGAGGGCGCCGAGCAGCGGACCAAGCCCAAAGAACATTGGAGCGTTAACGGTCGTGTTTGGATCAGAGTAAGGACTCAAAGAGCCACCGATAGCACGATCTGCATCAGACGACATGCTTTTGGCGTTGAAATAGTCTTTCCAAGTGTCTTGTAGTGCCATCTCTTCGAATTTGGGAATGTCTAACATAGCTTTCGTAATCGACTCGGGCTGGATGTGGTCCGACTCCATGAATGTAATGTTCGACTCTCTACCGTGGCCTATCGAGGCAGTCATGTTGTGTGTTATTATAGAATACTGAGATTTGCAAAGCAATGCCTTCATGCGAAAGTCAGGCGAGCGTTGATAGGTCCTGTTCGTCTCAATTCCTACCGTTGCAGCACTGAGCTCCAACTTGATGGGCGTGGTCCATGGGGTGTTTAGAATGATAATGTCGCGATCTGCACATTCTGGAGAGGCGTAGTGGCGCGCAAAAGGACTGGTCGAAGAGACGTTGGCGGCAAACGGGATTCTACCGAGAGGAAGCGTACCAGACTTGATGTAGAATGTAGAAGTGTTTGACCACGTCAAACCTCCCCTCATTGCCAGCTCAGCCGCAGGGTGAACAGTCGCCTCGTACCTGCAACCGTCGTCTGATGCTAAGGCAAAAGCTACCATGGGTTCTATGCCCTTATATGGCCCGTGACCCATGATATCGTACCCGCTATATTCCATCGGTGCAAGATCAGCGCTTTCTAATGTCATGTCTCGACAACCCAGGTCCGCATGCATTGTCGTTGTCTCTGCCGTCCAAGAGTCGAAGCGTGATACCAGATCGGGGCCGAGCTGTACTGGATCTGTAGACGGCCAATTCGGAAAGGTGATGGAAGTATCTTTTATCCATGCAGAAGTAGAGAGATCTCTCATCAGCGCAGACGTAGTTCTGAAGTAGGCTTCTCTACTAGCGACAATGGGCAGCTGGAGGCCAATCTTGGGAACGCTTCTGCGGATGTCAAGCGTTTTGGTGATTACAATCTCTTCGGATGTAAGAAGGGCCGATGACAAGGGAGAAATCGCGAGGAGGGCCACCACATTGATTACAGCCGTGCAAATGAGACACCAACTGGTTTTACCGACCGACTTGCGCTTGAGGACGATATCCAGTAAGATAGCCCACCAGGCCCTGGGCGTTTGGAGCACTGTTCCGAAGGCGCTGGCGCCTTCTGAAGGTGCTTGTGCTAGTCTTGCAAATGGCTCCGTTCTCTTGGCATCTTCAAATAGGATAACCGTAGATTGTGTGTACAGCACTGCTAGCAGAGTTGGTGTGAAGCGCCATCCAAACAGTACTGCAGAAGATCCGTCATCGGCACCGAGTCCGTAGTGGTGTTGCGAGTACCAAACAAGTAGCGATATTGTTATGCCCAGGATGGCGGTGGCACTAATCGGTATCAATAGAGAATACCATCTAAAGGTAAATGGCAGCCAGCTCCCTTTCCGATCTGTTGAAGCTTGTACTGGCAAATTTGTTAGCCGTCTAGATCTTCAGAGGTAATTGATGACTAACCTGTGCCCAAAGGCATGGTATCTGTTGTAGACTGAGCAGACGAGTCCGCTGGGACTGAAGGCGCATGACCTCCTAATGTTCGATCCATAACGACAGATGCTCCAAGTGCGCTCAAACGGGATTGGCCTGAAAGGAAACTTACAGCGACTCGGTGGCTGTATACAAGGTTATCGCACAGAGAATCGCATACGTAGAGGCTACTTAAGCCATCTTTGTCTGCTATTCAAGCTGTACCTGCATCGATCGTCTGCGCAGATAGATTGCGGCACAGCACCGCTGATTCCACTTTCATACTTAATCCGGTACCGACATAGCGGTTGCACAGAGTTCTTGAGGCTATCGGGCAATAACATAGTTGGCTAAGCGCCCGGGTGGACATTGGGATTGTTGCAGCGGTTCGCGCCAATACTTCAGCGTTAAGCACGCGCCGCGGTGGAGGGATCTTCCGTAAAACCTTCGAATGGGCGGCAGGATCTGGGATCCCCGTTGCGCATGACAGAGAACCGGTCGAAACGCCAGGTAAAAGAATGCAGGTAGACGCGCGATTGTCATATGAAGTGAAAGCCTGCCCCGAACCTTCCGTCGCGTCTTCCGTTCCCCTCACGGGTGGGAGCTCCCGTTCTTCACGTGGGGGCCAACTAACTGTATCGGGCGTAGCGTCGCGATTGTGATAGGGACAAAATCGATCCAATCATACGTGATTAATCTGAAGGCGCTGTAGCATGAAACAATTACCCCGTTTATCTTGTCTACATATGCGAAAAAAAATTAAGTTCTGGTGTTGAAGCTAGACATATTGTAGTTTGAGGTTTGGCTACTTGGACAAGATCCAATGCCTACTACCTAGGTAAGCTAGACTCTCGCTAAAGCCGAGAGGGAGAAGGACGCGATGTAGACAAGCATGTTGTATATCTGATATAATGAAGTCTCAATAGATGGGATGAGCAGTGTCTGCTTAGGCAGGCATGCCTAAGTACCTACCAAAGTTCTCTCTTCCAGGGATGTGAGCAAGAGTCATAGTCCAAGAACATTCGTAGAGGCGCATCTTCAAGATGGAAAAGACCGATGTCGTTTCATTCAGTCCAATTTCTAGCCGGCTGTCGAAGGTGTTTTTATATCTCAAGAGTCAGTGTTCAAGGTGCACCGCGTGCGACTACCTGTCGACACAAATACCTCGGTACCCCTGCCTTGCCTACAGCCTTTCCCCTACCCCGTTGTCTACGCCAGGCCGCTGCCACCCGTCACTTACATGCGTAGCGAGATTCCAGCAACTTACGACTCCGAAGAACATCGGTCCGCAACGCGTCGTCTATCTTCGCCTACCCCTCTCGAACGCTACTCCCAATGCAGCGCCATCAAGCGAGTCTGCACGCGAATGATTGGTGGGTGCCTTTCTACAGTCTACCCATTATACCTAGGTACGTTATCAGAAACAGGGGTGAGCGAGAAGGAGCATTCGGGCATGTGGTGGGCTCAGGCGCCCTCGCAAGGGTAGCCGATTCATAGCATGTGCAGAACCTTAGGTACGTAGGTACTTGGATACGTGGCTAACGTGTCGACAAAGACAAATCAACGTAGAGGGCGGAACATCAGCCACGTCCGCTTCGAAATTTGTGGGTTTGATGTGCGAATGGTATATTCCTCGTGTATCCATGTGTCTTCAAGATTGGGCGACTTACAGCGCCAGGATGTTGCTTCGGATAGCAACGTTCGCTTACCCTGGTTGCTGCAGATTCGCATCATTTGCCAAAGTGTACGATGAAGTCAAGACGGTATTTGCATCCGCTTTCTTTAAAGTCCTATTACTCGTTTTGGCCACCACCTTCTCTGACGACTGAGAATACATTTACTCAACTACTTGCACGACAGTATCTTGGAGATTGCAAATCGGAGAAGGGGATATCAAAAAAATGTAAGCTTACACCATGCTCGACTCTATGCCGTGGAACTCAGTTTTGCGCGCCCATTCGCATCCGATCTAAGCGGTACAGCAACATCGTTACACCGCCCGCTACACTTAGCCGCACGCAATTAACCGATGGTCATGCGTGAACAGCGAGCGTTTTTCTCACTATACTCAATGTTTCATAGTATAGAACCCGAACGCCGAACGCCTTGAATTCCAACACTTGAGACCCAAAAACACGATACCCTTCCGCTCGGAACTTCATTCTTATAGCACAATGTGTTGCTCGGCACTCGATTCGCTTGTAGCAAGGCGCTACGAGAGCTCGCTCGTAGGATTTAGCTGCCTCGCTAGTACGATTCAGATAGCTGCGAGGTCGTTGAGTGCACAGCTCAGCTCTCGTCTCGCACCGAGCTCATCAATGCCGTCATGCGGCCGGTAATGGTGTGCGACGATCCGCACTGTGGCCCGGTAAGTCTTGTACCTATTACGGTCAGCATTGCGGCCTTCTAATTACCCGCACTTGGTACTTACATCAGCATCCTGACCCTCGCGCCCCCAGTCTTCACAGGGTAATCTCCCAAGCCGGCGAAGAACGCTTCATTGCCATCCGCGATACCGCCGCTCATGAGAGGGTCGCCCCAGATGACGTTCGAAAATCCGACAAGACCTATGACCTGCTTGGTACGTTCGTCGATGAGCACGTTCTCCGGGTCGCAGAGATTGAGCGCTACAAGGCGCGGTTCGGTAACTTCTTCCAGGCAGTGTGCGTGTTTGCCAACCCAGAAACGTATACTTTCGGAGTGTGCGTTAACAAGCATATCCTCAGCATCGCGTAGTGCGGCTTCGAGGAGAGCAAAGAAAGCCTCGCGCCAGGAGTTGCTGCCCTTTTTGACGAAGACACGGTGTGTCATACCAAATTGGGTGGCAGATAGTGCAGTCAGAGCGCGGACATGTGTGCCTAGTGTGTGGTCGATGGAGTTTCTCTCGCTGGTCGAGATGTATGGCGCGATTTCCGAGAGCTTGCGACCAGGCATGTGGCTCATCATAAGAAATGGTGCACCAAGCGGTCCACCATGGCTATCATATTTGATGATTTGGGGCACAGGTACTTGTGTATACTCGTGCAGTGTCTCGAGTGCTTTGCGTTCTGTCTCCAGGAAGTGCTTCTCATGCCGGAGGAGTCGGATGTTATAAGCTGGTGGGCATTTGAGTATCAAACAGCTGCCATCTTGAAGTCTTGCGAGATAAACCTGGTGTATGCACCCTTGCTGGACTTCAATTTGCTGAACATTGATTCTTGAGGATCGAAAGACTGCTCTGATGACTCTTTGTATGCTGGGAAAGTCGACTGTTGTGATAGCAGTCCGCGAAGATGCTGATGAAGACGAAGATGAAGACGAAGTGGTCGAAGAGGGCCGAACGGGCTTTAGAGCGTACGTTCCACGGCTCATACTGGTGAGGGGAAAGATTGCAACATCCAGTGGGGGAAGATGCATTATGAAGGGCCGAGCAGCGACGTCCTAGATTCCGGCGGGGAGCTTAGCGTGATTCGATAGTGGAGGCCTGGAGCTGACTGAATGCTGCATGTCGAGGACATCGCTATGCATTAAGAATGTTTTGACGATTGCGCAAACAAAGTCAATGCCAGCTCTTTTCTCATAGAATCATGGATGCTCGATCTGAACGCAAAAATGTCCCGACGAATGTCGGAAACAAAAGCATAGTAACGCCAGCCCGAGCAAGACCGACTCTGATAGATCTCAATTGATGAAGCCATCTCCTTGGTTCGGCCATACCGAATCGCATGACAGTCGACACTTAGTAGCACATCTGAAAGTCCCAACCAGTCCCCGAGCCATATCGACTATCCTCTCGCCGATGCACTGCTCAGCCGAAAAGCAAAAGTCTATCATGCGCGTACGGAACTGGTAAGTAAGCGGCGTATTCTAAGCGAATTGTTTAGCGAAGGCGGATGTAGAGGCGGAGAAGGACGCGTGAGGCGTTCAGATTGGCGCTCTCAGCGTTCGTCAAGGATACCCACAAGTGGCTAGGCACCCGATGAGGATATCGCGTATCGCGAATTATGATTGGTTCTGCCGAGAGACGGCTGAAGGATACCATTGACCGACATCTTTCGATAGCATATCCTTAGGAATCTGAGAGACGATTGGATGTAGGTTTGACAGTGCAAAAAATAACGCTGTGATTAACGCAGTGTCATGTCTGTACGGGCCCTCAACTCGCCCGGCCCAATATTTTACGTAGCTATTCAACTACTTCCATACATCCCACGCCTGTGTGCCATTGCTGTGGCGGCTATGTAAGCCCGCACCCAGTATGCACCCGGCAGTTCGGAGACGAGTAGTAGCAACACGCCGGATGTCAGGTCGATGAGTAGGTGGCTACTGTGCTCACTCCGATGATCCACTAGACGTTTGCCTCATCCCGCGAGCAAACGTATGCAAGCCACGGTGGTCCCGATCGGAGATTTTTTCAGTTTGTGGAAATTGCTGCGCGAGGCGTTCTAGCACCACGACGGCTGCCCCACGCACCGATTCCACTCGTCCCCTTCTCAGACACGTCCATTCTCGATGTTCCCTGACTGATCATCGACCTGAGGTTTGACCGAGGGCAACGGCTGACGAAGCTCCTCGATGTTGAAACGTTTGAGCTGCTCGAAGTCAGGACCGACCACACTCATACCTAAGACATTCTGTCGGATGTAAGCAGCTGTCAAGATCTCATTATGCGGTGCATGTGAGACGTGTGATCACCACGTGGGGTATGACTATACCTTGTAAATTTCCACGAGAATGAGAAGATCGTAGTTCTTCAGGTCGACCTTGTGCCCAGGACCAACTGCAGCTGCGATTGTATTGATGACGCCATCTCTCAAAAACTCCTTATTGTTGCGGATCGATGGGCGTATCGCAAACTTGGGTAACCACACGTTAGCGGAGATCTTTGCACGACGACACTACATCATCTGATAGAAGAAGCTAATGCTCACTTTTTTCCCCGCTTGATCTGATCCATGGAAGTGAGGCGCAAGGACTTGTTTCGCAACAGCCTCAAGACCCTGTGGCGTGGCTTTGTCGGTCGCAGTAATTGGTGTTAGTCGCTTGACATAGCGTAAGTTCTTCGGCTGAGCGCCATCTGCAATATCTTGACAGATCTTATGTACGAAGGAGACAGGTTCGAGAGGTGAGCGTGTCCTAAAAAATATCACTTTCTTGGGTCAGCCCGAGCGGTCGGAAGTGTGATTGGCTATCCTCACAGCACTGGGTGTCGAGTTTGAGAGATGTGAACAAGGGTTTCGTCGTCGGCTTACGAATATCGGCGAGCTCTTTCTGGATCTCAGCTTCGATATCACCTCCTTCCGAGTCAGAGCTGTCTTCTGCAGCCGTCCCATTGGAACCGGCGGCGCCGTGCAGGGTAGTAGCGTACTATCATGAATCAGCATCACCAGCACTGTCGCTCGCGGATGGTGCAGCATCAAGATATCGCTAACCTCTTGGAATAGATCCCGCAGATCAGAGACAGATTTTGCTTCCTTCTTCATAGCGCATGTTGCCCATATGCCCGCATCACCGGGTTTGATAGTACGAGACTGACTGCCGTCCCTGCGGGGCATATCCCAGTTTCTTTTACTCTGATGTCTCGGATCAGCCTGATGAATCTCACTGCAGCTGCATGACGAAAATGGAACTGGGAAGCCAAGAATGCAAGTACGGGAGGAGTTTTGACAGTGGTACGAAGAAAAGAACTCACCTTAGCTCGTTTGTCGCCGCCGTCGTGCCGCTCGCGGGGCTCGGCTTTCCGCTTCCTCGGGTTACTCTCCGCTCCGGACATTTCAAATTATACGGGTGAAGCTGTAGGGTGGGCGTGATGTGATGGTAATTGGAAGGCTCGATCGAAGCCACCTGCACCCGACATCTGGATGCACGGGAAGAAAAAAGAGGCTAGGCTTGTTTCGTCCACTAGCGCGCCTACTCCCGCGTTGGCTACCTAGGTACCAAGGGACATCTCCACCCACCTTGCAAAGTGCCTCGCTCTCACCAGCGCATGCAGCCTCGCGCGGTCTACCCTCTAATGTCTTCTAGAGACACATTCGACGGGTGGCGTCAATTCTAATTTCACTTTCCGGGATGCATGTCGGCGACCTTGCACGTCTGGCGGTTCAATGACGCCTCTAATTAAGCCTTCACCCTGTCCATCGATTGCCGCAGCAATGCGACCTACCATGTTATCGCTGATCATCCCGTCGTTCTTGTGTCAGACGAAAGCCAGATCCTGTCCACTCAAATCGCAGATGCTGTCAGATGCAAGCCTGCTGATTATATGGTCGACGAATTCAAGGGTGCTCGTCGACGGCTTGCGCCAAACGTTCAATTTATTCTGCGCTTCTCAATCGCCGTGTAGACAGTACGATATGGGGGTGTTCCGTTATATTGGAGAGATGAGCTATCAATAGGAATGAGGATCGATCTCAGAGATGACTAGATAGGGATCCTGCGCCATCTCTGGCTGTCTTTGCACAGCACGAAGGAGGATTCCCAACGACCTAGTTGACCGCCGAGAAGTAAAGGGACTATGCGAACAAGTACGACATGCCTCTATTGGAGCTCACTACTAGTTCTAGGGAATTTCAACAGTCTTCAATATTCTGACACCTTCGATCTCATACAGAGACACGACAGCTAGCACCCTCGGCTTTGTGCAAGGACGGCAACCCAGCTGCACCGCTTTGGCGAGAAAGCTCCACACCACAAGAGCTTTAATAGGATGATATTCGGAGAAGGTTGGTACAAAAGTTTCCCAAGTTGGAAAGTATGAAAGCTCACTCTATGGAATCAACGCTGCTCGAGATATGCTCACCTGAGAGGGCGAGGTAACAAGGCGTAAGCTCGCTCTTGTCATTGCAATCGGTTGCCAATATGCACACCATGTTGTCGAAGACACTGTTACACACGTAGCGTAATGCTGAACTTCAGAAGGATCGATACTATGTCGTGTTGTACTTGTGTCTCAAAGAAACAGTGGCAACATGATGTGTATTCAATATCCCTCATCGATCCGCAGACTGTCCAATCCACGTTTGTCCAGCATGCTTGTACTTGAAGTACTGATTGCTATCACTGCCTGGCTCTTTGAACGGCCAGGTCCTGTACGCTTCCACAAGCTCTAGAATCATCTCGGATGTTAGCATCCTAACCCTGAGATGCTCCATTTGCAGTCTACCACCTTTCTTCGGATCTTTCAAACTGGGACAATCTTTTATAATGTCGCTGAGGCCATGTTGCAGCTTGTCGAGAGCGTGATTGATACCATCGGAGGGGTGCGCGAAGAGTCCGAAGATGAAATCTCGCGCCCACTCGTAGAAGTCGGGGGATCCGCCGACGGGCCTGGGAAAGGGCTCAGCGGAGACGAGGGCCAGACGGCTCTGGGGCCAAGCCTCATTTTTACGCATGACGAGGGGCTCGAAAGGACGGGAGTCGGATTGGAGACGAGGTGAGGGCGGCGAGCGTATGGCGAGGCGGTCATCGATCTCTGTTGCAGGTACCTTGGCATAGTTGGCATTTTGACTGTCGAGGCCCTGCTTCCACTGGGTTTCAAGCTCGCTTAGCTCGGCCATTGCAGCGGCTTTTTCAGGGCCGTCTGGCATGTCAACAATCTTGCATTCGAGCTTGTATATAGCCTCGCCAATGTCTGCTATGGATGCTGCCAACAGTTTCTTTCTCTGAGTCAGCGCCATACCAGTACTTTCTCTGTAGAATTTCCGTATGTCGTCCTTGTAAGGGTGGTCAGGGGGTACCGGCCGTTTGGTTCTTTTGCCTTTTGCATCTGTCGGGTCGTTAAGATCGACTTGTGGAAAGACGTTGATTACACGTCTCATGAAATCGTAGTATTCGATGAGACCAGGTGAAAGCAGGCCAATGGGGTTTCTACCCGCCAACTGTTGCGTGCGAAGGTAATCTTGAATTGTTTGAAAACTGATTACGCCTGTGCCATTGGAAATCTGGTCGACTTCTTCAGCAAAGTCGTGGATGTGGTCGCGCCGATGTGATGGTAGCTCCATCCCATTCTCTTTCCCTTTCTTCAGAGCACGGACAGTGGCCTCGATCTCGTACTGTGGTTCACGGCCCGAAGAGGCTCTGCCCGTGCTGCGCGAGGCGCGCTCTGGTTGGATGAAGAGGGTTGTGTCTTGTAACATTTGCATGAGGCGGTTTGTTTTGGTCATTTCGTTGATAGATTGGGCAATCATGCCGCTAAAGTCGTCGTGCTGTACCCACAGTAAGGTGCGAACCATGCCATAGGCATGAAATAGATCGTTTGTCCAAGCAGCGGAGGCAAAGTGGTAGGCGAGCTGTTTCGCCATTGAGTCAAAACCAAGGCCGGGAAGTCTTGGATCCCATGCCAGAGAGCCAGTCACTAACAGGGTGTTGTTTGGTTCCTGTGCTTTGGGGTCTTCAGCGTCCAGCACAGTCTGGTGTGGGAACACACCGTTTGCAACCATGTCCCGGTATGTCTGGAGTACGGTCGGATCTTGGTCGACGAGTGAATACTTGGAGCCGGGTGCAGTGAGAAGAGGGTCAAGAAAGTCTTTAAACTTTTCGTGTCGCGGTTCGAGGAGCACGTGGCTGCGCGGTTGGAGGTATTCGTGCAGCTTCTGTGACCAGAGCCCGGCGCCAGGGTTGATGTCGAGGATATCGCAGCCTTTGTGCTTATCTAACGTATGGCCGGCGTATTTGAGGACGTCATCTAAGGGTATCTGGCGTTAGTCCCGCTCAGCGAAGATGGGTGTTCCGGGACTTGACGTACCGCATAGGTCGGGACTTACGATCTGTGTTCTGACGTGAACGCCGCCTTTTACTATCGCCGCGCCTTCGTTCCGTGTTCTCCTCTTCTTCGGCGCTGCTTCTTCCTTGTTGGGATGTATCCTTTCCGCCATGGCCGCACTCAAGGGATACTCGGCAGGTGTAGATAGTTTCTCATCGGTCCAGTAGTGGTGCTGCTCCTTTGAGCGCGCCCGCTTACCGCCAGGTGCAGTGGCGACGGAGCGCGCCTGGTTCCATTGGCGGACAGATATGTTTCCTCGCCAGACATTGCGCGGTATTATAGGGCGTATGCGCATCATCAGGGGGTGCGAGGTTGTCGCTCAGCCATCAAAGTACCATCGCGCAAGTTTCGCCGCGGGGATCCCAGCCGCTTCGAGATAGCGTGCTTATCTCCACGTGCTCACGCGTCCTGGCTTGGCAAGCTTCATCGTCGGCTAATGTCGTTCTCGATGACGCAAAGCTGGGCGTCCACCATGTTGCCGACGAGCAGCAATATCCTCATCGTAGGTGCTGGAACATGGGGCTGCTCCATTGCCCTCGAGCTCGCTCGTCGCGGTCACACCTCCATCAAAGTCCTCGACGGCAGCTCCTTCCCCTCGCCCATCTCCGCAGGAAATGACCTTAATAAGATCGCGGAAGAGAGTAACGACCCCTCCGAGTCTGACTCTCTCCAAGACTTCTTCTGGAATCGACTGACCCAGCTTGCAATGCATGCATGGAAATTCGATCCACTGTTCTCGCCCTTTTACCATGACACCGGTTTTATCATGGCCGCTGTTGGCGATGAAGCCTACCAGCGTTGTCTAGAGTATGCCAAAGGCGAGAAAGTATTCCCAGCAGCCCTGAATACGAAACATGATTTCCAGCAAACAATGCCAGGAGGGTTGCTACAGGGCGACTTTCCAGGTTGGAGGGGCTTCTGGAAAAAGAAAGGCGCAGGGTGGGTGTTCGCTAGTGGAGCTCTAAGAGCTATGCATCAAGAAGCCGTGAGATTGGGTGTGGAATTCTTGACCGACAGTATAGAGGGCCGTGTCGAAGAGCTACTGTATAATTCGGACAATAGCGCAGTATCGGGGGTGAAGACGAGGAACGGCTCTGAGCACAAGGCTCAGCACATCATTGTATCCGCTGGTGCGAACAGTGACCTACTCTTAGACTTCGAGAGTCAACTTCGACCCACAGCCTGGACACTTGCACATCTACCCCTCTCAGCCGAAGAAGCGAAGCAGTACCGGAACATGCCTGTGCTGTATGGCGTGGATCGCGGTTTCTTCATCGAACCCGACACCGAGACACACGAAATAAAGCTCTGCGATGAACACCCGGGATACATCAATCCAGTCATCAACGACAGTGGCAAGATGCGCTCCGTTCCGTTTGCGCGACAACAGATTCCGAGAGAAGCAGAAGCACGTATGCGACTTCTTCTCTCTGACACAATGCCACAGTTTGCAACCCGAGACTTGAGCTTCGCGCGTTTATGCTGGGACGTAGATACTGTGGATCGCATCTTTCTCATCGACAAGCACCCTAATGTCCAAGGCTTGATTGTAGCGGTCGGAGGATCTGGAAACGGCTTCATGGCATGCCCTGCAATCGGCTCTCTGGTTGCAGACATAGTAGAGAACAAGAGCGAAGGGAAGATGAGGGAAGCGATGCGTTGGCGACCAGAGATTTGCGCCGAGAGGGATTTGTGGGATGCGCAAGGGAGATATGGTGCTGAAGGCAAGGTTATGGATATCCGACAGGTAACAGAGTGGACAACGATGTGAGTCCAGCAGGCCTTTGCACGTCTCAGCTGCTCAAGTGGTTTTTTTCTAGACATGGGTTTCTCTATCATAGGCTTCTTGTCATCACTGATGCTGGTGTATAATCAAGAGAATGGCGGTGGAGGGCACGAGAACTACGCACTTTGATCTGGGGTAAAAACTGCTTGCTCGACCAAGCCTCTCGTGCACCGGTGGGTATCCATCAGACCGTCTCGGGGGGAATTGGCACCCAAAAATAGAGATTCCTACTGTGATTATGCATATTTCACATTCCTGTCATGGATGTTGCCTATCAAGCCGATGCTGGGAAATTGGTCAACTCGGTGCTGGATGGAATCATCAACATAGCCTCTAAACGTCATTGTGTGAAGTTTAATTACAGATGTGAGGCTGAAGGTTTCAGGCATCCTGCGGTAGAATTTCGCCGCTCGCATCTTAGGCATCCCGTCCCATCATCGGTAGTTATCACGGTGTACCCACCGCTACGGCTCAACTGCAACTCCCAGCATTGACATGCGTTCCCACGTGGGAAACATTCCTAGCGTCGTAGCCACTGTGGGGTCCGATGCTGGATGCTGGGGATTTTGTAGGTCGGCGATTATGGATTTGCAGGTCGGCGATTGAAGATTATGTCGGCGATTTGAGGCTGTGTTAACAAGCACTGCCACGTTTCACCCCTCGACATTCCTTCCGATTTCCAACGCCTTTCGAAAGAAGTGTTTGCTGTAAAGTCGCGATACCTAATAATAGATTTGGTAGGGATGAAGTTAACAGGTTGGTGTGAATGAGAGAAGCCGGCCCTCTTCGACAGTTAGATGAAGACTGGAGGCCCCACTAATCACACATCGTACAATGTCTTGGGTTCTGGCTAGAAATGGACTGATGCAGTTTACAGATCCGGAGCTGCGATGTAGAGGCCAAATATGCTTCCTGGTAAGGAGATTCGGCTTATGCCGCTGTCGAGTATGGGATGAAGGTTCCTAGGGCCGTTGCACGCCATTCGGACGGGACGTTAGGTCTTGATGCTTGACATACTGGGATAGCCGGTAGTCTTGGTGGTCGCCTAGACGGTCCATACCGGTGCGGCATCAACAAACACCCCTGACACTTTATTCATCCAATCGTATGACATCCTCAGTATGGTTAGTCTCATTTCAAGATCGGCTTCGGGCCGAGTCTTACAATGCTTGAACATGAGTTCTAGAAATGTTGATATGACTGTTGCATGACTCTTGAGAGAAAGCTGTCATGGAAAGCCTGAGAGCGGTTCAAATCCTTCGTTTGCGTGGATGCAGATCATCACCTGTCACGGTGACTATTGCCAGCTAGTCTTCACATCGAATGACAGCTTGTGCCGGGCTCCTCGAAACAGATGATGAATAGAGACTAGTGTATGTCTGTCGACACGGTGCAGGCTTTGGTCGGCTGTATGTTAGATTTGCGATGACATTCTGTCCTTTGCAGAGCGGAATCAGCCTTGCCTTAGTGCCTGATGACCACCATTCGCACTGTCATTAACAGCATCGTTCGATTGATTGTCCATGGCCCCATCACTGCGACACACTGGCTTTGTTTAGCTTGAGATCAAGTGCGTTAGTGGACGCTGTCTATTTCTGAGCGACTGCGGATGAACTAGCGTGTGAGCTGTTGTTGGTCCATACAGGCAGTGCGGATGGTAGCTCCCGTGTTGGACATGTCACTGGACAATGGAGCTATGGAGGCAACGACGGAATTGAGCGAAGATGAAGGTGACGAGAGTGTGCAGTGTGACGCAAGCCCCAATTCTTGACTGTCAGTCAATTTGCAGTGAGTGCTCGCCTGGCAGTCACCGATCGAGTACATGGTCAACGCTACCTACCGCAAGTGTTGTCTGGCACTCGACCGTTCCTCCGACTGGTGAGGAAGCGGAGGTGATTGTCAGCCATCCTGGGCCTTCACAGTGTTTGAAGAAGGCAGTGCGTAGGAATATACAGCCTCCAAATTGTCGCTCTCCATACACAGGTGTGTTGGCTTGAACATACGGTCCATATAGCGCAGTGTGTCTGAAGCGCCGGACAGCGCATGCTGACTGCTGCTCGCGATGCAGCCCGGGTACTGCCTGGGTATCCGTTATTACACGGGCGTTTTCCGTGCTGTGATGGGGCCGTCTGATGTTTGACATCCAGACCTCCTTGATCATCTGGGAAAAGCTTCTCCGATACTGCTCCTCGACGTGTTGCCCAAGAGTCTTGATGCAGATCTCGGACGAAACAGTCTATGTCCGGCGGTCCGAAGGCAACGCGGTGTAGATACTTCATGGTAGCAAAACCCGATCAAGAAGAACCATGTACTAGTCTTTGCAAAGCAAGTTTAACCGCTTTGGAACAACGGGCGCTTCGAAGACTGTCGTTGGCTTTGGCCAGCATGTGGATCCGTCTTTCCATCTATCACGCTCGTTGGTCATGTTTCGTCCTTCGCTCTTTAGCCACGTCAAAGACAACAGGCTCACTGCATGCTACGCAGTGGAGCTAGGTGTCCAGGTCGAGAAACGCAATCAAACCGTTGCTGTCAGGAGCTGTCTTGGCAAACACGGCTCGCTTGTCTAGAGCGCGACGTAGGTGTTATTGGAGGGACAATGCTGGTGAAAGCTGTAGAATCGCTGGCAGACAGACCGCTTGAAACGTCGCTTACTCAGACCCTGCCCTATGATTCCTGATTGTATGTAGGTTGCTGTGCTCCAGGCGGCAGGGGTTAAAAATATCTCACGGCACCCGGCCCAAGAGTAGCGCGGGGCGTATAATCCCCATGCGCTACGCCCAAAAATTTTGCCGGCGTAAGCGACCACCCAAGGCCGCTTCTCGTCGCTTTGCTACCATGCTGCGATCGGCAGCCCATCATCTCCAACGCTATGGGGAGCGCTCATTTGCCCCTCATCTGTTACCGCCTCTGATGTTGGTCCGCAGCCCGTGGGACTAGTCTGAAGGGTGGCTGTCGTTGTGGTTGCGCCCTGCACACATCGCCCGGTCGCTCTGTACGTACCATCTCAGCCCAGACGAGACATCGCTGGAGGTTGCAGAGAACTCGGTAGCCGAAGCGCTGCTGGCCGTTTGCAAGGTATCGCATTAATCGCTCGAAGGATCGTTCACAGGCGAAAGCGAAATGGCAGAAGCTTTCCTGGGACTAACCCTAGTAGGCCACTCCTCAGACCAGCGCTAGAGCGGTGCGGTCGCCATGTTGGCGGTACCTTCACCCACAAGGATTAGCTAGCCGGCCCGCGAGGCTCACTCGCTCTCCACCGCAATTGTGAATGGATTATGCACCCGGTCTGAACTGGGACCATGAACTACGGACGGTATCTCATTGGGACGAGCGCAGCAAGCGTTAGTCAAATTACCCACGTCCCATTATGACCAGCAGCAGCGACTACTCCTCTATCGGATGTCTGACCCGACGTAGCTATCTATCCTCTTGGGCATTGCAAACTTCGTCTGCGCCCCGGATCTACATTGACCAGTCGATGCCACATGGTCCACCGCTCAGCGTTCGCAATTTCTAACTTGGTCCCTTTCAGGCCGTCCTCCAGGGCCCGGTGGAGTTTCAGGCACTGCAAGATATGACAACACCGCCACTGCCCGCTACGCTTTCTCGACAAATCTGACGCCCCAGCCTTACCGTTGTGGAGTGGTCCCTAGTGCGCTCCCGGGCTAATCCTGTACACCCCGGACTAGCAGCCTTACCATACCCTAATCCCTAGAGTTTGGGTCTGTGCCTTAAGACTGGTCATTCTCACCCATCTGTTGCACTTCCCGCTTAAGACGCACTGGCCTTCTCTCTGCATGATATACAACCCGTGTTGGCTTCGACTTGCGGCCACTTGACGACCACCAGATACCCCTTCCTGTTATATCACCACCATCCTGCGAACCACTCCAGAACAACACGACACCTGGCGTCACCCACGATGACTTTCTTTTCGTCCGAAGCAGAACTAGCACTCATGGCGCCGGTTGACGGCATGGGTCACCTCTACCCCTCTAGCACATGTCAATCACCCCCCAGCATCATGTACTCACCACCACTACACCACATGGCTCATCGACCCCAAACGACCATGTCCGCACACGCAGGAATGTACACTCCACCTCAAGATTACAGACCGGTCATGGAGTCCCCATACCCACCTCACGCACTCTGGTCGACACAACCATCATCAATACCGCTACCTCAAGTAACGTCGTATTCCTACCCATCTTTCTCCGAGATGGCATCTCCTCCGATGCTTGCGCATGACTCGACGTTGCTCTCACAATCTTTCGGTGCGTCTCGACCGTCAAGATCGCACTCCACATCGTCGTCCGTAGGTCATGGCATGCCGTCCAACGTCCCCTCTGAAAGATCACCACCTGCACTGTCACGGTCGCTCTCTCCTTCCTCGCCGGATCTTCGATCCTATGGTATCCCGAACAAGAATGGTACATGGAGCTGTGCTTTCCCAGGATGCACTTCAAGAGCAGTTTTCACCCGCGGCTGCGATCTCAGGAAGCACTATAAGAGGCATACAAAGTCCTTCTTCTGCCGCCATGGTGACTGCCCACAGTCTACAGGAGGAGGCTTTTCGAGTAAAAAGGATCTTGCGAGACATGAGGCCAAGCACAACCCGGGCGTGTTGTGTGACTGGGACGGATGCGACAGGGTCTTCAGTCGTGTGGACAATATGGTAAGTCTGACATGCTTCACATGCGCAGAGCATTACTGACAATTTGCAGAGAGATCATGTCAAGCGGATTCATCTTAAAGCGTCCAGGAAATCTTCGACAACGTCCTCCTAGTTGTTGCGCTTCTGATACGACTACCGACTGTCACGTCCCACAAAACCATTGTTTCATCGCCTACGTCGTCCATACCTCTTACTCTGGTTCGAGTCATCGCCTTAAACCTTCACTAGGAGCGTCTACGGCGAAAGACAGGAGATTTACTCGCCAAGAAAAGGTCACAGACCGTTAAGACCACAAACCCTTCACTTTCGTTCATGATACCCTTATTTTGCATTCGCATTTGCGTTCCCGTTCCCATTCATCTATCACTGCAGCATTTTCTGCGTCGTCGCATTGCTATGGCGTTTCTTAAAACTAGAGAAGTTTGAGCAGAGTCAATTGGCTCATCCAAGGAGGATATAGCACGGTTGGAACGCTTGTTGGGAATTGGTGTGCATAGATGCAGATGGCGCCGCTGTTGCCTACACTAGCTTGGAATGAGTGTCGGTCAATAGCGACAATGATTCCAACATTTGGCTCATACGATTCTTTGCAACTCTTCAATTTTTCGATTGTCTCTCTAAACACGACGTCATACATAAAGCCAAACCCCATTCTCGACAACATGGCTGGCGCGATCGAGTCTACCACAGGTTGTCACGCCAGATGTCGACATGGTCGGGGGTTAATGGTCTGCGACTCCGGCCTGCTAGTGGGAGGCCTTACGGCCTTAACAAGGCTGACTTGCGGTGCCGTCCACTCATGTGGGCCGGGACCCTGGGACAAGGTGGCTGGAATGTCTCTGCGAATCACCTTTGTGCACACTACTTAGGTACGCAGGGATGATTGGCGGGCGTTCTGCTCCGTCCAGCATAGGATCGAAATGCGAATATGGCATGTTCAGCGATCGAGAGCGATGGTCGCCCCACATCGGACCAAACGACGGCATGCCGCAAGCATTCCTGTTTCGCAGCCAGTTTCGAGGAAGATGTCACCCGATGACATGGCGGTGCTATGCGGCTGCACCCTATATTCGCGATGGTGGCTATCGTCATGGTTCAGCACCAAGCCAAGCTGTTTCAAGAGTCTGGTACATGCATGCTTCCAGTCAGACCTGCACGTCAATGGATCAATAAGACGCATTACGTTAGATGAAGGCTGTTGCTACAGCTTCCAATCACATTTCATCACATGCATTGGAAGGCAGGACGCCCAAGCGGTTCCATCCCGCGAGCTTACATACGGCAGAGGACCACATGCACGATGAGGTCGACCCCATCGCGGACGCCGAGCATCCATCGATCAAAAACTCATGGTGGTTGCTCGTGACAAAAGGTGCGTCACGCTTTGCTGCTTCTCGTGCCGCGCTAGTGCACAAACAACACGATGGAGCGACTAAGTCCAATAGATTCGACGTTACGGTAACGCTTGCATATCCTGTTATTGTCTGAACATATGCGAGCTTACGGCATATGTTCCGAGCGGCAATCCTGCGGCCCTGACATGGCGCCGTTTGATGCGGCCGTTCAGCAACCAACCACGCGATTTCCATGGCCGCGGCATGGCGACGGCATGGGAGACAAGGGTCCAAGTCACAAGCACTCTGTCGTTGCTCGGACAAATTGCGACCCGTGAAGTTGGATCTGCTCGACATGGTGCTGTTGCCAGGGGTTTAGCTGTGCCGCCACGAGGTGGCTGTCCCATCTCGACATGGAGCTTACCGTACTTGTCTCCTTGTCAAGGTGTCCAACTCAAGGTGATCGGGTTGGATGCTTTCCCCTGTTCCACCGGTCAAAATTGGGGACAGGGACGTGGACCACCAGTGGCTTAGTGTGCTCCACTCTTCTCCAGTAGCTTATCTTTCTGCTGGGAAGGGTCGATCTGGGTCGCGCTACAACGAACCCTCATTTCTTCCCTCTGCGCCCTTACACGGCCCCCACGATCCGTTCTAACCTCCTCGTTACGCGCATATAGCCCTGGACCTTTGCTTTCTAGTGCGCGTTTCATCAAGGTCCCGTCACAATTGCAAGGCGCACACGACATGCCTGCGATACCGTTATTTTGAACAGCTCTCTGATGGCCTGCTCCTTTCCAGTCAACAGGTTATTGTCCGAGTGCTCCAAATCCTTCGCGGGCCATCTGCATGTTGAGTGGCCTGGCCAGTCAACCGACCGTGCATGAATATGGGGTTCCCAGCATCCTCTCGGACCCTGCCGATGATCAACGGCTTTGGGAAGGCATTGCGATGGTTGCACCGTGCGATCTTCCAGCCCTTGACGAACCGCGTTAATCTCACTGCTTTCTAGTAAGACACCACCATGCTTCATGACGTATCCGTCTGCCTTTGTTTCTGTACTCCTCCTACATCGAACGTCGGAACTCAAGAAGAGAAATAGAGGGCCCCGTCGATACTGCTAATACCCACCAGAATCCACATTTTACAGGCTGACAGATATCTTTCAAATCACAAAGCACCTATTACCATCGGATATAATGGAGACGAGTCAGGAGCCGACCCGAGTTATCCAACAACCCGATTGACTCGTGCACCAGCCAGACGGCCCCAAGTATCGCAATTCCGCGCTCGCACGCTACCAGGCCGTAGTGAGGTTGTGGCGCTGGTCTGAAGCGGAAAGGGGCGGCATACGCAAGCAAAGCGCGGAATAGCCGCACTCGTTCCTGAATGCTAACCTCGAAAGTCTCCTGCGCCTGCAGACATGCGAGCTAACGCTTTGGTGATGCACAATGGCACGGACATCTGCATCTTGTCTACAAAGGAAGGTGCAAGGGGAGGGAGTCGTGATCTGGAACACCCAACTCCGCCCGGCAACGTATGTCTCAAATGGTGCATATCGCGCGATCATGACAACCCAACGTCGCCGACTTGAGGGCGCTATAGGCAGTGCTCTGAATGGTCCTCCGAAGGTGCATGCAGCCGCGTGCATCAGCCCTGTACATTGTTCGGACCGAAACGAGCCAGGACCTTGCAACATCGAACGGCAAAAATTCGCCGTGCGTTTTCCGATCGTCAACCTGACAAGTACGCCCTTTGGATGTGTCTTCACATGCTATTGGAAAGAAAAAAGTAAAGACGATTCAAAATGAACATCTCATGCTCTGTCCAATCAACCAACGGCATTTTGAACAATGCCATCTTGCCGGAGTCAGCATGCTTCCCTAACACGACGGAGAAACGCAAAATTCGACAGCCCCCATTGTGATATTACGAACGCGTATACTATGGAGAACTATGTCTCGGCGCCTGAGCTGTACCTTCTGCTTCTACGTGTGTCCCTTGACGGAAGCTACGAGGCAATTGAAGGTAAAATCTGGAAGCCTCTCTGCATGTACTTCGAGAGATATAAGCATGTTTTTGCAGTACAATGTACGATACGGCTTTATCATGGAGCTTTGAATCTAAAACTCATAAAAAGTTCAAATGGCTGATACATAGCAAATATGGCAATGACCTAAGATTCTATACCAAGTACAACAATCTTTTCTCTGAATGTCATTGAAAATGAGCCCTTCAAAACCATTCCGTGTTACATGACGAAGCACTTACAAGAGAGAAAGTTCTCGGGGCGTCTGCAAAGAAGCGACATTGGTCTTGGATAAGATCCAGATCTTTGACAGTATCTAGAAGTTGCGGTTTCCCACTGTCACCGTATTGATGAGATTAAAGTTGGATTAAAGCTCGACGACTTCGTTAGCGTCTTTGCATATTTCGACATCGAGGAATCACTCGACTGCAGCATGAGATCATATCATGCCATTTTATTAGCCGGGGAAGAGGACGACACGGTGTAAGATCGGGTATAATACCACTATCTAGAGTGGACGAATCTGTGTTTCAAGGACAAAACAAGGCCTTTGCGATAGTAGACCTACTACCTGTTCGTTACCCTCACGAACACCTGGTCTTGGAGCGAATGTGCCGCCAGGGGCAACGGCACTTACCACACACGAGGTGAGCCATTCGGTGCTTTCCAAGCATGTCTAGACACAATCCAATCTTCTCCATTTGCACAAGATGGCTGAACCCCTCCACCTCCAGAATCATACACACGATACCCACAAGCAAAGTCACACTACGGTTAAACCCAACGGTCGGGATCCCGGATCACGCACCGAACTAGCGGTTAGTGTAGCGCGGCGTGGGGTCCAAAAGCTGCGCCAGCACGCGCCTCCGAAGCTTTCCTGCTTGGAAGAAAATCCAGCTGAGCCGTGCGGCGTGCTAACCCCTGCTGGCGTGCCCTGGCCGCGAAGAATGCCGCAACGGGTATGATGCTGCGAGCCAGGTGCACATGTGGGTTTTGACGAGCAGGCTAGACTCGAGTGGATAATGCCTGCGCACTCGATGGGGAACTGCACTGGGTACAGGGGTAAGCGGAGCCCGCGTGTCGTGAGTTCCGATCCTGAAGCGCATGCTTGTTGCCGCCTTGGATCGTCTTTGTCGGGATGGACAGGACTGGGCTGGGACCGGAGTTAGGTTTGTGTGAGCGAGATTGAAGTGGTCGGGATTTTTCTCGGGCACAGGCGGAGGGAGCGTTGTCGGGTCGCTTGTCGCGTATCGCTTGGACTTGCTTGCGCAGGAGGAATTTAGCTTTGCTTTGTGCATGTGGGATACTTCTTACTGTGATTGCGTTGGTGCAGTGTGTGGATAGCAGAGACACACTTTGCTGTGTCCACTGTTCGGAGAACGGCGACTTGAGATACGGCGTAGTCAGGTAGTGGCTCTCGCATATTCGCATAACGTATATCTTCAACAACAGACGTACCTAGGTACCTCGCCGATACTCAGAGTTCGTCCAACATGACCATCTCCGACAACGAGTAGCCTTTTCGACGGCGGATCGGTCCCAAAATGGGAATCCGTCATCCAAGATCTACCACATCGACTCGAAAACACACTAGAACATCATGCACCTTCTTCGCTACACATGTAGTCTAACAAGGACCATAACTCTGTCGGACAGACAGCACCACTTGGGCATACCCAACTGCGACATCAACGCCAACACTATTCCCGGCGCCACACTATCAGGAACCACCTACCAGGCGGGCGTGCGATGAGCGCCGCTATCCTCGGCCACGCTCCGCTATGGTGTAGAGCTAATATACGACTGAGCCACTGACCTTCGCTTCTTCGGATCACGACCGTGTGGCTCAAACTCGCCCGCACTCGCCCGCTAGACGCGTAGCTTGAACTACGACGCCAGATTTAAGTTTCACTTCGATATACTATATCTTCTAGCGAGCGTCGCAGGGATTGGTACACTGGTTCTGTAGAACAGCATTTAGGAAGCATATAGGCCCGATGCAGAAAGCCATGCGTGATGAATCGCGAAATCGACATTGCAGTAGTGTGAACAGACGCGAACGATGGCCTTTAGGTTGTATGCTTGATCTGTGCTAACATGACGAGCGCAGTGTTGAAAGGAGGGGTTGGAACGCAGGTCTGTGATAAGGTTCAAGGGAGTAGTTGGCGAGTTTGCAAAAGATTGACGATCGGGTTCGCAATCGCTATATTCATGCCCTCATGATAGTAGATTCCATTTCACATGCATCCTCGCATGTCTAGTTCAGCTCGTTAAACTCCCTATCTTCAGTCCGTGGTGAGCCAGACGAAGCAGGCCAACGGAATGTAACTGCGGGGTGTGCAGTTACAATTGCATGTGAACGGAGCTAACAATTTCCTGCATGCAATGGTATGTCTGTCACATGGAGTCTCCCAGGACCATCGACAGAAACCACTTCAAGGAATTAGGCCTCGAACTGGCACCCTTCTCCTACATGGACCATGTATGAGTACTGGTCCTGATACGCGGCCCAGCATCCGCCTGGTCAACAGCTGCTTCGCCTGAGTGATTGCTACCTCGCTGGCTCCTTGTATCTTTAGATATGCCTCGACGACCTGTTCGCTCCTTCCTTGGATGGCCGTGCTAGGGCGTGATAGCTGTTGCGCATGATAGGTATGTGTATATTCGGACAACCGACGCCTGCAAAGCGGCAGTCTGTTGTCGTCGTGGAGAACGAGGTTGTAGGTTTGTTATTCATCTGCATGACTTCAGGTCAAGTGCCTGACGGTCTGAACCGCCCATGACCTGGCCACGGCTCAGAAGGTACATCAGGCGCGTTGATGAATTCCCAAAATCCGTATATGAGGCATAGGAAGACAAAAACGACCAAAGCCTGCCCAAACCATTCTGGTAGTGCGCGATGGGTGGATTCGACTTCGCTGCTCGCTATCGAGGAATCATCGGTATACGGTCGGAACGTGCCATAACCCGGGGGTGCACCCGTTAGGCCAACGGCGTCGTCGTAGGAAGGTGGAGGCTCATCATATGGGGGATGTTCGGGAGGCGGCACATGGATGGGTGGATCGTGGTGAGGGTGGTGGTGGTGATGGAGATCAGATGCGAACGTGTCGGCTGGTGGGGCAGATGGCGCATCATGTGAGGCCTGCCACAGTCAGTCATGATAGGCAGAACATGACAATCACGCATGGCTTACCGATCCTGCGTCGTGCATATTGCGCTGGCCCCGGCGGTATCTAGGGCAACTGTAGAGGCTTCATGGTGTTGCAGTCGGGCACTTGGGGTCGCGTGCGGCGCGCGTCATCACGCCGGAGCGAGCATGTGAAACGGGCCGTCAGTGCTCCGTGTCGGAATGCCATGTCTCGTAAACCACCACCTGGGCACCACCAAGAGCAGCATGTCCAGCGCGCTGTCATTGATACCCGGACACATTATTCTCTGCCAGGCACAGCATGTCCGCTGATCCCACTGCTAACCCGCAGGTCTTCTCCCCAACGGCTTCTGGCCGCTCCAGTCCCGTACCACGGTCCGCGCGCACTGCTGTACAAGAGCGTATGTTGTCGCATTGTGCATGCAATCCCAGGTTACTGACTCGGAGAACAGCACTGTATAAAAAAGATAAAAACTTCCGTCGCTATGCCGCCGGAGTCGAACGCGCCCTCGCCCTCTGGGACACTGCACAGCAGGAATGGGCCGACTACATATCTTTCCTGGGCCGGCTGCTGAAGGTCAATCCCGCCATGCTACTGCGACTATGAGACAATGCGCTTATACAAGTTACCCTCCAGGCCCTGCAAGCGCACCCCCCAGAGATACCCGTCATACCACATAGCGATACTGTCGCACTGCGATTAGCGCAGTGCTTGAATCCAACATTGCCCTCGGGCGTTCACCAGAAAGCCCTCGACGTCTATGACTACATCTTCTCCACCATCGGTGTATGCCCGTCTCCCCCAAGTCAGCTTATGCCAAGCTGATCCATGTCCAGAAAGATGCCCTCGCTCGTGACCTCAACCTCTACTTCCCCGGCCTCGCCTCTGTGCTTTCCTTCGCCTCGCTCTCGGTCCGCCCACTCTACCTCTCCGTCTTCGAGAAGCATATACTAAAGCTCGACGGAGCTGCACTTCGCCCGGCCTTGAAGGCCATCATACTGTCAATCCTGCCTGGTCTGGAAGATGAGACAAGCGAGGATTTTGAGCGCATGGTCTCGGCAACAGAGAAGTTGCGGAGCGCAGTGCAGGACAACTCAGACGACATAGTCGAGGCCAAGACTGCGGGTGCTTCATCTCACTTTTGGCAGTGCTTCTTCCTAGCGACCATCACCAACCCATCCAGGAGGCAAGGTGCACTTGCTTTCCTCGTACGACGATTGCCTAAATTCGGACGGCCAGAGAGGCGCAGCTCTCCTCCAGATGTCTCCAGACCTTCTGACGCGCTGTCGGGCGAGGCCGAGGCAGCTACATCCCCCGAGCCAGGTCTCCTCATTCGCTGCTTTGAATCAGGCCTGTCGGACCCTCAGATACTCATCCAGCGAGGATTTCTCGATCTTTTGGTCAGTCATCTGCCTCTCGACTCACCCGTCTTGCAGGAGCGCGTTGGAAAGGGGGATTTGGAGCGACTAGTAGCTGCAGCCGCAGGCGTTGTGTCGCGAAGAGACATGAGCTTGAATCGCCGGCTCTGGGCATGGTTCCTAGGTCCAGAGCCCACTGCGTCTGAAGTAAACGACAGCACCACATCCCCAACAGCAGACAGACACAACGTGTCTGCAGATCCGTCGGCACATCAAGCTGCTTTCTTTTCGCGGTACGGTCTTGAAGCGCTTACCAACAGCGTCCTCAAGATGATCAACCGTCGTAGCACATTACCTTCCGAGCGAGCACGTCCTTTCAGAGTCTGTCTATCTCTCATGGACCGTTGGGAAGTAGGTGGTTTGATTGTACCCGAGATATTCCTGCCAGCGTTACAGAGCGTATATGCGTACAGCGAAACTGCATCCAAGGAACAAGTCGACGAAGTCATGAGAAGTGCGAGTGCATTCTTCGATGGCGTCGATAGCGGCCTCATCTGGGGCAAGCTCATTCATCTCATAACGTCTTCCCTGCAGACGGATGATGACGAAGCACTACAAAAGATGAAGCTGGCCAAGTTTGTTCTGGCCCGATTCAATCTCAAAGAGGAAGACATGCTATTGCATCACATGCCTCTAATGGTACTATCGACACTTGTTGCTTTGAATGAGTCCTCTGGCAAGACCGACAGCTCATCAAAAGACGCACAAGTTGTGAGCCTTGCCCTCGAGATCACAGACTCGCTTGTTCAGATAGTCCCAGATCGGTCATTTCAACGTGATCAAGCAACGGAGCAGCAGCTATTGGCAACTCTCAAAACACCGCGAGCCACAGTGTCCAGGAAGATACGTGCATTCTATGAAGAATCTCAAGGAAGCTTGGATGCAGCTGACCCGCCTTTCGATCCGCCACTGCTTGGTCAGATTGCGCTTCGTGAGGCCTCTTGCATGTTCACCGCATCTATGCAGTCAAACGGTTCCGGTATCACTGCCGAGATGCCTTCCAAAATTCTATCCAATTTGGTCTTCAAAACACAGTGTCTTAAGGCCGTTGAAGACATTGACCTAGTCACTATGCTTGCAAATGTCCTTCAGACATCGGACAAGACCGACACAGATCCTTCATTTCCGCACCTGGGCGCTGTAACAGCCGTCTTACTCGCACTCCAGACCGCACTCCCATCAAGACCTCACATCGCCTCAAGCCAATTACCTGAGCTCATCCACCCCTTGGTTCGATACTTCTGGCGGTACCTTTCGCCAACATCACCCAAATACCATGTCGAAACAGCGCGTTCCTTGTTACAATTACATGCCATTGCACCTGCCAGTCGGATGGTCGAAAGTGCCATCGCTTCGATCATCGTAGAGCAGACCGGCCAAGATTCCGTTTCGAGGAGCTCATCAGATTGTGCCCGACGTTTTGCGACACTGTGGACGCACGTTATGCACGAACTGAATCTGCAGTCAGAAAAGCGTGTTAACATTACTCGCCGACCAAGTGGTAACATTCTACAAGCCTCGTCAACAGCAAGCGACTTCCACTCTGTCTTGACAAGGCCGCTGCTCTTGCTCCTTGACACTCTCGCAGAAGAAGGGTCGGAAACCTCTACGTTCTTGCAAAATTGGCTACCAGATACGCCAAGCTTGAACAGAGTCTTTGAGATCCTTGCAATTCACATCCAATCACTCAACTGTTTGGCAGCTTTAAGCAATTTGGCACCTAATACGACATCCCAGGGACCACCAGCACGTTCCAGAAGAGACGACACAAAGGAATGCCTGTACTACCTCAGGCATGTCTTTAATGTCATCAAGCGGCCATCACATTTCACGTGGGTAACTCTTGCTGAGGTCACTCTGTCCTGGCCAGAACCCTCCTCACCGCGTATCTCCATCCAGGAGTGGCTCACACGTACATGTTTGACGACACTGTCGCTTCAAATCGGCTCATCAGATACAGTTATAGGGCCTCACATACATGAGCTACACCGGTTGTCGGTCTCTATGATATCGCAAATCTATCGAAGTCCATTTGCTGCACCACTTCGAGAGTTGGAACTTGAAGTACCTCTAATGGCAAGGTTAAGATCAGCGAGTCCGCCTTTGCAGAGTCTCTTATTAAGTGCAGAGTTAGCGGCACTGAAACTCCGCCTTACTCGTCCACCAGAACCAACAGCAGAGCCAAAATCTTCGAATCATCCTGCCAATCGGTCGCGCCTTTCACTAGCGATCAACAGAGACTCGGAAGATCAGACACCTGCGCCGATTCCTCCACCTCCACAATTTGTTGAGTGCTTGAAGTTCGGATTCTCCTCCTCTGCCAGTCGCCTAGTCCTTGACGACTGGATTCAGTTCCTTGTTGAAGTCCTACCAATGTTTCCTGATACGATATTCCAAAACCTCCTGCCACTTGTAGAGTGTCTTTGCAAGCAGATCAATCTTACGTTCGAGCAGCTCAAGGTTACGTTCGCAAAGACACAACCCGCACCTACTGTCTCTCCCGAGTCGACTCTGATCTCGCTCATGAACGGATTAGAGCAGATCTTGGCCAAGGCGCACGAGCGTTTGACTACGCAGGAGACGAAAGTGTCTGCCAACAAGTCTCCAGAACAACCCCAGGGTTTCTTCAGCAATGTCGTATCTGGGCTGATTTCCTCTGATGCGAACCAGGCTCGCACTCCGACCGCAAATAGTAGACTCACGGTTTTGCTTTGCTTCCAAGACACTGTTCGCATATGCTTCGCGATATGGTCTTGGGGTGGCTATGGGAATATGCTCGAACTACAAGATCACACGTCAGCGTCATCATTCGCTTACACCTCTTTACGCATGCGCAATCGGGCCCGCCGCACGTTGGAGCATCTCTTCGCTGCGGAAGCTTTGGAGTGTTTGGAGACGTTAGTAGTTCTATGGGCGCATGCGGAAGTTGACGATGTGCGAGGAGCAGCAATTACAGGGCTTCTAAATGTCCTTAATGGCTCGAAGCCAAAGCATACCATCCCAGCGATATTCAACGCTGTATACAGCCGGACGGATCCTGGGGCGTTGGACACTAACCGACTATCAACGTTGACATCTGATCTTACTGACGCTGAACTGGTCGCCTTCCTCGTCGAGTATACGAACTCTCTGGAAGATGACGCCATGGACGAAATCTGGCAGGACTGTACTTTGTTCCTGCGAGATGTGCTCGCAAATCCTCTTCCTCATCGACAGATATTGCCTACATTGCTGGAGTTTACCGCCGTCATAGGGCAGAAGGTTGATAATACCAACTTTGGGGAGCAACGGAAGATGAGAAGGGAGCTTGCTGTGAGTGGCAATGCTTGTTCAACTGAATTGTACTAACTATGAACAGGATATCTTTGCCAGGATCTTGACTGCCATTTTCACAACACGTTCGATGGGCTATCTGCAAGACACGAACCAAGCGGTAAACGAAAAGCCGGCTGCTGTGACAAATGGCAATCGCGCACAGAAGCGAGCAACCGATGTCGTTTCCATTCTGACTACCATCGTACCGAAACTATCGATCATCCTCGTCGAGAATGACCGTGTTGCGAAGGTCGTCTCAGACATATCAGCATCCGTCATCGGACCAACCTTCCGCGCCAAAGCATTCCCTGAAAACGTATCGAGAAATACGTTGGATCTACTCCAAGGCCTGACCAAGATCTCGCCAGGCAACAAACTTCTCAAGAAAGACATCTTTGATGCTTTCAATGACCCCAAATTCTTCAACACACCGCTTCAACTGTTAAGAGAAGCTTGGCTGCCTATACTTGCGCAATGGACGCAATCAGACAAGGAGCGACTGCCTGAGCTACTTGCACGACTGTCTGCGCCAACAACGGCTGGCATCATGTTTGGAGTTGGTGCAACATCTGCGCGGCAGGAAGCCGACCGTAAAACCCAGCTTACTTTACGTCGCATTGCCCTCCTCATCCTTGCGAGTCCCGAAGATGCTTTCACACCAAACATACCACAAGTTCTGGAGAAGGTCGTCGAATTGCTCACCGCCACGCCAGCGTCGTCTCCGTCTTCAGTCACCCGCACAGACGTCATCGTACTACTGCGTGCCATCATCTTGAAGACGTCGCCCGTCCACCTGGCGTCGCTTTGGCCCGTCGTCAATGGCGAGTTAACATCCGGTCTCTCTGCACTCCTACCAGACGCTCCAAACAAGGAGCACTACAACAACGCCGGCATCATTCAGACGTGCAAGCTGTTAGACGAACTCGTCGTACTAGACCCTGACGACTTCCAGCTCATGGAGTGGCTCTTCATCTCCGACACCATCGACGCAGTATACAAGCCGGATACCCCACCAACACTCATGTCTCTTACCGATGAGATCAACGAGGTCCTCACAAGGTCCTCGATAGCACCTCCGGCTCCTGTAACTGCACTGAATGGATCGGATACGGATGAGCCCAGGAGGACGTTATTCTTAGACCCACTTATCGAGGCTCTTGAAAAGGAAGAAGGTGCTGCGGTGTTGGAGATGACCAGGGGAGAGCTGGTGAATCGGTTGGTGAGGCCGTTCTTGGGCAATCTGGCAATGAACGCATTTGAGGCTAGGTATGGGGGTGGAGAAGCGGACTGGCAGGGTATTTGGGAGAGTGTGGTCAGAGACGCGGGGGCTTGAGCTCGATCAAGCTTGCTTTGCTTTCATGGCATGTAGTAGTGTCGTATATTATACAGCTGAAACCATCATGCATTTCATGACCCAAGATGCTCGAACGGTTACACTTCAAAGTCCTCGGTCTACCCAAGTGTCCTGATATCCTTTTGTAGGAGTGGGACAGATATTACGTATATCTGTGTTGTGAGGCTTTGAGAGCTGCTGTAACGTCGACAAGCTTTTAGGCAACGGAGTCGCAACAAACATGCGTCTCTTGGTGTGCAGGTGGTGGCCTTCTCACCCAACCTTCGGGTTTACTTCGTGCAGTATGGCCAGATACAAGACAGCCAGATGGTTGCAGGCATCAAGCTCGACATTGAAGCGCGACCATGGGCGACACCAGCATACTATTCCTTCTGCGCCTTGGTCTCCGGTATAAGTTGGGCCAGCCAGCTAACCAGCCAATCTCGTGGGCAAGGGTACGCGGCGCAGTCAGGCAGAAGTCCGAACTTCCGTGAGTCGAATTCGAGTTCACTCTGAGTCGTCCTCCTCTTCCTCTTGCATAATAGCTTCGCACTGCTCCCTAAGCTCCTGCACGCCAGCAACGCCCTTCCATTTATCCAATATCCTGCTAACCTCTTCCCACTCCTTCTCCGCCTTCTCGTCTTGATCCTGGTCTACCATATCCTGCAGCCGCCGTGGTGTATCCAGAACCCATCTCACAGTATCCTGCTGTCTCCGCTTCTTGTCTACGTCTGACTTATCTTTGTCGTCCTGCTCGACCCGTATGCTTATGCCCAGTCCCTGTTCTTTGGACTGGTGGCTGTCCTGTAACGAGGATGATAAGGATGCGGCTGTCTCGGCGATGTGGGAGATGGCAGGGCCGAGGGTGTGGGTTGTGGGGGCGAGGGGGTCCATGTTTCCGCGCATGCGTCGGATGGTGCTTGTTGCGGAGAGGAGTTTGGAGTAGTTGTCGTAGACGAGAGACTTGCGGTCGCTGTCTAGATTCCTGATCTCTGTTTCAATGTAAGCACTCCAGATATTCGCTTATATGCGTCGAGTGACTGCTTACGAGACACCAAATCTGCTTCGACCTTCAATACGCCTTTCAGTCCCTCTTTGGCAAGTAATGCCTCTACAAAGGCTTCTGCGTTGAAATCCGCAGCATCGAGCTCTGTGAGCGTCTCGTCTTCTTCCGGCCCCAACTGTGTTCTCGAAGATTCTTCGGATATTCTAGCATCTGGCGTGGCGTCGCGGGGCGCGTTCTTGAGGCCGTAGAATTCACGAAGGGCAGCGCGGTTTCGGCGTGCGGCTGGGGGTGGGCGATGCGATGAGCTGCTGTCGATTGAGGTACGAGTCAAGGAGGGGCTGCGGACCGAGGAACTGGCGCGTGGGGAGGCTATCGTCGACATGCCGTGGTACTGTTTGCTATTCTGTTGTCTGCTATGTTGTGAGGTTTAGTGGTTGGATTGCTGGAGCTTGAGCTCCATGTGAAGGGCCGAGGCCACCGTTGGGGAAAGAGCGCCCCACGTCATTCTACGCGTCGCGTCTCCCACATCGCGCCGTCTTATTCGCGAACAAGCAAAACCGCGCATCCTCAAGAAGGGTGCAAGTGATGACCGACATGGCAGCTAATCTCGCAGCCGAGCTAACACAGCACCTACATGCCCGCCATCTCTACCCTACCGCCGCCTGGCTGCAGGGCTTCCTCTCCACAACCCGGCCCAACACGCCGTTGCCCGCCGTCAAGCAGACAGCCCACTTCCGCCTACTAGCTACCGACATAACCGCGTCGCTCAGCCAGCCTGCAGGCTCCGTATTTCCCGACGATGTGCTAAAGGGTACTACAAAATCCCGCATCGTCCCTGGTCCAGTCGTCTGCCAGGTGCTCGACGTCGAAGATATAGGCCACTCGCGCTGGTCGCAGGTCGAATCTATCGAAGCGCAGGAGCGGGGCGAGATGACAAAAGGAAGGGAGATTGTGCGCGTTGTAGAGCAGGAGGATGAGGGCACTGCTGAAGCTGCGGCTCCTGTGCTGAGCAAAGGGCCATTCAAGCTGCTACTGCAAGATGCCAAAGGCCTCAAGATCTACGCCATGGAGCTAAGAGGCATAGATGGGCTCAATACCAACATGGCCATGGGCGTCAAACTCCTCCTGAAGAACTTTGACGTGAGGAGAGGCGTCGTCATGCTTGAGCCCGGCAATGTGCAAGTGCTAGGTGGAAAATTGGAGGCACTAGACAAGGCTTGGAAAGAGGGAAGAAAGGAAAGGCTCATGGCATCTGCCAGGGTGACGGGATAGGCTGAGGGTGCTGGTGTTGTATGTGCTGAACCACTACATAATTTTAACAAAGTATCTATGGGTTGTCGTTTTCCATCTCTTCTTAGATAGAGGCCTGCCGTATGGCAGCGAACGATCAAAACCGAGGCACTTTGTTATGTATCCTTCATGCTCTAATGAAAATAACACCAATTGCTACGTATCTGTTTAGAAGTAGTCTTGTTGATATCAAAGCGTTGGTCTCGATCTTACTAAGCGCTGTCATGCACTGCTCATGCGAATGTCGCGTCATAGAGAGATGTTGAGAAAGACGCGAACATCGGTCATCAGTAGTGGCGGCATCGCTGCTTACTGATGCATGAAGCTACTCGGCTATTTGCTTAAAATCATGACGGAAATATGAGAAGATATCATGCAAAGCTAGACATGATGTTCCCGGAATTGGCTCGGACTTGGGAGGCAGGCGCTGATACATGCGAGCCAGCGCGGTCGTCGTTTAGTGAGTGCTTTTCCGAAGTCTTGCGGACCGGAATTCTGCTAGGGGAGAGGATGGTGAAGTCGATATTCCCGCAAGTGTAATGGTATATGCCGCAATTGAGTCTAAATGAATATGCCTCATTCGAAGGTATACCCAAAGCGGTAACGTTGTAGCGAAGACCCGCGTCGACGTTAAGCTAAACATTGTGGAGGACAAAGCGTGGCTGAGCAAGCTTTGGTCTGCGTGAGGCGTACACGTTTGCAACGCGTTGCGAAGTGAGCTACTTACGCGGGGTTATAGTGATCGTAGACGTGTGGTGGCTGAGGCTGTTGGAAGCGCACGCTGGGGTTAGTACGTAGTCGACTCATACTCTCTCAGTCGACGCGGAGTCGCATTGCAGCATTGCGTTGCTATGGCACCGCAGCATGCATATATGCCACCGCCAGATTCGCGGCGTTGGCGGTCTCCTGATCAGCCTCGTACAGCTTCAGCGGTGAAGTCGACCCGACGGAAACGTGTCGAACCGAGTCGTACCTTGATTGGGCCCATGTAAACCGGACGACTCAAGGGCAGCAAAGGGCTGTGCGTATGTAGATGAAGGTAGACGGTAAACGCAATTCGGTATGCGTAGCGACGGCTGATAGCGCCACGAGATGCACTTTCCTCTTTCGGGATCGTTCGTCCTGGAAGCACGCCCTCACCGGAGCCGGAGTAGTGGAAAAGGGCGGAGCGGAGACGGATGCTATGAACGCACTGTTCACCGTTTTTTGTTTGTGCCTGACAATAAACGCACAGATGCCATAAACTCAATACCTTGGACAGTCGGGCTGTATGAGCGCAAAAGTAATCAAACTGTTCAGCCATCAGGCATGACGACGGTGCAAAGTTGCTGGTCGCAGATTGACTGCCTCGGAGCACGCAATAGCGACGCTCCAGAGAAGCGCATGATCGTGTCATCAAATTATACTGGTTCATGCAGGGTCGTTAGCGGGTTTGTCAGAGAGTATTTTTCAGCATCTCTGACAAAGCCAGCTTGATCTACCAATGGCGCAATTGATGCCCAGGGTGATTGGTACCCTGGGTCATTTCACGATGGTTTGCTTGGGCGCGGGGGTCAGACTGAGCGACAGGTCCGCGTGGCCCGCCCAGTCAGACATCCACGGGTCGCTTGTGACGACGCGGACGAAAGCTGTGAGGGAGCGAAAAGCCGATGTGCTAGGCAGCCGGAAAACCAAGGTCCCAAGGCGTCGGCCGAAGCGACGACTCTATACGACGGTACGAAGGGTGCCGGACGTCAGCCTGTGGCTGAACTGCTGTCGTGAGCCAAACCAACCTCGCGCAATGGAGGGATTGGTGACCCCTTAGGCGAGACGGTGGACACGTTTGACAGGCACAGATTCAGGGCTGACCGCTCTGCCTGTACAGAGGTCCGTGGCTTAGCCCTGACGACAGCGCATCCTGGAACCGCAGGCAGCCAGGCAGCGCAGCTTCGCCCAAGCACCCTCTAGCTCGAACAACGCACCGCGAGGATATTAGCAGGGGAAACGCGAAAAGCGAAGAGCCCAAAAAGAAAAAACCCTGACGGCGCGATGTGGGCGGACGATGAGTGATGCAATGCATCGTGGGTTAGTAAACGCCGACAAGAGCGAGACCCCGATTACCCAGCGCCGTGGCATGTGAGCATGGGCAGACTGTATATCCGCGCAACGTCCGGCGTCCGCTTCGTAACGCCCGTATGTGCATGCGGGCGAAAGTCTCTACGACCGACCGGGCTGTATCGTAAGCCGCGCTAGCACCCCTGCAGTCGTGCCCAGGTGTGAATCATAGTGTGTTAGCTCACCGCATCCGTCCTTGCTCGGCCAAGAGCGGTGGAAACATGCCAATAATTCCGAGCACCCGTTATCCATCCTCCATGCGCCAGCGAAACATAAGAAACACGCCTGTCCTCGCTTCAGATTCCATCATCATCAGCTCACACACCAGTCCACCACTCCTCGGCGAATTACAACATCACTCGACAATCAGAGTCGATCAACATTACATCACACATCTCGGAATCTAACTACGCTCGGATCACCTTCCCTCCATTGGCTGCTGCTTTAAGGTTTGTACCCTCGTTCTCGACAGTCATAAAACCAACCTGACTCACAATTTTTAGGCTCTCATATACTACTGCCTTATACACACCAAACATGCCTTCTTCATCACACCTCCGCATTCAAACTTCCTTCGAGCCCTTTACGGCTGAGACTACCCGCTCCCACTTCATCTCATCACCACCGCAAAAGAAGCAGAAGATGTCTCTCACCCAAACCTACTACATCGCTGCCTCTGCCCGCTCCAAGCTCGGCAAGGAGGCATGCAGGGCCGACCACAACCTCCGCCTTCTCGTTGGCCACGCAAACCTCCTCGACAGCCTTATGGTCGAACTCCAAGATGCCGAACGCCAGCAAGAGCAATGGTTCAACCAGACCATGGCCAAGGCCTCCAAGACTGAAGAGTCCCGACACATCCAATGGGCCGACAGCATCGCTGAGGAGGAAGAGGACGACGACTCGGAATCAGACTCCGAGTCCGAGAACGAGGACGACTTCGACATGATCGCACTCCCTCGCCGCATCGCTCAATCACCGGTTCAGATCAGCACAATGGAGGTGGACGAGGATGAGGACGACGAGGAGGAGTTCTACGACGACATGGAGGACGACTCAGAACTGGCTCTTACCCGGGTACCATCGCAATTACAATCACCACCCGAGCTCACCTACGAGGAAGAGTCCGACGACGAGTCTCCACCCACATCGCCCCCGCAAGCGTCCTTCAACTTCACCGAGAAGGAAGCCATGCTCACAACAACTTTCTACGACGCCAAACCACAATCAGAAAACATCGAAGACCATCCGCTATTCATGGACACCACCGCTCCGCTCATCTCAAGTTATTAGGCCAGCACACCACCATGTTCCGACCTTTTGATTTTTGATCCAGCGTTTTCAGCGAGCGAGTCCTTTACAGCATAGCGTAGCATTTTCGAGCATTATATCCTCTGTTTTCTTTTATTGGCATATACCGCAGGGCGGTCGGGATCTTCACGCAGGATCTCACGAACAACTCTACTCAGAAATTATTGGATGGATACGGGATAGGAGGATTTGGGATATTGGTCTCGAGCGGTTCGACGTCTCCCGAAGGCAGTGGTCGAGACTCCCGCCATAGCTAGAAATTTCAATGATGATCATTACACCCACAAAAACAATCTCCACGCTTTTCTCAGGTGATGCGCTGCTATCGCTACAGGCTGCATGCTAATCGAACCTTAGCAGGTCACAGGTACACTCCCCATGCATGACTGATGAACTGTCAACAGCACACGACACAGCAACAGACCCCACGCATTACAGTTTCCTGTCAACATGCCCAGTCACACATTTGGTGCTGGGAAATTCCTAGGGTTGACCGACTTTTGGCCAGTGCGTCAGACCCTGGCCCCTCGCATGCATCCCGCATAGGGCGGGCACTTCGCATCGCGGACGCGGCTGCTTTTCGCCGAGCGCGCCTTGCATGGCTGAGCGATCTGTCGTCGCAACGCTTGCCTGGTGAAAGTGCACTTCCGGTCAATCACCTTCGTGTCCCCGCATACACAGAGCAGGCGTTGCGAGCTTGATTGCGTACACCGATCGCACCGCCCCACGCACCGCCGAGTGACCATCTGCGTCTGCCTGGGAAGATCTGGTGTGTATGCAAGGCATGCAGCCGCAAGCAGCCGGGTCAACTCGGCGTTTGGTTCTGCCCACGTCCGAAAAGTGTGCGCAGGCAGACAGGCTGCTCGGGGTTTGAATGTATCCGATCGGACACAACAGGAGCTCGCGTACGACGGTCACGTTTGGTTCCGCTCGGGCGAAACGCGGACACATGAGCCAGACTCGAGCGGATCAGCTGGAAGCAGATTATCCGTTGCACGCAGATATGCATCCTCTATTCGCACTCGCATCTTGACGCACTTGACAGCTGTAGGATGAGCGGTCTATGGCAATCTGTTGCGAAACCCACTCGTCGAGGGCTTCTGGACCGCAAAAGCTTTGATCTGAGCAAGGTCTCCCGTCTCCACACTGTCAGAAGTTGAAGACGGAAGTTACAGCGTCGATCTCTCCTTTTCCCCACGCTCCACTGCTGTCGCGGCGATACCGGCACTGACCCTCCACGATGCTCGTCTCGAAACGCTACCATGGCACGAGAGATGATCAAATCTCATATCAGACTCGGTACCAAACATCGAGTCAAAACATGTCCATGCCCGCAATCTCGAGGTTTCAACATCTCGTTTCGACATGGCGGTGGACGAAACGATTCATACAGCTAATCTTCTCATAGCCATCGTCGATTTTGCTTTTACTAGAGACGGACTGCCTCAGTCACACCCGCTAGCTGATGCTGCGCTGTGGTTCGCGAGGCCTAGTGAAACAGGTACGAATCTAGCTTGCGCGTAGCCCGCTCTACGCAATCCGCTTGAATGAAGCGAAACCCTGTTTCCAAGTTACGGAGGTTTCTTGCGATAACGTGTCATCTCGAACATTGCTGAGCTGGCATGCCAACTCAACTCCTTGGATGTTTCTGGGCCGCGTCGTGCCTAGCAACGCCTCACGTCCCAAACATGCTGCCCTGTTCCTGAACGTTCTCCCATCCAGGGAAGTCGGGGCTCAAACAGGGAAATGGGGCGCGCCTTAGGCAGCCACGATCTGACGATCTGATCATCCACGCCAACATCGTCCGCGGTTACGCCGTGGTGGCTGCGCAACCAAGTAACACAATACTGTCACTGAAACCTACCTTGGTAGCTATCATCAACAGTGTCGCTGATGTCATGCGCACGACCTGGACCCCATACAACTTGGACCCTATGCTGTGTGCATCTCACTCAGCACGATATGCTGGTCATCGTTTGACAATGGTGACAGAACGGTGAGTGAGTGAGGCTTTAGATGATCGTCAATAGTTCACCAATAAGAGTGAACCATGCTGCGATGTTGATCATCCGGGGCGGAGCGGACGTATGTAGAAAGCCGGCGATAAGATAAGATAGATTGAGCCACATCATCAGCCACGTGCATGATTTCGCGAGCGGTAGTCACCTCCGTATTTCCCCCTCTCCCACGAGTTGCGATAACCGTTGCTCTTCTTCCGAGGTTGCTTGCATCATCAATCCCAAATCGAGTTCTGGACTCATCCGCTTCGATAAGCTGGTTCACATGATGACGCTGTCAACGGTCAGGGCGGAACCAGGGTCTATGACATAGTCATGTCAAGCCGGACTCCTCGGACGCGCTCTCCTCGCGCGCCGGGGAGCGGAATCTTATCTTTCCATCTCGACGGATCGACGGCCTTACCGGATACAGTACACAGCATGCCGATCATCCTCGTCACGACAGCAACGGCTTCCGCGCGTTGCCAAGCACTCCGTCGTACTTCGTATCTTTGTCCCAGATTGCAAACGCAAACCTCTCTCACACAATTTCGAGATTTCGAAACAGAGTCTTCAACGGCCAAGTTGCCCGTCGGCTAACGCTTCCCTTCTCAGCGCACGCAACGTATCCAGAAGCGGACGTACGTCCGGATCCGCTCGAGAACCTCGCGCCGACCCGCACCGAGGCAGCACATGTTGTGCAGGAAGCTTCTAGCAGCTAGCACGGAACAAAAGAGCCCTGGAGTCGTTTGGGCAAACTCAACGGCCACAGGAAGAAAATTTGACGGAAAGAAATGCCATGGCAGATGGCGACTACCATCCAGGTACATCCCAGCTCCCGAGGTCAACGCGTTCCCCTCATACCAGCACGTGTTCTGTGAGTTTGCCCATGGAGAATTTTCTGCCTAGTATGCCCGGTACACCAGCACCAGTGGACAAGGAAATTCTTACACAAATCTACGAAGATCCACGAAGGAAAACTTTTTTTCGTGTGTGCGAGTACCGAAACCTGCACTTAGCGTACTGTGTAGGTGTCACGCCATGGTCGGGGCTAGCACCTCGGGAGGCTGGTACCTGGATGTTAGTCTCGTCCGAGCCTCGGGTGGTGTACACCGCATCATCGTGACATTTCTGCGTTGGTGTTGAGGCGCGTGCATGCCGTGGTGTGGGTCGGTCTGCGGTAGCATGTGCCGCGGCAATGCAAAGGTAAGTAGGTAGTACGCGCACAATACGCTTGGGGAAATTTGGATACGCAGCCCGGTTTCCCGTTACTGCTGTAAAGCGGCGCGGGATTCAGGGTCTTGCAGAAGTTTCTTCTAGCAGCTTATTCATACTTTCGTATTCTTCTCGAATGGTCGGTAGTATGGTGTGGTACGCTTCGGCTTTACCGACATGAAGCCACTGTGGCGCCTTGATCAGGATAAGGCGTTGTTGAGGTCAAGCTCAGCTAGTCTTCACGGCAAACACCGTTTTCAGGAGACTATTTCGAGCTGAAGAGTGAAGATTAGCATTGCCTGCTTGGAGAATAGTCTTCCAACCTGCTTTTGAGCCAATTTCTAGCGGAATCGAATGTTTCAGGTACGCGCAGGTTCCGGGAACATATTTGATATGATGGAAGTTATGAACCAACGCTGCCAATTTGATCACTATATCTTGTTTATCTGGCATAAAGTTGAAGACTATATTGCCCTACGAATACCTCTCTTTCTGACACATGCTGCGTTAACCGGTCTGCTAATAGATCATGCGCATACTGTATGATGCCTATATATATAGTCTTATAAAGGCTAGCAGTGGCTCATGAACAATCTGATTCAGGTTATCTGGAAATCGGTATGCAGTGAAGACGAAGTCTTGGGCAAGACCGACGTTGTCACTTGTACAGCGGGCCTTCTCACCACACCTGTGCACCTACCGGATAGAATAACGATGGTAGGATTTGATGCTAGTGTACAATGATTTCGTGACAGCACACATATTCGAAATTGTGTTCTCGAGATATTGGTCAGACGATGGGCTTGCACTTTTAGTATGCTAATTTACAGCGACGTACATTAGGCAGAGAAGAATGGTCTTGGCCTAGAACACTCGCACATCAAGACATGCGTATGCGATGACATGTTGAAACACAAACTCCGCAATTGTTGTCACGAAGCGAAGTGATTGTGATCAGATATGTGGCTCAGGTGGCGCGTCAAGCATTTTCAAAGAAGCCGCAGCATGGCTTCGCAATATCATCTCTGAAACAGTATTTTATTGCAACTGATAAGAAACTAGCTACGACACGAAGAAACAGTACAATGATATCTCCGGCTCCAGCTTGTCAGAGGAAAAGAAGGTAACAAGCTTGCCCCTATACCCCATTTCGAGCGCGTGGAATAACAACGTGGGTGAGCTATGTAGGTCTTGGATGCTAAACTCAAGACACTAAAATGGTATACAAGTCTTCTTCCGTCGAAGTAAATACAATCGATGCATCAATCAATCACGCCCACTTATCCCATGGTGCCGGTTCCCGTCTATTCATGAGTCTCCGAAATTCGTAGTCTATCCTGGCCTGAGTCATCCCCGGTGGTTCAGGGCGATCGTCGTATAAATCGCTCTCAGACATATCGTCCCATGTACGAAGGCATCTTTCGCATCCGCATTCGCTGCCGTTGCTGTAGTTTCTGCAATACAGGTCGTCGCTTTCATGACTCCATTCTTCTTCGCTGCCGGTGTGTTCTTCGTCTTCTTCTTCGTCGTCTTCTTCATCTTCTTCAGAGTCTGATTCTTCAGTGGCGTCGCTTCCCGAGTCATGTTCATCGGTGTCCTCTTGTATACAGGACATCATTAGCCTTCCCGGTTTCATCAGCCTTCCCACCTGGCCCATGAGGAATGTAGTATTCCATTCCATCCTCGCATACCCATTACCCAAGAACCATATTTTCAGATCGCTCCCAGTGTACCTTAGGCTCACGATCACGGGGTCTAAGCTTGCATATTCTGGTCTCTCAAAGGGATAACTCGTAGCTATACCAGGTGAGGCGCTTTGCTTCATCCAGAATTGATCCACCACCATTTGCTGCTTTGTGGTCTTCAAACCCGGTGCTTTTTTCTGGAATACGAGCATTCGTTCATCCTCGGGATTAATCCAGCAGTGGTCCGGGCCAATGTATTGCTCCCAATACTCGCGGCAGGCTACGTGCCATTTCGTGTTGCCAAGGCTCCCAATGGGTATCTGCTCGCCGGCCTCCAGACGTGGGGTGACCTGCTCCAGCCATTTGTCTACCTCCGCTTCGAGTTGTATGTCTTCTTCCAGGATCTTTGTCTTGAACGCATCGTGTGCTCTGTCGTCGTGGGGAGATGTACAGAGCTGTAAATATTGTTGATCGCGCACCCTGCCACTCGTATGTCTTGATGGATCCTTGATGGGGAGGTTGAAATCTTTGAAATGCAAAGTATTGGTACGCTTGTCAGTGGCTGCTGTTGTGCCATGTTGGTCGTCGTGTGGCCGCTTCCTCTTTAGGCGCCCAGGGTCGTTCGCAGGCTTGCAGGAGGACGTTAAGTGAGGCTCTGTCATATCTGGAGAGCGGACGGAAGAGATGGTAGTTTGAGTGAATGAGTGTTTGATGATGGTCTGCGAGCCATAGATAGCTTGTCTTGAAGCTTGGACGACGTTCCTGACCGCTAATTAGTCAGTACAGAATAGCCGATAACAGTAACCCTCGGAGCGACAACACAGACAACCAACACAACACATTTGATAGTTTGCCTATCGCGCCGACAATATTAAATGGGCTTCAGTATGGGTGCTCATGCCAAACAGAATGTGTACAACGGATTACTAGCACACAACAACGTCGCTATCACCTTGCACATAAAGGCACACAGTCACAACGCACAACTAAATATTGGAGGCGTATTCTAACAACGAATTGGAAAATATCTACGTGCACACTAGTACTGGAAATGTGTAGCAATACAGCCCATCCTACCACTCAACTCGATCTTTTTTGAAGTATTGCTTAACAAGCAAGAGTCTACAAGGAACTCTCACCCTCCTTCAGCGAGGTAGATTCATCAACCTTCTTCTCTTCAGTGGAAACACCGACGGGCTTGTCCTGAGATTGCTTTTGTTCTAAAGGTGCACCCTTCACATCAGCGTCGTTGTCTAGGTCCGGACCAGAACCAGGGAAGGCACCAGGCGCATCGGTAGAGCCGGGTGCAGTCTTGGAGACCAAGGGTTCTTCTGGCGAGAGGGCGGCTGATACCTTGGAAGCGACGGATCCAAACGCTTCCGACACTTGAGAAGTGGCCTGCTCGAGAGTCGATGGGACTTTGTCCTTACCCGCTTCGGTCGCGGAAGCAGGTTCACTCCCCTCCTTTGACGTAGTCGGTGCAAGCTCGGGCTCTTTTGGCTCTGCTGCAACATTCCGATCCGCTTCACCCTCAGTGAGAGTAGGTTCGGCTGGCTTGATCGAAGCACTGAGTGACTGCTGAATCTGGGCTGCCATCTTCGCAGCAGGCACCTCGAGATTACCATCCTGTCCAAAACTCCAGACGTGTGTCACAGGACCGAAGCTCAACGACTGCCTTGGTACAGCAACTTCAGCAGTAACAGTAGCGGCAGCAGCGGGTGACGGAGATGCAGCAGGCTTCCTCCGTTGCGGACCCTTGGCCCTACCCTTGCGAGCATCTGGAAGTGGTGCTGTTTCTCTTTGCGCCTCTTCTTCTTCCTCGGGTTCACGGACCTTAGGCGGTGGATGAGGGCCAACTCCAAGTTTGCTGTTGAGGTCTTTCAGGAAACCAGCCTGGAGGGCCGCAATCTTCGAGCCAGCAGGTCGGGCGGGAACGGGCGGTTTCGCCTTCGTCTGGGGAGAGTCGTTCTCGCCAGTCTGCGAGTCGACAGTTGGAACCTTCTCCGCAGAGCCAGTAGATGGCTTGCTTGGGCGTGCAGGTATCTGTGGCTTCGGTCGGTCTGGGATAATGGGTGCTTTCTTGTCATCGGCAGATGGTTCCCTCTTGGCTGGTCGTGCTGGAATACTGGGGCGAGCCGGCACCGGGGGCTTTTGGTCGATTGGGGAGTCGTCGGCATACTCATTCGTATCCTCCATCTGAGGTGTGCTAACAGTAGTCTCGTATAATCCGTGGGATGGCGCATCCTCCCAAATATCTTGACTTGGGAAGCGTTGCTGCATTCCAGGGCGGCCCATGGTCTCGTCACGTACTTTTCCGAGGACCTTGTTGTCTGCGGCGAACTGTCTAGTGTGGTCGGGGAGGAAAGACTTCTGGTCTTCCTTGTTGATCTGAGTCTTACGCTGCTCCTCGGTGTTCGGGTCTTCAAAGACCTTCGCAGGACTCACGCTATCGTTACCACCAGCAGTCTTTGGCTCTTCTGGCTCTTGAGGAGTATCCACAGTAGTTTCGAGCTGTAAGCTGCCAGGGGTATCCTCCCAGACATCTTGACTAGGGAAGTGGTGTCGGGCGACACTGGGACGCTTGAGCTTGTCGACCTGAGATTTGGGCTTCTTGGTGTCCTCCTCATCCTCCGGAAACAGGGGCTCATACTCCTTGTGCGACTCTAGTGGAGTACTGCCACGATCGTATTGTGCTGGGCTGGGAATCACACGTTGCTGCTGCGTGCTGTTGTTACGACTCGAGCTCCTGCTGTGCGTGCGCGGCTTTGTGACATATTGCGGATTGCCATCTTCATTGAGCGTGTATTCGTTGCCATGGCGCTCCATTTCAGGCGATACAGCAGGCTGTCTCCATTCGGCGTCTGGGTGTTTCTTCAGCTCATCGGAAGCTAGAATGGGCGTGCCATATCCGCGCTCAGTAACCCATCCACCTTTCTCAGCTGTGTTTCCGCCCTCCGGGCCAAGGTCTTCGGTTGGTGGGTCGTAGCCTCCGCCGTGAACCTTGCTGGAGCGATGCGCAGGAGGGTCGATGTGGATGACCTCGCCTTTGTCATTGACCTCTTGGCCAGCTTCGTTACGTAGGGGTGAGTCGACGTAGCCGCCCTTGATCGAAGCAGGGCGACCCGATGATTGTGGTCGAGGAGAGGCCATGCGCGAAGCATATTCCTCTGTGGCCCTGTAGCCAATCTGTTCGTCAGGTGTACTGACTGCATCCCGACTCGTGCCTGTAAAGCATGATCAGCAACAGCTGATGAATAATGACGCTGCAATCAACTTACCCATTCCAACATCCTGAGCCCTAGTGTGTACCAGCTTGTCGAGGTTATCGGCACGCCAGTGGTAATCCTTCCTGTTCTCCTGGATGTGAGGCCCGTACTCGCCGGCCTTCTCGCGCTTCAGATCGTCCGGGTGCTTTTCGTACCACTTTTGCTCAAAGTCGTCTGTTGAGATCTTGCCGTGGCCGTGCATGCCGTAGCTGCCAGGAGGGCCATGGAAGATTTCACGGCCACTCTTGGTGCGCCCGTGATGGCGACCACCGGCCTTCTGGTGGAAACCTATTCCTTGAGCTCCGGGCTGTTGCGCATAGGGCGAAGGGCTGGGTGCTTGAACGTCTCCAGCATTTCGGAACATGGGTACCTGAACACCAATTTCAGGAATGCCATGTTCGTCCTTGTCATTGTAGAGCGAGCTGGGGCGCGATCCAGCGGAAGATCCTGAACGTCCAGTCTTGGCCTGAGAGACCCTATCGTCGACGGACAGCTGCGAGCCGACGCCAGCAGCGAGCGCTGTCTGTGAATCGGTCCGCGTCACCGCCTGGATCCTACTTTTGGCAGTCGAGCTTGGGACCGAGGCTGTAGGAGCATGCAGAGGCAAGTCTCCTGCCACGTTCTTCATATGTTGTGGAGAGCCGCCCTGGTTCTCCGGTGTGAGAGTCTTTGACAGATCCTCGAAGCTGGCGTATTCATTGCCTTCTTCTCCGAGGGAGGGCATGGACACGCTCGGTGGGCGGGAGGGCAGATCGGTGCTAAGGCGACCGCCCTCTCTAGGCGGTCCACCATGTACGTAGGTCGGGTCGTTGAGCGGGGAGCGGGCGTATCTGTCTCCCGCGGGAGAGACGGAGCGTTCGACACCGCGCTTCGGGCGTGGAGGAATCTTGGGGACATCCATATGGGTACCCTGCGCAGGAGAAGAGCTGTTCTGGGCCCGCGCTGGGCGTGGAGGTATTGTTGGTGGAGCACTCATTGCTTCTGTGTCGGTTGCTCGGCGGGGATGTGGGGTGTAGGTGTGGTAGAAACTACAAGTCGTTCAATGTCAGTGACAGGTCCCGGCCATTGAATGATGGAGATGTGCAGCGCGAGCGAGCTGAGAAAAGTGCTCAGGTCTGGCTCGGGCAGTTTCCTGCACGTCAGGCCAATAAGCGCGGCTGCGACTTGAGAGCCCAATGATGCTGTACAAAGCGGATGTGCTGTACTGACCTCGGAATCCGCAATTGAAGTGGAGACTAGAAGTGAGGCTGGCAAGAGGGGCAGATAGCTTGGTCGGATACAGCCAAAATGGCGCAAATGAATCGGTCCTGGAGCTGGGACGGGGCACTTATGTAGCAGAGAGCTCCAGGGCCTGCGACCCGCATTATGGCGTATGGGCCTGCACGCGGCCATCATCGTCACCCCCACAACCTGCATAGGTACCTACCACACGTTGTTTGACTGCTTTCTTCCATGGTCCAGTAGTCGTTGCCACACATGCAATTGTTGTAGTGGAGATGTTTGACACGTCCACGTCCACTTCGCTGTTGACAGATGCATTGAATCCATGTCCCACTTGCTCGCTGACGCTATCCTAGATTGGGGACTATGCGACCGCATCAACGTGTTTCGCAGCCTGGGACTTCCAACATTGATCAAGAGTCGCACAAGTCAAATTGCAAAGCTCAGCACATCACATGTGCATTGTTTGACTTACATCCATCAGCTGCGCTTGGTGTGGCAGGGTGGCAGGATCTTCAACGCCTCGCAAGCTCCGGCACGCTAGCGTTCCCCGCGCCGAATAAGTGTGGTTCCTGGCGAGATTCTGGCAGCCAGTTATCGTCATCCTAAAAGCGAGCAGATGCCAGGCCAAGTTTGGCGTTTCCGCTGTCGTGGTCTGACACTGCTTGTGCTTGTCACAGCTTTTCTAGCAGCGATAGAATCGCATTCGAATGGTTGCTGAGCAGACAAGTGCTGCACCCTACAGAATGTACGCTTGAGATAATGACACCCATAGCTTCTAGAACATCGTCATAGGGACTCATGTGGGTCCTGCGCTCGTCTCTATCGATCAATTTCTGTGTAGAATTACGTAGATGCCCCCACACAGCAAGATGACATCGTACACGACAAATGCACAATTGTCACGGGAACGCGATGAGTACGGAGAAAGCATGTCGCATTGAACCGCCTAGCAGTTTGGCCAAGCGCTTCCATATCCAAGAGGCTCTCTTACAAAACACGGCCCCAGAACGCCCAGCTGCTGAATGATGCTACAAAGAAGTCAAATCATCTCCTCTAATCGCTTTCCAATCGGCTAAGCTCATCATCTCCGTCCTTGTGATATCAACCGGCTCCTCCGTCGGCCCTTCTTTCTATACGCGTGTCGTTCGTTCGGAATCGTCGCACATGGCTGTTGCTCGTTGCCTAGTTCTGCCTCCACTTTATATGATCATCTGTGCGACTCCCTGTCCACCGAGCGTCTTGCTGCCCTGGAATTGCTGGCCCTTGAAACCGGCAAGCGCATAGAAGACGGCTGCGAGCAGAAGGAAGACGGCCGCGACGATCAGACTTGTAGCCCGGGCAGCGATGCTGGCCCATTGTATGGCGCTCATCGCCGCGTAGATGGCCGCGCGCATGTAGTTGGAGCTGAATTTGCGAATAAAGGTATCGAACTTGGGTGAAGTCGGGCAGATGCGGAGGAGCAGCGGTATTTCGATGAAGATAATGATGAAGGAGCACACTCTGCGAACTGATTAGCCATATTCCCAGCGAAGATATGGGCGCGGAGAACGTACAAGCACACGATACTAAACGCGATGACCCAGTTGGCGTTGAAGATGTTGGCGATGCCCAGCGCAAAGCAGAGGACTATACACAGTACTCCGGTCCTGCCGAAGAGTTAGTATGACATGCTGCGAGCCGTGGGCATATGCATAGCAGCTGGCGTGACTGACCATTGTCCGTAGATACCTGCAAAGATGCCAAGTCAGCAACAAGTTACAGGTCCAGCAGCGGGTGTCTTACTGAAATTCCTCGACTTGAATTCTTCTGCGAGCGTCATCTTCGCGGTGTGATTGACTGCGGTATGCTTCTAGCTTTTCGAGGTTATGCGCAAGGTGGTGGTTTGGCGATGTGTAGATTGCGGTTCCGGTAGCTTTGTTGCTGGCGCGGGCTGAGTGAAGCTCTGGCACAAAGTATCAGGCGAGGTTTGATATCCTTTGTTGAAATGCCGTGCGCCGCGTTGGTGTACGTTGCGCTGCGTAATGTGATTGTGGCTGTGCAGTGAATCGGATTGGGTCGAGTGAATGTTGGTCGGTGCCTGGCGTTGCGATGGCAATGGCTGCGTTGCGTGCTTCTTGGTAGCTCAGCCCTCGGTCGGATCGCGGCTTCCACGTCTACGTAAACTACGCGCTAGTGCTTGCCGAAACCGTCTTGGGCCGGCACTCTGCGCCTGAGAACTCGGACCTGCACCTTCAGTTTCAGAACATTGTGTATGGCCGCGACTGCCTCACCTTGGGATGACTGGAATTTGGAAAGCGAAGGAATCATGGACGCCTCTCGTGCTTGCGTCTGCCGCGCTCGGGCTGGCGCTTTACTACCTACATGCCCAGCAAACAGCCACTTTGACAACTGCGGACCCTGCGCAGGTGAATACAGAACCGTGCCAAGACGACGAAGCGATTCACGTACCAGACGCCATGGATCCGAAGGAGAGAGCGTATCATGAGGGCTTCATGCGCGAGGCTATTGCCATGGTGAGCCACGTCCTTCACTTTGTACATATTCAGCTATCTGCTGAGTTTACTCCATGTTTGATCCCTATGCTGACTCATCATCACTGCAGGCTGAACTTGCACTCAAGAGCGATGAGACCCCCGTCGGCTGTGTCTTCGTCAAGGACGGCGAGGTCATTGGACGAGGCATGAACGAGACAAATCGGACCCTGAACGGTACCCGCCACGCCGAGTTCGTCGCCATCGCTGGCATCTTGTCAAAGCACCCCATCAGCATCCTCAACGAGACAGACCTCTATGTCACCGTTGAGCCATGCGTCATGTGCGCGTCCATGCTGCGCCAGTACGGCATCCGAGCCGTCTACTTCGGATGCTGGAACGAGCGTTTTGGTGGCACCGGAGGTGTTCTGAACATTCACTCTGAGTACGTATCCTTCTTTCCCCACAAATACATGCATTGCAAGTACTGACTTCAACAGTGCTAGCGTCGACAAGCCCTATCCAGTCACCGGCGGCATCTTCCGAGAGGAAGCCATCATGTTGCTCCGGAAATTCTACGTCCAAGAGAACGAAAAGGCCCCCGAGCCCAAACAGAAGAAGACGAGGGAGCTGAAGACAGAGATCCTGCCCATGGACGTTCATCAGCCCAAGTCGACCCCATCACCTGCTATTCGTGCTCCGGCTAATGCGACCTCGACCGGATCCATCCCGACACTGTCTTCTTTGAGCGCATCCGCCGCCGCTGCAGCTGTCGCGGTCCCCAAGACTGTGTTTCCCACGCCCGGCCAGGCTCGACCCAGCTCTGCCAGCACAGCTCTTGCTTGAAGCACTTACGATAATGCATACTTATACCCAACCATAGACGCTAGGATGAAGGAGTGAAACCGAATGTATAATACCTTATGACTTTTTACCTCAATAAATACTTGTTGTTCACCGAGACACGTAACTGATTTGAGATGGCTGAGAGTACAATACCTGCATCGTGATTTCGAAAGGAAGCAGAAACGGCAATAGATGGTCGGTACTGAGTTTGGTATTGAAACGGGATCGGGGAGGCTTTTATCCACCTGTATCTTATTTCTCTCCTCCACCACCTGCAACCAACTGCACTACCATGAAGAGAGCAATGGCCCACCAGTATCTGTATAATAATCAGCAAAACCTCTAATAATGAACCTTGTCCCCCTACGTACTTTTGCAAGAAGGTCTTCTCCGGCTCTTTTCCGTCGAGCTTCCCCTCCGCATTGAGCACGATGGGCTTGTTCAAGACCGGCTTTGGCCCAACATTCCTCTTCCTTATCTCCACCTCCACTTCATCTTCGCTGCCTTTTGCGCTTGTTCCGAATCCAATATGGAAAGGCTCCCCCTTCTCATCAACGTGAATGATGAACTTCTTGTGGTATTGGTCGGAGAAACTGGCCGCTGACGTGACAATGCCTCGCCATGAGCCAGATTTAGGGTCGGTGAGGCCAACGCGAAGAAGGTGATCAGAGGCGTAGGAGCCTGTGGGTGGTGTGAAGGAGGCTAAAGTGCCAACGGGTTGGTCTGCGTCGTATTCGATCTGCGCAAGCGGAATCGGCGAGGGGATGACGGCGCTGTCCCCTGAGGCTGGAACGGAGGAGACGTAAAGCGTGACCGACGATGCGACCGCAAATGGCAGCAGTAGAAGTCTTGACAGTAGCATCTTGGCGCGATGGTACGGTCCGTTGCTATCTGTACCAATGCAATGGTGTTGGTAACGGGAGCTGGGGCTAGCCACCCGAGAGCAACGGCGAATTGTATCACCGATGGACATTCACTCAAGCGAGCCGTGCTTCCACAACCCCTCATTCTCAAACCATATCTCCTGAGACTTACATACGGTAAAATAATCCTGCAACTCCGCTTGATCCGAAATCGCACCGATAGCCATGATCAGCCGTGATCCAAGACCTCAACTTGCTTTGCGTGGCGTTCTGACCATCCAACACTGGCCCAACAGCATTCGGTATGCCTGAAAAGGTGGATCCGGCGCTCACGATGCCCACAATTCTCAGTCTGATCTGTGAGCAGATCGACGCTCAGGCTCGAGACGACCCTGACGACTGGTAGCCCGATTGCACAAAGGCTGGGGTTGCTGCCCCACCCCCACCATACTAGAGCTCCCCAGAGCTCTTATGAGCTCATCCCGCATTGACAGCTGTATTGTAACTCAACATTATTTCTCGCGTCCTCGGGCTTTCAATTAGCTTTTCTTCAATTCAAAATACCACACTTCTCTCACCTTCCCATACTCATACGCAGCAATGTCGATTCCTTTCCGCCAGACCCAGCGCAAGCAGTCGCGTCAACTGTCAACAGATCCCCGCAATGAGCTCCACCCTCAAGTCGACCACTACATCGGTATCGATGTTGGTACCGGTAGTGCTAGAGCCTGTATCATGAACGATCAGGGAGACATTGTTGGACTGGCCTCAGAGAACATTGGCCTATGGCAACCACAGACTGGCTACTATGTACTTGACCCGCAACAGGTACATTGCGAGAGCCAAAGCTAAAGCGAACCTAGGAACAATCCACAACAGACATCTGGCGATGCATCTGCTCCTCAGTCCGCCGAGCCATGGATCAGCACAACATCGACTCAAGCACTATCCGTGGTATCGGTTTCGATGCGACCTGCTCGCTTGCAGTATTCAGAGACGACACAGATGAGCCTGTCGCCGTCACTGGACCAAACTTTGACAACAAGGACGGCAACGACCGCAACGTCATTCTGTGGCTCGACCACCGACCTGTTGAGGAAACAAACAAGATCAACGCCACCAAGCACAACCTGCTTCGCTACGTCGGAGGCAAGATGTCCATCGAGATGGAGATCCCCAAGGTATTGTGGCTGAAGAACAACATGCCGAAGGAGCTATTCGATCGTTGCAAGTTCTACGATCTGACCGATGCTCTCACACATCTGGCTACCGGCAGTGAGAGCAGAAGCTACTGCAGTGTGGTCTGCAAGCAGGGATTTGTACCTGTTGGAGTCGATGGTAGTGTCAAAGGCTGGCAGGAAGACTTCCTCAAGGAGATCGGCCTCGAAGATCTATGCGAAGACAACTTCAAGCGCATGGGAGGCGTTGACAATGTGGTTTGTCCTTCGCTACTATTCTCGACGGTCCCGGCTAACAAGCACACAGAACGGACGCTACCTCACTGCGGGCGAGCTCGTCGGCACACTCAGCGAGAAGGCGGCACAGGAGATGGGTCTGCAACCCGGTATTGCAGTCGGAAGTGGAGTCATCGACGCCTACGCTGGCTGGATCGGTACCGTTGGCGCCAAAGTCAAGCTCGATGGGGATACTCTTGACATGGACCAGCCCAAGAACGATGTTTCGCAAGCCTTCACGCGTCTCGCAGCCGTAGCTGGAACATCGACCTGCCACCTTGCCATGTCACGCGAGCCCGTCTTCGTCGACGGTGTCTGGGGTCCATACCGAGACGTCCTTTTACCAGACTACTGGATGGCAGAAGGAGGACAAAGTGCGACAGGTGAACTACTCAAGCATGTTATTGAGACACACCCAGCCTTCAACGAAGCCGTGTCCGTCGCTGAAACGTACAACACCAACATCTACGACTACCTCAACGAACATCTCCGCGAGATGGCAGACGCGGAGAAAGCCCCACACATTGCCTGGCTTGGACGTCACTTCTTCTTCTATGGTGACCTCTTCGGCAACCGCTCCCCTATCGCCGACCCCAACATGAAGGGATCTGTCATCGGTCTGAGCTCCGACAAGAGCCTCGACGGCCTGGCACTATACTACTACGCGACCATGGAGTTCATTGCCCTTCAGACACACCAGATTGTTTCTGCGATGAACGCCTCCGGCCACGTCATCTCTTCCATCTTCATGTCCGGTTCACAGTGCCAGAACAGTTTGCTGATGCAGCTCATGGCCACTGCGTGCGACATGCCGGTCCTGATTCCACGATACGTACACGCAGCTGTAGTGCACGGCGCGGCTATGTTGGGTGCAAAGGCGGCCAGTACCGACAAGGACGGAAACAGCGAGCCGCTCTGGGATATCATGGACAGACTGAGCAAGCCCGGTAAGACCGTGAAGCCACTGGCTGATAAGACGGTCAAGAAGCTATTGGACGCCAAATACAAGGTGTTCTTGGAGCAGTGTGAGGGCCAGCAGAGGTACAGGAAGGAGGTCGATGCCGCCATTGAAGGATGGGCTAGCAAGTAAATATCACAAGTGGTAGTAGTCAAGGACACGACGATGAAGGGGATGATATCCATCATTAATTAGAAATTTATTCTGGCCACAAGACACTTGCCGAGGAGATCGTTGGTGCATGTTGTGTGTATAACCCAACTCCCCGCTTATGCCATCGGATATGGAAACTGCATGGCTGCTCCGAGTGTTGTAAGTCTTGAAACCCGGCTGCATGCAGTCTGCTCGTTGCTATCGTCTGTAAAAGGGTATATCGTACAGGGGAAATTGAAGAAGATGTGTGCCGGCCGTTGAGCTCTAGTATCGTCGGCGGGGTCCACGTGGTGGTTCTCTGCGACTAGCGTCGTTGAAGCCGTATCGTCCATCTTGGAAGCTACCCGCGCGTGCGCCCGCACCGGTGTCGATGTCCATGTCATCCATGGACTGCGTAAGGCGTGCAGGCGGTGCTCGTGCGACGTGGGTGCTCGCGGGGACATCCTTCATGTAGACGTAGAGGAGTCTGCCATCAGCCTGTAGATGGAGTTAGTTTTAGTCCAGCCAAGAAGAAGCTCGCCGGAACACTGACCTTCTGGTTGTTGAACGTCGCGATAACATTCTCGGCGCCCTCCCTGCTCACAAACTGCAGCTCGACCATGACCGTCGGGCTGGAAGATAAGAGCCTGCAGCCCAGCGTCTCTCCTCCAATCGGGGTCATGACGGCCTCGATATCAGCGGCCGTTGTTCCAGGTGCAAAGTTGCTAGCAATGACGGTACACGGACCGCCCGTCGCGGCACCTCGAATGCTGATGCCCGGTGCAGCGTCATTGCTGCGCGTAGCCGCAGCGCGACCAAGGACGGGAGCAAATTTGGTGTACGCTTTGCTGTTGCGCTCGACCTGGGATGCTGACGCCGTCCGAGCGAGGTTGTTCCTGCTGTTGGCGGCACCGCGGGGGTTGTTCAGCTTGTGCAGATCGTGTTGCCATTTCCCGTCGACGTTGCCGGCTGGCTTCGCGCTCGCTGATCGCTTCTGGACGCCAGCACCACCGTTTATCCGACTGAGCAGCGATGGCTTTTCAGATTCAACTCGCGCGCGGCCGCCGGCGCCTGGTGCATTCGCTTTCCGGCCTCGGCTGCCAGCTCCGAGGAACTGTTGCGCGAGGGCTTCGTTCTTCTTCTTCTCGCGGGTCTGCTTGACGAAACTCTCGAAAGACGCGGTGGTTGAGGCGACCATGTTGAGCGACGGTGGAAATGGAGAGTAGTGGTGGTGGTCTGGTATCGAGTGGAAGCGCGTAAGTGTCGGCCTAAGGACAACCAGCGAGCGCGTCTACGAGAACCTTGACCCGCTTGGATCAAAGCTCGGGCCACGACCCGCCCGGCGAAACGAAACACCGCCGCGAAAAGTTCCCGTACAAAACTTGAGCCTGCAGCTTCTCTCTCTCACTCCAACAACGCGCCCAACTTTTGGTAAGTCAACACACCCGCTCTTTCTTTGTTTCCTGTTGCTATCATGATGAACACTTGTGTCGCCCCTATCATACATTCTATGGTGATCCGACCACTCAAGCCAAACGAGAATACTGATCTTTCGCAACATCTACCAATCTGTTACTAGAAGTTTTTTCAGGACATCAGCTAACAAATTATAAAGGTCCCATTGTTCTCAGTCACAGTATGACTTCGCGATCATGATGCGCCATTAGATGCGCTGTCGCCGACGTGCGGCCCGCAGCTCCACGAAGCCTTCCGTCCATCGCATAGCCTCTCCGTCCGTTGGTTACAAGCAATAGCAGACCTCGATATGATGTGGTCGAGACGGCAAGGCTTCGTGGGCTGCGATAGCGTTTGAAAGGTTAGACCACACCCCCGTACCCCAAGCACCCATCCTTAGATGATGAGCAACAAATGTATTATCAAATACCGACCACTTCGTGGGGAATAAACTAGTTCGATTACCTGAATATCTTTCCACCCTCGAGCCTTCGTCAAAACGTCTTCTTCTGGAATCGTTACTGACATAGCTCTAGGTATGCACTAAATAGAAAGTCTACTTGATACAGCTACCAGCTTTCATTGAAAAGGTACATAATCATTCTCTCTTCTTTCCCTTTGCAATGATGAACACCAATTCATGCTAACTCAGACGGGGTTCGCCTCACTGATTGAAAAAACATTTGAGACTTTTCATCTTTCGGCTGATTGCTCTCTCACCTGCATCTTTGTTCAGAATCATAGTCTTCGTTCTATGCTAACTGTCAATCGCAGATCACTCAATGTCGATACGATCCATACCAACTGCGCTCCTCTGTCGACCGAACAAGTGGCATCAACGCGAGATGAATGATGTCAAGGGATTGTTTAGGGACATGAGTGGAGACCAGCTCGTTCGGTCGATGGACGTTCTTCGGCATGTATATAGCTACATAGGTCCATCACTCTTAATTAGTATGAGACATTCACTATTGCAAATCTTCATGTGATCATGCAACCGGTACGCTGAAGACGTAAGGTTCTCCTGCATGCTGTCCATGTGTTGAGATAGTAGAATGAAATATGCTAGCAGACAATCCAGACATCTGCAGTAATGCTGTATTAATTCGTATGGTTACTTTGTTGTCGTGAAACTGCAAAAGGAAGTTACGCGGTCTCTTCCTTGTCCAAGCGGATACCAGGACTGGGGACGCGCAGCGGTTCCGGAGTTTGGGGAACGATCTCGAATGATCTCCGGACACTTGAAACAATTCCCCAACCCAACGTTGACAGCACAGTTAACACGCACTCGTAACGCACATCAAGATGGCAGCGAAGCCCGAAGACGTAAGCACAGCACCCACGGAAGGCGCCGGTCTCTTCAGTGGAGCAGGCCCGGAGAAGCAGCCCGAGCCTAATCCTGTAGCCGACTCTGCCGACAAGAAGGACGATGGAGATGCCGTCGACAGCGCAACCGCAGCAGTAGCAGATCTCTCGGTCGACGAGAAGAAAGAGGAAGCAAAGCCGACAGAAGTCACACCTGAAGCTACTGTCCCAGCTCCCGAGGCCGCTCCCGAACCCGCATCCAGCGACGCCAAACCCGAGCCCAGCACCGTAACACCCACCCAAGGCCCCATCTGGCCCGAGACCGCACCCGACCACCCACTCACGAAGTTCTACGACGCCTTCGAGGCTCTCACCGTCGAAGCTCAACACAATGAAGTCTACGGCATCGAGCTGAGCAAGTCGAAGCCCTTCCACACCAAGCTCATACTACAAAAGTTCCTCCGGGCCAACCAGAATGATTTGGACAAAGCCAAGTCACAGCTGCTCGACACGCTGAAGTGGAGGAAGGAGTTTGATCCGATCAAGGCAGCAGGAGAGACATTCCCGAAGAACAAGTTCGATGGATTAGGATACGTGCTGGAGGTTGAGGGTGTACCGGAGAGCCCCAACAAGAAGGATATCGTTACCTTCAACATCTACGGAGCTGTCAAGGACAACAAGGCTACCTTTGGCGATCTAGATGGGTATGCTTCCCCATTCTCAATCTAATACAATAGATAAGACCATGCTAACAGAACCCCAAAGCTTCCTCCGCTGGCGCGTGGGCCTCATGGAGAAATCCGTCCAAGCGCTCAACCTGCCCGCCGCCACAGCGCCCATCCCCAACTTCGGCGAAGGCCCCGACCCATACCAAGGGTTCCAAATCCACGACTACCTCCAAGTCTCCTTCCTCCGCCGCGACCCCCTCGTCAAGACCGCAACCAACAAGACTATCGAGATACTAGGACGTCACTACCCTGAGACGCTGAGCAGGAAGTTCTTTGTCAATGTACCTGTGGTCATGGGCTGGCTGTTCAATGCGATGAAGTTGGTTGTGGCCAAGGAGACGAGCAAGAAGTTTGTGGTTCTGAGTTATGGTAATCAGCTTGCTGCTGAGCTGGGTAAGGGTGTTCCGAAGAGCTATGGTGGTGAGAGGGGAGAGTTGGCTGAGTGCGCTGAGGGTATGAAGATGGAGTGATCACACGAGTCGCATACACTGGTGCTATGGGGAGGGGAAGATCGTAATGGTAGGAGACGAAAGAAGCGACTCAGCGTGCTTGTTTGACTTAGGCCTTGTTATACCCCACTCAAAATTGTTCAGTCCTTTCGAGAACAATGTAGTCAAGAACAAATGTTTTCATACTAAACTGAAATACTGCACATGTACTTGTAACTTCGAAAAGCATTGTCATCATGCTCAGTGAACAAAAGCTGTATGCGTAAACAGCTGGATATCATTACTCTTCTTTGCCTTCATCTTCTCTCGGCACCACCGCTCTGTCAACCCAGCCCTCGCCCCTCAACACACCCAAGCCCTTCCTCGCAACACCACTGTTGACTGACCTGGGCGACACCTCGTACAGAGCATTAACCGTCGCTAAACTAACAACAAAGAGCAGAACATCTCCGTTCTTGAAACCCTTCCACCACCCCCTCTTCACACCCACCTTCCACATGGAATCGATCGACATCCTCGCCGTATAAAGGAAGTTACTTCTTCCACCTTTCCTCTCCAAGAAGGCCCAGAGTCCGCCTATGAAACCACCCAGGAACCAGCGTTGCGTGGAAAGGAAGGCCCGGGGAAGTATGTTTTGGAAGAGACAGATGGATCCCCAGCTCGTTCCTATAGCGCCAGAGAGGAAGAGCGACATGCGCAGTATGCGCTTGGCTAGACTGTTCAACGAGGCAATGGGAGCGGAGAGGAAGGCTTTGTATTTCGTGATGCTCATGGCTGTGAAGAAGAGCGTGAAGAAGCGGGCGATTTTGGGGAAGGCTTGGATCCAGTATTGGACGTAGGTGCGTAGACAGGACGGGCCTTGCGGGTGGAGTAAGGCGCATGACAGGGACTTGATCGCTGGATGCGCGGGAGACGTTATCGGAGAGATGGATGTCAACCGCTTTGGTAGCGTTTCAGCGTTGGGGAAGAGAATCGGCGAGACGAAGGGTGGCCAGCGCTGTCGCGAGATCTCTGCCAGGTTGTCCACTATGTCAAATGTGCCTGGCCAGTGTGCTGAACTGGGATAGTCTTCAGGGCGCTTCTGTATATACTCTGGCGAGTTCTTCAAGATATGGTCTCCGAATCCAGAGGGGAAGCAGTCGCGGTCGAAGACAAAAGCGTGTAGTAGCTGTCCGCAAGCGACTGGCATGATCATCCAGGAACCGAACCAACTGGGCCTGTTCTTCATGTACCCCAGCTCCTCCAGGTAGTTGTAGCCAAATTCCAGGGCCCTTGTCATGATGTAGATGGCGATTGTGACGCGCAGCTGATCCCCTGGGTACACGGCGAGGAAGAAGCCTGCTAAGCTGGATCCAATGGCCGGTGCCAACTTGGATGTCAAGGAACGTGATACGCGTGGGTTCCGCCGCCGGAACGACTTGCCTTCATGGCTGAGTAGGCTCTCGCGGACGCGCACGAAGATGCGCCGGAGGAGGCGGTGGAAAAGGAGTATGAGGGCGAGGGAGCTGCTGAGGCGGACGTTGGGTGACTTGAAGACGGAGGTTCTGGGCTGGTTCCTAAGGGATTGTCAACGCACACCTTCTTGAACGCGAAAGGACGTATGCTCACCTGTTCGCTGTTCCCCGCGACAGAAGCCTGGTCTTGACTACTTCCCATGCCTTCAGCCCCGAGAAGGTCACGATGCCTAACCGCAGTGCCGCGCGGAAGGCGGCTACATTGTAATCATCCGGGCCCTTGACAATGGCGTCATATCGCTTCGGGGTTATGGTGCGCTTCTTGACAACCGGAGCGCGCGAAAGGAGGTATTGATGCAGCAGCTGGTACTCCTTTGCCGAGATGGTGTAGCGGAGCGCATTGCGCAGTATCGGGTCGATTGGTTGCGATTTAGCGGGGCCCGGCGTGGGCTGCGATGCGCCAGACGACATGGTGGGCGTCTGCGATTGTATTCGGGCTCATAGTTTGAGGGGCTGTTGTTATTGTCATTAGACGGCACACGCGGAGTCTGGGGAAGCTAGCATTGATGACGATCCCTGGAGGTTGCGCACAGGAGCCGCTCTTGACGGACCTCGGCAGTTTGGCCTTGTACCCCAATCTTCTCACATGCGAACGACATTTCTTAGTCTGGGGCTACCTTAGCCCAGAGAGCTATCCCGTGGCCCACATATTGGTGTCTACTAAAACTTGGTTTGTACGCGCATCTCTCACCACACGTTGCGCAAACAGATATCATCACGAGATAATGGCTATGAGTTGTAAATCACATATGTATACTTGTCTATATACTCTATGGTTCCAAGGAAAACCCATGTATTACACCATCGCTTCTTCAGATGCGGACTGTGTATCATGTTTCGCACCAACCGCTAAATACAAACAGTGAAGACATAGAAAAGGAAAGCTGCACTACATTAAAATGTATAGCGTCTACAATGCGAACAAGGCAAGAACCGCACCGAACAGAGCACCCTTGGGCACAACGTTGAAGGGCGAGGCAGCGCCAGTGAACTCAGCTGGCGAAGAGGGACGGACGGCACCAGTACCCGTGGCAGTGCCCATTGGAACGGTGGCGGTTCCCATGGTGGAGGGGATGGGGTAGGGCGCACCACCGGCAGGTGTGGTGGCAGCTGGGGTTTGAGGAGGCTCAGCAGTGCCGGGAACAAGAGCAACGGGCTCAGTTGGGTTGGCGCCAGCAGAGGCGGGCTGAGTGGTGAAGTGAACTTGAGGGACGGTAAGAGTAGTTGTGCCGAACGTGATGGTGGTGCAAGGTGTCTCCTCAGCAGGGGTTTCACCAGCAGCAGTGGTGGTGCCAACGACCTCGGTCATGGTTGCAGAAGAGACAGCGGTGGTGATAGCAGGAGTCTCGCCGGCAGCAGTGGTGGTGCTAGCAGCGGGAGTCTCATCAGGGTAACCGGGGCCGTAGGCGCTGGAAGCAGGGGCAGAGGGAGCGGCAGAGCTCTCACCACCAGCAGGGGGAGCGGGAGGAGCAGAAGGAGCAGCGGGGGTAGGGTTCAAAGGAATGTATGAAGGGCAGTCTCCAACAATGGAAGGGTTCTCGGGGACATGCTGGGCACAGATACCGATGAAGTATTGCAGACCCTTGCTGATCTCGTCATCGCTACCGCAGCGGGCAGAGATGCAGTCAATGACGTTCTTGGTGAACTCAGGCTTGAGGCAGTAGCAGCTGGAGTCGGTGTTGTCCTTGCAGTCTGGAGCCGAGATCTGGAGCCACGAGTTCATGCACTTGGGAACCGAGTCGGTGATGTCGACGGGAGGGTAGCTGGGGCTGGAAGGCTGAGGAGCGGCTGAGCTGGTAGCAGGGACAGCAGATGTGACAACGGCAGACGAAACAACGGCGGAGGAGACAATAGCGGAAGAGGCTACAACAGTGGATGACTGCTCGCAAGACTCTCCGTATCCGCAGCCAGCAGCAGCAGAGCTCTCAGACGTGGGTGGCACAACAACAGTGGAAGACTCCGGTTGGGGGGTAGCGGTGCTGATGGAAGGAACCGACGCAGGGTAGCTGGTGATCTCCACGGCGGAGGAAGCTGGAGGAGTGTAGGCGGGCATGGAGCTGTTGGTGTAGGGAGCAGCTGAAGAGGCAGGGGTCTCGGCGGGTGGGCATCCCTCTCCACCGTACTGTCCACACTCGTTGGCCGAAGTGGCGGGAGTCTCGACAGCGGATGAAGAAGCAGGGGTCTCAACAGCAGATGAGACGACGGTAGTCTCGATGGCAGAGTAAGCCGTAGTCTCAACAGCGGAAGAAACAGCGCTGGAGGCTGGGGCAGTCGACGACTCGATGGCGATGGTGGAAGACTGAACCTCGCTTGAGGCGGGGACCTCAGGTGGAGGGGGCGGCGAAGGGGGCGAAGGAGGAGTGTATGGTTTCTCAGCGTCACAGTCGAAGCCGATGTTGTGGAAACCGATCTCGCAAGACTCCTTGTCACCCTTGTAGTGAGATCCAAGGTAGACCTCGACGGACTTTGCGCCACCACACTGGGTGTTCTGCAGTGTTGATCCACCAGCCGAGCAGCTGCTGTGTTGCTTGCAGATGGATCCGTCTCCCATCTTGTAGTGGAGCTCGAGCTCAGCGTCGAACTCAGCCGAGACGTCCATGTGAGTAATGGAGAATCCGCGCTGGGCACAGCCAAACGCAGCGGGCTTGTTCTTCTGGATGGTGTTCTTGATGCACTTGTTTCCAAAGGTTCGCTTGCTCAGAGTGTCCCGCTTGCCGAAGGAGTTTGAGCATTTCCAACCCCCAGAGAAGTCGAAGTCTCCATAGTTGCCGACATCCTGGCCATCGATGAGATCCGCCCAGTTGAAGCCGCCCTTCTGCTTATCGTCGCAGACGTTGTTGCTGTAGTCGGGAGTGCCGAAGTTGTCGAAGAAGTTCCAGGTGGCCGCGGCTTGTTGAGCAGCGAGGCCAGTGACCAAGAGAGCGTAGGTAGACTTCATGGTGATATATGAACGTCGAAATCGAATTTAGATAGCAAAGCGAATATCAATGTATGTTGTAGTTGGACCTTAACGAATGACGGTCTAACAAGAGAACAAAGTCAAAAAGAGTGCGACTATGTTCGTCTTGGGAAGCGAAAGTAGCAGCAAATGCAATGCTGTGATTAGAAAACAAAGCGTGTGTAGATGCACTGAGGGGGAGGACGAAGGGTCAAGATATACTTCTACCACCAGCGCTCGTTCGAAACAAGCCGTCTCGAAACATTTCTAAAGGATTGGTCCACCGAGGGCCTCCGACTCGCATGCTCAGCCACGATCAGAACGAGTCGCCCAAGGAGGTTCCATGTCGGTCGTTGTCGCGCGCTCTGCAGGCCCACTCGGCAGTAGGGTCGTCGGTTACAAGATGACCTGGCTAAAGATGGTGGATCCCAGTCAGACGGCTTTGGCGTGAGCACATCGTAAGCGAACAGGGGCGCTTTCCGAAACGCCCTAAATAGCCCACCGGAGTAGACTATCATGCAGGTACGAGCCAATGGCGTCGGCTGTGTGTATTTTGGCAAGCCAAGAGCGTCAAGTATATTGTGCGACAGGCCAACGACTGGTCGGGGCCCAGTGTCAGTCTTACGGATAGAAACGCAGAGCCGCAGGCTGTCGACAGGTCATCGCAACCCAGCTCTGTTGCTTTTCTGTTCATCTTCAGTAGGGATACTTCGAGTTCACTAATGCGCCACATATGGACGTCTGGAGGGTTCCATTCTTGCCCACCTCCTGCATCTTCTCCACTCCGTTCATTCTCCTGCATCCGTCCAGAGCCGTATCGCCTAGCCAAGTCGATCTCCGTTGCCTGTATTTCCTTTTTGGGCGGAGCCGCCGACCAACTATAGCCATGACGCTGTCGTTCTGAAGAATATGCACGAGCGTGTTTCATGGGTGTTCCGCCATCGCTGCGGCCAACGAGCGTCAGGAACAACAAGCTTCGAGTGACATACATCCTAGGCCGATCGGAAGGTCGTGTCTCAAAGGCTTGGTTGCTTTATTGGAAGGAGCGTGGCATGAACGAGAGCTTTGAAGTGCCGTGGGAAAGCCATCGGCTCGTCGTGTTAACACCTCAGGTACTTCTGGTCGAGTTGGGCGGGCAAGCGAGCCCATGTCAGGAAATGCGCGATTCATCGGCCGGAAACAACTCAACATCCCTCTGCAAATCAATACTGTGCACTATCGAAAAGCTGATCTGACTTCTAAATGGAGGTTGCGGTTGCCTGCCTCTCAGACATTGCGCATCAGGCAAGGATAAGACAACAAGCTTTAGAGACATGGCGCACGGGTACCTTGCAGCGTGTGGAACAGGGCAAAAAGATGTCGTGAACGGCCGGGAGTGGCGGTGTCAGCTCGGAACACAGGCGCAGACGATTGCTTCGTGAGCGCGGGAATGACGGCACCTTGAGTTCGTGACTCGCGATGAACCGTGCTACGAGGTGTCACGACACGAGTACACAAGCGAACTCGGCTATGTGTTGAACTTGGGTTTATCCGAGGCTTTCAGATTATGGTGAAGTAGCACAGAAGATGGCAACAATACTCCATCCTTCAGCTGAAGAGCTGTTTCGATTACATCTGACTACCTCGGGGTATTGTCGGGTTGCCCCTTCGGAGTGCCCTGACACATTGCTATTCTCGTACTTCCCGTGTCCATGGCATCCCAGCCGTTTCAAGAATTCATCCGTGATGGAGGACCTCGCATGAACGACTGACTTTATGCTATGTTCTACCCCAGTGCTCTCAGCTGTACACTCGACAACGGCAGTTACTGTGACTTGGGCCTGTGGAAAATGTGTCTTATTGTTCTTGTTGCCAAACATGCAAATGGCAACAGTGATCTATGCCAATGTAAATACAGTAAACGCCAAGAGACCTATGCTAAACGCCAATGCCTTGTGTTCTGGTATCGTTGCCGTTGTACCCAAGACGCCGAGGAGCAAGCTCGCTTTTTACAAGCGAGTCGATATGGAAAAACGAACAAACCAAAATGCCATGCCAACTTCTCGTCTATAATCAAACTGATGCTTATCGTGCGCGAGACCTGCTGCACCGATTACTCTTGATCTTCTACTACAATGCGAACCACTTCGCTCCGACGACGCTCCTTGGTCAGATAGTCGCTAGCCACGTTACGCACTCGTGCGTGACACTCGTGCGCTGCGCGATTGAGAAAGGGCACCTGAAGAGCTCCGCAAATTGCGACCAGAGCGGAACCCCACCAAGCTAAAGGCGTGAAGTGAAGCTCGAGAGAGAGGCCGTACAGCAAACCGGCGATGGGACTTGCTACTGTACGGCAGGCAGCGCCGGTAGATGCAGCCAACCCGTTGATTCTCCCAAGATGCGATCTATCGGGCGTAGCTTCTTTGATCATGATCAGAAGGAGGGGGAAGGCGAGAATCGACGTCAAGTTCCGTACGGTCAAGCAAGCGAACAGACCAGGATAGACCAAGTTCTCAGGAAGAAGCTGTAAGAAAGGAACAATAAAGTATGCGATCGGATGTGCCAGTGTGACCATGAGAAGCAGACGCCATACGCCAAAGCAATCCGCCAGTAGAGGGAAGACGAAGCCCTGGATCACGAGCTGGATGATGCCGTTGAGGGAAAGAATAATGCCCACATTCTGAATGGGTATGCCAAGCCCACCTCCCAATGACGAAGGCGAAAGGTCGAGCGCGTTCATGTCATCGTCGGCGCGTTTGTCTTGGAGGAAGATGGGGAGCAAGTGATCGTATGTCATCTAGTATACAATTAGCCGGTTATTCGTTCGTTATGATGGACTAGGAGACTTACGGAATGGTACGTGAAGATACCTAGGGCGACGACGAACATGATGACTGGACGTGTGAAGACCTTCTCACTCGTCGGAGATTCTACCCAGTCGCCGTTAGAGCGCACCCGCCAGATTTCATCGTGTTCGACTTCCACGGCGTTGAAGGTGCCGTAAGATTCCGCGGTCAGGTTTGCCGACGCATCGGCCGTCGCGCCTTGAGCTGGCAGAAGAGGTGTCTCTGCGACCGCCGCATCGTATTGTTCGAAGTAGCCTCGTGGCTGCTTGTCCGGGTGAGTCTCCTCTAGAAGGAAGTATGCCATGAAGATGGAGAGCAGAAGCAAGGAAGCGCAGATGATATTTGGAAGTAGGTAAGGGAACTTCGCAAAAAGGCCTGTGGGGCTGAAGACAGATGGAAGGTTACGAGCAGGCTCAGCAAAGTATCCACCAATAGACGCTGTTGTAGTTAGTATAAATAAGCAGGAGTCGATGGATTGATCTTGTCTTACGGCCAATGATGGTACCAATGCTCCAGACGAATGGCATGACTGCGTACGCCTTTGCTGTTTCTCGTTAGCAACGCCTGACAGAAGTAATTGTGGTCACTTACGTTCATGCTCTGGTCGCTTGACCAACTCTCCAACCATGGTCTGGATGACGCCAATGTTGCCATTGAGTGCGCCGCCGATGATTCGTCCAAGGAGCGCGACCCAAAAGTTTGGAGCTAAGCCAACAAGTAGCAAAGAGGACATTGTCCCAAGACATCCAAGTATGACGACGGGTTTTCTACCTATACGGTCGGAGACTGAGCCCCAATACATGCCTGAACATGCCTCGGCGAGCGAGAAGGCAGAGATGAGCAGGCCGGCAAAGAACGGTGCGCTCGTTTCGGACCCAACTTGGAAGTTGGTGACGAGTTTCCAGGCGTATGGGAGTATCGAAGTAAGGGCAATTGGCTCTGCGACTCGAACCAGCGCTGGAGTGTGTTGTCAGTACGAGGCTCGGGCGAACAACAACTAGTGTCGGTGGCATGGGAAAACCATACCTAGGAGGCCGAGCTGAGCGGCGGGAAATTTGTCTTGGGTGGCTTCGGGGGCATCTTGAGGGCTTGTTCTTCGGTTCTTGGTAAGAAATGACATTCTGCAACCTGATTTGGTTCTTACGGCTTCGCCAACACGCAGTCGTCGTCTAGCTCGGGGGTGGCTTGCTATGTGAGTAGAGCTTTCTCTGCGTTTGGCCTTGAATAACCCAGTAACAAACAAAAACGCACGATGGCCGGGAACAAAGGTTGTGCGATGGCGGTGTGTGGTACAAGGACGCAGAGAGTAGAAGAGGGAAAGTTCTGGCACCTGGGTCGGTGCCACCTGCCGTCCAACCAGCGGGTGCACTAGAACGGGACGATCGGCAGTCCTTGGCGAGCATATTTCTCTGCTTTTCTATCTACACTCATCGGCCTGCTCAACACAAGACCTTCTCACTCGCGGTTGTCCATCTCGATGTCTACTCAACTTTCACATACCCGCTGATTTTCCCGCAAAGATGCCGCTGGAGCGACATTGGGGAACCTTGTTGTTCTATTCCCCGGTGAGCCCCACAAGGCGCGGTGGCAATAGTCAAACGCTAAACTTGGAAGCGACTTAGTGTCAATGGCCGTTTCCGCGGCTCATTTGGTACGGGTCCCATCAACTGATCATTCGTCGAACGTCATCTTTGCTATGACAATCGCTTGCCCATTTTTGCATCGTCTCCCGAAGTGTTGTCTCCAGGTGTTCCACGGACCGGGTACCACACACAACGTGGAAAGTCCAGACATCGAAACCACCTTCAAGCCCAGGACGGCCAAGGACGAGCTAACTCTTGCCCTGCATTTGAGCCAATCAAGGCCCGGCCGTACCTTTTTGCAACACCACCAGCTTAGATGTAGTGCTACCGCCTCGATACGCTATGTTCTCGCGATAAGAAGTTTGCATACAGTCTCCTAAAATCATTTCGCAACCCTCGGAGCTGTACCATCATGCGTTCCGGGGTGAACGCAGATGTGTGCGCTTGCGAATGATCGTAGTTTCCAGCCACTGAGTTCAACGGACAAGAATTCGTAAGTGTCGTGTTCACATTGATGAGACAGAAGGGAGGCTAGTCAATCGAATACGCTACGATAACTACACGTTCTGAAAGTATTGAATTCCGTGCAACGGAAAGCATCACGACGGCGTGCTTTGTCGCGTGCCTCGTGCCGCCTCACATGCAGCCTTGGTGGGAGCACCAGCCTAGTGTCTAGCGCCCGCTTTGGTCCCCACCTCCCTCCCGCTGACCACGGCATCACCTTGTCGACTGCATCTCTCACACTACTCAGACGAACTCTTTGATGACAGACATCTAGCATGCTCAGCTAATACGTCACACCTAGCACCGCTTTTCGGGTGGCTCCAGGACGTTGCCAAGCGGCCAATCCCGGCACGAAGAATTTCTCGAAGACTTTTACGTGATATGTGGAGCTCGCGACGACACGGTCACGTCTCAGCGCAAACTATTACTCACGATGACCCACACTTCTCACAAAAGTTCAGGACCCTTTCTGCACTGGCACTACGCAGCGAGGATGTTTTCTGATGCCTATGCCGCATGTAGCCTCCTCGTGCTCATTCCCCCACAAACTACACTCCGCTATGGCAGGCTTGACAGCGGATCCATTTGAGGTGCGTCATGCTACCCAGAATTCAAGTCAATATGTGCATTAGTCGCCGGGAGGCGATCACCCAGGATCTGCTCGGCCACTAGCACACGTTACGTCTTAGGATGATGACCCAGAGGTCCGATACAGGAGGCGAGGAGATTCAAAAGACCCAGCGTCGCCGCTCTTCGCTACCGAGCTATATTTCGTTCATTGCATTTTGAGACCCTGTAACACGTTGTTACGGTCAAACCTCAACCATGGGTCTAAAAGCCTTTCTCAAGAAAGAGCCCCAGGCGCCTTCCAACGGCGATGTTGCTTCTCACACGACCGCATCGGATAAAGACGATATGGAGGCATACGGACACAACACCGATATAACGACCGGATGGACAGGCGACGGGTTTGCCGGAGCGACCGAGTATCCCAATGCTCCGGGAGAGAACTACCGTACGCTGGGCCGATGGCGAGCGTGTGTGATCCTGATCACCATCGAAGTCGGAATCGGAATCCTCAGCTTGCCCTCCGCTTTAAAGACGCTCGGTCTGATCCCCGGAATTATCGCGATCCTCGGATTCGGTGGTCTGACGACCTATTGCGGTTACATCCTTCTTCAGTTCTACAGAAGATATCCCATGGTCACGAATCTGGTAGACTGCGCGTTGTACGTCGGAGGCAAGCCATTCGAGTGCTTCCTTGGAATCGCTTTCGTTTTCAACCTCGTCCTTATCTGCGCTTCGGCAAACATCACTTTGTCGGTCGCACTCAACACGCTTTCGCGTCACGCCCTCTGCACGGTGGCTTTCTTGGCTTTCCCTCATATTCTCTGCTGGCTGCTCTGCATTCCACGAAAGCTCTCTTTTGCAGCCGCAGCTAGCTGGGTCTGTACGATTTCTATCGTAGCTGCAGTTCTGATCGTCATGATCGCGCTTGGTGTCGGTGGACCACAAGCTCCGCCAGGTTTCGAGGCCAAGATCGTTCTGGTCGGAAAGCCTAGCTTTGTCGAGGCTGTCAATGCTCTGCTCAATGTCGCCTTTGCTTTCGCGGGAAACCAAAGCTTCATCAGCGTTATGGCCGAGATGCGAGACCCATCCAAGGACTTCGCGCCTGCTCTTTTTATGCAGAAGTCCTTCGAGGTCGTAATCTACATCGTGGTCGCCTGTGTCATCTACGGCCTGGCAGGCGATGCAGTTACATCTCCCGCGCTTGGTTCTGCGCCAGAGTTGACAGCTAAGATTGCCTACGGCATTCTTATCCCTTCTGTGCTGGGAACTGGCCTGATCATCGGTATTACTGCCATCAAGTTTATGGTACGATCTCTTCTCCCATGAGAAAGAAGACAAAGCTGACCTCAATATAGTACATCACTATCATGCGTAACATGAAGCCCGAGGCTGTCAACGTACACAACGCCCTTACATGGACCCTTTGGATTGGCCTCGGTGCCCTCTTCTGGATTGTCTCCTTCGTCATCTCCAACGCGATACCCATCTTCTCATCTATCCTCAACATTTCGTCTGCCATCTTCATCTCGTGGTTCACCTTTGGTCTCACGAGCATTTTCTGGCTACATCTGAACTGGAAGACACAATGGAGTTCACCACGGAAGAAGGCGGTAGCCGCTGTCAACTACGGCATCATGATGGTGACGTTGTTCCTAATGATAGGAGGACTGTACACATCATTGAAGGCTCTCATTGACATCTACAATGATCCCAACAGCACTTTGAACGGACCGTTCACTTGCGCGGATAATAGTATATTCTAGATGATACCACGTAATTAAACTGATGATCTGTCAGTACACACAAAAGTACTCACTACACACGATCCACGGCGAGTTCTTTCGAGACTGATTTGATGTGTGATGGAATAGACTCGAAACAACTCTACATTATGGGCTATGCTTCGAAGGGACCAGCGGCCGCTTGTAGTTCGGAGGTACATGGGGTCGGCACTCCAAGCTCCCTGGGAGAAGTAGGCTGGCGGAGCCCTCACCCATTCTCATGCGGTCGCTACCCGGGACCATTGATGGCAAGCTCAATCAAAACGCCGCATATGTATCTGCCTGTGTCAAGTCGCACGGATGGTAGACCGAATGGAGTTGTCGCGGCGACAAAATTCTCACCCACCGAATGAGGAGAAAGGACTAGGACACTTTTGGTGAGGCGGTTCTGGATGGATCGCGATATGTACCACAATTACCAATACTACCGAGTAAGGACCTTGGCGATAGCATAGAAAGCTGAGTCGCTAGAAGAGCCTCATGAAGCGGACTCCTGTTCCGGTGGTAGAATGCCGTAGTGCCTCCGATGGAATTGCCGAGTGCTTTTGTAGACCTTCTGTCTTGTGTATTCATCGCAGCATATACTGCGCATTTAGTATGTGCGTCTTCACTCAATGCCATGAGAGTATCTCAAAGATCCCGTGTATCGTGTGCCGTGATCAAAGTAGAAAGGAGAGGATTTCTGGGGACCAAAACACCGGGGAAAGTCTGAGCCCCAGACTCAGAAATGCCGTTGGCGTGTGCCTTTCCTGCACCCCACAGCATCGCCCAGATTGCTACGCTAGGAGACATCTAGAGGTCTGCGGGTAAACACCGGGCTGGAGCAGTCCAATAGCAAGTCCGGTCGCGCACGCTTCTCCACCTCCCGAGAAAACCAACGAGCGTCACGATGTCATGATCCCCGCAAAACTCCATCCTCGGTTCGGACCATTTTCATTTTTGGCGTGCAAAACCGTCATACCCCGGATTCAAGGACGGAGCGGCAGATGTCTAGTCGCGCTGTTCGACACGACCTTTATCCCCCGAGACGAGGCTACCGAGCGACAGCGAGCTAAGGCTTGTCACTATAAAGCATGGCTGAGGTTACCGATTGCTTGGGCTTGATCCCATCTGTCATCGCTTGTCAAGATGTTGCGCAACTCTCTAGCGGCCGCGCTGTTCCTCGGCCTAGCAGCTTCCGAAGCTGCTACGCCCACCGCTCAGACGAAGAACGGAACGTATGTCGGCACACACTCTGCCGAATATGATCAGGACTTCTTCTTGGGTATTCCGTATGCTCAACCGCCCGTTGGGAGTCTTCGCTTTAGAAACCCTGTCAGCCTCAATGCTACTTGGGATGAGGCAAAGCCGGCGACGCAATACTCTACTGAGGTACATAACCTTGCCTGACGTATGAGACATGGCTAACAGACCTTGCAGTGCTACGGATATGGGTCTGATCAATGGAACTACCCGGTAAGTTTCGAGAAAACCAGATAGCCAGTTCGCATGCACTGACCTGGTTTCCTTATGTTAGATATCGGAAGACTGCCTCTACCTGAACGTTATCCGCCCGGCAGGATGCAGTGCAGAGGACAAGCTTCCAGTCGCATTCTGGATCCATGGAGGCGGTTTCTTCCAAGGAGGAGGTATCGATCAGCGCTACAACATGTCCTTCACCGTAGAGAACGCCCAAAAGATTGGAAAGCCCATCATTGGGGTTACCATCAACTACCGACTATCTGCCTGGGGTTTCCTGAGTGGAAGTGAAGAAGTCAGGGACACTGGCAACCTCAATCTCGGCCTGAGGGATCAACGCCTGGCACTGCAATGGGTACAGGAGAACATTGAAGCTTTTGGAGGTAAGTTTTTCTATTGAAACACTTGGAGCCCACGAATTGACAGGAGACAGGTGACCCAGAGAAAGTTACAATATACGGCGAGAGCGCTGGTGGAGCGTCCGTTGGCTTCCACTTGACAGCCTACAGTGGACGTGATGACAAGCTCTTCCGTGGTGCTATCCTGCAGAGTGGTAACCCTGTTAACTTCGGCCGTCTTCCCGACCCAGCAGTAGGATACGCCGACATGTACAACGAGCTCACTCGCCGAACAAACTGTGCAAACACCACCAGCCCACTCGAATGTCTCCGCCAGCTGCCCGCAGAGCAGCTCAACACTGCACTCAACACGACAACCCCGACTTTCAACATCACGAACTTCATGCCTTGTCTGGATGGTGACTTCATCCAGAAGCGCACTTCGCTCCAGCTCAACACAGGCGAATTCGTTCATGTCCCAATCATTTCGGGTGCCAACTCGGATGAGGGCTCGGCCTTCAGCCCTGCGCCTGTGAACTCCACCGAGGGTCTTCGTACCTTCATCATGGCAGACGGAGTTCCTGCCAACTTGACAGAGCAACTGCTTGCAGCGTACCCTAACGATCCTTCGGTCAACGTGATTCAAAGCTTGGGTAACCTCACGCTGGGCCCTGAATGGGGACCGGAGTATCGCCGCTCAGCGTCCTACTTTGGTGATCAGGTCTTCATCGCCAACCGCAGGTTGACCTGCGAGACATGGGCTGCTGCCAACGTTTCTGCATACTGCTACCGTTTCAACGCCATCCCGGCTGGCCTTCCCGCCGCAGTCGGTGTCACGCATTTCCAGGAGGTTTCCTTCGTGTTCCTCAACCTACAGGGTGTCGGCTACCTGCCTGCTGCCGCTCCTCCGTTCGAGAACAAGACGGAGAGCTACAGCGATCTTTCCAGGTTCATGAACAGCAACTGGGTCAGCTTCATCCACGACCTTGACCCCAACGCATGGAGGGAGACGTACGACTACAACGGAACAGAAGCCATTTGGGCTCCGTACGACAACGCCAACCCAATGGACATGGTCTTCGACGCCAATGTCACGAGTTACTTGGAGCCGGACACATACAGGAAAGAGGGTATGGCACTGATCAATGCCCATAACTATGATGTATATGGTCGATGAGCAGCCACAGGCTGTAGTATATAGCGACTACCGTACATAACTGCACATAATCACACCGAATCAAGAAACCGTCTAATTATTTCTCGCTCCTTCTGAATCTGTCTGTCGTATGCTCACATAGAATAGCGAGGCATCTTGACGTGAAAGCCATTTGGTCGCCTACACCGACGCACACGCGTTACTGTGATCTTATACGAAGGAAGCGTTGGATGTCTCGCCTGACGCCCTATAAGGAGTTAGTACCATGTCAAGCCCTCAGCCTTGGCTATAGAGCTGAAAGTTGATCAACGTAAGCTGACCTGAGACGAACGAAAGCTGCTTCGCCTGCGCCACGGCCCGTTAGGCCTCCCGACTCCTAAGGCAGGCAACGTGCGAATCCCGCTCAGCCATCATATTCCCAGGCAGAGACGAAGCTCCAAGCCATAATCATCCGAAAAGTGGAGCAGGGATTCCTGCGACTTACGCCCCGCGTCGCAAGATGGCCCATAATGGGCATACGCGACTCGACATGCGACTCCTGATTTAGAATTGCAAGCAGTCCGTACAGGAACAGGCGATGATGGATGAGTATCACAATGGCAGTGCAAGCCACCAACTCGATTATCTGTGCATCTCGAGTAGTACATATATGAGTAGATGGATGTGTCATTCAAGGCATGCTCATCTGAAACTCTTTCTTGAACGTTACAACCATTCGATAAGACAAATCTAACTTTACATCGGCTCCTACCTACCAAAACAATAACAATGGGCGACACCGAACTCTGCATTGATGTCTCGCCTGAGTGCCCCGTTGAAGCCACCATTTACGGGTACACACCAAATCTCGCCGCCAACACGTTTTTCGCGGGTTTCTTCGGTCTTGCTCTCGTCGCTCAGCTTTACTTTGGTATCCGCCACAAGACATGGACGTATATGATTGGCGTGGGACTGGGATGTTTGGCAGAATGCCTTGGGTACATTGGCAGGATTATGCTCAATAGAAATCCTTGGGACAATACTGGATTCATAATCCAGATTGTCATGCGTAAGTAACTATGCCCTTTGACTTGGAAAGAAATTGTCGCTAACAGTTGGGGTAGTCATCTTTGCGCCGGCCTTCTTGGCTGCTGGTATCTATTTGACACTCAAGCATGTGGTCATCCAGTTTGGCGAGGAGTGGAGCAGAGTCAGACCGAACTGGTACACGTATATCTTCATCGCTTGCGACATCTCTTCGTTGGTCATGCAGAGTGCGGGTGGAGCGCTGGCGGCCACGGCAGACCCGGGAGAGAGCATTGGAGACGTCGGGACGGATCTCATGATTGCGGGTATTATCTGGCAGGTTGTTGGTAAGTTTGACCTCGCATGCTTTACCATAAGAATCAGCTGACAACCGAATAGTACTGGTGATATTCGGCCTCCTCGTACTGGAGTACAGTGTCCGCACCTACCACCGTCGCGATCAGCTCTCTGCTTCGGCGCTCAGGCTCTGGTCAAACCGACGCTTCCGATTCTTCTGCGGCGCTGTTGTAGTCGCATACACCGCTATATTCGTTCGATGCGTGTATCGCATTCCTGAACTGCTCGGAGGCTGGGGAGGTGAACTCATGCGTAACGAGATTGAGTTCATCATACTAGAGGGCGTGATGATTGCGATTACGGTGGCGGCGCAAACAGTATTCCACCCGGGACTGTGCTTCCCTGCGCTGGGCAATACCATGGGCAAGCAGAAGTATGTCAAGGCCGGTAAATCGGAGTCGGAAATTGAGATGATGACGCCGGGCGAGACGGCATCTAGGAGGGATATATCGTACGAGGCTTCTAGGGCATAGTGTGAGACTGGAAGAGGGGAGACAATGAACGTTGTATAGTCGAACGTCAAGATAGAGTCATGTTAGGATCCGGCGCAAACCATACAGGCAAAAATCACATTTCGAGAGGAATAGATGAATGCTTTAGATGGTGTAGAAGCAACAGCGACCAGTGATGCAATGCGCTTTCTTACTCGCGCTAGCGTCAAGCTAGGCCAGAACCGCGGCCTCTCACGAATTGATTGTCAACTTGCAGCATGCCATCTACTTGCTCCACAAACATAATCGCGTCATTCTTAGCTACGTAGCTACAGTCGCGGGACTGGCTAGAGCAGGATGAACCCGCCCAACCCACCGAACGACGAATCTAGCGCTGGCAATGGCGCGCCAACTGCGATCGGCGGCGCAGCCACTATGTCCGCACCTCCGCATCCACATGCAGAACCGCAGTCGGCAGCACCCACTGCATGGTCGTCGCAAATGTCTACCTTTCCTACGAACAGCGGCGCTGCTGGAAGCCCCAACTTCGGCCAGTACTCGGCATCTACGGCAGCGATTCTCGAACGCATCCAAGGGAAGAACGGCCATGCCGCCGGCAGTGCTGCCTTTGAGGCGAAGCGGGCAGAGATCTTGCAGAGTTACGTGACTAGCGACAAACTGCCGACGCCCCCGCCAGCAGCAAGTACGGGGCGTAGAGGAAGAGGGGGACGAATTAGCACACCAAGTGGACTGAAGACGGAAGTCGGCGCATCACCGTCGGGCCCTTCCTCTGGTCGCGGCTCTGGTAGAGGGCGAGGAAGGGGACGCGGTCGCGGTCGCGGAGGACGTGGAGGAAGAGGCGGCAAGCGGAAGCGGTTCGAGAGCGACGAGGAGAGCAATGTCAGTCGTTGCAGAGTGCTTGGGGACTGGGTGCTGACGTGATGTAGAACGACAACGACGACTCGGACGTCTCAGACTCGTACACCCCACTACCCACGCAAACCAAGTCCGGCCGAAGCGTCAACAAGCCCGTCACATTTGTACCTGTCATTCCAGAGCCAGCCAAGGGGGTGAAGCGGAGGAAGTCCACCAAGACGCTACTTGCTGCGAAGTGCAAGATCTGTCACCGAGAGACCGACCCGTCGAACAACCGGATAGTATTTTGCGATGCGTGTAGTACCGCGTATCACCAATACTGCCACAACCCGCCCATTGACAATGAGGTCGTCACAGTGCTGGAGAAGGAGTGGCTGTGTGGTCCATGTATACGGGCCAAGCAGTCTGTCGTAGACGGCGCACAGGATCTGGTCGCTGCGGAGGACCTGACTATAGATGAGGTAGGTCCACGCGATCGCTCCAAAAGGGCATCTTTGCCAGGACTTGGTATACTAACTCGAGCAGAAACGCGCATACTTCAATACCCTCCCACAAAACCAGCTAGTTGGCCTCCTCCTGACTGCTACGATCCGACATCCAGAACTACCCATATTCCCTCCGAACGTAAAGAGCCTTATACCCGAGACCTCGGCCATCAAGTCAGAAACGCCGCAACAACAGCCCTTATCCACCCAACACTACACCAACTACCAACCCCCACCATCCTTTAATCTTGGTCAGATATCTTCGACTCCAAACGGCCACACAACTTCAAGCCACACACCGCAGTTCTCATCACATTCTCATTCCGAGATGGACGCTGCAGAAGCACAACTCCTCGGCGAGAGCAGCCACCAGCCGCGCACAACGATAGATCTCGCAGGCAACCAGTACGAAGAAGACGACGGCTACGACACCGACCCACCCGCACACTACCCGAAAGCCGGCAACGGTCTCGCACGAACACTGCGGCCAGAAAGCGAAGATCTCAATTGGCTGGTCGACGACAACTTTGAGGTGTTCAGCCATAGTTACCAAGGGGACGGAACAGGATTGGGCGCTGATGGCACACTGGATGGCATGGGAGATGGACAGAAAGTAGTTTAGGATGCTGCTGGAGAAGCCTCTGCTAAGGAAACCGGTGACGATGAGCTGTCAGATATGGATAGCGAGGACGTGGAGCGCTTGGTCGCTTTCACCAAGGGCAAAGAGCAACCTTCACTAAGGGACCTCTTGACGCAGCGAAAGTGAAGCTCGAGAAGCATGCATACAGTAATACAACTCAGCGTTATGGTCAGTCACCCTGCAATTGAATAGTTCAGGTGAAGGAAAGATCCTTGTATTATCCAGGAAAATTAAACAGAAAGCGTGGTATCTCGAGAAGTATAGCTAAGCAAGAACCGAGCCTAAAACGGCCATAGTAATCCAAAACGCCAACCCGTGCATAACCTCGTTACGAAGCCATTAACGTCGTCACTCATTCATCGTCGATGCCGTATCCCCCCAACGTGCTCTCAGGATCTTGCCACTTCTTGCTCTTCAGAATCCTCATCTTCTTGATCGGACTCGCAGAGCGCTGCATCGTCTCGCGCTCACTGGCCTCTAATCTGGCCCGCAGCATCTCGTTTTCTCGCTCCAGTTCGTCGACCCTGTCGCGGAGTTCTGGGTCTGGGTCTTCGTACACCTTGATCTCTTGCTTCATCTGTGCCTTGGTCGCTCGGATGACGACGTCGATCTTGGAGTCGATGTGTGCTTGCTGGTTGTCTTGTTCGTTGTCTAGTGCCGTCTGCCATCTTCGGCGTTCTTGCTCGACAGCAGCTTCCATCTCGAGATAGCATTCGTCGCGGATCTCTTGCTCGAGGTCTACCATGTGGTCTTCGGCTGCAGCCCAAGAAGATTCAGCTGCTTTCCTACGAGCTGTCTCCTCGGTGAGGCGGAGAGCGAAGATTTCGATTTCCGAGGTAAGGCGTGCGATTTCGGCGTTGGCATATTCAAGCTCTTCCATTACAACCGATGGCGTCGTGCGGCCTGAAGGAGTCGCGCGTCCTGAGGAGGCTGTACCAGGGCGCTTGAGTGGTACACCGATTGTGTCGGAGGTGGATGGCATTCGTGGCACGGTGACCTCGCGAGCGAGGGCGGAGTAGCGGAGAATCTGCGACGTGGCGTTGTAGTCGCCTTTGGGATCTGCCGTTACGACCATAATGGACTTTTGAGGCTGACGGTGCGATTGTGCTTGACGGGTGGAGGCAGGGAACGAATTCGAGAAGAGGAGCTCCGTGAGTTTGCACTGGCGGAAGGGCACAATGTTCTGAGAGCATGTTAGTTGAAGAAACGATGAGATGGGCGGGTACACGCACCTTTGAACCTCCTTGGTTGTCAGACTGCATCTGCATGCACTGACCCAGATACATGAGGGACTCGTTGATCTTGCCAGCTTCCGCAAGCGTCTCACCCGCGGTCTTAGCATTTCGGGCACGCTCTGAACCTGCCAGGTCGACGATGGTAAGGTTACTGCTGGACCATGGATCTTGGCGTTCTGCGTCTCTCTTCTTGATCTCAATGTGAAAAAAGCCATGACTCCGCGAGCTCACAGCATTGCTTCCAGTGCCAGTGACCTTGCGCTCCATGAGACCTGTTTCCAGCACCATCATAGCTTCCTCGAAGCTTCCGCATATGATCTTGGTGAGGCCAGCGACGACCTTTCGGTCTGGACTCTTCTCGGTGCTCTTGAAGAGGAGCGCCCTGCGCTTCACGTTTGGCTGTTTGTTCTTCAAGGCGTTGCCGCTCAACAGGTCGAAGATGCGGTCGTTGTAGACTTCGTACATTGACATGACGATTGCGTATTCTGCGCTCGGGTCTGTAGGTATCTGGATATCGGCCACCGAGGGTGATTGTGGGAGTGTAGACGGACGTGGCATTTTGTTTGACTTGTATGTGCTTCCTGTGGAGAATATACTACAATCCTATCGTTTTGTTAGCACGCGTTCCTCAAGTTCTGCATTCTCCAGTATCAAATGGGGTTGGACTTACTGCCACGGGGGTTTGCGCTCGTGAATAGCGACCCGACTGGTTGTTGTCGCCATACATATTTTCGATGTATGCGGTCGCAGTGTACATTTGTGCTTCTGACACATCTGCATTTGCGAGCGAGGAGTACGCCGGGGCGCCATAGAGGGATTGTACGAGCTGCTCGTCGCATGCTTGGAAAATGACGTCCAGTGTCATCTGAACGAGGCCGCGCTGGGATTTGGTGCCAAGGATCGTGTGACTCTGTGAGCGCATTAACATCTGAGATGCAGACTTGCAGGCTTCGTTCAAGAGATGCATACCTTTCCAGAGCCAGTGCAACCCAGCGTTGCAAGAAGTCCATCTCGGCCGTGGTGGCCTGGTGCGCCCATGACACCTTCAATCATGGGAACCACACCAGTGCCCTTAAACAGATCCATTTGTCGCGCATCTTCCTCGAATACTTGCGTGAAAGCGAACCGTTCAACAGCGCGCTTGCGTTTATCTTGGGTTGGCGGTTGTATCGTAATATGAGTTGGATGATGGTTCTCGCTCTCTTCGACGCTGAGGAAGCGCGCACTTCCAGAGTTGGAAGGGCGCAGGCGCAGAAAGACATCGAACAGCGAACTTGAGGGTCGTGCTGGCGGCTCCATTGTGACTATGTTTTGTTTCTGGTTTGGCGATGCAGGCAAAATGTCAGTCGACGTTGGTGTACCAGATGCATGTGGAGCCGCTCGTGCACGCGCCCGTGTCGGTCAACATGGCCAGAACGCCGTTGCCCTGGACAACCGTCGCGTCGCCCATGACACGCTGTGACGTAACGCCATGCGATCGCGCGGGGATGCGGAGTACAAAGAAGCTCGCTCTTTAGTCTCGAACTACTCTACTTTACAACCTACTAGCTCCCCAACCTAAAATAGTGCAAATTCGTTTCCTCCAATATGGACAGCCTCCCGGCCGAAATACTTCTCTGCATCGCCGAGTGCAGCACCACCCTGCCAGAACTGCTCAAGTACAGACGCATCTCGCGCAGTTTCAAGCAAGTCGTCGACACCAAGTGCAAACCTCATGCCCTGTACCTGCTGCGCCGCAAATCCATTCCGATAGAAGTTGACGACGCACTACTTGCTATCCGCCTGAAGCGCATACCCTGGGAGTCATGCTGCCATTACGACCACGCACGAGGCGACTATTCTTTCTACCCTTCAAAAGACTTCTTCGAGGCCGTTCTGAATGAGACTGAAGTGCCGCCAGGCTGTCCCTCTATTCCAGCCGCAACTTGGTTGCAAGAGGTCGAGGCTGTCATGGACCTGTACCTGTTGGTGTTGGCCTACATGTCTACCGGCCAGCACTGTTCATTGAACATCCAACAGCATTACCTTGGGGGCTATTATCTTGAACAAATTGACTCGCCCTACGAATGGCCAAAGCCCCAGACAGAAGCCATGATCCGGTCGCACTTCCGCCTGTTTGTCTTCACAACTGTGTACGCACCACGTGTTTTTGTTGAGCCTCTTGCCAGCATTTCAGCTATAATGGACAACACTCCGATACCGGACGTCACTGCTATAACGGAACACCGGGTAGCTTTATTGATGGAAGAAATGGCGAAATACCCTGTGTTTCAGAAGTTGCAACTGCCCTTGGAGGAAAGAACAACACATCCGCTCCTTGATGGCTTTTTTGAGTGGCTATACGCCCAGCCCGAACCCCGCGAGTTCCTAGTGCTCCCTGATGGCTTCCAGGATCCAGCTAGTGGCCACCCAGGCGACCGCTTAATAAGGACTTTTCCAGGAGAAGAACGTCACCAGGTTGCCCTCATGCAGCTGTGGAAGATACACCAGATAATGGATGATCGAGAGTGCGGTAACGAACCAACACCTGAGTATCATGTTGCATCTCAATTCAACCCGATACAGCCAGGGCTCACTGACCCAGCTACCGCCTATCGCCGACCCCTTCAAATTTCGATTTGGTCTGAGCCCCAGCTCATTATCGAAAGTTGGACAGAAGACACCGCTTGCTCAGTGGTGCTAGAGGTTCCTGGAGAGACGCGTAAGGATCACATCAAGAGATTCGTTCTACTGAAGATGAATTATTCGGGGGGATTCAATGCCTTTAGCAGGGTGTTTGAGACTGAACTCAAGAACAGATTTGGCTTGAGATACGTTCCTCAAGAAGTGACATCTCTAGATATTGACTATGGCGTGTTGGACCCGAGACCTGAGTTGGAGGAATGGGAATAGGCTATGCAACGACTCCTCCGCTGCGTAAATTCGCCACTTCCTCTTTGCTCATCCCCAATGTATCACCGAGTATCTCGTCCGTATGCTGGCCTAGTGTGGGCGGAGGTAGTGGTATGCCTGGAGTTGAGTCTGACCATTTCACGGGCGTGTTGACTAGTTTAATCGGTCCACATGCCGGGTGCTCTATCTCTTTGACCATGTCTCTTGCGAGGACTACTCCAGATTAGCATCGATAAGAAACACTTATTCCAGCAGGAATAATATACATACCGTGTTCGTGGTTCAATGTATCCTGCACATCGTTGATAGCGGCGTACGCTGGAATCGTTAGCTAAGAACCCCGAGGCATACAGCTGTTACTTACGCATTCCACTTCCCTCGAGCACGTCGAGCAATTCCTGTGTAGTCTTCTTCTTCGTCTCCGTCTCAATCAAATCCTCTAGCTCGTCCCTATGCTGCACCCTCAACGCGTTCGTTTTGAACCTCTCATCGAGAATCCATTCGGGCCTTTCCAACCTGTTGCACAAAACTCCATACAACCTATCATTTCCGCCTCCCAGCAAGATATCTCCATCCGCCGTCTTGAACGCCTTGTACGGTACAATCGATGGATGCGAAGTTCCCCAGCGTCCAGTGTCGCGTTTTCCGCTAATGAGAGTGGAGCTGGCAATATTGGCCAGGGTGGCAACTTGGCAGTCTGATAACGCGACGTCGATGTGTTGGCCCTTGGAGGTTGGGTTTCTGAGGCGCCGGAAGAGAGCTGCCATGATGGAGTTGGAGGTGTAAAGACCAGTTGTCAAATCGGTTACTGCCACGCCGACCTTAACGGGTGGGCCATCGCGGGTTCCGGTTATGTGCATTAGACCAAATTCGCTGGATGATGTTAGCATTGGCATGGTGTTAGAAAAATGAGTCGGGAGATATACGCTTCAACCATGACGTCGTAACCTGCTCTGTTTCTGTATGGACCTGTCTGACCGTAACCTGTGATACTGGCGTAGATGATACCGGGGTTGATCTTTGACACGGTATCATAGTCCATGGCGTACTTTGCTAGAGATCCTGGAAGATAGTTCTCGACAAGAACATCACATTCTTTGACTAGGCGATGCAAGATGTCTACACCAGCTGGGTGCTGGAAAGACAGGCCTATCGATCGCTTGTTACGGTTGACCTATTACCCGTGAGCCACGGAAGAGCCGTGATAGGGGTGTTCCACTAACACCCAAGTAGTAAGCACTCTCTCCTGGTCCTTCTTGGTTGTCGGTGTACTTCGCGTAAGGTGGTCCCCATGCTCGTGTGTCATCTGGCCGAAACAATTAGTTTGAAAGGTAAACTTTGAACTTGAGATTTCGATCTGCTCACCTCCTCTTGTCGGATGTTCAATCTTGATCACGTCCGCTCTAACACAATGTCAATTTCCGAGTCTTTGATCTCGCCAACCTCGGTTGGGCCGTACAGGGTCATCCATCGCATACCCAAGATCACCCAATATTTGTGTGCAATATGGCTACTGGAAGTCAGTCGAGTTTCTAGCGAGCTTGTAATTTATGACTCACTCCAGCAAGTACTCTTGTCATATCAAGCACTTTAATGCCGGCTAGAGGCAGGTTGGATGCATCTGCATTCGATGCCTCAGTTGCTAGCCGTCGAACATGGCTGGGTCGTGCCCAATTGGACCGTGGACATGTCACCGTCGCCTGGAAAGCGCGTCTCGAGCTTCTCAGCAGCATGCTTGCCATTTGGATGTGGTGTATGTAGAATCACGACATGTGCCGGGTAACGGAATGCTTCCACGGCATACCTATTCCCGACGATGGGCTAGCTCCAGTTCGGTGATCCGAGGCTCATCGCTAGCTGCAGAACCCCACCAAGTTTCTCTCTCCAATTACCCACCCCACCATGTTTACTGGTCTCGTTGAAACCATTGGCAGTAAGCTATGATGCAATTTATTCTATGCGCGGCTCGGCTGACGATGGCTAGCTGTTGCCGCCCTTGAGAAGCTCGACCAGACGGCCTCGGGAGGCGGCGGCACATCGTTGACCATCTCCGGATGTGAGGACATACTGGGTGACGCCCATCTGGGCGACAGTATCAGTGTCAATGGTACGTTGGTACTACTATAAATCATCTCTTGGTCTAATCCAATCAGGCACCTGTCTCACCGTCACGGAATTCACCAAGTCATCGTTCAAGATCGGATGCGCTCCCGAAACCCTCCGACGGACAAACTTGGGGTCGCTGAAGGAGGGCTCCAATGTCAACCTAGAGCGCGCGGTCTCTGCCAACACACGCATGGGCGGTCACTTCGTGCAAGGACATGTCGACACCATCGCCACCATCGAGTCGGTAACGCCGGACGGCAACGCGCTTACCTTCCGCTTCAAGCCTCGCGATACCTCGGTCCTGCGATACATTGTCGAAAAGGGTTACGTCACGATAGACGGTGCTAGCTTGACGGTTACAAAGGTGCAGGATGGTCCTGAGGGTTGGTGGGAGGTCATGTTGATTGCCTACACGCAAGAGAAAGTCGTCACGGCAAGCAAGAAGCCGGGCGAGGACGTCAATGTCGAGGTCGACCAGGTTGGTAAGTATGTTGAGAAGAGCGTAGCTGGATACTTCGAAGGGTCATCGAATGGAGAATTCGCGATACTGGAGAAGATGGTTTCGAAGCTGGTGGACGAGAGGCTGAAGGCTCTTGGAAAGTGATGGACATATGCTGGACCATCAGCTGCTACGCGTATGGGCGCGTAAGCTCTCGTTGCCAAGATCGAGGGTTTGCCGTCAATGCCGCAGAAGTCATGGCCCCACATTAGTAACCAACCAAAACAAATCATTCAACTTCAGTTATATGGTTGCCTCGAAAGGGGCTCATGGGTGAGACTTGCAGCCCCATTGCGGTGGTGGCTTGGACAGAGTGAGGCGCAGCCTTGGTCTCGTCCAATACATATATATCTGCATGTCTATCCCATCATTTTCGAAAGACACTTCCTACCATTCCACACAAAACCATGAGAGAGTGAGCAGATTGTTGTTTATGATCTAAGTCGGTTATTGATGCTTAGCTCGAGCGTGGCGGCTTTCACATCGATACTCTCATGGTTGACAGTTGTCAAGAGGCATATCATCGCACAATCCGGAGTGGCGGCTTCGAAGGTCTCCTCAACCGTTGAACAATCATTGCTTACATTGCAGGACTAGTCCATGCTATAGTGGAGAGAGTTAGGCAGAACACCATGCCGCGGCGCCGACATGCAGACCAACGATGTCATTAGGCCGAAAGCTCTGGACATTTCGATACTTTTTGTGCTGCGAGCCAGTACGATAGGAATGATCTTCCACTGACAGCGCAGACGTGCAGCTATCGGGGTGGCGTCTCCGCCTGTCCAGAACAGCATCTTGCCCAGCGGTGCAGCGCAATTGCATGCCGCAGGCTGGCCGACACTAACAGAATCTAACTCTAGAAGATTGGGGGCCAAACTGATTGCACAGAAAAATTGTGTGAAAGAGGAAGCGAAGACCGCGGGTTACATGCAGGCTTGGTAAGGGATTCTGTCGGCATAGGTCATTGGCGTTTCTCACCGGCGTGCTGCTGCATAAACACGTCAAGAGCCGACCCTCTTCAAGCGCGCATGCCACCAGACGTCTACCCCAGACGCTCATCTCGTAGCGCCATCGCTTGAGCGATTTCTCTTCCCTTTCCCCGCCGATTCCCAGGCGTCTAAAGCATGCGTTGCTACTAAACCTTTGTCTTCGGCTATCTATCCCCGGTACGCACCTGTCATGGACTGGCGACTACTCGACTACGCCAAGGAAGCTGAGGAGACCGCAACGGGCCTACTCTCCTTCGAGAGTGAGATCCCCCAATATCGCAAAGACGTCAGGAGCCATATCGCAGAGTTGTTTGCCATATCGCACGCTCTACTCGAGCTGAACGAGGCGCTGGAGTCGTCCCGCTATGGCAGATATGCAGGCTTCATACGAACGGACCTGGAGGTTTGCCTCCCGAGCTTAGGACACACGCTTGACGATGTTCAAGAAATATTCACCAGGTCCAAGAAGAGCAGGCACGCTGCGCCCGGTGCTTTCCCCGGCACACCACCGTACGCACTCATCTGGGAAGATGCGCTTACGGATTTCACGGCGGAAGGCATGTCTTTACCCAAAAGATTCGAGATTGTTAGGACATATCTACAGTGCATGCACGACGCTCTGAAGGGGTATGTAACATTGGCGACATGTTCAACGGGATGGCTGACGGGTTCTAGAAACGAGGATGAGGCCGCATTGGCTAAATTCAAAGTCACGCTATCCAGGCTGCTCAAGAAACAAAAGCCAACGCCGATTGAATCTTACTTCAGTAAGCTCTCAGTGCATGGCAATGGGAAGAGTGGTGCTAGAACACCAAAACCGCCTTCCCCCAAAGTGTCTAGACCGAAGATACACCAACACCCCACGTATCCGGCAGCCCAGTACGGGTACCAGCCAGCCCCGCTACCGCTACCTCATCGATCTCATATTGCACCAACGTGGGGAGGCATAGGGGACATACCGTATATTCCTCCCCCAGTGCCAGAAATCCCTCAGTCGCCCACGTATTCGTCCGCATCATCACAGGCCTACTCGAACCAGTCGACGGATTCAGAGCCAGTCGCTCATTGGGCAATGAAGATCTTCGATGGACGACACGGCTCTACACCATCTCAAAGCCCCTCGGAGCCTACTGAGTGCTTCGGGAGAGATGAACCAAGAGTGATTGAGCTGTTAGACACCGATGGCTTTGAAAGGATTCTAGAACTGCCATTCGAAGCAACTGAGGTCTGGATAAGAATTTACTGGAGGGCCGACGACAACCGTGCACGAATACTCTTCCTTACTACGGATCACAATGGCAACCGTGTGAGGTACCAGGTTCCAATCACCGCATTAGCAGTACGGCGCGCAGGATCGTGCTTGCAGCTCTGTCGCATCAATCGCCAAGATGGTCAACTTGACCTGTGGGCTAGACTACGCTTCCCTCTATATGAACGTAGGTACATTTGAGTCGCTCCTGCAAACACCCTCTAATGTTCTTTCAGGTATGGTACTTTTCTATTGTACCGCCATAGCTATGAAGCGCCAGGACCACACTCCCATTGCAGAGGGGCTCGAAGATGTTTTCCTGCCTGGAGAAAGGATTATGTTTGCAGGGTAAGTGATTGTCACCAGCCTCTTGTTTCGTGCTGACGCTACTCAGTGAGACCGTTGACGGCAAGTATCTCCACGTCTTCCGCGTCAAATACGATACGGACTCGGGCTGTGTACGGTTCGAAGCTACTGCTCGTCGCGGACCTATGAAGGACATACCTATCTGGACGGCATTTGTGACGCCATATGTCGGACGCGGTGACTGGATGAAGCGCGTCGGTCCAGAAACAATCCAGTTTGAGAAGCTGCATCCGTATGTCTTCAGTGATAGCTACAGGCTACCCAAAGGCCCTACGGGCAAGTACCGGTTGAGTTTCACTTCACCAGAAGGTATTTTCACCCCAGTATCTATAAGTTTCCGATACTGATACATAAATAGACGCGAAACAGTTCAAAGAAAACTTTTATCGCATGAGAGTCCGGTAGGCTTCCTGACGAGCTCAACAGAGCAATCCCTTTCGACCAAAATGTACGACACTCTCTAATATATAACGACATTACGATCAAAATCCATTAACGACTTTACGACATAACGCAAACAAAACTCTCACGACGTAACGACGAGGGCGGTCTCTGCTTTTGGCACGATATACCCCTCTCACTACCTTCTCTGATTGGATGTTACAAATTGACACTATGCTGTTCTTGATGCTGTATTTGTCTTGAAGCCTTGGCCTGTATTTATCGTACGTAGTACAATGGTAAAGAAAATTGGTTGCGTGAACCTTGGGATCGACAGCAAAAAAAGTGAACTTCTTCGTGTCACGCCTCATTGGGCCTAGCGTCCAAAGTCTCAGATGCCCCGCTTCCCACCGAGATTGCCCTGGTGAGACCCTGGACCGAGCGAGTCTGTGCTTGGTACTACCAAAACCAAAATTTCCCTATCCTACTTGGACCGGAGCAACGCCAGTCTCTCTTCCTCTACTTTCAACCGCTCACACCTCCTCGTCTCCTCACACTCTACTCTCAATATGGCGAACCAGCAAGAAGCCGGAAAGAAGGACCCCCTCACGGGCATGGCGCACTCTGAGGCGCATTACTTCAACAGGTAGGCATCATTGAGGGTCCAGACATGCGTAGAGTTTCGCTAACATGATTGCGTGTAGCTACAACCACCATGGTCCGTACAAGTACACTCTGATGAGGTGAACGATACTAATGCGCGAATACAGGTATCCACGAGGAGATGCTGGTACGATTGCCCCTCCCTGCCATTACCTTTACTACGACGACTAACAATGCGCTTTAGAAAGATGAAGTCCGAACCAAGAGCTACCGCGACGCTATCTACCAAAACCCTCACCTGTTCAAGGACAAGGTCGTCCTCGATGTCGGATGCGGCACATCCATCCTGAGCATGTATGCGCTCCTCGCCCTTCTACATACCACACACGAGCACGCGCTGATATGCTGGCTATAGGTTCGCCGTAAAGGCCGGCGCAAAGCACGTCATTGGTGTTGACATGTCAACCATCATCGACAAGGCGAAGGAGATCGTCGAGGTCAACGGCATGTCGGACAAGATTACCCTGCTACAGGGCAAGATGGAGGAGGTTGTACTTCCCTTCGACAAGGTCGACATAATAATATCCGAGTGGATGGGCTACTTCCTGCTCTACGAGTCCATGTTGGACACGGTTCTCTACGCCCGCGACAAGTACCTGGTCAAGGACGGCTTGATCTTCCCCGACAAGGCTACCATCTTCATGGCTGGTATCGAGGATGGCGAGTACAAGGAGGAGAAGATTGGATGTAAGTACAGCAAAGCTCTGGTTTGCTGCAACACTGCTAACAGAACAGTCTGGGATAACGTCTGGGGCTTCGACTACTCTCCTCTCAAGGCCACCGCCATTACCGAGCCCCTCGTCGACACTGTCGACATCAAGGCCGTCGTCACCGACCCCTCCCCCGTCATCACCCTTGACCTTTACACCTGCACCGTCGCCGACCTCGCTTTCCGGTTACCGTACGAGCTCAAGGCGCGCCGCAGCGACTTCATCCACGCCGTCATCGCATGGTTCGACATCGAGTTCGCCGCCTGCCACAAGCCCATCCGCTTCTCCACCGGTCCCCACACCAAGTACACCCACTGGAAGCAGACAGTCTTCTACCTGAAGGATGTACTGACGGTCGAGGAGGGCGAGACCATCAGCGGCATACTAGAGAACAAGCCCAACGAGAAGAACCACCGCGATTTGGACATTAGCATCTCATACAAGCTCGAGGCGAACGACATGCACAGGCAAGCATCAGGCGAGTCACAGTACAAGATGTGCTAGTCTGTCTCTTGCGTGTAGAGTGAGGTTTGGGACGGCGTAAACCACCGTTCGGGGAAAGAGGCGCCTGTGTCTTCCATGATAGACTTTTTCGGCGTTTTATGGCAAGGGATTCGCATACCAAAAATTTAGGGTAGCATGAGCATGTGTGAATGAGTTACGAAGCAGGGACCAATCTATCATTGGGAATTCCTCCCCTACAAACAATATCCGTCGCCTCTGACTTTGAAACGTGATGTATGCGCGAAGTCTGGAACGTGTAAAAGAGAAGGATATTGATCTGAATGTTCATTGATGAATGCTAAACGCCATTGCCATGATGCTATGCTGCGCTCGCAAGCGGGGGTATATATGCAAAGTCTCAACCCCAAGATACTCCGCATCTAATTTCCAGCCAACGCGGCTGTAAAAGCACGCTCCAATACTTCGTGAGAGATAGCCGACCAAGGTCGTGATATCTAGTAAACTTTTCGCCATGTAAATGCAAAACCAATCGCCAACCTCTTGATACTCCCAAGAAGAACCACGGACAAAACTTCTAGTAGTCGTAGCTTTCGTTAGCAAATCCTTCATCATCGTCTTCCAAATAGTTGTGCTCCAAATCTTCCTCTTCTTCTTCTACCTCTTCCATTTCTTCCTCCTCCTCCTCTTCTTCCTCGCCTTCCGCGTCGATATCCGCAGGCTGCTGCACAACAGCCTGAGGTGTTGAAGCCGAACTAGCACCCTGACCGCTGGCAGATGGGCTCGCAGAAGGGTGACCACCGGGGAACAACTCCTTGAGTCGGTCGTAGTTGATGTGATTACTGAAAGCTTTGGCGCGCTTCTTGAGCATCTTGTGGGCAGCGTCTGCTGCGCTAGCCGCAGGCTGACCCTCAAGAACATTGCCATCGCCCATCTGGTGGTGTTTGCGCTTCTGCTTGGGTTTCTTGGGTTTGTCCTCTGCGGCCTCGAGTTCGGCCTGCAACATCTTCGTCTGTTGGTCGCGCAGCCATTGTTCATTCTCCGTGATCCAGATGGCTTCCTTGCGGCGGACTTCCTCGGGGTTGAGGATGCAGGTGGCAACGTCGGGGTCGTCGTTGAACTCGTCTTCACCAATCTCAGGATCTGTGTTTACGGGGACGGCATCGCGGGTGTCGGCGGCGACGCGGGCCATCTCTGCTGCTGTCCAGCCAGAACGCCTGAGTAGCTCGTGGTCTTCGCTGTTGGCAATTTCCTTGAAGATACCCTCCCAGTCCTTGATGGTATTTGTGACTTCGTCTTCAAGCTCGTGCTCAATTTCGAGATCCTCTTCGGCGATCACGACGGGCACTCGCGGCTTCTTTGGTGGTCGGCCACGCTTCTTAGGCATGACAAAGTCTGGGTCGATGGTCTCACCAGCCTCGACTTCCTCGACTGCACTAACAACAGACTCCAGGACCGCCTCCGTATTGCCGTCAAGAGCCGCTAACTCCGAGGATGGATCGCTATTCTGTGTACCAGAAGCTTCCGTCTGGGTCGCAACTGGCTGAGATGAACCGTCATTTGACTTGCGCCTCTTGCTCGTGCGTTTTGGTGCGGTATCCGAACCTCCTTCTGCCTCGCTATCTCCCGACTGGTTCTCTGTAGTATCCGGGTCGCCACCCTCAATTGCTCGTTGCCTCCTCTTTTCCCTTCGCTCTTCCTTTTCTGCGCGCCTCCAAATGGCAGGAGGCTGAGCCTTGACCTTGAGACGGGGTCCGAACTCTCGGAACTGGTTGACCGTGAGAGCCGCGCTCTGTGTCCTCTTGTATTCGTATAGACGGGAGGTGATGGTGGAGTCGGCGACCTTGACAACGTAGACGACCTCTCGGATGGTCCGGCGGAAGTTGTTCATGCGGGCGGCTATGATGATACAGGCGCCGCACAACCCAGCCGGCTGACGACCTTGCACCATCCAGTCGCGGTTCATGCGCTTCAGGACCCTACAGGCGTCGTCGGCGACCCTGTGAGAATCCTCTCCAAACTCGAGCTTTCGACAGTACTTCAGCATCAACGGCTCGATCTCCTGAACGGCTTTTGTGCCCACGAGCTGTGCGGGGTCGTCCTCCTTCAACATCTCCAGAAACTGTTTGTACGTGTCTCCGAGCTGCCAGACGTTGGTCTGAATCTTCTCGGCCAGATCGATGAGCATGAGCGTGTTCTCGGGTTGTCTCCGTGCCGCCATGTAGATCGCGACAGCGGCAACGGTCCTCATGCGGCGACCCTGGATGAATCGGTGGTTCATGGCGAGCTTGTACCAGCTGTAAGCCTGTTCTACGACGGCCTCGCGCTGGTTGAGAGATGCGCCTAGAGCTACGATGGAGTTCTTGCCATTCATCGCAGCTTGGTCCCTGCTCCCCATGCCCTCCAGACCCCGCATAGTGCCGCCCATGGAATTCGCGTGACGCTGGTTGGCGTGGATGAAGCCACCCTCGACAATGGCTGCTCCGCCCGAAGTTTCGCCAAAAGTAACCTCGGAGACGATGTTGTTTTCGCCGTGGACAGCACCGCAGTTGTAGCACAAGACTTCATTGTCGGAAGTATCTATCTCGGGTTTCTCGCAGCAGGTGTATGTACGTTTCGCGGTTTTGGTGGCAGCCACCACGGGCGCCTTGCTTCGTTGCGTTGCTTTGGATTGATAGTGGTAGGGATCGCTCAGACCTTTGATCCGCGGTCCTCTTGCGACCTGAGCTGCCGACATATTGGGCGTGTGGGAACGTAGGGCGCGGGTGCGAACGAGCGTTGTGTCGGGTCGGTTGAGGAACGATCGAGAGTAAGAAAGTAAAGTCGGCAAGGCAGCACGAATGAGACGCGGTACCGCGGGAGGGGCACTAGCGATGACTGGCGCTAAGTGGGGTGAGCTTGACCGTCTTGGGAACAGAGCTCTGCACCTTGAGCTGCGAACACATGGCCAACACCGTGACTATGGGAGCCTGCTGCCTTCAACGCTGTATCAGGTTGCTAGCCGTCGAAGGGATCTCATATGCAATTCTACATATATGGAACAAATATGAGCTGCATTTGACGCATTCCTGTAGTTACAAATGACTTGACATAAAGGAGCACACTGCGTAGCTGTTCTTGTGTCCCTCCTATACTGTGGAGGCTGGTTGGATGCACAATGTTCACGATTATCTATCCTACAATTGCCGTTGCGAGGTATTTCTTTGCGACACTCTCGACGGATCTCTCATATCAACAGACATTGAGCGGTACCTGCAGCAAAGTAACATCAGCGCAACGCTTGTGTGCCCCCGTCCCGGTGCTCCCATGCGGGTGATGACCACATGGCCAATGATTGGCTAACCTGGACACACCCGAACAGCCCGAACTAAGCCATTGAGCAAAAGCCCGCAAGAGCCCTGGCTTCCCAGCCTCCTTGGTAGGGCCTGCGTAGGTGGTGTCTATTTCATCCGGGCGCCCGTCCCTGGGTCCCCGCTCGCAAGCTTCTCCATAGCTCTCAGCTCTCGCCCTACCCCAAAACACTACCTTGACCTACCAACCTTTGTCAAATTTCCCCAGCACGACACAATGTCCACAAGAAAAAGGAAGAATCAGGAGGAGGAGCTTGTCGCTCTCCCAAGTGATGAGAGCGAAGAGGAAGAAGAGTAAGTCGGCGCTTCCTTGACGTCATGGCCCTTGCACTTCGCGTCGCATGCATCCCCTCTTGAAGGCATCGCAATCGCCTTCCTTCTTCAAAGTGAATTAGGATCTTTGGGCTTGTTACCAAGTTCTACGAAAGTTTGACAGGCGCGGAGTCGCTGTTACGCCCGGGCTTTCGGGATGGAGAAACGGTTGACGCGACGGCGCTTCGCAACAATCCCCACAACGCTCTCAACTTGGATTCGCTCGGCGGTCACGTCTCTCCTTTGAGTGTCGAGGACTTCTGGGCTGCGCTTTACTTTCGATTATGGAACTTTCATCACAGTGCTAACACATGTCACGTAGATATGACGAGTCTGACGGATCAAACTTCAATTCAGACGACTCCGACGCCGAAGAGCCTCGTAAGCCAATACCTTCACCCAATATCATCGAACATAAGTTTCTCACACTCGATTGCAGCACCAAAGAAGAAGACCAAGCGCACCAAGCCCAAAGATGATGAGGATGATGAAGAGGAGGAGGAAGACGACGTGAGCGACGACGATGATGACGACGCCGCGGTGCCCGAGGAAGACGACGACGAGGATGAAGACGCCAACCCAAAAGGCAAGAAGCCAGCCGGTGCGGAGAAGGACCGGAAGGTTAAGACCACAGGCAAAGCTGACCCTGTACCTGTTGTCGACGACGACGACGATGACGAGTAGAGATGTAATTTCGAGGTGCCCAGCATGTTAGTAGTGCTAGCTGATCAACGAGAATATACAAAGTATCAGTTGATAGTCTTGTTCTTGACTATCTTCAGTTGTTCTACTTAACTCGTGGTGGGCGGTAGTGCAAGCATGTCTGTATCCAGCCGATGCATCTCTCGACGAAGCTGTTCGAGGTGCCACACAAAAACCTCGACTCAGTCTAGAATTCAGCTGGCAGTGCCATTACAACAGGACTGCCCAGGTGTGCAACTTTGGGTGACCAGGCCGGATGAGTTCTAGTGTGATAGCCTTAGCGCGCCGCCTCTACGTACATATGTAGGTACCCAGACATTTCACGCGACTACCTCGTTCACCAGAGTTAGAAGTACTCTGCAGACTACGACGCTACCGCTGTCAGCCGCAACAACGTGAGAGAGCGCGCCGAACAACATCCTCCGTTACTTCCCAATTCTAGTCGCTCTTGCCTTCCAAAGTCTGTAGTAAACGCACTCCGCTCTTACCACGCGTGTTTCACCCGCTCGACACGCCTCACCTCCAACAACACCATGGCGCCGGCTTTGAATAATGCGACCAATTGTCTGGACGTCGACGATGCGCAAGATGGTTTTGAAGAGCTCCTGATCGCGTTCAACCCATATGTTGAGGAGCTACTTCACCAACCCGCATTCCACCCCTTCATGACTTTACCTGCTGTACGTGTTATCATCGTACCGGTTCTGACTGTGACATTAGCTGACGATTTTGACTAGGAGCTTCGATGCATGGTCTACGAGCAGTACTTCCTGGACGAAAAGCAATCGATAGCCTGTCAGGATTGGCCACACTTGCGATTCTCTGAGGACCATGAGCAGTCTATCCGACTTAAGAGGAAGCACTCACCGTTTCTGCCGTCTCTTTGTCTCACCAGTAAGAGCCTGCGAAGTGATCTGCTCTCTTGTTTGTTGGAGGCAGCGCGTTTCGAGTTCGACGACTGTACAGCTCTCAGTAGGATCATGGTTTCACTGGAGACAAGATCCCTGCATCTCTATGTTCGAAAGGCGAAAACAAGGAACGTGAACGGGCAGCGAGGGATTGTATTCCTCAAAGACGAGCCCGGCGGAAGTGAAGAGGACGCCCGCGAGCTCACGCAAAGGTGCAATAAAGTCAACTCCTCCACGATCAAGCGCTTCTCACGACTTCGCGAGCTTAACGTCACACTTTACTCGCCATTGTTGTGTACGCCTGGGAGTGGCAATACAACGTTCTCCATCCGTCCAATTTCATTCGACATGTTCTTGCATGACTTCCAATTCCAAGGTATCCTGGGCTTGGAAGAGCTACAAAAGCTCACCATTACAAAGATCAGCGGCGCAGCCGGCACTTACGACACCCGCAAGCAGATGAAACTCAACAATGACGGCCTGGTCGAAGACGATAAGTCAAGCAATCTCACCGCTGTATTGGATTTCTGTCGACAGATCAAACATGGGTTCACTACTCAAGGACGCAACGTGGTAGTCAAAGCCTATCTTCAGTATGGCCAGGATGTATATGAGGAAAGGATCTTTCCTTGAATGATTGCGGAAGGAGACCGAGCCATGCAGACTGGGATGAGGCGAGCCGCCGTCGGACGTGGTCACAGAGGTAGATGCATAGGATGGCAATATGTGCAAAAAGGGCAGTTGGGACACGCGTGAAAGACACTGGTCCCACAAAGACGTTCCTGCATCAGGTACATTGTTACATATCTGGGGCGTCTGAGAGCGTTTACCATTCTTCACGTACTCCGCTGATGTAGTCATTTGGTCGGTGGAGGTAGCTTTAGTCATAATGATATCGTTTTCACGATAACCCAGGCTTTGCCAAGATCCATGCGTGCTGAATACTAGGATACAGCACGTACACACCCAGCATCTCTGCCTAGGCATGATTTCATGCCGAAGAGCAGATATTGTGATCAACCACGACACGTGTGCGATGAATGAACGTGCTTTTTGTCTCAAATTTGACACCCTTGACATCGACGAGTGTACCAAGAGAAAATCGCAAGGTGTAGAACTCGCCTTCGACCTCTTCGCGGTTGATCTCGATTCCTTGTCCTGGCCTACACAGCACGCGCGGCTCGCGGAGATCATATCTGGCTAACCATAGGAGACCAGCACGACGCCGAAAGCGATCTACTACGTCGTCACGACGAGTGTTATCCCAAAAGAGATGCCCCTGAGAGTGTTGGCAAACATCGGAACTGCAGTGCAAGCAAAAGTACACACCAGGTCGGGATTGAGTAACCTGCTGAGAGCATGATGGACATATTTCGAGGTCCGAGCTGTATGCCTGAAGCTTGAAGTCATGCGTTACAGTGATGGCGTAAGTTTCTTGTTCTAGATGGGAGAAGTCAGGCCCTTTTACAATGCGAGCAATGATGGCGGCAGTGCAGAAGCACATCTCTTCTTTGCATGCATCTAGAACTTGCATGATGAGCTCGGTATCTGGACTATTATAGTTGACCCTGACCTTGTTGCTACCCTTGCAAAGCGCTAGTAAAGAGTAAATGCGGTTCTGTTGAAGTGTGCAACATTTTCCTTGGAACTATTGTAGGAGGTATATTAATCTATGGGTGGCCTGCCGCCTTCTGTTCTGCAAGATCGAGCAGCTGGGGCTATTCTTGAGGTAGTCGTCCTGTGACTAGTACAACAGATACGCATATTCTATGATAGAACTAAAATGTAACTCCTTTGTCGAGTGCACACAGTAGTACGCGAGTGGCAGGAAGTTGATGACGTGTTCTCTAGCTATTACTACTAGCGCGTTTGCTAGCATTATTTCCTGTGCGACCTAGGCCCTTTGCTAGTACGCATTGTTCGCAATGAGATTGTAATGTTTTTTAATGAGTGAAGAGTCTGAGATCTTGGAGTTGTACGAATTCTCTTGACTGAGATCGTAAGCTGGGACGGAGCGACTGCTGGAGTCCGGCTCTGCGTTCTGAGAGCTGCTCTCCTGAGGTGAATTACCGTGCTTGCTGTGATAAAAATCCTTCTAAGTCTTCTAGGCCTGGCGGTTGAACTTCTGCCCTACCGCTTGAACGAATTCTTGCGTCTTGAAATTATTGCCTAGCTACGACATGACTAATCTCGCGCTAGCAAAGATATTACCTATCTGCTGAACTTGATGATTTCGTTCTTTGATATTGGCTTGATTTATGCACAACGCGTCTATCTACAATGTGCAGAAAGTGAGACGCTGGCGTGCTGCTTGGAGGAAGTTGTAGAGGTTTTGGCGCACATAATGTAGCTTTCTATCGAGCTTGATAGGGAACTCGTTCTCTGGTTTGCCCTAGGTATATGAAAGACAGACATAGTTTGATTCTTGAACTAGCGCATTTTGTAGGTAGCAGTTGGGGAGGCCGTTGACGGAGAAATTAGGTCTGACTTGTATTAATCTGAAGGAGCCCTTCACTTTTGGTAAAGGGGAGTGCTGGAATATCTCTGGCTGGGTCTTCGGGTTGGCCTTGATGCCTGTTATGATTGATATGGTTGATGTGGCTGATACCTAGGTACTGCTGGGCAGACTGTTGGCCTTGGTATTGAGCTGAGCGATGTCTTAAAACAGTAAATGACTGAGCGTTATAGGTATTAGCAATGCTGATCCTTGCGATGTGCGGCGGAGCGCTGTTATGAACTGTGTTTCGGATTGTTGCAATTTATGCTGAAGAGCAAATTAATGGCAGGTAATGTTATCTTGAAGACGTGGTGTGTTAATGTAAGGTACCTGCCGCGGGGCATCGTAGGCAGCACGGGACGCTAACTTCAGCCTAGACGCGTTATGTTTACGGTTGCGACGCGACTATCCCGCCACCTATTATTGCCTAATGACGAAGTCTCTGCTTTATAGAGCACGCTTCTGTTTTAGATAGAAAAGTATGGGTACACACAAAAGTCCTAAGCCTCTAAAGACGGTAAAAGTCTACCCGTATCCTATCTGGCGCACTATGGTCTCTAAAGCCGCTACGCTAGCACTACTGAGAGCGCATCTTACGAGGCTATAACTTGCTTGTACAGTTGAGCTTCTCCCGGGATTCAAATCTGTGAGCAGCGTTCTGCATGTCGCGAAAATACATACCTGAGCCGCTCTGGAGAAGAACTGGACTACTAGCAGTATAGCGATGTGCGACCTTGTGTGCAATACCTAACTGCAGCCTATGGTAGCTACTGTACTGACGATTAGAACTGGAAATATTGATTGCAGTCTAGCCTTTGCGAACGGGAATTTGTTGCCTGATTGAGACGTTACTGGGAGGCCTGGTCTGCGCGCAGTGACTTTGTAGTCGTGATTGAGAAGTTTGCTAGACGCATACGACGAGAGTATACCGCTAATGCTGTTTGGAAGGTAGGTTAACCTGGCAGTGAGGTAATTTAGGTTATACTCCGCAATGGCTGCTGCTGAGAGGGAGGCTGCGAGACATGTATATATGGTGTAAGTGATACCGCCAGCTAAGATGACGATGAAGTTGGCTTGGTTCCTGAGAGCCGACAGTGATTTGAAAGGTCCTAGGAAGGCGGAACCACGACTACGAGAAGATGCAGCTGCCGGAGGCCTGGTACTACGCCGGCATACGAGCGAATATATGGATTTGTTCATGAGGCGCGCTGGTTGAAGACTCCCGTTTCCTACAAGGCATCTTTCGGTCTCCGGAAGGAAGAGGGTAAGTGTCGCCAGCAAAGTTCCGGCAACGATGACCAAGAGCCAGAAGATCCATTTCCACGATAGCTTTTCTGAAACTACTCCACCTATGACAGGCCCCAAGCATGGTGCAGCATTGGTAGCACCCATTAACACACCCACGTAAGATCCTGTTTCTGCAGGTATCGAGATATCTGCGATGATACCGAATGCGATCGCGATGGTACTTGAAGCACCAGCACTTTGCAGACATCTCATCACTATGAGAGTCGCATAGTGCTGCGTAAGAGCCAGTCCTATGTTTGCCCCGACGTAATTGCAGAGGGTCAAAAGAAGTACGGGTCGTCTACCGATGTCGTCAGCCAGACTGCCGAAGACCGAGGGTGCGATTCCCGATACTATCAAGTACGAGGTGATAGACCAGTTGACCTGTTCGATGGAAACCCGCAATGAGTTTGCGATCGCTGTAATTGCGGGGAAGTATATGAACGACGAGATTGTTGAGAATACCGCTGCTGTAGAGCAGGCACCTAGTAATAGTCGCTTTTGAGTGGGAGTGAACGTGGTGTATGGAGTGTCTTCGACATTCGCGCCCTCTTTTTCTTGGTCTGCGAGCCTATTCGCAACCCCTTCTTCTTCCGCGGCTTCGTTACTTTCATTCTTGACCATTCTGATTGGGCAGCCGTGTTGTTCAGAGCTGAATGCCTCAAACAGGGTACGACAGAGAAGGGTGGCACCTGACTCACAAGGCACGCTTTGACGTCTCTGCAGTCTAGTCTTGCGGCACGGTTGCTTCGAGCACAAACGCGGGGTAAGCAGTCACTGTGAAAAGTGCAAACGAACGGACCTAAGCCAGCCATTGACGAGATTGCAATTGACCTCTACAGGTCGCGTGGTGAAGACACTTGTCGGGCTTCCCAGTCTTCGAAGCCGCCAGGGAACTTCTTCACGAGCCCTCTCATCTCAGCTTTGGCCCTGAAGCCAGTCAGCCTGACATTCGAACGCAAGTATCTTTACACATACCTATCGTGAAACTCAGGCTTTTCGGGATAAAGCGCGGACACCAGGAGATCATAGCGACTAATCCTCGTGAGCAAAAACACCTCCCTCCATGGGACTGTACTAACATGGCGTAAAGTCTGTTGCGATCGTCCCAATCTTCCTCTGGTTGCGAGGGCTTCACGATATCCTTGTAGCACGTAAAGAACTCCTCACCCATATTGTACCGCGGAGCACGCCAGCTACCCAAGTCACACTCGTTATGACCCCAGAAAGCACATGAGTCAAAGATAATGATCTTACCAATCTCTTTCTCCAGCAAACAGTTTCCAGGCCAGAGATCCGAATGCAAGAGGCATGGTTCAATCGAGCGACCGCCGGATTCCAGAGGGCGGAGCAACCTGGGTATGACCTTAGAACAGAGAGCTTCGAAGATGACTTCTAATTCTTTGTCTATCCCGTATCTGCTCTTCTCTAAATCATACATGGTCTGCATGGCTCTATTATACCAGACTTCCCACGAATCTTCCCATGTGTTGTTGTTCGGTACGTGAGCAAGATGAGTTGGAATGTGGAATCCATATTTGCCGAGCGATGATTTTCCCATACTTGCTTTGTGCACCCCAGTAATGATGTCGACAAAGGCACTTGGATCCAGTTTCACCATCGCCATGTCGTGGAAGTCGCAGATGTAGAACCATGTGTCCGGGTGGTCTTTATAGGCTCCCCAGGCAATTGGTGTTGGAACATGTTCGGGGCAGTAAGAGTGATAAAGTAGTTCGGATTCGTAGGTACCTTGCATCATTCGCTTTCCTAGTTCGCCTGTTTTGATCTGCGGTCCTATTAGATGGGATCTTTCGTGTGACAAGACACACAACCTACCTTGACGAAGTACTGCCTTTCCGAGCCATCTTGTAGGTTTGCATCGATGCGGAAACTCTCACACCACGCGCTTTCACCGGACTGTCTGATTGATAGTATCTTCACATCCTTTGGTAGTGCTGCGTATGGTCTTTAGCTGCAAGGAAGTCGAAGTAGTTGTTTGACTAGAAACGTACCAGCCAACACGCTTGCGTCCAGTTGTTCGATATGGATGGGGTTCTTCTCGCGTTCAGCTCGTTTCCTTGCGGCCACCTCGTCGGCGGGGTTCGTAGACATTATTTTTGCTTGGAATTGCTATAGTAGCTTGTGTGACGATTCGACAAGACCAACTGCGGAGTCATAGTGCGAACGTGCGGCGCAGTCCTGCGCTAACTCCAAGGACATCGTGCACTGAATGATGCCAAAGACAAAAAGCCTGATTCCATACTCGTCACAGGGCCAGCACGTTTGTTTCGATATAGCCAGTTGATGAGTACCCAATACACATTTTGTTTGAGTAAGAGCACTTTACGATGCTAATTGCAACGCCTCAATATTCGCGCTTGCTTCTCGTCCCTCTATCAGCTCTGACAGAACAAGTCCAGTACCAGGCGCATGCGATATGCCCCAGGCGCCATGGCCCGCCGCTATATAAACACCTCCATTCCCTTCGTCTTTCGTCCTGATGCCTCCGAGCTTTTCGTCCGGTATCCGCGATACTATGGGTCGGCCGCTAGATGTGACTGGACGGAAGCACTATCCTGCGATTAGCAAACTGGTTCAGCGTTCTAGTCTCAGTATCAACTTACCAAGCCTTCCCTCAAAATCTCCATATCCTTGCCCGGAACATTCACCATCATAGCTTTTGCACACTGTTTCAACTGCTCGATGGCCTTCGTACTAGCTTGTACGTCTGTTGCAACCTCCGGTAGAGGTATGTTTGTGCTATTGAGCCCGGCCAGGTACAGCTCTCCACCCAATCTCGCGAACCATTCTGGCGAGAAGCCAAGTGTATCTGTCGCGAAGACTGCGTGGCAGACTTCCTTGTCAAGCTCTTCGGGTTTGTGGTGTGGGTTTCGAACGAGCAGCGAGTGGCCAGCTAACGAGGAGACGGGGATGCGCGCTTTCGAGGATGGGAAGAGGGTGCTGAAGACGCGTGGAGACCATGCACCGGATGTTATTACGAGACGAGTACACGGTACTGTTGCAGCTAGTTAGCAAATGTGAAGTTGGATAGTATGATTTGGACCTTACACTCTGTCTCCGACTCGGAGTCATCACCCTCTGATATTCTCACACCGCGCAACACGTCTTCTGAGTCTTTGATGATGGCTGTCGCCGTCGCGGGCTGATGTATCGTGACCCCTCTTCTCTGAACTTCTTTCAGAAGCCACTGGCAGAATCTCAACGGATCGATTTGTGCGGTCGTCCCATCCCTACTTATAACCTCCATGATGCCTTCTTGTGTGCGCCGAAGCCATTCTGGTCCGGCAGCCTGTTCTTCCCAGGGCTTGTTGTGGTTCGCTAATTGTGCTCGACTCGTTCCATTCTCAAGCCAGTCTTCACCGCTACCGCCAATGGCCGATTCGCTGTCTTGTGAAAGGGAGATTCCGGTGGACTGCGAGTATCCCCATGTTGTACGTCCGGAATGCGCGTTCGCGAGGTCGGCGTGAAGTTTGAAGGATAACGCGCCGAGGGAAGCTACGGATGGGGCGAACCCTACTTCATAGTCAGATAAAGCGATCAGGAGTTGGTTGACGCGCCGCGCGCAGGTTGCACGCGACGTATGCTCCTATACGTACAATCGGCACTCAGGAAGCCCGCAGCAAGGCCAGACGCGCAATGGAATAACTTCGGACTCGAATCAACCAGATGAATACTCTTTGGATCCGTATTTCCACTTTCTGTGAGATAGTACGCGGTACACAAGCCGATGATGCCGCAGCCAAGGATAACAACGTCGTTGGCGTTCTCCCCACAAGAAGCATGGATTTGGCCTGGCATTCTGAACTTCACGCGGGGCAAACCGAGGGACACCGCAACAGCCTCGAAGCCGCCCGCCACCACGCCTTTAAGCACGCCAGCAAGTACTCTTCGCGCAAGGCCGGCACACCAGCGGCGTCTCACATCACAGCATAATCATCATGTGTTAGATCATGTTGCTGCCCACCCAAAATACTAAACATCGTACGAGCTGTTCCGCACATCTTCGCTAACTCCACTGCACACCCCAGTCACCGTCCCAGACTCGGGTAAGTCGCATGAGCCGACATGGCCTGATTTCCCTCCTACACCCTCTGGAGCCCGGATCTTCGCTGCTTTCGATTACCGTTGGTTGGACTAACTGATGCAACACTCGGATGATCTGCGGACTGGAGCTTTGATTACAGGTACGGCTATTGGGTACAGTGGTGCCATCATGAGAGTTGGGGCACGCGAACGCCCCGCTGCGCATGTGTGGGATGAGCTGGAAGACGCGTATGTGGAAGAAACTTGTGGGCTGCATTGATAACTATGGAGACTCTATCGATGGAATACTGTTTGCTGGGAAGGATGCCGGATGTACCGTTCCTGATCGGTCACTGTCACACTTTTCAGGGCCCGACCCGACCCAGCGAATTTAAACGACCCTGCATAACGAAGTGCGTACCCGATGATCTATGCACTGCCACCAAGATCCAACATGCCCTGGAAGGCTTCGTAGTCTTGCAAGGGGTTGTTGTGCTGCTCTTGCGCTGCGGAGATTGCGGGATCAGCCACGATAGCCTTCACAGGCGAGTCCGTATCCGGGCTGTGCGGATAGGTATTGTCCCACAGCCTGCGGATGATCATAGGCGCTTCGTTTTCGTGGTCGACGAATGCTCCAGGGATACGTGTACGAGGTACGTCGGCCGTCTCAGTCACACCAGTCACAGGTCGGGAGCTGGATCTTGATCCATAGCCGCTACCGTCGTAGAGCCCAGTATGCTCGCCCCAGGAACTATCACGCTTTCCCATCTTCACTTCCTCGGCGACGTGCCAACTTGGGTCAACATCCAGATATGCTGGAAGTTTTCCAGTAGCAAACGCCTCATTGAGCTCGCTGTCAGACACAGAGGTAAGCCCCGCATCCCGAATAATAGCGCTCAATTGTGATGCCAGCTTCTCTTCTTCTGCGGCAGCATACCTGATTGGCGTTTCATTGTTCCATCCACTGTCGTCGTCGTCATCTTCATTGCAAAAGGCAAGCAGCTTGATTTTCATGCGACACTCTCCGTCTGCTCGACGGTAGACGCTTGCCTGGTAGCCATTCTCAAGGATAAGCTGTGCATGCTCCTTTGGTGTCCTGTCTGTATTCGTTTCATTGGAGACCTTGGTGGTCGCATCCTCTGATGGCTTATCCGGGTTGTTGTAGACTGGCGAGTTATCGATACGATCTACCCCAGACGGATCCTCTCGGGCTGATGTCTGACCTAAGTCTTCGCTCTTAGCAGGAAGTGAAAAGCAATCGTCGATAGGCAGATAGTCGGATCCTGGGTTTGGAAAGCGAACGAGGGGCTCATTGAAGTAGACTGCAGCTTCCCGAAGACTGTCAGACAGAGCGCTTTTTGTTGAAGCTGGTTTTCTCATCGCTTCCAAACTTGGTTCGTACGCTTGGGTGTATGCTGGTGGCGAATGAATCATGGTCTTTTCTGAGTCCAGAATTTTCTGGATAGGTGCTGGTGATAGTGGAACAGTTCCATCTGGTATGAGCGATGAATCCGCAGGCGATTGCGGGATCTGTTCATAGGATGGTGGGACCGGTACCGGCGAGGAATGGTGGACATAAAGACTCGAGGTTCGGGGGTCCATGCGGTCAAGATCGAATATTGGTCTGTCTGGGGGAGACTCCTCGAAGTAGAGTAAAAGCGATGAGTTGAGGCGGTGCTTCGGGGTCAGCGGACTCTAGAGGACAGAGAGTCAGTGGTCGTTTCTCTGTTGTGGGGAAAGATACTTACACTATCCATGAGGCACTCTGATATATCAGACTGCTTGGTCTTGGTAGGTGAGCGCAAGCTGCGTAAAGAACCGATGCTCCGCAGCTTTTGCTTTCGCAACGAGCCCATTAGACCTTTGCGCATTGATGGACTCTCCCTGATAGGCGATTCGTCGCTAGAATCAGGTATAGTTGAGCTCGCGACAGGCGAGGACGGTCCTGGAGTCTCACAGCTTGGTGCATTGTTCTCGTTGTGCTTAGCGGAGCAGGGTGGCGAGGGACTTGACAATGTCAGCATAGCAAAGCAGAGATAGGAACATCTCCGACTCACGGAGCTATACTCATTCGAGAGAAGATACCGGTAAAGCTCCTCTTGGCACTGATGATGCGATCAAAAGGCATGGTGGCTGTTCGTCACTATCCCAGTCCTGCACTGTAGGTTCGGCAGTGTGGTTGAGGCTACGGGGTTAGTCGAACGGATGAGGCCACGAGTGTGTGGAAGCTGTTGGAGTCGGCGCTCTTGACATCTGATCCATGTTTGTTGATATACACGTCTGGTCCTGCCGGGTTGACTCTGTGTACTTCAAGGTGGCAAGTTCCAAGAGCGTATGGTGGTTTTGGCAGGATCAACCCCTCTACAGATCGAGCGGATGCAGACGACGCGCTCATAAAATACTCTGAACCCGTTTGTTCTAAGAGAAATAACTCCAGGCATCATGTTCGCTGGTATGATGTTGAAGAGACCTGTTCAACGAGCTCGTTTCTCATGATTCCCGTAATACCTAGGTGGAGATGCGGTATGCTTGGGGCTTCCCGAGGTCGTGCCGTTGCTTGGACATGACAGGTATTGACATCGTTTACTGCAGTGGGTATGATTGCTTGATCAACGATGGCCACTTGTGAGGTATTGGAGAATGTACGTTTAGTCTGGGGAAGACGTTGACGAAAACGCCTGGCTTGAGCTTGCACGTGATGACTGTGGGCCGTGCGCGGGACCCTTGCTTAGCTCTTTCACGTCGCGGTCCTTAGCATTCCTGGAGTGCAAGAGCATCGCTAACCACCGACACCGCCCTTCACCCAATTTGCATCCGAATCCCGAAGTTGTAGTTGCAAACACATCGCGACAGCTGCTGCTAGCTTGAGCTGCGCCACATCAACGCCGTTTTCGACCAGCCACAATGGCGCGCGGCCGCCCATCGCGAGCTGCAGCGCGTCGCAGCACGCCTGTTCGCAGCGCAACACCCCAGCAAGACAGCGACGAGGATATGATAGATGCACCAGAATCGCGCGCCGACACACCCAAGGAAGAGGAAGAGGATGCTGAATCAGCAGCTCAGGGAAGCGACGAGGAAGCCGCACCCTCTGAGCGTTCACCTTCTCCAGCAGTTATCCAGCCGTTTCCGCGCAAGAAGCGTCTTGGTCGCCCTCCTAAGAACAGGCCACCGGACTGGAATGTCATCGAGCCCGACAACTCCGAAGGCGGCACGCCCGTCAAGCGCAAGCGGGGACGACCGTCTGGTGGAGGTCGAGGAAGGCCTCCAAAGGGAGGGCCGTCGCATACCACGCGCGTTCCTATAGACAAAGAGGGCAACATGATGGACGTAGTCAACGATGAGGTTGACCTACCAGAAGATGAAGAGGGCGAGCAGAAGGTCGACAAGCTGGGTAACCTCATGGGTGGACGAGACTATCGCGTGCGCATATTCACCATCAAGGGCAGGGGCGACAGACAGTACATGTTGTCGACTGAACCGGCTCGATGCTGTGGGTTTAGGGACAGTTATCTGTTCTTCACCAAGCACATGAAGCTCTACAAGATCATCATCGACGACGCTGAGAAAAGGGACCTGATCGACCGCGACATCATACCTCATTCCTACAAGGGTCGTGCCATCGGTGTCGTCACAGCACGATCTGTCTTCCGCGAGTTTGGCGCGCGCATCATCATCGGCGGCAAGAGGGTCATTGACGATTACTACGTTACAGCAGCAAAGGAAAGTGGCGCAGTAGAGGGTGAACTTGCAGACCCTAACGACAGGCTTCCACCTCCAGGAGAGCCATACAACAAGAACCAATACGTCGCTTGGCATGGTGCCAGTAGTGTCTATCACACCGGTGTGCCCAGTGTACCTACTGCAAATGGCAAGCCTGCCCCTGGAAAACGGAAGGTCAACATCACCTCTGCTAACTGGCAATTTGAGCATGGTCGCGCTGCAAGGTATGCATAAATTTTACACCAATCTATGACTACCAGGACTAACATACCCTAGTCGATTCAACTCGAACCTCTCCAAGCTACGGAAAGCAAATCTCACGGGCGTATACGACCCACATACCAACCTGATGTGTTATCCCAAGGTCACACAACCCACCCATGCACGTTGGGAGGAGGTTCCTGCGGAAGAGACCGACGTACCTCCACTCGTTCGTCGCAAGTATCTCGTGGTCGACTCGGTCTTCCAACAACCTCCCTTCGCCGGCCTGGGCATACCTGGGCCCGACGGTGACTTCGTTGACGTCGGTACCAACGGTCTACCGACCCTGGACGACGAGGACAAGTCGAACATGAAGCCCGAAGAACTACAAGCGTTTGAGCAGATCAAGGCTGAAGAACAAGAGTGGCGCAGCCAATGGGGCGGAGAGAGCACTGACGGTGCGAGAGTGAAACCGAAGATTGGTTTCGTGGGCGTTCCGGTTTGAGACATTCAAACTACATTGATGTCCCAAAACTGTTGTGCTCACATAATTTCATTAGATACCACTGCTGCTTCCAGGACGGGGCGAGGTTGCGAACGATGTAAAAATAGTTGCCATACCTGAGGCTGGGGGTACGACTCGATACACCTCAGTATATGCTTCCTCTTAACAGCAACAACCTCATCGGTCATGGTTATCAGTCTTTTACCTTCGGCGCATCTCGATTCATTGTTAATCATGTCGGTGTTCGACTGATATACTACGTTTATGTCGGAGCTCTACGGTGACCATAGACGGAGCACCAGGCGCTCCTTGATAGAGAACTTCCGACATATCTTCCATCATCTTTTTGTTCACTGCCTGGTCGTATACGCCTTTTTGATGTCATGCGACAGCGAGTGACCGCCTTTGCACACAACATGTCCCGTTTCTTGAGGTCGATACTTGACTGGCTTTGCGTATACGAGTTTGAGAAAATGATAGGTCACTCTTTATTCATGTACGTATCTAAGCTGAACCTGCATCTTTAAGCATCATCTTACTCTTAATGCTTAGCCTGGCGATTGCCCTAGGTGACTCTTGCTTACTTCATGAGTATCCCGAGCTGGCATAGGCAGCAGTTTGACGCTGCTTGCTTTGCGACCATCCGGCATACAAACGCTTGTCGAAGTGATCTAGGCATCAATGCTCGGAATCTCAAGAACACATATTGCACATGAAACATAGGCACACATGACGATGGTGATGACGAAGACTATCGTAATGACTTTTGTGGTTATATTGGTTTCTCGTTTTGTGCTGCGGCCTGAAAATGTACGCGTGACAATGAGACTTCTTTAATGATGCTTAGCATAGTTGCTGGCACTGTGTGCGTGGCAGCAATGGTCTTGATGGAGATATCGGCGCCTAGATCAGCTCTGCTTTGGTTGATTAGGTTCGATATACACGAGAGCCGGTTCATCCATAAGCTTCTTGGTTGTCGCCATTACGTGGCCCGCATTGAACGAGGACGCGTAGGCGGCAGTATCATTGCTGTGATGATCTGGTACTGAGACAGCTACCCAGGGGGCAATGATCGCGGTCGTCGTGAGCATGCTCCCCTTTTCGTATCTCGGATCGTGCCGTATTGGCTTCATGAAAGTCAGCCGACATCCTTATGATTTCTGACGATGAACAGGAGCCATTTCCCATGGGAATACTAATCAGAGCCGCACGTAGTCCTGTACAGCTCATTGGAGCATGCCGTGTAGGCGGTAGTTTTACTGAGGTAGATCCCATGTACTGAGTCAAGAACGCGACGAGTAAGATCTGGACCGTTGGATTGGAAGCGGTTCCGATGCGATAGGTCCGAATTCTGGTGCCTGAAACGGTGACGAGTCGGCCTGTGGAGCAGCGCACGATGTCCACGACAAAGCACGCTCGAGACGCTAGCCTAGTATTACGCAACCCGTCTTTATTCGAGACTGGAATCCTGTTCTCGAAATCCTGCGCATTCAGTCCATTGCGTAGTGGCAACGGACAATGGGACGACCAGACGACGATAAGGCAAAAGTAATTTCGGTGCCGCATGATGATGAGTGCGGCTTAACGAACCACCGGCTTGTCATTTCTTACTACCGGAGAGCCTCCGTCTCACATGTTCGTGAAGTCCGAATGGAAACAGCCAGAAACCCACCAGGGATGCTTTGGTTGAATAAAGCCGGAAACCAAGGGCCTCGTGTGACGCTTCAGTTTGCAGCAGCAATAAAGAAAGGAAGCTAAGGCTAAGCTTCTATGCACATTCCCGGTGCTTCCACGAACAAAGGAACTTTACCCCAGGTTGCGCAAATCTTCCGGCAGTAGGTCGCACTATGGAAGGTGGTTGTAGATTGCAAGGTTGTGTGGGGATATGAAGATGTGTGGGTGGAATGGTTAGCGACGCGGCCAAATAGATTGCAACTATGGGGTGCAGATGCTTCGAGAAGGAATGGCTTCGGGCCTTCATCTACACGTGCCGTGGGTGAAGTATACGAGCATATTGCACGCAATAATTTGGGGGGTGTGCGTGACTGTGAAGACGATGCGGAGGGAGATGGATGCAGCGCGGCGTAAGGGCGTATTGGGTTTGGCTGACGGCATCTTACGACATGCTACATTGAACTTGTTTCGTGTCGCCACTGAGGTGCAGCGAGTGATACAGGTGGGTCGGTGAGAAGGCTAATATCAGCTTGTGCTACGCCGCGACTGCACGTCGGAGTTGGATGAGGCCGTTTACGCCTGCTTCAGAAGGGGGCAGAAGGCCGTGGAGGAGCGGCGCCGCCCTCTGAGACTGGTAGCGACGGCACAGCGACACAGGAACGAAATCCGGGCAGCTGTAAGACGACTGCAACACACTCCCCTGACTTGGGTCGTGAAACGATGGACGGCCCGCGGCTGATGGCTGAGTTCCTAGCGTAGGGGGGCGTGTGTCGGAGTGGGCACAATTAGCTCGGCCCCGATGCGGGCAAGCGTTCAAGGGGTCCAGAAGTGCGCTTGGCAGCTGCCTATTAAAGGGTCCGTAGATGCCACCTGTCCTCAGCGCCGCACAGCCCGGGTTCTAGTGATAATCACCCACTATGCCCACTCAGAGCTCCATCCTACATCGACTTCACCATGGCTCAGTACACCTTCGACTCTAGTCTCTTTTCCCAAACCATCAACAACTCCGCCATGACTTCCACGCCCCTTCCCCCACCATCAGTCGAGGCCATGCCTACTACTATCAAAATGGAGATGATCGAGAACTACGACCACTCACCCTCACCCGCACACCACTCGTCCAACTCATCGGAAGCATCACAAACACCAGCGCCCGAGAGCAATGGCTCAAAACCCGTCAAGAAGCGCAAGTCGTGGGGGCAGGTGCTCCCCGAGCCCAAGACCAGCCTGCCTCCACGGAAGCGGGCCAAGACCGAGGACGAGAAGGAGCAACGGCGCATCGAGCGTGTAAAGCGCAACCGCCTCGCCGCCCACAACTCCCGCGAACGGAAGCGCCAAGAATACGAAGTCCTCCAGACCGAGAAGGACGAGCTCGAGGCCAACATGCAGGCCTACAAACAAAAGATGGCTGAGATGGAGGCCGAGCTAAGATATTTCCGCTCCAAGTACCCCGGCGAAGCACCACAACCTGTGTTCGACCTCGCTACACCACCCCGCGACACCTTCGACACCATCTGCCCTGCGCAGATTCCCACCTCCTTCCCCAGCCCAGAGTCAATGGACTCGATGGACTCACCCCGTGACTCATCGTGCCAACCTGAGACTCCCCCATCAAGCTTTGAGGCTTCTCCCGAATTCGACTCGACACAATATCCTGCCGCGATATTGTGCGACCTGCCGTGTCAGTCGACTTCGGGGGCCTCTCTACGGGCGACCTGGGCCTACCTCTCTCTCTTCAACCTTACGCTCCAGTCGACGAAAAGTCTGTCGTCATGGAGAACTTCTTCGACTTCGACCCGTTCCCAAAGTGCAGTCCAACAACGACTGCCCCAATGGAACCCCCTTTTAGCATGGTCGATTCTTCTTCAGTCGATGCCTTCGGTCCAACATCCTTTGACCACGGTTCTTACTCAAACTCTTACGGCTTTCTTGACGGCTTTGATGCAAAGTTCAACGACTTGCAGAGTGCCTCTGGCGCAACTTCGGTTAGCGACGAGGCCCTCGCAGCGGGACAACTTTAGCACTGACGCCATCAAGAGATCCACCAAGGGGGCGAAGAAGCAAACCGAGTTGGTGGATGGTGGCTGTGGATCACGAATGATGAGGTCTTCCAGGCCTAGACAATTGGGTCGGCGTAAGGTTCGGTCATTGAGGTTAACAGGGGCATTGGGTTGGGAAAATATGGAGTGTGGCATCACTACCGGGCGTCGGACGGCGTCATGAGCGTGTACACTCTTGTAGCAACAGTTTCGTTTTAGACTTGGTAACCATTCTGGATATCGCTTCCTGGATAGGCTATGGCGGACAAAATTCACCAAGGGCTGGTGCCTTTATCTAGCCAAATACCACGATCTACCACTTCATTACTTCGTCCCATCGTGATGTTTCCTCAATGTTGTTGATGCTCTACCCTTTCGCATGTGCTTTTTGTTGAGTACCAAAGTTCCCCACTGCCGCTCCACCAGGGCCACCGATTCTCCACGATTCTGCCCCCTTCCAGCTTCCCACGCTAAGCATCCCAACCCTCCGCTTCGGACTCCGGCTCAGCTGAGGCGAGACTGACTTCGCATGCAGGCTGACGCCAGCCGCCTCCACTCAAAACTACTTGCCCAGCAGCCACGATGACATGAGAACCAACTTATTTCTAGGTCGCCTAATGACGTGACCGGAGTACGTACACAGGGTCTATTCATAGGCCGTTACGGATGTCTGGCTTCCGTGGACTCCGTCAATACGAATGGCGCAGTCGAGTAATTCTCACACGACTCAGCTCGTCCCGTACCTATGATAGACGGACGAACGTGAAATTCGGCCTTCGCGATTGTGCGTGAGGTTTATCGGCCTTCGCTTACAAGGTCTACTAAGCCATCAACACCATTTTGGCGTCGCAGGGAACATGGCATGCGAGAACAGCATGTACACCGCACGAACATTCACACCGCGTTTTGGCCCCACCAACACAGGAATCTAGAACCACATGCTGTTAAGGAGATCGTCTTTGAGTTATTTGACTTCCATTCGTTACTTTCGTAGCTATCTAGGGGCCCACGCCGCTTGCAAGCATGCAATGCAATGCAACGCAACTACCGATGTTACTCGCAAAAGTCCGTTGTCACTTGTAGATGTTACTCCCTTGCTTTGCTTTACTAGCTAGCTAGCCAGACCCCTTGCTGGTACCGGGGATGTTCTCCCTAGAGGCCGAGCGCACGTCTGTCGCTCTTCGCTCTGGTGGTGATAGCTTATTTGGTGACTTGGTCGACAGGCGCGGGCTTGTTCGAGTCGGTGGCGGGGGCGCCCTGGCCGGTGTGGCCCTTCTTTGGTGCAAGGCCGCCGCCAGAGGCGTTCATGCCTTCGATAGCTGCGTCGTGTCAGTGCTTGCGTCTTTTGCAGTTATGTTTTCTTCCTTCGTTGTGGTTTGGAAAAGAGCTTGGGATGCGGAGAGGGGTAGGTGGGGCAGCCGGGTCGTACCTTCGCCCTTCTCGATTTCAGGCATGGGAGCGACGTTGTTCTTGGTGTGCTCGAGGGTTGACTGGTATCTGTTAGTCTCAAACTTGAGATGTGCGATGGTAAATGAGGGTACGTACGTCTCCAGAGGCGCCGTGGACAGCGTCCTTGCCGACCTCGATGGGGCCGTTGTCTGAGGATCCGTCTCCGTTGCGAGGCATGATGAAGTATGTGAGTAAGGTTTGGTTGGTGTAGTAGTAGTTGGGCTTGAGCTGAAAGTAAGAGCAGTGGAAGATTTGTGAGTGTGAGTATGAGGGGTAAGAAGTTCTCGTCGCGATCAATTTGTGTCATCGCGATGATGTATTTTGCTGTGATGTCATGGTGGAGAAACGTACCTGCAGAGCGGGTCACAACCACGTACAACACTGCCTCACGATCATTATGAGCTCGAGTTTGTTTAATGAAGACTTCATGAAATTAGGTAATAGAACTCGCAGTGGTGGCTGCATAGGCATGTATCTGCAACGGCTCGTAGAGCATGATTGCATCGTGTTCTTTGGATGATGCGTATGTAGCCCGGGCAACTCAGGCATCCTTGTGAAACATCAAACCCTAGGAAAACTCTTCGAGAGACTGAAGCTCTGATTACCATTTCTTGGTCGTCTGAGAACCGATTTCCTGTGATTGATCCCTGCCATGGCTTTCCAGGTGGTCGAAGTACGATGGGTTCTGGAGTTGGGTGAGGCACGGTGCAGCCATGTGACGAAACTGCTACGCTGGAAGCCAGCTGGGAAGTTGCTGGGTGCGGAAGGCATGGCTGCGCAGATCTCAATGTCTGTAGCGGGCGCAACACCTGCTCTACATCAGACGACAGTGGGGCAAGATACGTCTGAGATATAACCGAAGTCATGCTGGAGAGCATCGAAAGTTCTTAACTTGAAACTGTAAGGAGTACCGTAATTATTGATTCTGTGTCAACTGGTAGGCCAAGAACAAGGCGACAGCTGCGAAATATGCTAAACATGCACATGCAACCAGAAGCCTATCTTGCGCTTCTGACCCATCCGACCACACCAACACTATATCCTACTAACCCACCGACCCTTTCACGTTCCCTCTTTGCCTCCTCTTGCCACTTCCTCAATTCGCCCACAAGCTCAGGATCCTTGACCACGATGTCTCCATGTAGTCGCAGGAACACACTCATCCAAGCCTGCACCAGCTCGTAGTCTCGACGTTCTTGTAGTCTCGCGGTCAACGCCTCAATGAACGTTCGTAGCTCAGTGTAAGGCTCCGTCGTGTCAAGGGTGCGAATTGCGATGTCAGCGGCCGATGGAGGAAGGGAAGAGAGGTGGCTTAGGAGAGGTGTATATTGGCCAGTTTCGGTCGCATGTGCAAGGTGACGGCTGAACACATCGGTAGCCGTGGCGGCGCTAGAACGCGAAGCAAGCGCGGAGCTGGAGATGCGAGATTTAGGGTCTTGGTCGAGTGGTGCGAGAGCAGTGTTGTCTGCCCCTTGAATCTGATTTTGACCAAGAGACGGAAGGAAGAAAGGCGCCTTCTCTGGCGCTTTGGGGGCCTCCTTGGGCTTGTTGCGGGCACGGATGACATCGAGATGTAACAATGTCTGCCAGCGAGACTTCGGAACCAAGCTGAGTGTTGTGATCTTGTCGCTGAGTTGGTCCATGACTGGCACTGTAACTTCATCCTGATCCTCGTCTTCTGCCTGCTCTTCTGTCGCAGCGTCAACGACGGCGACACCGCCCTCGCCAGATGCTGTCGGCGCATTCACTTCGACAACATCATTTTCTGTTATTTGGCGGGTTGAAACATGGGTGAAGAGTGTTCGGTTTGTCCAAATGTGCACACCAACCTCGCCATCCAGTCCGGTAGCGAGGAACTCGCCCGAAGGTGAAAAGGCCACTGTGTTAACCTTTCGGCGAAGTTTCATGGCGTCGATAAGATGGCCCGTCGGTAAGTCCCATACCCTGACTGTGGAGTCAGAGGCTGCAGAAATGATCCATCGGCCGTCGCTTGAAAATGTGTAGTCGAGAGTCTGCAACGCGGCATGGGACTTCGATGCCCATAACTCTCGAATGAGTTTCTTGGTGGTAATGTCCAATACACGGATTGAGCCATCGTCACAGCTCAGTGCTATCAGATCACTGTTCCGGTGGTAGCGTAGACCGTGAATCTTCGTCATGGGGTACCAGTCGATCTCGTGAAATAAAATGCCGGTAGCAAAGTCCCAGAACTAAAAGATATTTAGTATTGACCAGCAGTGGGAGAAAAAGTTACTCACCTTAACTTTACCATCATCGGAGCAGCTTATCAGCGTACGGTTCAGGCCATCTACGGCAAGACCAGTGATAGCTCCTTTGTGTTTGCCTTCGCCCTTTGCAAACTTCCGTGGCGAATCTTCTGCAAAGTCCATAGCCTCCTCGGCCTGTAGTTGTCGGAGTTTGTATTGTTTGGCTTCCGCCGGAGTGAGTCGAGCGGGAAACCTGCGACGGAATTGGCCAGACTGCAAGTTGTACATATCAATGGAGCCACCAGCGGAACCTATCACAGCAAACGTGCCGCAGGACGAGATTGCGACGCTCTTGACCTCTGTAGCGTCGCCTGTCTCGAATGCCCATCTACCAGCCCGTTTGCGCCCCCAGAACCAGGTTCTCGCAGTCTTGTCACCAGCGTGTCCTGTGACAATGCTCTCCCATCCAGTCATGTTGACCTCTGTAGCTTTCTTGTCCTGGCCCTTGACCTTGGATGAATTGGTCCAGATGCCAGATACGCCAGGCATCGCGCCCATGCCGCCGTCGCGGTTGAGAGAACAAGCCATGCAGGTGATGGCTGGCGCTTTCAGGTCTTCCAACTTGATATGGTGCTTGGAAGTCTCGGCGTTTCCGTTCAAGAGGCCCATCTTCTTCGCTTTCTTCTGAAGAGCACCCTGGCTGAGCTCTGTGCTTTGCCCGTCGCGTCGCAAACTCCAGCCCCACAAGCTTCGGTCTTGACTCGAGCTAAGAAGCCATTTGCCGACATCGTCGGAGCCATCTGAATTGGAGGGGAGGAAGCGAAGAGTGGAAACTGGCGCAGCATGGCCGCCACGGGAATGCAAGATGCGCGGTAGGGGCGAGAAGGGTGTTTCGTCGAAGATCCATGTCTTTAAAGAGTTGTCCAAGCCACTAGACACAATGACAGCCTGTCCAGCGAGGAATTCAATCTTACTTATGCCGCCACCTACGCCTCCGCTGACAGCCGGGGGTGGGCCATGAGCTCCGCGCAAAGTACCGGTCTTGCGACCGCCTTTGTTTAGGTCCCAGAAGGTAATGTCGCCGCTCTGAGTACTGGCTGTCGCCATGACACCGTCTTCACGACCATCGTCGCCAGCACCTAGTCCGTCGGTCCTGAAGGAAATTGATGTCACTGGGTATTTCTGCGAGCCACCTGTGTTCAGGCGCATAACCTCCTTGTCGGCGCGAATGTCGTGGACTGTAATTGGGCCGGACTTGTATGCGATAGCGAGGAGGGACAAAGCGGGCGTCGGCTGTAGGGCGGTCACAGAGCCGAAGTCTGCGGCTGGCGGGAGAAGCGTGTATAGCAGCTTGGCAGTGCTGATGTTCCAAATCTCGACAGAGCCGTCCTTTCGGCCTACGAATATCTTGTTCAGATACGTGGGCATGTTGCAGATGCAGCCCGAGAGGTCACTGGACGATGCGCCGTGGAGGGTCGTGTAGTGCTCGCGGGTAGCTGTCCTCCAAACCTCGATCTTGTACTTGCCGCATCCTACTATCCATTCTCCGAGGACGACCAATTTTCTGATGCGCTGTATGCCGCCGCGTGGTATCTCTAGCTCAGCAATCTTTTTCCCGCGCTGGTATACCCACACGCCGCGCTCGTGTTCTTTCTTGTAGCTTGACCAAGCTGCAAAGACGACCTTGTTCCATGCTACTGTGGCAGTAATCTCCTCGGGGGTTTGCGGTCGAGTTATGAAGACGAGATTGAGTCCGCGCTTGAGGTCGTACGTTTGGAGAGAGCGGCCGACCGAGGTAGTGATCTGGAAGGTCGTCTTGCCGAGCGGGAGTGCTGTAAATGGAACACTTGTAGGCGACACAAGGCCAACAGTCTATCATGGAGTCAGTCGTGCGCGAGTGCTTGGTCGCGCCATGGAAGCTTACTCGGAACGGCGCAAATATCTTGGACTGGCGGATCTGTGTTGCGACGTGCTTTTCACCTTCGTGCCGTGTCCTCTGACGCTTGGTCACTGGGCCGCTGCTGGCACTCTGCTGTACCTTGGGGCCTGCCATGTTGGGTGTAGGTTGGGAAAGGACGACCGGGGCGCATGCATCAACTGGCTGGTGTTGCAGCCGCGAACGCGACCAGAACTTTTTTTGCGGAGATGAGATGATCAGATAAGATTAGATTAGATCGCGTGACGGCGCCAAGCGATCGACTCAGGGTCCACCGCCTTGCATAGCAAAAACAATAGCGACAAGTTTCCATGCTGTATGGTGAATTATTCTCTACATTGTAGCTCATGTATACATCAGCGATAACGCGCTCTCAAGACATAGGGATTCGATCGACTATGACCGGCTTCATCTGATCGTCTTCTACAAACATGGGGACGCGGAACGGGGTATCCCCGAAGCCTGGGTACAAGTCAACCTGGGCGGGCGCTGTTCCGATGTGATGTGCAACACGTGGCGCGCGTGTAGCCTCGCTGCAGCCCGAAGGTGGACATCTAGAGCTCGAAACGGCACAGCATATGCAAGTCTGTCCATTAAGATCGTGGCATTCGACCATGCTGCCAAGTTGCGCTGAGTGACGTACCGCGTCGTGAAAGTGTTTCGCATTTCCTAATGTCTAGAGACTCATCTTCTACTGCGCTCCAAAGAACGAAGGCGCTGTGAGGATACTGTCGCCAAACGTCCACTGTCCATTTCCCCCACGGCGCACGGGTGCAAGGCGTACCGCGTAGCATGGAGCAGCCACTTTCCCGCACAGCCAGTTCCGAGAGCACACGATCATGGCGACAGCTCTCCAGTGCGAGCGGCGCGTCCGCAGGCGGCCAAAAGGCAAGATCGAGCGAGCCTGAGACGGGCGGGCGCAATGTAGAGCGTCCCAGCGTGTCCGTCCCCTCGCTCGGTGCCGCAGCGATTCGACAGAGCCTGCCCGCACGCCGCCCGTCCAAGGCATCTGATAGCAGCATCTTTGAGTATTTTGGACATGCCTGGTCTGGCTCCGCTCTCGACGACTCGGATGCCACGCCCACGCTAGAGAGCACCCGGGGAAGTCTTGCAAGCGCCCCAGTTAATCCTCTGCTGCTGCCGGATTCTTTCCGACAGCCGCGATCTGACGCGGGCACTGCAGCAACAGAGTCGAAGCGACTATCCATATCCTCATTCGTTTCTGCCATCTCCAACCGCGGATACAGTTGGAGTGGAAAAAGTTCCGTGTCGGGCTCAGAACCAGACGGTACGTACGTCATGGGCCACCACGGCTGCGCCATGAGCTTTTTCACATGCACACTCCAGACAGTCCAAGTTGACCCACTAACTCTACCCAGCCAGGATGGACAACCCACACGGTACCACGACGGCCACCTCGTCGCTCTCCGTCACTACCTCGAGCCAGAATGGCAGTCTCGGCACCAAAACCTCGCCCACGCAATTGCTCTTCCCCCAAGACCAGCCCGCCAACGGCCAGACGGCGAGCCCCAACACCGCCCCGGCCCACCCCGCCTCTCCCCACGCTGGACAGCCCCCTCTATCGACGCAGCCCCGCCGCTCGCGAAGTCGGACGGCACAGAGACGCATCAGCGGAAGCACGGCGACCAGTAGCAGTCCGGCAAGCCGGGAGATGAGAGAGAAGAAGCCGACCAAGGGCATAATCGGCGTGTGTGCGCTCGAGTCAAAGGCACGCAGCAAGCCTGCGCGCAACATCTTCGGCAAGCTGGTGGACGAGTTTGAAGTCAAGATCTTTGGCGATAAGATCATCTTGGACGAGGCCGTCGAGAACTGGCCTGTGTGCGATTTCCTCATCTCCTTCTTCTCCGATGGCTTCCCACTGGATAAGGCAATTGCCTACACCAAATTGCGAAAGCCCTTCTGCGTAAACGACCTGCCCATGCAGCAGGTGCTGTGGGATCGCCGTCTGTGTCTTGGTATACTGGATAAGCTCAACGTTCCTACGCCGAAACGTATTGATGTCAGTCGCGACGGTGGGCCCAAGCTGCCATCGGCCGAGTTCGCGAAAGCCCTGTACGAAAGAACAGGCCTGAGGCTGGAAGGACCCGAAGACGGCACTGGTGGAGGCTCCCCGGCACCGAAATCCGTTGAACTCATCGACGACAACAACACGATCCGCGTCGACGGCGTTACCCTCACCAAACCATTCGTTGAGAAGCCAGTGAGCGGCGAAGACCATAACATACACATCTACTTCCACAAGAAAGATGGAGGCGGCGGCCGGAGGCTGTTCAGGAAGATCAACAACAAGAGCTCAGAAAAGGATGAAACTCTCGAAGTACCCAGGGGCATCCTTGAACCGACAGGCAGTTACATCTATGAGCAATTTCTCCAGGTAGAAAACTCTGAGGATGTCAAAGCATATACGGTCGGACCAACCTTTTGCCATGCCGAAACAAGAAAGTCACCTGTCGTTGACGGTCTTGTTAAGCGCAATCCTAGCGGCAAAGAAGTCCGCTATGTTACAAAACTGAGCGAGTCCGAGGCAGCGATAGCAGCTAAGATCTCAGAAGGGTTTGGACAACGAGTGTGTGGATTCGATCTACTGCGCACTGGAGACCAGAGCTATGTTATCGACGTCAACGGATGGAGCTTCGTGAAAGACAACGGTGATTATTACGACAAGGCGGCCAACATTCTTAAGGAGATGTTTTTGAAGGAAATTGCGCGAAAACAACGCAAAGACGCCGCTCAACACGCGGCTGCAGATGCCCAAGCTGGTACAGATAGTGCTGGCAATTCTATAAAGGGCGCCTCGGGCCATCGCAAGACGCTTGGAAAGCTGTTCAAGAGTCCGAGCATGTCAAGGGTGGGCAACCATGCTCACAATCTCCAACATATGCGGCAGTCCAACACGATGCCTTCGTCACCTGACACATCACTCAGCTCTACGCCCATAGCATCCTCACCTAGTTTCGAGAAGCCCAACCCCGCCTCAGTGCTAAGTCCCGCAACAATCACCACTACTTCTACCTCGACCCCAGAAGGGCCAATGTCGGAACCTGAGATTACGCTTCCGCCTGCCTTCGATGACGATGACGATCTGCATCTTGAACAGGAAAGGTCAATGTCGGAAGATCATCTGGAGGTGCCTCCTCCGGCAACCGCGGCGCAATGGAAGCTTAAAGGTGTTGTGTCAGTCATTCGCCATGCGGACAGGACCCCGAAACAGAAGTTCAAGTACACCTTCCATTCTAAACCATTCGTCGACTTGCTCAAGGGCCACCAGGCTGAAGTATTGCTGATCGGTGAGATAGCGTTGCAGAGCGTGAGTGATGCAGTCAAGGTAGCTCTAGATGAAGGTCTCGAGGACACTAAGAAGCTGCGCGAGCTGCAACTGTATCTGAACAAGAAGGGCGCTTGGCCTGGAACCAAAGTTCAGATCAAGCCCATGTTCCGCAAAAGACGTAAGGAAGAGTTGCTACCGGGAGAGACTCTACCCGAAGAGGTACCGGAAGCTCCACAGCCAGAGTCAACAACTGCTGAGGGCACGGAAAAGACTGCCGCTGCCGGCGAGGACGAACCAGAGCTACTCAAGAACCGAAGTGATTCCATGTCTGGCGTTACATTGTCTCGCATCACTGCGCAAGATAACAACATGGTCCTTGATAAGCTCCAACTGATTATCAAATGGGGAGGCGAACCGACGCACTCCGCTAGACATCAAACGCAGGACATGGGCGCGAACTTCCGCAACGATCTTTTGCTGATGAACAGGGACGTATTAGATGATGTCCACATCTTCAGCAGTTCAGAGCGACGAGTGACCACCAGCGCACAAATCTTCGGGGCGTCATTCTTGGAGAAGGAGCAGTACCAGTCCGAACACATCTCAGTACGCAAGGACCTTCTAGATGACTCAAACGCGGCAAAGGACGTCATGGACAAAGTCAAGAAGAAGCTCAAGACCTTGCTACGCGCAGGCGACAAAGCTCCGCCTCAGTTCGCATGGCCAAAGGACGTACCAGAGCCATACATTGTCGTTCGGCAGGTTGTGGATTTGATCAAGTTCCATCAGCGTGTCATGAACCACAACTTCAAGAAGATTGAGTCAGAAGCCATTTCTTCACTAGCTGCATTGAACTCTCCACCATCGGAAGGACAAACGACAGGGCAGTCTCAGTACACTAACGTCAATCACATCCAAACACGCTGGTGTTGTAATGAAGGGCCAGAGTTGTTCAAGGAGCGATGGGAGAAGCTGTTCAAGGAATTTGGAGACGCAGACAAAGTCGATCCAAGCAAGATTTCTGAGCTATACGATACTATGAAGTTCGACGCTCTCCATAACCGCGCCTTCCTTGAATGGGTATTCACTCCCGATGCCAGCTTTGTGGATGAAGACTCGGTCGCAGACGGATCGAAGCAGACCACACCCGACAACAGCTCAGCCAAGTCTATACCCGTCGGTCCGACACCGTCAGATGCCCAGCTTAAGGCCGAGGCAAAGGAGCAGAGCGCGGAGAAGACCCATGACCGCGGTAGCCTCTCCCACCGTATGGGTTTCAGGCGCAAGTCTGAGATTACCGTCAAAGCCCCAGCGCCTCCGTCCTATGTACACGAGTCTTATTTCAAGCTGTACTCAGGTCTGGGTACTGCAGCCTCCAAAGCGCAAACCGATGCGAGACTGGTCAAGCTGCGCGAGATGTATCACTTGTGCAAGGTTCTGTTCGATTACATCGGGCCACAGGAGTACGGTATCGAGAGTGAGGAGAAGCTAGAAATTGGCTTGCTCACATCGTTACCACTTCTTAAAGAGATCGTTGGAGACCTAGAAGAGCTGCAGGCATCGGACATGCCCAAGTGTTTCTTCTACTTCACCAAGGAGTCGCATATCTACACACTGCTCAACTGCATCCTGGAGGGCGGTATCAAGACCAAGATCGAACGCAATGCTATCCCAGAGCTCGACTACTTGTCACAGATCAACTTCGAGCTGTACGAATCGGAGAATGCTAGTATTGACGATAAACCGCATACTTTCAACTACAGCATTCGCATTACTCTATCGCCAGGATGTCACGCCTTTGCTCCGCTCGATGTGTAAGTCAAATGAATATACGCAATGCAATACGACAGTCGCTAACATGGGCAGACAACTGGACTCACGCCATATGATCGGTTTTGCACCACGTCGCAGTCTCACTCTCCACCAAGACTGGAAAGAAGTTCTCGAGACTCTTCGGGCAAAATTCCACACGTAAGCGCATTTCACCTCCCTCAATTTACGTCAGAAAACCATACTGATATGATTTAGTGTCAAACTACCTAAATCCTTCGTCGCCATTGACCTTAGCGAGAAGGTTCCCGAAGCTTTTGAGCGTAGCAGCAGCAGCAGCGTGAAAGGCAAAGAGCACAACATGACCGAGAGCGAAGAGCGCGGTAGATCAGATGAGAGAGACGAAGATGCCTCTCACATTCCTATTGCAGATGCACATGGCAACATCATCAGCCCAGGAGAGATCGTGAGTCCGGAGCGCTTGGCGCTAAACAAGGAGATCAGCCCCGCCGGCTTGCCGCCGCCGGCGATGGATGCTGAGAAAGAGTAGAGATGAGAGCAGTCATTCGCTTTCAAATTGGGAGGCTGTTTAAGCATTTCGCATTCGTTGCATGGACTGGTGTTAGTGGGTGGCGTGTGGAGTCTCTGTACAGTATGTGGCTTCTACAGCAGTTCTAACCGCATCGCTAGCATTTTACCATATCAAGCTGCATACTGAGAAATGGACTTTGGTTTCCGCTCAGCCCCGTTCGGCGCTCGTAATCATCTTCGAGAATATCAAGCTCCATACTGCCATCTGTCTTGCCTGGAGCGCGTCCTTGTACATGGCCGGATACTGCCACTTGGGAACACTCCAGAACAAGAACGCGAAAACCCATGTTCGTCCGATGAACGCGCCGAACCAACTCTCTTTGACTGACTTCAGCTCTCTCTGATAACCAAATGCAGGCAGGAAGTGCTGCAAGAAGATCGTCTCCGCCAAACAAGCGAAGAAGTTGATCATAAACCACCAGATGTCTGTCCATCCATCACGACCTATCTGCCAACTCACAACCCCATGAGATACCCCAGAAAGCCCAAACACGACAAGAGCAACAAACGCTTTGCATTCGTAGGAGTCGGAACGGAGGTTGAGCTGGCGAGCAAGAGCTCTTCCGATACACGTATACGGCTGAAGAGCAATCTTATGCCAGAATCGGGACCAGAATGTTCTCAAAGAAGTAATAGACGTCGGGTTTCCAAACAGCGGAGGCCAATCACAAGGACGGTCCAGGCCGATGCTGACAAAGAGACTGGCTAGTATCGCGTTGTTTCCGTCTAGGTACACGACGCTTTGCCAGATCCAGAGGACCGAGACGTAGGCCCGGGTCAGGACGTCTCGCGTAGAGATTTCGTACCAGCGTCGGAGTAGCATTTGTTTCTCTTCAGAGACGTCCTCGGGATATATCTCGCCGAAGATTGCGCTGACGAGAGCGGGTAGGATGGTGAAGTTGAGGTAGTAGTAGATCGGCAGTTTTACTAGTCGTAAGAATAGGAAGACTGAAATTTGCTGATCTTGTTCGTTTGAGCTGCTGATAATTTTCGGTTCTGGACTAACACCGATGAGTTGCGGATTACCCCACAAGCGATAGGTTGCTTTCCACTGGTATTGCAACCGAGCAAATCGACTGAGGGGCGGTGATGTAGCAGGCAGGCGCGGAAAGGTCCATTTTCGTATGTAAAGTAGACACATTATGTGCGGTATATTGAGTACCATGGCCTGAGTCCACAGACTTGTCAGGCCGGGTATCCATATGAAGTGTTTGGAGGATGTGATGGAGAGTGAGGCAAAGAGGAGGAAGAAGGGTAGGAAGTAGTAACGATGGGTCTGACTGTGGCAGTGTAGTGCAAAGTGGAAGATCAGGATTGATATGGCTAGGTAAATTATGGGGATGAAGAGGTGGAGAGGCATGATAGTATGGTGTGGATGAGGTTGGTGGAGGATGAAGCGAAGTCATTTGGGGCTTTGCCTCTTCTTATCGGCAGAACATCCTCGCAAGCTGACGCAGATCGTCAGCATGCCATGAGGCGTCACCCAGACGGAAAGAGATCCTCACATGCTAAAGCTGACGACTGTATCTGAGCATGTATCTAGACGTACAGGAACACGTACGCCTCTCTTAATGCATCTCCATAACTTTCACACCATTATCAAAAGTCTTCAGTGTCTAAATGCCTTATGGCATTAGGGACTGTTACATCACCAACTGAGGGACGAGCATATCTTGGCCAAGATTCTTTTTCTACTTCAGCGCATGTACGTACAACCAAACGAGTGTGTGATCAACCGAAAAGAAAGCTACAACAGTTCAACCAAGCGCACTTTCACCAAGAGCTTGAGAGTGAGATCTGGGCGTTACATCTAAGTAGGCCTGGCATCAAGCGCATCCTGGATAGCCTGAACGTCTTCGTTGGAAAGACCAGTGAAGGAGATGGAGTCAGTTCCCTGGGGTACAGGGTTTCCAGCGTTGAACTTGCCAGTAATGACAGTGGCCAAAGTCATGCAGGCAGGGGGAATACCGCTGACGAGAATGACTGGAAAACATAACGTTAGTACATGGATATGTCGCAGTAATAGAGCAGATCGGACTTACCACCAGGACCGGTGCCCTCGAAAGTCACGTCAGCTCCCTTGAGCTGATCGGCGCAGTCTTGCCACGCGGTTCCAGTGCCGAATTCCTCATCCTGGCGCTTGGAGACGTAGCTGTGAAGTCCAGCCCAGTTGTCGCGGGCGTGGATGACCTGGGTGCCATCGCGGGCCCTCTTGCCGTTAATCGCAGTCACGACGGTGCCGGCGACGGTGCCAGCTGCGGAAACAGCTGCGCTCTATATCATGTTAGTGTGGGTTACAGCCGTGGTTGGGAATGATGGGCCTACGGCAGCGCCAATGCCTGCAGCGGTAGCAGCAGGAATGGCGGCGAGGAAGGGCGCGGGGCAGTGCTGAGCCAGTGCCAGAAGGGCAATGGGAGCAATGAGGCTTTTGGCGTTGGAAAACATATCGATGATATTGGGTTGAAGAGTTCTTTGCTGGACTTGTTGCCTTGGATGATGAGAAGATGTACGTGCTGGAAACACAGTTCTACGGTGGAGCAAGCAGATTTTATACCTGGTCTGCCTTCCTGGAGGTGATATTCTCAAGAGCTGTCCTTCAAGCTGTACGTCAGATTACGATTGAAAGGCTTACTTGCATGTAAGACAGGTGCTTCGTTTAGTGCAGCAATTGGGGGCTGTTTAGTCAAATAGCTCCGTCGATGAGGGTTTTCAGTGATTGTGACCTATCAAGGATGGAACGGATGAGCTTTTCGAGATCATCCACCCGTATCCATGACTTTGAGAGATGATCGTGGGACGCCCAAGCCTTGGGTCGTGCAGGCATGAAGTAAAACATTCTCGAGATGCCTTACCGGTGAGGTATCATCCAGACAGCCATCGAATTGCGTGATTTAATCGTGTCTTACTATCCTTGATAGATTTGGCATAGGGAAATCGTATCATAGCTGTGAAACAAGGGTTACAAGGTAATGGAGGCAGGAGAGGAGATGCGACGGAGCTACATATCTTTACCAATGTAAGTTCTAACCAGCTACACGAGGGTTGCAACACTTGCACATTGTGTGCGTATCACTATACTTTGCTTGGATATCCATTAATGGGTTTACATCAATCCCGAGGTACCCTCAGGCGGCATCTCGATGCTCGATTGACAAGGTCTCATGTCCAATCGGTGTTGCCGCGAAGCATGTCATCTCATCAGAATGGTATAAACGACTGTCGTTAGGTAAAGGATTTGTCTTACATGAGTACAGCTCGGTAAATTCCTTGGTTCAGTACGCATGAAAGTAACCTCCTACAAGATCTATGATCGTGTGTTATCTTACGTTGGAAGTGCCTGACGCGCCCCACCCCACTACTAAACAGGCCATCTAATTTACCTATGACATCTACATGCGTATACGAGACACACAGACTTGTGCAAAAGATTATGGCTAAGACTGAACTGGTACGCTAACATTCGGGCTTGCGGAGAACACTGATACCGAGAAGTGAAGCAAGAAGGGAGCTACTATTGAGCTAGCCGGCAAATATAACAGCAACTACGAGCAACAGTACGAGATATTTTGCCGCGAGGATCTTCTGAAGTGCAATGGAAACCCATCCAAGGTACGGTATGTATCCCACGACCAGGCCCATGATCTCGTCTCTCGTTACGAAGGTCCGTCCATCAGGATACATGGAAACGTCATCGACTTCATTATTGTCACCCTTAGTGACTATAAACTGCCTATGTTACGTTAGATGTGATGTCGCCATGCCGAAGCTGTGAGGTTATCTTACCTTGGCGACAGATTATCATCATCTCCACCAATGTCAGAGACTTTGATCGCCCGATGAACCATTGGCAAAGCTCTGCCAGCAAACCATACGACTGGTATTTCGCCAGCTTGGATGTGGTTGCTCCGATTGGACAGGAAGAGCAAATCCCCTCTATGAAAAGCGGGTGCCATCGACTCTGAGATGACAGATACCATTGGCACTGAAGAAGCGGTAAGAGCCGAAAGCCCTTTCCACATCATCAATGGTGTGCTCAAAGTGGACAAGATGGGTAAGAGGCGCAGCAAGTAGCAGCGTAATCGTCCGCTTTGGGATTGCTTGGCCGTTCGTCGAGAAGATGCTGGCATCTCTGTCGTCTAATGCAAGAGATCGAGGGTGTTGACGATCCCTTGGTCGAGGCCGTGTGTGTCAGAACAGAGCTGGAGTCGTATACCAGAATGAAGCGGTGGCAAGGACATGATGTACGAAAGACCCAGAGTTATTGTATTCGCTCATTCCTGAGGAGCGACGAGCACGATGAATCAGGCCGTAGTCTGAGGTGAAATCGCTGACTCATCTCCGCTTCCGGTACCCGCAGGTGGTATGGGAATGGCGTAGCTAGAGAATACCATCACCATAATGGAGAAACTAGAACAAGGATTGGATTCGGAATTCCGATTTGGGAGAGACACCGGTGCACTGGTATTGTCCGTCTTCAGAAAAGATCTGCGCTGAAGCGCAAATAGGAAATCGTCTGGGTAAATGCAGCTGGCAGCCGGTCAGCGTGACATGGCTTGCAGCAACATGAAATTTATAATCACCGAGACATTACCCTTGCGCTATCCTTGATACCAGACGCATGCCGCGAGTTCAAGTCGTTTGCGGAAAAGGCAACAAGAGGTGCATGCGGATAATTCTGCCCTGGCGGCTTATGCCGAGACCACGTGCTGATGGACAAGCGGTCCAGGCAGCGGTTGAACTCGATTGCGATGCTTCGAGGGGTTTCTTGTGTAAGGGATGACATTGCAGATCGCGTATAGCGAGTCACATTGTCTTAGCCAAGAGTTGCTGAGTTGCGCAGTTAGTTCTTATGGCGCATGCGAGTTCCGACCTGCATTCTTCTCTTTCTTCACCGAGGGGTTGTTGAGGCCTGCCCATCTGTCTTGTCGCATTGTTCAGCTTTTGCGACTGCGAATCTTCGCACCCAGTTTACCCCTGAAGTCTTTCGAAATCCATTGTTCAGTTGGCAGTCGACATGGCGGCAGTTCTCGAGTTCTGCTCACTTCCTTTTAAGATCTCTGATGCCCCCATCGCGAATGAAGAGACCAGCATCTATGTCAGATGCCACGATCGATTGTTTTCAAACGTCACCGTTGTGGATGAGAAAGGCCAAGAGCTCTTCGTTGGAGGAGGACCTGGGCCAATGAAGTCTTGGTCATGGCGTCGACAGGTGAAAGACACTTCGGGTGTGCCGATCTTCGATCTACGACATCACGGGTCGGCAATGAAGAACCTCTGGACGGTGGAAAATCCAGATGGTCAGCGCATAGCGGAGCTGAAACATGTCTCTTCTGGCCGCCGATCGGATCTTGATATGGTCGTTCCCACCGGAAAAGACAAGGAAGACGACGTGGTGCTGCAGGTTCGGCAGAAGGACCAGAGCGCAATTACGACTAGGGTATTCTCCAAAGACGTCTGTATCGCCGAACTGCTGTTGCAGGAGTCAAACGATATCTCCAACCTCAGTCAAGTTGACAGAAGCTCTTGGAAGGTTCGGATTGCTGGTGGTCTCGATCCAGCAGTGGTAAGGCTTCTATCGACCGCGGATATGATTTGAAGCTAACCAGTGACTCAGATCTTAATCATAGCTCTATGTCGGGCTGAGATGCATCATGTGTGGAGACAGTAGTACCTCTTGTGAGAGCATCGTTGCTCGAAATGTGGGAGTCGTGAGTGGCCCGTTGCTTGGGAAGTGACATACTGGCCATGGCGTCTCGCTTGCGCCAGGGTATTCGTGAGGCCTTTATTGTTCCTTCAGACACTCATTTCGCTGCCCTGCAGAAGACGCAGCCATCTACGTAGTTATTTTACGACGGCTTAGTCAGTTAGTGAAGTTTACCAGCCTAACCACTCATTCACCAATTCATCAGATCTGCTGGAGAGTCCTTTCCCAGTTGACAAGTTGTGTATTTGTAGATGTCGTCGTAGACGTTTGTCGAGCGTTTGTTGGGCGAGGTGAGTCAGATGGATCGGAACTAGGTCTCAGTACGATCGCAGTTGTGCCATTGTTCCTTCCTACTCTTCAGTCGCATAACAATGCGAATTGTTGCGATGAACTTTTCCTTCTTGGCCATATGTCTACGCGCGGTGTCTACGCGCGCAGACCCGACTGAACAGGCGACACACCCATACTCAGAAGACGTTTCGCTTTCAACCCAAAGATCTCGCGATGAACAAGAGCGCGATGAAAATGCTGAACAGTCGATAATTGCGCGCTTTGGATGAAAGAGGGGTTTAGAAGGCACGTGGAAGGGTCTCATCAAGCGATAAGAAAATGACGTTCGTGGATAAGAAGGTCCGAGAATAGCTCCGGTTTTTAGCACACCTTGAACTAGCAACCCCGGATCTCCAACACAAGCTCGAAGCTGTAGTGGAGTCAACTTGTTCCATTTGAGAATGTGTAAACGACTCATCTAGGCGCTGAAGGCTCATAGCATTGCTGATTGACAGCTTCGTGTTCAGAATGGCATGATTTCGATTCAGTTTCATATTTTCGAGAACACGACCGTGCACATTCCTGCCTTCAGTAACCACCCCTCAACCAGCTACCTAGGTAAGCTCGGACTAGACCGATTTGCTCTCTCCTCGTGGCACCAACACCAAGCTGAAGAAACAGTATGGTCTGCGAACTTTACAAGATGCCGACCTCCGATATGTTGTTGGCTACCTAGGTACCGTCACCTGCTGGCGCCCACCCTCTCGCCCACCGTCGCTTACTCCTTACCACTGGAACACTCTGAAGCGCGCGATCAAGATCCGCACGGCTTACCAACATAAATCATTCCAGAATGCCAGAAATCGTCAGCTTCGGCATAACGGACATCACCCTGTGAGGTTTCCTAACAACAATCGCTCGCCCTAAGCCATTTGCGCTAATCGCAATCTTAATCACGACCGTCTTCTATGTTTTTCTCCGAAAACTCCGGCCCCTAAGCCTCGCCGAGGCCGGTTTTGATAGCATCAAGAGTCTATAATCTTACTGTTGAGGTCTTTGGCGACATTTAGAATGAGCTGCATTGCACTTGCCATTATCTATCTGCTAAGGCGCCGGTGGTCGAAGTCTTGGAGGCAACTATCGTAGGGGAGGCTGTTGGTGATCAAAGCTCCTGCGGCGAACGCTCTGTCCTCTCACTTCCAAAGTTTACTCACGAAGTGTTAACTTGTGGGCTTCCGGTGATGCCCTTACCGTGTTTAAGTTTTCGCGTTTGCAGTCCGCATTAGGTGGCGTGCGGCAACCTACGTGGTACAATACTCGCCCAAAGTTATATAATGCTCGGCATTCATGTTGTTTGACGAGGGTGATTGAGTTTGTTGCCCTAAACTCATCAACGTCCCTAACGTCAGCTTCCTGCACCGTCTCACACCTGACGACGTGCTGGTATCGACTTGGGTTTATTCGGGCCGTGCTCGGGTATGAACAGAACACGGCGGTCGCTTTCGCGACAATGGAGTTCGCCTTTGGTTCAGATTAGTGCCTGCCCAGGTGGCCTTGAGTCGGGCTGGTAGGCCAGTACCAATCAGCAGTCTCTCCAGCAATTGAGCCGATCCCCGGCTTACTTCCGATCTTAGCCCAACACGGATCCAAAACAGGGACGTGCGCGCCGGATTTGGGATCAAGCATGTGGATCGGCTTGTCTGTGGAGAAGTCTGCCAATAGGGAAGTCAAATGGTGGAACGAACCGCCAATCAGGTAGGGACCAAGCATGCTTCAGCTGTAAATTGGCAGCCATCGTAGGTCTAGGTCTCTGGCAGGGCGCTGCCACAGACCGGCGGATACCTTCAAAACCATGCTTCCCCTCGCGGCTTCCATCTCGTGTCAGTCTAAAGCAAACCTCATCGTTGATCACACTTCACAGTCGCTTTCAAGTAACCAAACTTTGCCAACATGCGCTTCTCCATTATCGCCGCTGCCGCTGCATTGAGCTCTACAGCTCTGGCCCAAGGTCTTCTTGACCAGATCCCGCAATGTGCTGTAAGTCATCGACCATGACTACCTGCGAACGAAAGCTAAAGAAAACGCAGCAAGCCTGCTTCGGTGGCAACTTGGGCAGCTGCGGTGCTACTGACATTGCATGCATTTGCGAGAGCAAGATTATCGACGCTGTGTCTTGCTGTGTGTTCGCTACTTGCTCACAGTCGGATATCGCTGGTATGTCGCTTGCCATTTCGCGTCCCGTCCCAGCTAACAAGTATCACAGCGACCACTCAGTTCGGTGTCGAGATTTGCAAACTTCAGAACATCGACGTCAACACCCAACCCTCATGCCCGTCTGGCAGCGCGACAGCATCTGGCAGCGCGACACCGTCTGGCAGCGCGACCCCTTCTGCCGGCAACTCCTCTGTCACACAAGTGTCTGGCACCGCCTCCATGACCCCTTCAGGAAGCGCCTCCGCTACTTCAGCATCAGCGGCTGGCAACACTGGAGCAGCACCCATCCAGACTGCAGGCGCGGGAGTGGGTCTTGGACTTGCCATGGTCGGACTGCTCGCTGCTTTGTAGGAGAACACTGTCATCAATGTACGCTGTTGGACACTTGCCCAGCGCCCGTCGTTCGCACGGTAGCCCCAGCCATGCACCTGACGCGTCGTGTACCAGACATTTTCCCGACTCGCGCCTCAAGAAAACCTTCCTGCAAACATCGATTGTTCACACCGAAGACATGGCCTGGTTTATTTGTAGTGTATTCTCACAGTTTGGAAACTTCTTTGTTTAATAACATAATTTATTTCGGCATTTACAACTATTAGTAGATCTGTAGCATTAGTGCTAAATTGTACTGACAAGTAACTGTGAATGCATTCTCTCTGGAGATATTTAGTTGATGTATCCCCTTAAAGGGAGGTGCTATGAAACTACATACATCGATGATACCAGGCTGGAAAGCCTGCCCTGCTTGTTTGGCGTGAAACCACTTCAACTCTCTTACTTTAGAACGCGCTGGTAATGATTACAGTCTTCCAGGCGCACACAATGACTGACTCCATCTTCTGTTCGCGACTGCACGACGTGCTGCGGGATAATCCAGCTGATCCGCCCAATCCCGTGCCCGTGCGGCTTATTCTTGAACATTCGAAGTTGAAGCCTCGTCGGCCCCTAGTCGGGACGCGCTCGGCCGCTACTATTTGCCATTAGCTGCCTTCCACCGAAGCATGTTCAGCTCCCGCGGCCCATTGGACGATCTGCACACCCCAGATCTTCGACCCTTCAACATCCCCGGCATCCGTCACTGTCAGCCTTCATCATCAGTCCTCACTTCCAGCCGACTTCCTTTTTTCCTTACATTTTTTTGCGCATGCATTCCACGTAGCTGTTGCGACGCTCTACCGCAATCAGCATTCATAAGGTCGTGCGACAATGGGTCTCGGCATCCTCTCTGACCATGCGCTCGAACAGGTCCCTGGGACCGCGCAGGTATTGGAAGGCGAGCAGCGGAGGGAAATAGAAAGAAATGCAGGAAATATCATAGGGAGGTCAGGCTTGAAGTACGACAAAACTGGGACAATACTGCTTGTTCCGCAGCCGAGTGATGATCCGAATGATCCGCTTGTACGTCTTTCAAACGTCCCATTCTGGCACAAAATCTAGGCAAGTGCACATAGTTGACTGATACTCCAGAACTGGTCGCTTCGTCGTCGCGACACCATTCTCCTTCTTCTATCCTCCATATCAGTCATCGCAAGCACCCTCTCTCCCATTCTTGCCGCCAATACTGTCTCCCTCGCCATTTACTTTGGTCACAACCTAACCGACATGGCTCTGTTGACCGGCTACCACCTCTTGGGTGTCGGAGTCGCAGGTTTTCTTTTCGTGCCGTCAGCGCGTATCTGGGGAAAACGACATGTGTACATTCTAGGAACTGTGATCGTCGTGGTGAGTTGTGCGTGGGGTGGCGCGATAGGAAACAATTATGCTGGATTTCTATGGGCGAGGGTGTTTCAAGGCGTGGGCCTAGCGCCATTCGAAGCGCTCGTCAATGGTGAGTTCAAGCGTGGATATCTTCGAATCCTACTTGAAGCATACACTAACTTTGTATCTCGATTCAAAGCCAGTGTTGGCGATATGTATCACGTCCACGAGCGCGGAGTCCGCATGGCGCTGTCAAACTTCGCCGTCTTCGGAGGCGCGTTCCTTACCCCAGTTTTGGTAGGAGTGATTGCAGATTCAATCGGATATCAGTGGACATTCTATTTTGTCGCCATATTCTCGGGGATCATGCTACCGCTGATCATACTCTTCTGCCCGGAAACGGCGTTCAGGAGGGAAGAGAAATTTGACACCGATACTATGGGGAACTTGCTGGTTAAGGATGGAGAAGAGATGAAAATCTTGGGTAATCGGGGGTCGAGTAGCACATCTGCTGAACACGAAGCAGCTGGAAACACGGATGAAAAGGGAGCAGGAAACTCTGCGGACCAGCATTCGGTGGGCGATTCGCCACGCAAGGCTACTTTTCTCGAAAGTATGAAGCCGTTCAATGGGCGGAAAACAGATGACCGGTATCTGCACCTCCTTCTGCGGCCGTTCTCGCTGTTCTTGCATCCGGGTATACTATGGGCCTGTCTCATCCAAGGCAGTCTAATCGGTTTCACGGTCCTTATCGGTGTTGTGCTTGCAGCAATTATGCTTGGCCCACCGCTTTGGTTTGGAGAGAAGGAGACAGGATACATGTAAGTTGATACATTCCGTTCATGTTTTGCACCTACATGTCCTAACCCCATCAAGGTATACAGGCGCCTTCATCGGTGCACTCCTCGGCTTCGGCCTCACCGGTCTGATTAGCGACTGGTCCGCCAACCTGCTCACGCGTCTCAATAACGGCGTCTACGAACCCGAGTTCCGCATGGTGCTCGTGATCCCACAACTCATATTAGGTTGTGCTGGTATCTACGGCTTCGGCTGGACCAGCGCAGATACGGCAACGTACGGCTGGTTTTGGCCTGATTTCTTCTTCGCGCTTGTAGTTATGGGTATGGTGTGTGGTGCTGTCGCCAGTGCGCTGTACATTGTCGATGCGCATCGTAAGTCTCCGAGACCATTCCATGCTTTGAGATACTGACGTGTATAGGCGGCATGTCCATCGAAGCTTTCACGTGCCTCCTCGTTTTCAAGAACGTATTCTCCTTCGCCCTGACGTTTAAAGGCTTCGACTGGGTCGTTGAAGCTGGACGGCGGAGTGGGGTAGGTGGTGGTGGGGGAATCAAGACCCTGTTTATCGCCGTCGGGAGTGCGCAGGTCGCGGTTTGTGCGTTGACGATTCCGATGTGTAAGTCTCAGAGAGAAGGTGAGATGAGGGCAGTGGCTAATCTGTGCTTTTATAGATATCCTCGGCAAGAAGAACCGGAGTTTCTTCCACCGCCACAATGTTTTCTTTGCGGTAACGGATTGGGTGGCGGATAAACTGACATTTTGGTAGGAGGTTATCAGAAGGCCATTGTTGGAGAGGATCGCTTGGAGGGTATTAATGTGGACTTCGATTCCTGCACTGTCGTTTGCTATGTTTGTTTCTATCTTCTGTTGTTCTTGTCGGATTAGAGCCATCTATCCCTGTCATCGCTGCATTGATCCGGCTTGGGTTACATGAGGCCCGGTCACATTATAACCCATGAAAATCCCTGTTTCTTCACATACGACCATAGGACACTGAGAATTAGGCTTCCCGTCCGCTCAGCCATATACAAGCAGTGTACCGGCCCATTAGTAGCTTCGTGGGTGACCAGAAGCGAATCCGGGCTGCTGTATGTTTTTGCTCTTTTTTGCACCATGGTGGTGATTTTTTTGCGCGCGTTCGCCCCACCAGCCCAAGACCCACCACGAAGCTCTCAAGCACGAATACCACTCATCGTCCACCGGGCTACCGGAACACCAATAGTTAGAGCAAGGAACTCGAGTTCTCTACAAGAATCGTGGTTTCTTCTACCATCATGAGCTCTGCATTCCCCTTGTTAAGCATGTGTACGTGATCTACGCGTACCGGATGAGCAGCTAGAGATGATTTGATGTATGATGAAGCTTCCGTATCCATCTCATGTGAGATTTGAGCAACACTTCAAGGTACCTAGGCACCCCTAATCATCTCCATCCATCATGACATCCACAATGGCCTTTGCCTCCTCAAGATCCTCTTCACGGTAGAACTTGAGTCCATACGAAATCATGAACTGCTCCGAATTGCCATAGTACTGTTCGATCCAATCAAGCTGGCGTTCCGTGAAGTTGTAGTCTGCCTGATGGCCTTCGAGACGTGACAAATCAAAATCATCCTCCTCATCCCCGGACCCTCCCAGCTCGGACATCTCGTCCTCACGCATGATGGCGCGTAAAATCACCCGTCCCTCTTCGCGGTCTTCTTCTTTGTAGATACTGAGCCCGTGCTGTCTCAAGAAGTGATATTCAGAGCGATAGTGTTTCTTGAGGAACGAAGTTTCTTCGGCCGTGTAAGGCGCAGCATTTGGCTCCGGAGTGATGAGTCCATCTCTGGCTTTGAATTCTTCCCACTTACGCCTCTCGGCATCGTCCCATCGGCAGCCTAGCACGTACATCACGTCCTTCTTGAGCGCGTACGGACCGAGCCTTGGCCCGTTCGGTGACCGGCGCACTTTGATACCGAACAATGGGCTTTTAGAGGCGAAATAGGCAGCGTTTTTACCCTTGCTGTCTTTGATGGTGCCTTTGTGCTTTCCGCTTTTGCCGCCGAATGTCACTACGTTGTATCCATCAGTGTACATGAGTGGTTGCCCAATGGTGTTGCAAATAAAGTCAGGCACGTGCAAGACCTCGTGAAGAATGAGAGATCGATGCGAAGATACACCTGAAGCATTCGGAGAGCGTTTGGTGGGGATTTCGACGGTACCGATTCCCAGCACGGGAGTTTGCGTGTGCGGGCCGAAGAAGGGCGAGGAATTTACTGTTGATTTGAAGGGCGTGTACGTTTTAAACCAGCCTCTGTCCTTTGCTACGCTGACAGCCATATGTTAACGGTGAATACTCCTGAATGAGTCGTAGCTCACCTACTGTACGTTGGCATTGTTTAGAAAGACCCAATCGGGACAGAGGCGTGAATTGGTATCCGGATTCATCTCGTTGTCAGACTGCTTGCTGTAGGTCCGCACGGGTACTTCTGGCGATCGAGGCTAGATGGACAGGAGCTGACCGATGAGTGTCCTCCTATGCGGGGTGATGCGGCTGGGGGATTAGGTATATTTACTTGCGCGATTCCACGGCTGTTTGCTGCGCGCGATTGGCCCGAGGTAATGCCGTATTAACCAGGGGCAACCACGCTAACGAACAGTCCTACCCATGGACTCCACCTGGGCACTTCCAGCTGGTCATTGGCGAGTTGCCCCCACAGTTGCTCAGCTGAACCGACTTCACGCATAGACTGCATGCGCAGACAGTACGCGCAAAGCAAGAAATTTAGACAATCTTAACAGGAAATCGTTTTCGAGCTTTATGAGGTAGTCGCGCGCCAGTCTCCCCCATGGCTCGCAGCTGGAGCTTATCCGGCAAATCCCTTTTGCGAGGTGCCCAATCTTGGCTGAACACGTTCCCCAAAGGTCTTCGGGAGCTCTAACTGGAAATCGGCCGCGATGATTCGCGTCCACTCAACCCTGTACAAGCAGAATACCGGTGTGCTAGTAACTAATGGATGACTACATACTGGCGATTTTCGCTGTTATAAGCTTCTGGCTTCGTTTTTGCGCCGAAACTTAACACATCTTTTGCGCTCAGATTACATCCATTAGACTACGACCAATTACTACAACCTCTCAAGATCATAACAAAGTTGGCTAATTCATGCTCAAGACGACATTGACAACTCACGAAAGTCCCCTCTCTCTCAGCCGTGCCTCCGCCCAAGCTCCAAGGTCGCCAAAGAACTTTTCAGATTCACCACCACGCCAATCGCGCAACGCAAACCACAGGTAGCGCACGTCTTGTCCCGCTTTGATAGCAAACTCAAAATCTGGCGCATGCGCGTACAATTGCTGTCCATTGTAGCAGGGGTTAGCGCACCATCATGGTAAACAACATTCGGTACAGACGAACCTTGATGTAATGTCGCGACCAGGTGGCATATGTTTCCAGTTCTGCAGCCGTCGGTGATCGAGGTATCCTAGTGACAGCCGGCTCAGAATGCTCGTTCGTAATCAGATCCACAGGACCAGCCGCGACAAGTGGGTCGGCTAGTAGAGCTGGAACGATGCATGCTGTCTCCCAATCATATAGCGACGTGACTCCGGGCTTACGGTCGTCGTCTGTGATGATCGAAGTGTTGTGTATCCCAAAGTCACCGTGCTCAAGCACTAGCCTATACAAGATGTCGGAATTCTCTTGCGGTAGTAGACGTGGTATCGCTTTGAGGAGAGACTGCTTTGCTGCTAGTGCAACAGGTCCCACAGTTTCTTCATCATCTTCCCATCCCATCATGTCACCTTCGTTCTTGATTGTTGCTTCAACCTTTGACTCCATTACGTGTATCCAGAATTCGCGAGTAGGCGCTACGGGTAAGGTGAAAGCGTGTGGTTTGAAGTCAAAGATACGGCTATGTAGGTACTCGGTCGTGAACTCCGACGGTGGGCAATAGTTGAATAAGGCAGCACGCATGCGTGCAAGCTGATCAAGCAGCGACTCCTAGAAGCTCTTAGTATATGGCGAACACTTTGAGTATTATTTCTCACCTTTCCTCCGGCATCAAGCTCTTCCCATACGTTGTTAGTTCCATCAGATCGTTCGAACACAAACATGCGTCGACCAGACAGATCATCTGGAACCTGCGTCCTAGAGCCTGGTTTCAGGAGTGGTGCGCGAGAGTAGAGTAGACGAGAGGCGCGGACTTCGGCTTCGTTCCGCAAAAGAGTGTACGTGGCTGCTTCGAACAAAACCTCGGGGATCTGCTGCTCGACAGCGAAGCCATCAAAGTCTGGCATATTGACGTCGCCACGAGCTAGACGAACCACCATATCTGGTCCATTTCGGACCTTCAAGTGGAATCCCTGATCAACAGTCAGTCAGGTGTAGTCGGCAAGATCGCCTAAGTTGATTACTGGGCGACGTTTCCATCTTCGTTTCCCTGGTGATAAAGGGCTGCAGGGCTAGATAGGTTGGTCGGAGAGCAAGTGCGAAGATACACGTACATAGTTGTTGGAGCCTTTATCGATAGTCGGGATATCTGTTACTTCAACTTGAAGCTTCTCTTCAATCTCATCGATGAGCAACTGCACGTTCCAGACGTCTTTGAAGGGACTAACATTGTCCCGCACCAGTGTCAAGATATGTTTGCCGTCGTACTCTTCTCCATTCAATCCAACGGGCCACTCATCGCGCCAGGGCATACTTTCTTAGAGTTCGATGTGACTTCGCGATTTCTTCGTGTGGTCGATATTCGTGAGATAGGTGGAAGGTGAGTGATCAGTCTGGCATTACTCGATTCCAATTTGTGTTTGCCTTCGCTCGCTAATCGTTACACAAAGGCGTCTAGATGGCGAACGCCCCGTGCGTTGCATGATGCAAGGGTACGCCATATAACAGCAATAGATAAGAGAAGACCTTTGTATACTACTTATACCGAGCCTCATCCGTCTCGCTTTCTACTCTGTTGAGAAGTAGAGGTCAAAGACCGTTGAGCAAAGGGGTCATGTTTGGAGTAATCTGTTGTGTCATGAGTACACGAGACCGACAGAGCATTATAGCGCCTAGAGGAGGTTTCGCAACCTTCGGGTGCGCGCACGCGTGCGTGACGCGCCAGTAGCAAAGTGGGTCTTGTGACGTCATGTCGACGCGTCGACGGTGCGTGGAGTTTTGGCAAGTGCAACGCGCCTCCTGAATTTCCACCACGCAGCGCCATAACAGCAACAACCCTGAAGGAGCAACGCATTTAGTCCAAAAGTTATGAAGTAAGCAACTCACTCCGATGGTTTAGGTCGTGTATCCATGAATAACGTGATCGATTTAAAGAGTGGCACGAGGGAACGGCACGCGCTTGCCAAACCCTACACTTTCAAAATTGGAGAAATACATCGACGAAAGGAAGCGCAACTACGAAAACACTCGCGATCCAAATCGGCCTCATCACAAATAACCCGCCCAAGATTGCGCTGCCGAAGCCGCGTTCGCTGCAGCAATCCCTCCGGCGACATCGCCCTTTGAGCTACCCAAGCCAATCTCGAAGCTATCATAACCGCAACTAGTCGGCGCGCCAGCTTCAGAGCCGTCTAAGCCAGGAACGATCTGCCAATACAACTACAACGTACGTTAGCATGCTGTTCGTCGAGCATTTGTACCTGTCATGCTTACCCAAGGAACTCCAGCATCATTGAACACTTGGACCTGCGTATCGAAAGAGTCCTGGTAGTCGACCGAGACGCCCCACTCTTCCATCATGATGTTCTTGCCTGCAGCTCTGGCTCCGCTTAGGACTTCCCTGTCGCCGGTGATGTAGTACGCCCAGTCGGACGCCTTGCTCATGTATCCGTGCATGCTGATGATGTCGATGGCATCGCACTGCATAGCCTTCTCCAGCGTATTGAACTCGTGGTTACAGCAGTAGTGAGAGCCGCCGACACCGCCTGTGGCAACCTTGATGTTGGAGGATCCAAGAGCACTGCGCAGTGCTCCAGCACGGCCACACAGCCAGTCGTCCGGGTCGTTGGCGTTCAACAGGTCGATTTGCCCAATCAGCGGCTCGTTCTGTAGGTCGAAAGCCATGATGACCTCTTCCATATCTTTCCAGGCTTTGCCAAAGTTTGGTGACTGGTAGTTTAGCATCTCGCTGAGTCTGTTGTCGTAGTCGGCTTTGGCGTTGGATGAAGAGTAGAAGGTAGGTGCGTCGCCATACTTCTGACAGTATGCATCGCACCCTGCGCTACCGCCCAGTGTATTGGCGTTGTGGGGAGATATGATTGCCTTCATACCGTTGTCGTGCAGTAGTTTGAGAGTGTCGTCGAGCTTATCTAGAACGGTGGTATCGTACACACCAACCGTCGCTTCGAAAGCTGGCACGTCATTCTCGATAGTACTGCCCTTCAAGCACCCTGTAGCAACGTTCGTCGCTGCACAACGATTGTCAGTACTGCAGATATCCCCTCAAGTCCACTGCTAAGAGGATGCAGAATTATTCCAAAGGTGTTCATAACTGTTCAAATGCTACTTACCCCACAGCCTCAGGACCTTGGCGCCCCATCCAGCAAGAGTTTCAACATACTCCTTCTGCTCGGATGCAGAAAGGGCATGAAGAAAGTACTCATTACTTCCTGCGAATGAAGTTGAAGCTTGCCTGCGAGTTGGTACCAAACCGTTGACTACCGTTGTCGATAGCCCCAGCAAGGAAGTGATAGCCATAAGGCTGCGCATCGTGAAAGTTGGTGGTGCGTAGATGTATACGATTTATAAACAGATGTGGGTAGTAATTGGTGAGTAATTTAGTCTTTGCATGCCAAAGACTATATATGCCATGGTGGCCATCCAGGTCAACCTTGCGAGGGGCCGAATACAGTTGAATGCGCCTGTGTTGATGGTTTGGAGACATATGGGGCCAGCCTTGCCAGCCACGTTCGCCGTGGCATCACCTCAAATTACCAGCTAATTTTATCGCATCGAAAGTTTACGGGTGAGCTAGCCTTGATTGTGGTGGCTGTCTGTGACAGCTGCGGGAGTGTACCCACGGACGCTATGCATGCAGCTGGGCCGCCCCAAAGGCCGCCCCTATTGGCCCGATCGAAACTCTAGAGATAAATGGCGACGCACCCGCCGGATTCAGTCAATGGCAGGCACCGAAGAGAACGCCATGTTCTTACCCGTCACTATCAGACCCCGATCATTTCTCGTTCGGCGTTGCTGCTGCTGCACAATTCCTCAGCCTTGCCGGTGTGTTGAGGTGAAAGTCTATTTATGCGTACGTGGGCGTCCAATCAGAGTTCAGCCGTCTCGGGTTCAAGTATGTGCATACACATGCCCGTGCTATCACATCAAGACATCCATTTCCAGCGAAGGAAGGCTGGGGTAATTTGCGACATGTGCGAAAACGCCCTGCGTACAAAATACGCCGGTCCGCTGCCAACCTAGCTTTCTCCACAACTCTTCCCTTAGCCTTCCCGCTGTGAAAAAAAGAAGGCTTGTATCGATTTATCTCCCCAGGAAGATACGCTAGCATACACCAAGATGTTTGGCAGCCGAGGCTTTCCCGCTCTTGCTCTTCTTTTAGCCCTGATTAGCGTAGCAGGCGCTAGTGGTCCTACGAGTATCTTCATTGATCAGATTGAAGAATACAAGCTCCTCGCAACATGTGCCGAGCTCGAGTTGTCGACTATCGTGCGTAACATGAAATGGGGGTGTGGGGATGGCGGCTCATACCAGTCGTTTACATGCTGTAAGTTGACATCATGGAAGAAAGCTTGCGTCTGCGACATGCGCTGACCTCGTAATTTCCGTCTCACAGTCTGCTACGAGAGCTCTGCCAAGTTCTCCAGCATGATTGGAGCTCATGTCATGACCCAGTGTCCAGACGACCCTACGCAAAACACGACGGCGCTGGAAGTGTTTAGCAGCTATTGTGATATCGGAGGTTCTAAATTAGCTGAGATCGCTGGTGAGTAATCCCTTGTTCTGGGGTGAGAAAGCAACGAGCTGACATGGCGAAAGCCGCTACAACATCGGTGCCAGCAACAACGTCATCGCCATCATCATCGTCTGCTTCTCCAGCATCGACGCTGCAATCGGCTTTCTCAACTCCCACCTCGACAACACCTATCTCATCACCTGACCCCACTACATCACCTGAGTCGACGCCTGCTCCCAAGTATCCCTCTCGAAAAATCGCGATAGCTACAGGTATCACTGTTCCGGTAGTCGTCCTAGCTTCAGCCTTCGCGGCCTTCTTCTTGTTCCGCCGCTATAGGAACACGCATGGTAAACCCGTGCTGTATGAAGCCGACGGTTCTTCCTTGGATGCATCAAGGGGTGGCACATGCCATGAGGTGAGTGAGAAAGGGCAAATTCCTGCAGAACTGGCAGACCACGATCGCCACGATCCTCACGAGTTGGATGCCCAAAGCGATAGTAAGGTTTGATGAAACGCGTCCTTAGTGGATGAAGTCTTGTGGAAGTCCAGTTAGACAGTTGGCATGGTCTCGAGTAAAGATCGTTTGAACGATTTGCTATGTTCCGCGTTAGTGCAACAGGATGGGAGTCTCTTAGCGAAAATTAGAAGAACGGAGAAGCTCTAGCCAGAACATCCGCTTGCCGCTTGGTCAATCCACCATGACAACCATGTTGAGTCAATCGTGAACAGATACTATTGGGTGGGTAACACCGTAATAGTCCATTCGAAATGTAGCCAGGACAGTCAGGTAGGCCGTTTACAAAGTGGACATCCTTCTCCACTCCAGCTCTTTACTGACGCGATCGGGGTCGCACCTTGCCACGACGAATATGGCAAAGCTCTTGGTGTACGGCAGTCTTCTCTTCTTCTCTGCTTAGCAGATGCATCGTCAAGCTGCGCCCATGCTTCGTGACCAGTACAACTCTACCAAAACTTTGCCCAAAGATCGATGTACGAAGTCAGTAAATGGCTCACAACATTTCGTACACAAATATACCTGTGTGAGAAGGTACCAGAAGTTTGTTTGTCCGTCGAGGAGGATATCAGGTGAGTTTCCTTTGATCCAGTCCTATAAGCAGTCTAGGTGGCTTCAGGAAGCCGTGCATGTGTCCAAATTCGATCGTTGTAAGATGCGGTTCCGCAGGTATCCTTCGGACCGGGCGGTAACATCTAGCTGCCCTGCATTTGCGCATGTTGAGACATCCAAATTTCCATGCACCACTGAAACGGCTAGGCGACGATCCGATCGTCGGGTTAGTTGGTCCCATGTGATGCGGATTAGTGCATGCTAAGCACGCTTGAAGCTTGCGACTCTAAACACGAGTCATTGACTCTGTATGTGTTCGCATAGTGAATACTACCACTTGGATGCGATTTGGGGTCGACATCGTTTCCAAATGCAGTTCCATCAATGACAGAGTCGCGATAAAGCCTCGTTTAGAGTAAAATCCCGATAATACCAACATTTGTTTTGTTCGAATTACCAAAACCGGCAAGCCGGCGTTCCCTTCGGCATCATGTTCGCCTTGACAGAACGGTGTTATGCGGGGTACCGGGGTTGCTGTATCTACCCCGCAAACTAGACATTCGGAGAGCAACGTATCGATCGCCTGTGCGTGGCGTTGCCGCGGAGTGTTTCCGCATTCAGACACATCCAGTACCAGGCCTTCACACGCGACATCTCCGTTGATTCCCTTAGGGCGTCCGGTCGGATGGGATACTAGAGGAGATCGACATGGTCTCGAAACGTTACTGGAGTGTGGCAGCGTCCACAGGCGAAACGCAATTCGCCCTGGTTATCGGACGCGAGACGGTGGCAGGATCGCGAATAGCGTGGCGGTCATGCAGGATCCGCGCAGGAGGGGTATGTCGTGCGTTGACGTATATATAGAGAGTGTATCGCCCACGATGTGTCTATCCAAAGGATCGCCAGTAACTTTTCAGTTTCACAACCTCCTCTTCATTCAAGAATCACTCCTTCTACAATGGTCCACTTCCGGACAGACATCGGTGCGACGAACGAAGCGGCGGATCCGAATAACGAGAACTATGCAAAAGAGCTCGAGACCGATGTCGTAATTGTAGGCGCCGGTTTCGGTGGCGTCTACCTGATGCACAAACTCCGCCAACAGGGCTTCAAGTGCAAGATTATGGAGGCTGGTTCCAACATCGGTGGTATCTGGCACTGGAACTGCTATCCCGGAGCTCGGGTCGATTCCCAGGTCCCCATCTACGAATACAGTATGCCGGAGATCTGGAAGGTATGTGACGATCTTGTCATATCGCTATACGAAGACTGACATTGGCGGATAGGACTGGAATTGGTCCTGCAGATACCCCGGTACGGAAGAGCTTCAACAGTATTTCGACCACGTCGAGCGAAAGCTGGATATCAAGAAAGATTGCGCATTCAACACCAGAGTTGTCGAGGCTCAGTTCGATAAACCCTCCTCGAAATGGGTCGTGAAGACCGAAGATGGCCGGACAGCGCGCTGCAAATATTTCCTTTTGGCTCTCGGCTTCGCGGCGAAGCGTCATTTCCCCGACTGGCCAGGAATGGACAAGTTCGAGGGCGAGATCCATCACAGCTCATTCTGGCCAGCATCTGGAGTAGACGTCAAGGGCAAACGTGTTGCCGTCATTGGCACTGGGTCCACAGGTGTTCAGATCGCCCAGGAGACATCGAAGACGGCCGCCAGTATAACCCAATTTGTTCGCACGCCCAACCTTTGCCTTCCTATGCAACAGAAAGCTCTCACGAAAGAAGAGCAGGACAGACGGAAGCAGGGCGAATACCAGGAAATCTTCAAGAAAAGATTGACAACGTTCGCTGGCTTCCAGTACGACTACATCGAGAAGAACACCTTCGATGACTCACCCGAGGAGCGCGAGGCGTTCTACGAGAAGATGTGGGAGAACGGTGGTTTCGAGTTCTGGCTGGTAAGCGATAGATGTGAAGCCCGTACATCAGCAGACACTTACTGTGATCGCAGGCAAATTACAAGGATCTGTTGTTCGACAACAAAGCCAACCGCGAAGCCTACAACTTCTGGGCGAAGAAGACGCGAGCCCGGATAACGGATCCCGAGAAGCGTGAGATTCTTGCGCCCCTGGAGCCACCGCACGCCTTTGGTACCAAGCGACCGAGTCTGGAGCAGAACTATTACGAGATGCTCGATAAGCCCGAGAACAAGGTCATCGACGTGAACAAGAACCCGATCAAGGAGGTTACTGAAAAGGGTATTGTGCTGGCTGACGGTACTCTACACGAGTTCGACGTCATCGCCCTTGCAACCGGCTTCGATTCAGTAACAGGTGGTATGAAGAACATGGGACTGAAGGATGTCGACGGTGTTGAGCTGTCAGAAAAGTGGAAGAACGGTACCTACTCGTACCTGGGTATGAGCCTGAGCGGTTTCCCGTAAGTTCTCAAGTGCTTCCAACTACTGCAGATACTGACTGGACTGCAGCAACTGCTTCTTCCTCTACGGTGCTCAGGGACCGACGGCGTTTTCCAACGGACCCACGTGCGTTGAGGTTCAGGGAGACTGGATCGTCGATGCCATGGTCAAGCTTCGAGAGCAAGGCATCAACTACTGTGATGCTACACACGAAGCAGAGAAGGAGTGGCGGGAGAAGATCACCGAGCTCTCGGACAAGACACTGTTCCCGCAGACCAAGTCATGGTACATGGGTGACAACGTGCCGGGCAAACTCCGAGAGCAGTTGAACTTCGCCGGCGGGTTCCCACTGTACAGCGAAATGACGCGGAGTGCACTGGACAAGGGCTTCGAGGGCTTCATTACTGCGTAGATATCCACTGGTGAAGGAAGGGGCCGTTTTGCCTGTTGTAATTAATTGTATATCAATCATCTGCTTTCAACAACTGTCCCGTTTTCGTCGTGTGCGTCAGGTACTGCATCGAAAGGCAGGAAGTAGCCTCGACTAGTGCGACATATGTGGTACTGCTCGGAACGGCGCGTGCAGGAAAGGAGCAAAACTCTGGAAATGGACCGCATGGCTGGGGCGTGGGGGATATGCGATGTGACGGGCGTGGTGGGAGGAGAGGGGCAGCGCGGCGTGGGTGGCCGCGGAGGCAGCAGATCAGAGATGGCCTGATCGGCGTCACATGGAATTTACGCCGACCGACGTCACGACGGGCGCCAGGTCAAGCAGCGCATTGCTACCTGCCTTATGGAAGCCGCACGCGCATCTGCCCACCACCCGGTACCATGAGGACGGCGTTCCTTTTTGGTCGCCAATGCTGTCGCCCAGGCCTGCCCAAACTCGCAACCCGCGCCTTCACGCGTCCATCCACCGCCGCCTCCCGCTTCCGCCGTCAATTTGCGACTCCAAACTTCAAGGGTAGAACGATACTATGGTCCGGTGCAGCTGCCGGAGCTGCGGGCGGCGCAATACTCAGCCCACTGGCCTTCGTCGACGTCGCCAATGACAAATCCGGCCATGGAGAGAAGACGCATGAGGAGGCCATGCTCGAGGCGTCGCGGAAGGAGCTCGACGAGCAGGTGCCCCACGCGCTGAGGCACTCTACAAAGTACAGGCGAGGCATATATTTCTTCGTCGAGGACTACATAATCGAGCCCATAGCCACCGGATTCCGCTTCCTCCACCTCATCATCATCTTCGTGCCGGTCATCGTGACAATACCTGCGATATGGCTTGGTTCACGGCAGCCTGATAGAGACAACGAGCGAAGTGGCACACTATGGTGGTATGGCTTCTTGGTTGGCTCTATGGAGAGGGCTGGTGCGGCCTTCATCAAGGTGCGTGCCGTTACGTTAGACTCAGAAGATGTCAAGTAGGCTGACTCTATTATAGCTCGGACAATGGGCTGCCTCCCGAACAGATGTCTTTCCAACCGAGATGTGTTCAATCATGTCCACCCTCCACTCCAACGCCCCGGCGCACACATTACAAGTCACGAAGCGAACAATCGAGGCGGCTTTTGACGGACAGAGCTTTGACGACATCTTCGAGGAGTTCGACGAGAAGCCATTGGGTGTTGGCGCAATAGCACAGGTATACAAGGCGAAGCTGAAGCCGCACCTTGCGACTCTGGAGGACAACAGCATCGACCGAGAAGAACTCAATCTGGCGCGGCGGATCAAGAAGAATGTCGATGTGACGCTCAAGAGCTCACCCTCGAGAGTACCATCTAGCCATGTTGCCATCAAGGTTCTGCACCCCAACATTGAGAAGATCGTCCGGAGAGACTTGCGTATCATGGGCTTCTTCGCCGCTGTCATTAACGCTATACCCACGATGGAGTGGCTGTCGTTTCCCGACGAAGTGGAACAATTTGGCGAGATGATGAGGCTGCAACTGGATCTGCGCATCGAAGCCGCGAATCTCACGCTCTTCAGGCGTAACTTCAAGGACCGGACGACAGCCTGGTTCCCGTACCCTTACACTGACTACACCACGCGCAATGTCCTTATCGAGGAGTTCGCTCAAGGCATCCCCATGGAAGACTTTCTACAAAATGGAGGCGGAGTGTTCCAAAAGGACATTGCAGACGAAGGATTAGATGCGTTCCTCACTATGCTCCTCATCGACAATTTCATCCATGCCGACCTACACCCGGGAAATATCATGGTTCGTTTCTACAAGCCTGAGCAGTTGGACGTCTCAATATTCGCCAAGAAGGAGGACCGGACGACCGGCCCCAAAGAGTCGCTTGATGTTACTGAAGAGGTACTCGAGCGTCTGCGACCACACAAGAAGAACCCGAAGCAGTGGAAAGCGAAGTTGCAGGAGATTGACAACGAGGGGTATCGACCACAGCTCATTTTCATCGACACAGGTCTTGTAACGGAGCTCAATGCGAAGAACCGCGCCAACTTCCTTGATCTCTTCAAGGCTGTCGCCGAGTTTGATGGTTACAAAGCAGGTCATCTCATGGTTGAGAGGTGCAGACAACCAGACGCAGTACTTGACGGGGAAGTTTTTGCTTTGCGCATGCAACATCTGGTGCTCGGAGTCAAGAGCCGTACTTTTGCTCTCGGCAACATCAAGATTGGAGACATTCTCAACGAGGTTCTTTCCATGGTACGAACACATCATGTTCGCCTTGAAGGCGACTTTGTCAATGTCGTTCTTAGCATCCTCCTCTTGGAAGGTATCGGAAGGAGCTTGAACCCTAACTTGGATCTCTTCGCCGGGTAAGTGATATTACAACGTGCATCTAGCCATCTGCTAACGTAACCAGTGCTCTACCAATACTGCGACAACTTGGTGCACAAAGTGGCTCGTCGATGATTCGTGGAGGCGACTTTTCGATGCTCAAGGTTTGGGTTGGTCTTGAGGCGCGCAGCTTCTTGCAGGCCTCCATTGATACGGTATGCAACAGGACACATGTGTTGCGCTGCATCACTAACAATCTCTTAGGTCGAGCGATACGTCAAATCCGATCAACTATCACCCAATGTATAAGAGGAAGACGGGCGGTTGTCTATTACATGGGATTCCCTTCGTTGTTAATACTTCCACACGTGTGTTAGCGGTTGTGACTGGCTGGTATGAAGGACGCAGGCTGTGCTTGGAACTGTGAAGTAACGGTACAGTGCATCGTCGTTTGAAGGTATTGATCTATAATGTGCAGACACGGCGGACGCTCTGAGTTTGTAGGCAGCTTTCTGTTTTGTTTGGCTCCCCGTGAAGGGTACGCGTAAGGGCGACAAGGGTCTCGCGTGATGACGTCACCCTCGTGTTAAGCTTCACAGCTACAACGCAATACAACATCCCTCCTCTCAACCACACTACACTTTTCACTCGTATTAGTTGAACTTCTGACATATCCGCTTCTCAAATTGCTCGTTCCAACCCCACAACCCCCATTCACCCGAATTTAGCTCTTTCCTGAGCAACGATGGAAGCCGGAGCAGCCGGTGTGCTCTACGCAGCCGAGAACCTCCTGGAAGCCGGTGTAGCTCTCGTCAAGGGCATAACTCACCCGACATTGCCGATCAAGGCAAACCTCACGCGCATATCCTCCGTCCCACTCCCTCGCTCGCATCACACCGTCTCGGTAGTCAAAGGCCGCGCATACATCTTTGGTGGAGAGACGGAAGCTGGCGAACTCGCAGACAATGACATGCACGTTGTCATTTTGCCGTCGAGCGGTGTTCTCGACGCCGACTACACCAAATACCCAGCCCGCGCGGCCAATGGCTTGGACGATGTACCGAACTCGAGAAGGGGACACACGGCTGCGGTCATTGGGGATAGCATCTACATGTTTGGTGGCAAAGGAGATGGTGTAACAGATGAGAAGGGGCGGGTCTGGGTTTACGATACGGTTTCAAACACCTGGACCTATCTTGATCCAGCCGAGGGCACGCTGTTCCCCAGCCAGCGAACTGGCCACGCTTCGGCGAGCTCAGACCTCCCAGGCCCCAAGACGACGACGTACGTTGAGAAGGCACCGCAAGCCCCCGCCGATCCTGCGAAATACGTTCCCGAGCCGCCGGAAGCAAACTCATACGGAACAATCTTCGTAGTTGGAGGGCGCGAATGTTCGAGTAGCAATCTTGCCAACGATGCACTTGCGTTCGACGTCAAGACACGAACGTGGACCAACATACCTTCCCCATCAGGTCAGCCACGGGAAGGTGCAAGCCTCGCGCTCGTTGGCAGTCGCCTCTATCGGTTTGGTGGAAAGGGCATCGAGACATTTGCGTCAGGTGCGACCGAATACGTGGACGCATCACATGTGTGGACACATGCAGAGCGCGGGACTACGCCAGTGACTAGTGGGTGGGGCTGGGAAGAAGTGAAGCACACCGAGGGTAGCACCGCTACAGCACCGCAGGCGCGCGCAAATGCAGGACTCGTGGACGTCACCACAGGTCAAGGGCGACACTACTTGCTAGCTGTCGGCGGAGAGACTGAGAACGGAGATTACCTCGACGACATATGGGCACTGCAGCTCGCACCCGAGCGCTCCACGGCCGCAGCGACTAAGGATAACATACGCGCGGGGTTGAAGAGAGATACGCATGAATCGCAATGGGCTGAGGCGATATATCGATACGTAGACACAAAAGGCGAAGAGGAAAAGGAGATTCCAGGAAAGCCAAAGCGAGGCCTTGGAGCGAGGGGGCATTTCGGTATCGCCAAGGGTACCGAAGTCGACGGCGCGACGTGTGTAGTCTGGGGTGGAGTCGATGCAAACGGCAGTGTACTAAACGATGGTTGGATGATTACTGTTGACAGGTAGTCCGTCACGTTGTGCGCTTATGGATACAAATGAAGAACTTGGCCGACACGCGTCTGCGACCAACAATGCCTGGCTGTCTAGCACGTGGCAAACCTATGGATCGTCACCACTTCTTGCTCTCCACCATTCCAGCCTGTTCTTGTCTTTCTGACTTTCCAGCGTCCTCTCTTGTGTGTGCGCATGACTTTGCGCGAGGTTTTCGCTATCTCAAGCGCCTTGCCGTTGATAGTGCCGTGGAACAGACGCTTGGAGCAAGTATCGGCGCTGCCATGCGCGACCAGGGCAACCGAAACCCCAACAACCTGCCGAAGCCACGCTGCACCACATGTCACCTCGCCTTGGTGGTTTTCGCGCATCGCATTGGATGCTGTCAAGCGGACTTGGTGCCTTGTAACCGTCTTCTCGTGGCCATCGCGATCTTGTTGGTGGGTGGGTACAAAGGTGAAACAACAGAGCTGGCCCAATCAGGAAAGTGGCAGCAACAACACCAGCAATACGCCGCTCTGGTGAAGCCAGTACCCGCTTACAGCGATATATACAGCCCTGCGAGGGCTTGGGACCTAATTCAACAGCCACTAGCTACCATCGAGTGGCTGACAGCGGTACGAGGCCTGTAATGACGGGAGGGCCGACCCAGTAGAGTGCCGTTAGTAGACAGGACAGGGCCTGGGGCTTCTAGGCGCTATGCGTCCGTTTTATAGGTCATGGAGAGGATGGGGGTTAAGTATATTGCTTGCCCGGGATGTTGTGCGAGCGACTGCACCCAAAGACGAGTTTACGGGTTACGCTGCGGTTGAAGAGCGCGTACAACAGCAGCGGCTGCAGTCAGCTCATTACAATTTCTCAAGGAGCAAAGAAGATTTGGAAGAGTTGTCAATTATGGGTTGGGGTAAGTCACTACCCAGCCGACTGTGCAGAGAGACGAAAAGCGCTGAACATATTATGCATCGATAGGTGGAGACTTGACACTGGTGAATGGTTCGCCGTTCAGTTGGACCTTGAATGGCCAACATTCGTATCAAATGGATACATGGAAATGGCCAACAATCAACGCTGGTGTGTATATCCTTGATCGAGAGGAATACCGCCACTGACCACGTGAAGGCCAGGCATCAAGAATATACGTCGAGTTTGGGACGAGAGGAAACACCCGTGACGATGCAGGCGAGGCGTACTACAACATCGACGGAACATCGGATAGGTTCACGGTACTCGGACGGAAGCCTTCGGACTATGCACTCACCATATCTCTGGATGACATGTCGACAAAGCAGAGTTTGAAAGGATCAAAAGTCGACTTGGGATTTCGTCACAATGCTGCTGTAAACTGGATCATGTCCACTGATGAAGCAGGAAACTGGTGGTCAAATAGCGGTACCTACGCAGATTGGATGCAGCAAAGCATCGGTTCGCTGGCAAACAGAACGCTAAAACACATCTGCATGCCAGGCTCTCATGATGCCGGGATGGGAACATTCAAACCTGGCACTATCGGCGCGCACTTTGCCAACACTCAGACCCAGTATCTGGATTTCTATCAACAACTCGAAGCCGGCTCACGGTATTTCGACCTCCGCCCGGTGCTCTCGAGAGGCGACTGGGTAGCTGGTCACTACGGCCAAGTTGGTGACATCTGGCTTGGCGGAAATGGACAGTCCCTCACAGACATCATACAGCAGATCAACGACTTCACTGCGAAATATCAGGAACTCGTCATCATAAATCTCAGCCACACTCTCGACACGGACAACCAGTACAAAGACCTCACGCAAACGCAATGGAACGACCTCTTTACCACACTAAAGCGCATCAACAACCGCTACACGGTCAACAACCCCGACACCACCGATCTCTCCACGCGCCGTCTGGGTGACTTCATCACAGACCGTGCCTCCGTTCTCATCATCGCGCAGATACCTAATGATGTGAAACTAGGCGACTTTGCAAACCAAGGATTTTACACGGGCCGCAACTTTCCTTTCTACGACGAATACAGCAATAGCAACAATCTTGCTACTATGAAGAGCGATCAGCTAGCCAAGCTGAAGCAAAATCGGAACATTGTCGCGGAGCAAAGCGAGAGGAAGGATATGTTTCATATCTTCTCATGGACGTTGACACAGCAGCCTGAGGATGTGTTGATCTTTGACAAGGCCATCATGTTCGTTTCCCTCTATCCTGTCTTCATAAACACACGAGCTTTCCCCAGACACTAATATACCCTTAGGAATATGGCGGCCTCCGCTTTCGACGACCTAATAAGCGAGACGTGGAACGCGTTCACACCGCAAAGCTTTCCAAACGTGCTGTTTGTAGATAGTCTAGGAGTCAGGGATAAGAGTGTTGTTTTCCCGTTCGATAAGCCAAAGCAAGGGTTACCAACAAACTCCGATATTGCTGCGTTTGCTGTGGCGGTGAATAATGGGATTGCGGGGAGGAACGGGGTTGTGACTGGGAGATGATAGGGGATGAATGGAGATGTTAAGAGCGGTTTGCCATGATCCAGAGGATACAAGTATTCGAAATACTACATGTGTGATAAGTCATAGTTGGTCTGTATAGACGCCTATTATGCCACACATCATTATCAAATTTGTTGGCCAATGCTTCTGCGTAAAGTTGGCTCGTTCGCCTGATTGAACCGGGCTATCGGTGTTGTGGGGAGTGGAAAGGTCCGGAAAAGTGGAGGTTCTGATAACCAGATCTTTCTCCCATCTCAGTGGTCTCAAAGCCTAGCATTCGGGGTGTAGAGAAGCATACCGAGCTCATCTGTATCAGTCCATGATGCAGTATGCGCATGAGACTGTGTATGATTGGCACAAAACGTGTAAACGGTGAGCATCTTCTTGTCGTATTGCTCGTCAGGCCTCCCCGGCATGCTCGGCTTGATGTGCGCTCTAAAGCGAGATGGTTGCGATGAAAGTCTTGTTTGGAGGCGCAAAAGTCGGTCAAACAGCCATAGTGGATCCAGGTAAACGATTTCCGCTCTCTTCTTCCTCATCGCATCTCGATCTCGGTTGGACGTTACAATGATCTACATTTGGAATACTGATCATCGCTTTTTCGTGCAGGTACCCGTCGTCGAAGATCTGCGACTGATCAGCAGCGGGGTGCCAACCCTCTGTGCGACAACCAAGTGTGCCGTTCGCGCAGGTTACCGATGCTTGCTTTATGGGCATAGAGCAATGTTTGGTTCGACCTATCGCCTAATAGTTCAGACATCGTACGACAGAAGGAAGCGCTGACGGAAGAAAGCATCTATGTTAGTGGAGAGAAAAGGAAGGTGTCTCCTAGCACGTCAGATGCTCTGTCGGACTCTGACCCCTGAGGCGTCATGTAGGTTGGCTTTCCAAAGCTGCAGCCGTCATGCTCATCCTGCAATACGAGTACTTGCGGAACTACGGCATGCGCCAAGTGCCATGGGATGGAGCGGGTGCTTGTTCTTGCTTAGCAAGAGAAGCGATACGGGTGGTGGACGCCTTGCTTCTCCACATAGTTTGCTTGGCTCAATCGCCCCTTGAGGATGCTTGATCGGACGTAAGAGGAGAAAAAGTATACAAAACGGCAGTCAATATTGACCGTTCGGATAGTCGACCGTGCTATCCGATTGTTGCCATTTTGGCAGGGTAGATTACTAGCTCCGAGGTGGAGTACAGTGATTGTCTGAGTCGAACAAGGGTCGAAAGTGACTCTCGAGATCCCAGCTCGCGCGGCGTCGGGAAGTGGAAGTTTTCGATTCGCGACCGGTAGTCTACGTCGCAGTACTGGCCACAAACGATCATCGCAGCCGTTGAATGCAGTAGGCCTAAGATTTGCTAAGGATCGGTCGTGCTGTTGCTTACTCCTCCGCACGAGAAGGGTTTGTCTATCGCAATCTCGTTTCTTCGAGTCAAGCGAACGGGACGAGGCTGAAGAACCTAGTCATCTCAGCAAAAGCTTGTCTCATAACAGAAAAGCAATATATTAAAATAGACTCGGTCTTTATTCCTTGCGATATCCCCGAGGCATATACAGCTCCAGTTCTGCATGCCCTGGTGGAGTGGAGGTTTTGGAGTTGCTGCCTGAATCAGACGTGCGAGTGGTTAGCTGCATGAAAACGAAGAGGAATACGAGGTCCTCCCGTGCCCCTTGAATCCAATTGCATCGTCGCAAGAGTTTCTGTATCCTGCGCGGCTTGCAACAGTGGTTGCGTGCTGCACGCCACCATCATGTGGCATGAAATTTCTGCGTCGGTAAGCGGTAGTAGTTCGCGACGAGTGTCGATAAATCGAGACGTGTGTTGGCGGAAGCAAGCATGCTGTATAGTGCTGAGGGTGGGAGCGCTTAGATGGGCCTCGCTAGACAGCGCACGTGATTGGCTCATCTTAGCCATCGGAAAGCCCACTCGACTCCAATTTTCCTCGGAAGTGCGGGTAGGTACCTGGGCCAGAAGGGCCAGAAGAGACATCCTCCACCGCAGCGGAATTGCGCATCATGCTACCTTTCGCGGACGAATCTTCATGCAATTGCATGGCTGTGCGACAGAGACTCGGACTCAAACGACTGCTTACACGATGCCTTGTTGGTGATGCGGGGTGGATCTCTTAACCCGAATAAGCTCTCTCCAAGAGATGTAACCGTCGGTTGGGCGTGCTCGGCAGCTGTTGCCAATGCGCCAGTGCAGGTCGATGCTTTCGTGGCTCAACGCCATGGCTGAAGGGCCGTCTACTCGGATTACTGAGTGCGGCACCGTCAGACTGTCTGACCGACAATGGAAGACGTCACATCGCCTCGCCCGCGGGGTCCTCCAATAGCTAAGTGATAATTTTCTAGCGTCTCACAGCAACATCATCGCAACATGTTGAACAGCGACCGCGCGAAACCGATATGCGCCAAGCAACTGGATAGTGACAGGCGGCAGTGGAGACCGGCTGCTTGAATCACTCGATGTTTCGAGCAATTAGCGGTCGACAGCCGTCACGTCAGAGGCGTTCAGGAATAACATTTCGGATGGCACTGATAGCAAAACACGTTTCAAACGGCTCGGATCAACAATCACGTTCTATTTTCGCTCCACGACGTGACAGCAATGCGGTTCCTGCATGGCAAAGGAGCGCGTGCCACCAACAACCCATGAGGAAAGCTCCCAATCGCGCATCATGTCCGCCCGAAGCGAAGCCGGCGCCGCGGGTCGAGAGCTTGAATCTGCCAGTGCCAGGGGCCCGCGGCACACCAAGCTTTCTTTTCTACGCTGACCGGCATCTGCAGGCAAGAGTCGAGAGCGCTAGTCGTAACGCGAGTCAACCTTAGCACCAGGCCTTTACGGGGATTGCTGGCTAACCGTCGATCATTCTTACCCTTCATAAGATGATTCTACCCGCATGCCGTGATGACTTTTCTTGGTACCTTCTGTTCGAAGTCCTAATCTTACCTTCTTGTGATCCGTCTTTCGTTCCGGTCCAAGGTCCTTCAGTGTGTCGTCGTTATTGACCACCACTATCCACTCGCTCATCTCTTAATCCGACTATCAGAACAACTTTAATTCCGTAATTCGAACCGACCACATTCTTACAACATGCACTACTCCGCGGCTCTCGCTGCCGTTGCAGCTATCACTCCTCTCGTCAACGCCCATGGCGCCGGTCTGCCCAACATCATTGGCTTGAACCCGAGGGACCTCCGGGCCCGCGACCTACTTTCTCGCACTGGAGCTCGATTCACCGGAGTTAACGAGCTTCTGCAACCCAAGACTCAGGTCAAGAACAAGGTCGTGGCCCGTCAGGACGACCGCCAGTGTGGTGCGGGTGTCGGCAACTGTCCCGCCGGTCAGTGCTGCTCAGGTGCTGGCTACTGTGGCACAGAAGACGACTACTGCTACTCTCCTGGATGCGATTACGAGCACGGCTCTGGCTGCCCTGAGAACGCCACCCCAGGAGGTACCAACACCTCTTCCATCGCCCGTACCAAGGTCGGCAATGTCGAGTACGGTGGCGCTGGTATCTACGGCTGCACCACGCCCGGCACGGTTGCCATCACCTACGACGACGGCCCACAAAAGGTCTTCACCAGCCATATCCTCGATGTCATGGCTTCCTACAACGCCAAGGCTACTTTCTTCATCACTGGAAACAACATCAACAAGGGACAAATTGATATCACTCCCGAGTTCAGCAGTGTTCTTAAGCGCATGGACTCTGAGGGCCACCAGCTTGCTTCTCACACCTGGACCCACTTGGACCTGAGCGCCGTCTCCCAGCAGGACCGTTACAACCAGATGATCAAGAACGAGATGGCTCTTCGCAACATCGTCGGCAAGATCCCCACCTACATGCGTCCCCCGTACTCCAGCTGCACTGCTGAGTCAGGATGCGAGAAGGACATGGCTGACCTCGGTTACCACGTCACATACTTCAACCTTGATACTGTATGCACTTCTTTGATCTCTTGAAAGGGTTCAATTGCTGACACTAGGAACAGGATGATTACGAACACGACAGCACCACCCTCATCCAATACTCCAAGGATGTTTTCCTGGGCAACGTCACCAGCGGTCCCGCCGCCAGCAACCAGTGGCTCGAGATTGGTCACGATATCCATGAGCAGACTGCCATGAACCTGACCGAGTACATGCTCTCCACCCTCACTCAGCTCGGATACAAGGCCGTTACTGTTGGTGACTGCCTTGGTGACCCCAAGGAGAACTGGTACCGCACTGCTGGTGGTGCCGGCTCTGGCAACGCGCCCAACCCCGCCACTTCTGCCGGTGCTCCCGCTGCCACTGGAACGAAGCAGGTTACCCCTGATGCTACTTGCGGTGGTACCAAGGGATACACCTGCTTGGGATCTACCTTCGGTAACTGCTGCAGTGCTGCCGGTTACTGCGGTACCACTTCGGCCTACTGCGGAACTGGCTGCCAATCTGGCTTCGGTAACTGCGGCAGCAACGGTGTTGCCCCTACCACCACCACTAAGGCTGCCACGCCTACCAAGGCTACTACCTCCAAGGCCCCCGTCGCTTCTGCCGCTGGCAAGGTCTCCACTGACGGCTCATGCGGCGGTACTTCTGGTTTCACCTGCGCTGGCTCATCCTTCGGTAACTGCTGCTCCCAGTACGGCTGGTGCGGAAGCACTACTGACCACTGCTCCACTGGCTGCAACTCCGCCTTCGGTACCTGCACTGGCACTGGAGCGTCTGCCACCAAGCAGGCCGCTACCACTACTAGCAAGGCCGCTGCTGCGCCTACCAAGAAGGCATCTACTGACGGATCATGCGCTGGAACCTCTGGCTTCACATGCTCAGGCTCCTCGTTCGGAAACTGCTGCTCCCAGTACGGCTGGTGTGGAAGCACCACCGGTCACTGCGGTGCTGGCTGCCAGGGCACTTTCGGTACCTGCAACTAAGGTCACCAATTGGTGACTTTCCCTTTCTGTTTCGTTAGAAGTAGTGCGCCCATATGAGGGGACGAGCTGTACATGTGTATCAACATAGGGCGGCGTGAAGCCTATCAATGACATGACGAGGTCAAAAAAGGAGCGATTCTGCGTTCATATCCGTGTTTTCATACAATGAAACCTTTGTACTTCATTAGATGAAAACCACTGCACAAACCTGTACCCCAGGTGTTGCGAGTGGACTAGCAACGAGGATTAGATGTAGAGATTCGCATTATCGAAGCATGAAAAAGCATAAAAACGATCAATACACAATAAACATTCAGTACCTTTCATGCAATCCCTCATTCGGCCACTCAAGACGAGCTTATCGCAAGATTTGTAACACTGTCGGCTTACTGCCACATCACTGGTTCCTGCACCAAAGGCGCTGAGAATATTTAAGCTGGCCAGCGATTTCATTGAGGAGCGAGTGTGTTTAAACTACCACCAAGGAGATACATGCAAGTCGCTCGTGAGAGCCGTCATCCCAGTCTACACCAGACACTGCAGGTCTAATGTTGATGGACCATGTCCCTCCGAACACTCCATCCTCGTACATTCCCCAACCCGAAATGGGCATCAGAATGTCAGCTATCGTCGTTTACTCGGGGCAAAGGCCGTTCTCAGTCAAGAAGTCGCCGAGAGCATCGACGCACCCAGCGCAGCCGCAGAGCTGAGTCAAGTCAATGGGAGTGGGAAATGGAAAGACAATGGGAGGAAATACCGAAGGAGCACCACCGGAAACACAGGCAACGACTGCGGCAACGCCAGCGGGTCCGGTTGCAATACCTGCTGCAATGCAGAAAGCGGCACCGACAACAGCAGCGCAGTCGAAGATGCTGCAGTCGGCTTGCTGGGCAGCGAACTGAATGGCACTGGTCATCTGTTGGCTCTCGCGCTTGGCGATCTCGTTGGGAGCGGCGGCAGCGAGGCCAGCAAGGGCGGCGATAGTGATGGTGGAGAAACGCATGTTGATGGTTTGAGGAGGTGTTGAGCGAAAGGCTGGTGAAGTAGTGAAGGTAATGATGTTGTGATATTGAAGCTTGGTGAGTTCTTTCAGGTCGACTTCTGGCCGTCCTTTATACTTTCTCGTCCTCACATCATCCTCTGTCTTTCTACATCACCGCTGAATTTGACCGGTCAACTCTTCCAGTCCTCTCGGACGCACACAAAGTTATCACTGTCCCGAACTGGATCACTGTCTCGGGGTTGAGAGCCTTCCTGAGGCTATTACCACATAACTGGCCGTCATTCTGCCCACTCAGCGTTCTGCGACTACTCACCGCAGAGCTTGACTGACATTCATGAGGTGCACACGGTGTTTGTCGACTGGCAATGACGGTGGTGGTAAGCTGATCGCATAAGGGGTGGAGGTGTCCGGACGTCGAGACACAAAGACAATGTTCTGGGCGATGACTATGTGCATGCAGCAACCGGCATATGATATTCGCAGAATAGAACTACTATCATGATTCGTTGTCGTGATGATCTCAAGCACCTTGGCGGGATCAATGTAGTGAAGATCGCCCTAGGTTACACGACAGTTAATATGGCTATATTACTAGGGCTGGCCCGGTCAGACACTTACTAACTTCTTCTCCAGTACATCGTATGTCTTACATTGGCCTGCGGAGGAGGCGCTACTTACCCCGAAACGGTTGTGGCTGGGGAATCTGCTACCGAAAGCGGCCGCAGTAAGGTTGACCGCACATGCTGGCTGACCACTGATTGAAGCCATTTGCCAGCACCAGGCGGTCAAAAGAAGATGGGCTGCTTAGTTATCTTGGCTCTCATGCAGCCAGCACTTTCATGCAGCCAGCACCTAGGTACCCGCAGCGCCTTCAGCCTCTGCCGTGACTCTAATTCGAATGCCTATCCCATCAAGACAGACTACATCGTCCTGTTATTTTTGCAGAGTACTCGTATAGAATGCGACTTCGCTGTTTGTAGCTTTCTATTAGTAGAGTGGAAGGTAAATCCTTTCTTCGATCGACATTCACGCTGCATGTCTTGAACCAAGGTGCCAGGCTACATTATCTTATTCTCGGCCTAGATTCTGGTGAGCACGTAAGGGATGAGGCGTGTAGATCTACCTTAACGATTAGTGGAGAATGGCAAGTCCCAATGTCACCTCGGCATGCGGTAGAGCGGGCAGTCTCTACCTAGTCTTTGAGTAGTCAGAACTACTGTACTCGCAGAATGAGCAGCCCCACGTGTTCGGCTCGTCGCGCACATGCTGTAGTTCATTAGACTCTTACCCTAGTCAACAAGGTGTAAGAAGCTGACTTCAAGCGCTCGGTCCACAAATAAGTAAGCAGATCGCATGCGAGAATACGAAAGCACACACCTTTCTTCTAGTCAGCATCTGCCTAACGCGGTCGGATAGAGATGATCTCGGAAATGCAGAGATCTGAGCATCCAGAGAACACAGTCCTTCAACTGAGACGAGTGGCAACATCGCTATGCTAGAGCCCCACGATACAGCTATGCGCCCTTGACCCTCTTATGTTCAGCTGTATCTGAGTGGGTCTGCACGTGGAAAGCGATCTATGGACAAACCACTCATAGTTTTAGTCACATATCGGCGAAATTGTCCTTTGCGGTGTCCATGTCCCATCTTCCATTCCAATGCGCCTGTTCTGATGCGTAGAAGAACTTGTTTCGTGGGACTTTGAGGTGGACGGACGTGATATTGTCACTCCACTCCTTGTACTTTGCCAACGCCATTGCGCGAGCAGGAACCCCAGCGGCTAGCTGCAAGAATACGGTAGACTTGTCGATGGCGTCGTAGAACCTGTTGCGGCATTTCAGTTCCACTTCCTTGCAGGTAAGGCGGAGAGACCGGATGTCGCAAGAGGATACACCATTATTGTCGATAACCCAAAGGAAGAGTTCCATTGGAAGGTTTGGAAGTGATGCAGCAGGATGTCGCGATGAATCTGGCATTGCTGGATAATCGTAGCGGGGGAAGTCTATTGATAGCATGACATTCAGTTTGCTCATGCCGTCTACGAGCATAGTGGTGATGGTTTTTGTGTTGTGCTTGGTGACGCAGATGAACTTTTCGACTATGGGTCTGCGTGGACCACTCAGCCGGACGATCACCTCTTCGGATCGAACCCGAGACGTCAAAAAATGGCCCCAGGCCGATCGGCTCTGGTCCCCGTAAGTATTCTTGCCTTACTTTCTCAGCGCATGCTAATAGGAGGCGCAGGTTGATACCCCCGCCCCATCTCTCCACGGCCCTCCCTTGCACGCCAACCTCAGAAAAAGCTGAACACCCTGGAGTCTACGTTGATGTTAGGTCACCTACTTTGCAAGATTTTGTCTTGATGTAGTCTGCAGACCTGTTCAGCGTTTTTCTTGTATGAGGTGCTCGTACAGACTGATTCGTGCATTACCAGCCGACGAGCTCGATGACGATTTGCTGGATGACGACTTTGACCACATCAACGCCGCCGCAGATTCACTCACGGAGGGCGACAGCACGGACATCTTTGAGTATCAGGCCGACGGTCATGCTGTCCACGTAGGGACCTTGTACTTCCACCCGGAAAGCCGGTTCACTCCCTGCTTCGTAAAGACGGGGGTAAACGTACTCTGAGGCATAGTCGGATCGGCTGCGCATAGCAGACGACGCAGCTCCTCTGTGCCACCAATCGGTTCGTCCGCCTTGTCGATCCAGCGCCTGACAAACACCTCCCATTCCTCGAATGTTGCGTCGCCTTCTTCGGGTCCGGCCATGAGCATTTGGCCCTGCGAAAATGCCTTCCATGCCTCATTCTCCTCTTGTTCATGCCCCAGCGCTTCGGCGTCAATCTCTTCGTCATCATCTCCTCCGAACTCCATTCCCTCTACTCGCCTGTCCATCTCTTGGCTGCGCCCCGACCTATCCTCCTGCAGTGTCTTGCGCAATTTGTCTTTCGCGCGTTAAGTAATACCTCTCCGCTCATATTCGCGCAGGATGAGGTGTTCTTCGAGCTTCTTCCTTATCTCCACCAGATCAGGCTGGTTGGCACTCTCTGCCAGCGCTCTGTACCTTACGACGTTCTTGGCTGTTATCTGGTATGGTTCGTCGTGGGGGAGGTGGCCGTGGGCTTGAAGCGTCTCGTGCGTTTGTTCGAGGATGTTGTGGAGTTCGGCCTCGAGCTTCTCGTACTGTGGATCTGAGGTGACGAGCTGGCGTGCGCGTGCGTCGATCTCCTCCTTTAGCGACCGGCCTGATGACTCTGCTGATGCATTCCTATTTCACTGTAGGCCCACGAGATCAGTAAACGTCATTTGCATGCGAGGAGGCTGAGTAGGCAGGAGGATACGCAAAGAATAAGTACTTACCAGCCTGTTCGACGGCGAAAAGAACTTTCGGATCGACGCGCTGGTGAGCCCCACACTGCCCAGCCTAAAGGAGGTTACGTCTCGCCTCCCGAAACCGTGCTGGTCGTAGTTGAGCATCGTGGTTGGGTTGGTGGGGGCATGGTTGAGCAGTGCGATGGCCTCTTCGGTCGAGTGCATGCTCTTGGCTTCCTGTGCGGCTTGTCGTCTGAACGCGTACATTGAGACGTAACAGAGAATTCCGATAGAGAGACAGAACTGCTGCAGCTTCCCGTTAAGGGCCCTTGCTCGCATCTCCTGTTCGACGAGGAGCTCACACTCGGTATTTGCCGCGACGAGTACAGCCTGCTTGGCCACTTCCAGCCTAATTGCGGGGAATCGATCTGAATCTTTGCTGAGAAGGACATCGAGATGGTCTACAAACAATCCGCGAGTATACGCTATGGAAGGTCAGCGTATGAATCTGGTTTCTCGGCGTCCACGCTTTACCTTCAGCGAAGAGGAGCGCGCTCAAGTCGAGGTGGAGCCGTTCCTGTTTGGGGGCAAAAAAGAATCGGCGCGCGCCTTGCTCGTTTCTCTGGTCATGCGGATCGTTGCTTCCCTTGAGATAGTGGAAGGTGACAACACAGCAATATTCCTGGTCGAACTTTTCGAACTTGAGGTCTGACCACCTCAATGTATGAGATTTGGCGCGGGTGGGCATGGACGCGCTTATTGCACCTCCGAGCGGTGCACCTTTGTGGTAGCCTTTCCCAACAGTGATGCTGCCAGGTCGCGCAGACGTGATGTGCGAGAGTACCCACGCTATATAATGCTGCTTGGTATTGATGACACCTTCATGTAACGACGTTACCTCTGCGAAGAGAAGGCCCAGCTCAAATTCTCCGAATTCATTCTTTTCACGGTGCTGTGTCGAAAGATCCTGCTCAACTGCTACCATATGGACATGCCTCGAGTGCGATACTCACGTTGGATGGTTGCGAAGTTGGGAGGGTGGGTATCGATCCAGTACTGAAGCGCGTACTTATGACCGTAAAGCGTCCTGGCCTGGAAGAAGTCAGTCACTGTCCAACGTGGGGATATAGATAATACATGCCTTGATCTTCTCTGATAGTGCGCCTTCCGAAACGGTCGCCATGCACTCCAAGAAACTACAGACATAATCAATAAGGGTCTCGCGGGCGTACATTATCGGTTCGTCGTCGATATCGTAAACGGTCTTGCAGTACTCGAAGAAGTTGCTCCGCGCGAGTTTGCGATGGTCAATGGTTGTAGGCGCTGATTTATCATAGAATCTGGATCTCTTGGCGGTGATTCTGAGCTCTTCCTTGCGCTCGTTGGTCAGTCCAGCCAGTTGTCATGCCATGCGTGAGGAGGGCGGCGCAGGTGGTGGTAGCGTCGCCATAGCGTTCTACTGCCCAGGTAGACTGCGGAGGTTGGAGGGATGGTAGAGGTCTTGGGGGGTGGATGCGCGGAGGGGTATCTTTTAAACTATTCAACGTTTCGGGCGGGTGAGAGGCCTGCTTGGGCAGGTGCTGTTCGTTGATGATGGGCGTGGGACGCCGGGGGGCTATTACGTGAGGATAACTTTGACCGGTACTGCGTCGGGCTGTTGGGACGCTTGCGTGTGTCGGTGCTGTTGGAGGAGAAGGGTAGGACGCTGAGAAACTAATGAAAGCGACTGCAAGGGACTAGCGGTGAAACATGTTGAGTGCACATGCAGTGTTTGGGTAGGTGAGGTTTGCTTGGCGCGTGGGTTGGGAAGTTGCAACGCACCACATCCTATCTCACCTCGCGGCATCTGGTTCCTCTTCGCTTCTTCTCTGTCAATATTCATCCGCTTCCTACCATATACTCGGTCCTTCTGCTTTATGTCTGCCAGTCGTTTTCGCCGCGTCCATTCGCTTCTTCCCTTCTACTGATCCTCACCCGCGTTGCGTCCATTTCCTTATTGCATTTTGCCCGCTTTCCACTTGCTGATGCTTAGCTACGCCGCCTAAAGTTTGCGTATCGCATCTGGCATTACTTCGCTGGCTCGGTACTTCACTATCCTGCGTCCACTTCGAAGAGATGGTGAATAACGAGGCGCTCGAGCGCAGCGGCGATGGCATCAAGAAAAAACTCACAGGCTTCAATGCCCTGGCGATCAAGGACAACATGAAGCAGTTCCTCGTTTAATTGAACGCCACCATCCCCAGGTTCAAGGACCAGGGTACGGCTGACTGGGAGCAAACCCGAGCTAAAGAGCCGGTATCACGAGCACCTCGAAACGGTATAATCTTGCATCGCTGCATCTACTCCTCGTCCGCTAACTGACCTTCCTTGCAGTCCGCCGAGCTGCCTGTAACGAACACACCTACAACACCCTCAGCGAAGCGCCCAGCAGCGGCGCCACAGTCAGCGGCACCAAAGCGCGTGAAGCGTGCAAAGCAAGCAGGAAGGGGCGAAGAGATCGGCGACAAGACCAGCGATGATACCGAAGCACCACAGCGAACGGCTACAAAGCGCGTGAAGCGTGCCACGCGAACGGAAGAGAGCGAAGAGGTTGGCGACAAGACCATTGACGATACCCAAGACACGATGCAAAGTATGCTCCCGCGTCTGTTCGTGGCAGACGGGGCGCAGCTGTCAACACCTACACTGACCTGCCTCGACGCTCTAGGGTCTCCGCTGAGTGCCGTCGCAGCGCAGAAGCCTGAGAACGAAGATTTGTCGAGCAGACTTTGGCCGCTGGTCGCTCCCATATCCACTCTCATCTCGGCTCGAGATTCTGTCATCCCAATGCACAACTACCTCGATAACTTCGGTCGGCTAGCTGCTGCAATTCGCAAACTTCCGGTCACTGCCCCAGCCTGCTTCAGCTCATTCCTCACTAGCATACACTTTACGGTCGTCGTGGACCGCGGAGACGCAGGAGATACGTTGGCCGTGTCAGAAAAAGAGCCGGAAGACACGAGTCTAGAAGAGGCAGCAGTCATGGCCGAGGTGGGTATCCTGTCGAACGAAGTGAACCGCGCCTTGAGCAGGTGGAGTTCATCCTTCCCTTCGCCGCCCTCCGATTCGATGATGTATCCGGTGGACTTCAACCAGACGGAGAGGACGGAACTCAGAGCCTTCGCCAGGCAGTACATCACGAGGAATTCCCATCTCAGCAAGCTGGGTGTAGTAAGAGAGGTCTTACTTGCTACCAGTAAAGACTTTCGGGCAATCTGGCCGATCGGACGAGGGGGGACGTTGACGACAGCGATCAACCTGTTGGTCGAGGCAAGGAAGAACGTCAATTTTGTCAAGGGCAAGTCTCCGTCTACCAAGAGGGTGGGTGACAAGGAGGAATAGGGCAAGAAGACGGACAAGCCGAAGGCGCAAAGACAGGTGCCAGTGGTGACCGAGGACGACGAGGAGGAATACGAGGATGAGGAGAAGCCGGGAACGCGAAGACGGGGGCCAGTGGTGGTCGAGGAGGATGACGAGGCGGATTATGAGAGTTGATTTGCTGTTGCTGGGGGGGTAATTAGTCAGCCACGCTTTAAGCTTACGCGTCTACAATACAAGCATTGAAATGAGGATATATGCGTACTATCAGCCTGACTATGCTTTCCGAGAGCCGGTCGTGAGTTTTGCAAGATTTATCGTTGTAGTTCGTAATTATTGTACCTCGTCTTAATGTCGCGATAGGAACAGGCCATCTGCAGCAATGAAGCGGGAAAAGAGGGTTGATAATCGACTTTGACCTGGTAACGGGTATTGTTTCGTGAGCTTCTCAACGTTAGCTGAAATTACTTCGGGAGTGCTCTACCCTAATTCTAGATATAAAAGGTTCAAGACTATGCCGTTAGAAGCTGTAAAAAGATGTGGTAGATCTAGCCGCAGGCTGCCAAATCGAACTAGGTGTTAAACGACCTCTCAGGCTCAAGCGCGAAAGATAGAAAACGCATTCTGGAGCCTGGTGAGCAAAAAGAACGACCAAAGGCGAAGAGTGGGCTGCTGTGAAGATTGTCCTGCAAAAAAGAAACAGAGCACACGGAGTCTCGAACTCAGGTCCTGCACACGTGCCTTCTACCAGAATTGAACTAGCGACCTCGTCATCACGTGACGTCCCTTTCGGGACAAGCTCGACTCGATTTGAGTCTTGCGTTACTAGTGACGCGCTCTACCACTGAGCTAAGAAGGCTTTGATGTGATTTGATGAAGTACTGGTAGCTTAACCTCAATATATACGAGAGGTCAATGGATCTTAGAATGCAGACAATGTTCTTTCCTTCAAGCAGACCCGCTTGGAAGACCAGACCCACAGCAGCCGCACTCGCTTAGCTTTAGATGTGGAAGTCGCATACTTCGGCAGGAGGCAGGTGCGAATTAGTCTTTCTGCTGAGCAGAGCCATGGGCGTGAGAAGTAGCAGTTTAAGGTTGCCTGTCTCGTCGCACACCCCATGCGTCAAGCGTCGCGCTTTGTTGTTTTCTAGGAACGTTTGACAAAGGAGGAACACGCTAGCTCTCACTCCGGGCTACTGCTGGTAGCTTCATTTCACGATAGCCATAGTCGGAGTTACTTTACAGCAGCGGATAGATACCCTTGCTACGTTTACTCGCTCGCGAAGAGAGTCGCGTTGGATCAGCGTCGTGCTGTCTTTGTCGATTGAGACGCGATCGCAGATTCAGTGTCAGCGCGCGTGGCAGCGAACGACATCAACACGATCGCATCAGCGACGCAAGCGCATGACATTAGCAAGACATGCAAATATGATGTAAATGAAAGCACGGGGTGGATCTCCGAGTTTGTGTGGAGGTGGATCTGGGGCGGATGACCAGTTAAGCGCAAGCTCATTCACATGCCACCGCGAGCCCGCCAAGGCACCAAATTAAGAACCTGGCGATTGAGCCTCTCCCGCTGATCGCGTTCCTTCCTGCCAAAGCCCCTTCAAACACGACTTCTCCCAACACCACGACACTTCCACGAGACAGATTTACTGCCAGGCTCTGAATCCTGGCTTCGACCATTACCATTCCCAATATTCTACTACAACCATCTATGGGCTCTGCTTCCTTCGCCGCGACCGCTTTCCTACCCACCGCTCAGCTTACCGCAGTTGGCTCCTTCTTCCCCTACACCGCACTGAGCTCAGGCCTGAACAAGACGGACGCCTCCTTCGCATCGCTGGTCCGGCTAGGGGTAGGAGTTCCGCCGTGAATCCTCGCGGCGGACTGTAATATTGGTTTGCCCAAGACCGGCGTTGGATGTGCGCGAACTTCTCTCCGAAGCGTGCGCAAATGCTGACTTGAGCAGAATACGGGCGCAGCTTGGAGAGTGACAACTCTTTATCGCATTACCCCTCACTACCGTTACCATGGTTTTCGCATTCGACCAGAACGATGCCCAACTTCCGGCCAACGCGCCGCGAAACCCTGAACCTGCCATGCCCGAAGACGACATGTTCGCTTCGGTACCCATGGACATGAGCCCGCCCAAAGCGCCCCTCCACGTAGGAACCCCGCCGATCAACATCGTCAGCCCTATGCCACAGCGCGCTTTGCAGCCCGGCCCCGAAGGCAAGCAGCAGGGACCAGACAAATTGGATTTCGACGCCGTGTTCAAGAAGGCTCAGAAGAACAAGAAAAAGAAAAAGAAGGGTCTGAAAGCAGGACTACAAGCTACAAGCGTAACTCGGGGCTTTCACACTCCAGTCACGTCTGGTGGGGAGGAGTCGGACTACTCTCTGGCCACTACACCGCGCTTCGGACCTGTGCGCTCTGGACTTCCCAGCGTCACCAGCAGCCCAGCGCTCAGACCCCAGTCTACTGCGGGAGGCATCAGCAACCTCAAAGCCCAGCTGGAGGCGTTGAACCTAGGCCCAAGGAGCGATTCACCCATGAAGGATTCCCCAGGAAAGGGTGTCGCTATGAGCAGGGTCACATCGCAGTTGTCAAGCAACACCAGCATGTCTGGCCGCGAAAGTGACAGTGACCGTACGGAGATGGAGAGCTACGAAATCGACCTCAACGCAGAAGACTTCAGCATCGACACGCTCTCCAAGACTTCGACCATGTTGAACAGCGGCATGGCCCGCAAGATGACAGCCGAGGACTTTGAGCCGTTGATGTGTCTGGGCAAGGGCAGCTATGGCACCGTCTTGCTGGTCAGGCAGCGCGCGACAGGCCGCCTTTTCGCGCAGAAGCAATTCAAGAAGGCGTCGATCACCGTGCATAAGAAGCTCATCGAGCAGACCAAGACGGAGCGCAATGTGCTCGAGAGTGTGAACCGACACCCCTTCATCGTCAACTTTTACTATGCCTTCCAGGACCAGGAGAAGCTGTACCTCATTCTGGAGTATGCTCAAGGCGGCGAGCTGTTCCACCACCTCGCTGCTGAGCGCATGTTTTCTGAAGACGTAGCCGCCTTCTACATGGCCGAGATGGTGCTTGCGCTCGACCACCTTCACCGCACAGTCGGCGTCATCTACCGCGACCTCAAGCCAGAGAACTGCCTCCTAGACTCCGAGGGCCACCTGCTCCTTACCGACTTCGGCCTCAGCAAAGTCAGTCTTGACGAAGATAGCCCCTGCCGCTCCATCCTCGGTACCGTAGAATACATGGCTCCGGAGGTTGTTCAGGGTCACGAGTACGGTGCGGCAGTCGACTGGTGGTCCCTAGGCGCACTCGGCTTCGATCTTCTCACTGGCGCTCCTCCCTTCACTGGCAACAACAACGCTAAGATTCAGGAAAAGATTGTAAAGCAGAAACTCGCCCTGCCTTACTACCTCAGCGCCGACGCCAAGGACCTCCTCACTCGCCTCCTCCGCAAAGACCCAAAGAAGCGCCTAGGCTTCAACATGGCCAAGGATCTGCCGAATATCAAGAAACACCGGTTCTTCCGCAAGGTCGATTGGAAGAAGTTGGAAGCGAGGGAGTTGGAGCCGCCGATCCAGCCACTCATTACGGATCCGGAGTTGGCAGAGAACTTTGCCCAGGACTTTACCGATCTGCCGCTGAGTCCTGTCCTGACGAAGAAGTTTGACGACTTGATGTTTGAGAGCCAGGCTTCTAGCAACCCTTTCGGGGGTTTCAGCTTTGTGGCTAGTCAGAGCCTGTTGGATAGTGGAGAGTGGGGATATTAGAGGGATAGGAGGAACATTGGCTTTAGTGTTTTTGTTTTCTGCATGCTTGTTTATACCGTTGCTCGAGACAAGATCGTAATAGAGCACCATCACTACGCGACAATACAGGGTTCAAGATCAATGGTTACTAGATAGAATTGTGTTTTCGTAGGTTGCTAAACCATCTTATTCCAAACTCCGTGCTCGTGCCGTCATCGGTATCATGCGCAAGTATTCATACAGACTTTAAACCAAGTGGGAATCGTTGAATCGAAAGAAATGTCGTTCCAGTCCTCCGTCGTGAGCACTTAAGGTGTTCGTATCTAGGAAGTAGGGGCAGCAGCGGCGGCGTAGGACTCGCCGCTCTTCTCGTTGCTACCCTCGGCGGGCTTCTCGCTGAGCTCAGTAGCGACACCGCCCTCACTGGCAGGCTTCTGCTTCTTAAGGTCGGCCAAATGCCTAGCCTCGTTGTGGACGTCCATGACGGTCTTGTTACCCTGCTCGTAGAAAGCACGGAGCTTCTGTCCGGTGGGTGTGGACGCAGCCTTGTCGAAGTAGCTGGTCATCATGTTGAAGGCAGCGTAGCCCTTGTTTGTTATGCCCAACTTCTGGTCGACGACCTGCGCCTTCTGTGTAGCCTGGGTCTTCTGGTCGAAGTTGTTGAGGACGTTCATGAACTTGGTGCTGTAGCCGTTCTGCTTGTCCGCTGCGAGGGCCTTCTCGATGGCCGTGTCGGAGATGGCATAGCCGTGGGCGAGGTACTCGGCGATGATGCGTGCGCGGGGCTTCTGCTCCTGCTCGATGTGGTGGTCACCGTCCTTGGCGTCGTCGGCGGAGGCGGACTTCTCGCCGGCAATCTCGTCGATGCTCTTAGCGGACGTGACCTGGACCGAGTTGTGGCCGAGCTGTGTGTTGTCGAGGAGGAGGGCCGTCTTTGCGGCGGCGGCCTTCTCGAAGGTTACCGAGGCAGACTGAGTGTCGTCGCCTGAGGGCTTTACGCTGAGCGACTGGATCTTTCCGCAGAAGGAGAAGAAGCTCTTGATCTCATCCTCGCTGGTCTTGGTGGAGATGTTCTCGACGTTGACAGTGGCAGCCATCTTGATGTATGTGTAAGGTGTTCTGGGAGGGATTTGAATGTAGTGGTATAGTGGTTGAGGGGTGTTGTGAGTCTTTGAGTGATGCGGTGGACAGGGTGTGTTGGCGAAAGGGACTATTTGTAGCAAGAGGGGTATGCAGCAACCTGCCAGTTCAAGGAGGGCGCAGCCTAGCAACACGCATGGGCGATGACGTACGCGGGGCGGTGCTAGTGGCGTCTAGATGCCCACAGCTGGCGGGAATCTTCACGAAGCGCCTCTTGGGCCGTCTTGCATGTGAATCTCTACCATTGCTTCTTCGTGCGTAGTTTATGGCGCAGGCTGTGGCGCATCGTTGCCCGTTGCCTGATGCGAGTATTCTTGCGAGCTTAGGAGAAACAGTGCATCATAGCCCATCTGGCATCTAGAGACTTGGGCTGAAGGCGACACTCGGAACCCGCGCTACCTTTGCATATTGAGTTTGAATTCATCCTGTCAAAACATTCGCGCATCAAGAATTGTTATAGGCCTGCACTGTATGTACTGTCGAAAGTGATACCTGTTAAGAGCTCCATTGCTCCACCAAACCTCGGCTTTAGCAAACGTCATAGCTCCGTCTTTCCAAAACATCTTCCATGAGCTCCGCAGGCTTCCAATTCACATCACTCCCATAGTGTCTACGCCACTCACAATGGCTACCAAACTCATCTCGCCGTCTCCGCGATTAGCGCAGTCATGTCTGCGCCGCACACGACACCTAGCCCCGGCCGTATCGCGACTTCCGCAGCGCCGCTACATCTCCGCATACGGCTACGAGCAAGCCAAAGCCCTCACATTCTCCGAATATGGCGAGCCTCCCGCTGTGCTTTCCCTTCACGGCCATTCCATCTCGCCACCGCATAGCAACTTTATGACATTGCGCTTCCTCGCTTCCCCCATCAATCCCGCCGACATCAACCAGATCCAAGGCGTATACCCTTCGAAGCCGACCTTCACCACCAACCTAGGCACACCCAACCCAATCGCTGTCGCCGGAAATGAAGGAGTGGCGGAGATAATAGCATTGGGCGAAGGAGTCAAGAAGGAAGGCTTCAAGAAGGGCGACTGGGTCTTCATGAAAGGTCCTGGCTTTGGTACATGGCGAACACACGCAAGCGCCACCACGAACGACGTAGTCAAGCTCGACGACCAGATGCGCGAAGGCATTACCGCGATCCAGGCCGGCACCGTATCCATAAACCCATGCACAGCATACCGCATGCTTCGCGACTTCACAACGCTCTCGGAAGGCGAGTGGTTCATACAGAATGGAGCAAACTCAGGTGTCGGACGTGCCGCCATTCAACTAGGCAAGAAGTGGGGTTACAAGAGCATCAACGTGATCCGTAGCCGGGAAGACAAGAGCAAGGAAGAAGCCATGAAGAAGGAACTTCACGAGCTGGGCGCAGACGTCGTCATCACGGATGCAGAATTGCAATCGCAGGGCATCAAGGACCAGGCCAAAGAATGGACAAATGGCGGTCGCGCACCCATTCGTTTGGCATTGAACTGCGTGAACGGTAAAGCAGCTACCGCAATGGCTAAACTACTTTCTTCCTCTTCGCACTTCGTTACCTACGGCGCCATGTCGAAGCAGCCTTTGACTATTCCCGCGTCGATGCTCATCTTCAAGGACATCCACTTCCACGGCTTTTGGGTAAGCAGGTGGGCGGAAAAGCACCCCGAGGAGAAGCAGAAGACAGTCGCCGATGTATTGGATATGACACGCAAGGGCGAGTTCAGGGATATGCCTGTTGATGAGATCAAATGGGAGTGGGATACCAAGGGCGACGAGCTGATAGGCAAGGTCAAGGATACTCTTGAGGGCTACAGAGACGGCAAGGGGATTTTCGTGTTTGGTAAGACGTAGACTTTGTAACCTTCAAAGATACATACATTTCCTGGATTTGTACATATGTCCAGTTGTGTGGTCGTAAGACTATGTTACTGTCCATCGAGCTCTATTGCAAGAACACCCTCGATCCATTGTTTGGCAGGGGCGCCCTGAACAGCACGAACGGTCTCTCTCTGTTGTCCGTACCAGGATAGAAGGACGAACTGAAAGCAAGCTGGTTGTCAGTGAAGTAGAGATAGCCATCGCTTCCCACGGACACTGTAGCACGTCAGTCTCTCATCCAAAAATGATCAATGTAATACAAGGAAGACTTACTAGTATCAACCCAACTAATCCTCGGGTCCCTCACAAACAACGCCATAGACGCATTCTTCGGGTTATGGAACCCAATCTCATTCTGTTCCATATTGCCCGCATAGATGAACCCATTCGTATCCGTCTCAAACCCATCGCTCACACCCCTCTCACCCCGATTATTCACTGCACCCAGCGCCAAAAGCTCAGACGCCTGGCTGCGGTCCCGCAGACGCTCGGTGGGAATACTGTATAGAGTGCGCCCACCAACAGGGCCGAAGTACAGGTGCTCTCCATCAGCGGACAAGGCGATACCATCGCTTCCCAGCGGAACAGTGGTAAGTGGTAGACCAGGACCAGGAATGTAGTATTTCGGTTCGCCCCAGACATATGGCACGAAACCCCGCTCCGCTCTTGACTCTTGTGCGCCGTCGAGGTGGCGCCAGCTCTCGCCTGTGCCTAGGTCTACGATGACGATGCCGTTGCGGCCCTCGGATGAGGAGTCGGTGATGTAAGCGACTCCCTTGCCGGAATCGGTGACGTGAGGGCGCAGGTCGAAGCGCACATCATTGAGGTATGAGTCTGGGTATGCGACTGTGGGCGGGAAGACGATGGTTTGAATTACCGTGTCGGATTCAATGTCTACCCCGATGAGCTTGGGACCGCCAGGGGATGCCAGAACGAGGGTGCCTTCTTCGGTTAATGCGCGGCCAGTGTCCAGGATCCAGAGTCGGTCTTGGGGGTCGAGGACAACACTCTGGACGCCGATAAGGTAGTTTTGGTAGTTTGCGCCTGTTGGTGGGGTGGTCGTGTAGTTGATAGCTCCATTTGGTGTATTGTTGATTTCTACACTTGGATACGGTGTTTCGGTGCCGTTGGAGGTGAGCTCTGCTACGGCATGTCTGTTGTTGGTGCCGGTATTGGTGTTGTTGGGATCAAGACCTGCTGGGTAGTTTGAGAATTTACGACCGCCTTTTGAGACCGTGATACCTGGGACTGATGTTAGTCGTCGTGTGTTTGTGAGAATGCTACGGTGTATTGGTACCAGTAGGCCATTGATCGTTGTAGAGATGGACAATCTCAAGAGGTGGGCCGGCAACACCGGGGTCAGAACGAATGCGTTGTGCGCTGGATAGCGCGGGAAGCAGAGCGCTCAACGTCAATACTGAAAGAGATAGCATGTTGGACGCAACGACAATCTAATGGTGGATACCCAAGAGGGCAGCATGATGCTCGACATCACAGTTTATATAGCTACGATTTGCAAGCGCGAACTGTAAACATTACCTCACAGGTACCTGAACGTAAGTTTTGCGGCTCGGCATTCTTAGTCTTCAACGTCATGAACATGTCAGGTACCAGGATAAAATTGAGGAGCTATTGACCTCGGGACGATCTGATGTGGATTGAGGCTGCACGTAGGGAAGCTATCCGGATATGGCCTAACTTGTCGGCGGCTCACCCCGCTTTTGCTGGGTGCAGGTGTGATGCAACGACATTGGCGCTATGTGATGCACGTTCAAGATGGTAACAGTTCCGCCTGATCTGATATGATTTCTTACTGATGTACATTTACTACTTTTCGCCCCAACGTTGTCTAACCAACCCACTCTTTGATGACTTCTTTCAGAGAAGCATTGTCGCCTGTCTCACGCCAAGTATGCGACTGCTCACCGTCTTCGGCTTCTGACGTAGCATCTACCGCTAGCGCAGTCACCTTGAGCTCCCCGTCATTGAAGTCGACTCTGATGTCCCTTGTAGACTTGGTGCCTTTCTTGGGTTCCTTGCTTTGACGAATCGACAGCCGTGGGTTCTGAGTTCTCGTCAGCGCGCGCGAGCCATACTCGCTCTTCAAAAGTCTATGCGCGATATGTAAGGACAGGATCCAGTCCAGATATGACTTCAGCTCCTCGACAGTAGCAAACTTGTGTTGCTGGAATAAGCCAAGATCGGAGCTCAGAGTGGATGGAAGGGTCAGCTTGTGCTCTGTGCCAAACGTCGGTTGACCAATGATTGTGCGTGTAACGACGACCAGACTCTCTGGCTGTGTGCCAGTTGGCGTGGGTAGGGTCAATGTCGCTTTCCCATCGAACGGCTTCATAAAGATTTCAAGCAACTGATCGGTGGCGGACATGCCTTTCTTTGGCGTCGTCTTCAAACTCCCCGTTAGGTTCGCCCAAGACGTCTCACGCGTGGTATCCAGGCTCGCGTCAAGGCCTGCGTTGTTCAGTGTTTTGGCAACGAGACCAAGATAGACGTAAAGCGAGTCGACACCTGCAATGTGGTTTGATACAGCAAGCAGGGTGCGCAGCAAAGGTGGAGGAGGCTTATCCCGCTTTTGGCCTGTCAAGGGAGGTGGAAGCTGCGATCTCCTATAGAGACGCATGCTATGCTCATGGGCTAGAAGCAGGCGGAGCGCCTCGGCGATGTTGCGAGCCAGCCAATCGTACTCATGCCCTTGGTTGCTCGCTATAGGATCGTCCCGGGGTATGCAATCGATGAGCAGTTTTCGATCTTGCGTTGCATTGCCTATGCTAGGCACGTCTATCTGAATGACAGAATCCCGAAATTCGACACCGTACGCTCGCAATTGCCGAGTTTCGAGACTCATTTCGTAGTACAGTTCTTCCTCTAGTAATGAATCACGGGCAAGTTGTATAGACTTCTCCAGAGACTGAGCCGCGTTTTCGCCGTCGAGAGGGAGTTGTGATGTGCCTGTCATCTTGCCGTCGACACTGATTCGCACGCGGAATGTCTTCGGTTTGAGCGCGAGACTCGGATCGAGAATGATGCTGCCGTCCTTGTCCATCTGAAGAGGGGCAAAGCCACGCGCTTTAAAATGACCGCTTGCTGAAACATTGTTAGCCTGAGGAAAGCGACGCGACGGATGAGCAATATTTACCTTCGGGGAGTCCATAACGCACGGCGAAGGGCGAATGGCGTACATTCTGGCGCAGTCGCTGGATGGGCCACCCCTTGTCGGAGACGGACACTATCTCATGCCAGTACTTCGTCTCTCGCCGTATCTCCTTCTCCAAGTGTTTTGCGGCCTTCAATATCTCGTCTACCGAAGAGTCCAACGCCCCCATGCGTGCTCCCTGAGCAGCTATTTCTTGTTTGGACGCGAGATCTTGTAGCCGTTGTACCTCGTCCGGCTTGCGAGTGCGATGTTCGTGGTTTTCCTTGCTCATGCCGAAAGAGCCGAGTGGTATGCCCTGGTTCAAGCCTTGCTCTCGAAACGTCGGACTGAAGAAGTTGAGGGCGCGCTTGTTTGGGTCTTGGGAGAGGATGAGGGAGACGAGATCGAGCGCGTTCGTCGCAGCGAATTTAGCCCATCTGTCTTTGGTCAGTATGAACCCCGATACAACGCGTTCGCGTTCGGACGTACTCCAGATGGCTATACATCTCCTGCCCGGCTTTGAACACCTTCTCTAGCTGCTCCTGCCGAGAAGGCGCTTCTTTCTCCTTCTTCTCCTTATCAGCTCCCTCTGCAGCATCGTCCGGTACATCTTTGCCCGCGTCAATGTCCTCCTGTAGCGACTGTTCGGTGATGTTGCGCAAATGCCCGCGTTCGCTCGCTAGCTGCTCGATCTTGAACAGCAGGTCATCCTGCGTCAGCTCCTCCTTCTTTGGGGCCGGCCAGGGGCGCAGAGCCACGTTGTTCAACGATGAGTCCATCTTGACTGCGACTCTGGAGGCAGCCGGGTAGCTTGGGCGACGCTGGCTGGGTTCCTGTGGTTTGTCCGACACGGTGGGCCCTTGCATAAAAGCCGTCCCCCAGTAGCGGCCGTTGCAGATCGCCGCTTATCGATTGCGGCTTCACCCATGCAACCCACGAATGGCACACGTTGCACGCGCAATCGTGGATCAAAAGCAAGGTAGCTGTAGCTTTGGAGAGGGGGAACAAGCAGCTTACAGGTGTTAGTGTACCGTCGCGCGGGGATGTCACCGGGTCACATGTGCATGGCCCCTTCCCTCTCCAGCCACTAACGGCGGTCTCCGATAAGCTTGGACAGACAGCTTAGGTTACAGTGACAACTCAGTCACAGTGTCCTTCACTTCTCCTCATTCCTCCTTCACCGATTGAGACTTTGCAAAATGACTACCAGATACCGCGTAGAATGTAAGTCCCAACCACGACTACAATCCCCAAAGGTCGACTTAGCGACAAGCATGCTAACTTGATGGCTTCCCGTGTGGCAGATGCCCTCAAGGTGTGTACAAGTTACAGTGACAACCATCTACCTTCAAATAACTAACTTATCCGGAAAGACCCACAGGAGAGATCAGCTCGTAAGTATCCTGTGATGCCTAACCAGTATGTCTAGCTAATGTACGACACAGATAGAGTGGATCAAGGTAATGCTCTTTCTGCTTGTAAGACAACGCGAGCTACATACTTATACTGCCTCAGGGTCTCCTAGCCGTGCCTTTTGTCCTACACTCCCATCCAACAGCGGTATTCGAGCCCAGCGATGAGTCAGTCGAGCACCAAGCCAACATCGCTCAACGGCGGTATGCCGAGATCCTACGCGACGTTGAAGAGATCATCAACGACCACAGTATGTCATGAACCCATTGAAGCCGTGCGAGTCCGGGTGGTCTACGGTGAAATCGCAGGGCTAACACAACTTAGTCCAACACCAGAAAGACGGCAAACCCGACAGATCAAAGTTGAAGCTTCTCGTTCCAACAGTAGCGAACTTCTTCACGTCCTTAGCATTGCATGACGCTTTCATCTGGCAAGATCAGCGGCGCTTCATCAGCCACCGACGTTTCGTCCCCCCTTCTTTCAACGATGTGCGTCTAGTTCTCAACACAGCCCAAGTGATGAGTCTCATCCGCAACGGCCCACTCGAACTCGTGACGTTTGACGGAGATGTCACCTTGTATGACGACGGCAAAGACTTGACAGAAGACAACCCGATCATTCCCAAGATCCTGCAGCTCATGCGTCGTGGATCAAAGATTGGCATTGTCACAGCCGCAGGGTACACAGAGGCGAAGCCATACTATGGCAGACTTTACGGGCTTCTAGACGCCATCCAGGCATCCGATCTGCCCCTAGAGGCTCGACAGAATTTGATCATCATGGGCGGTGAAAGTAACTTCTGTTTCAAGTTCGACGAGAACAGTCCAGTTCTACTGCGCCTGATTCCCCGAGAAGAATGGCTGCTTAAGGAGATGCTTTCGTGGACTGAGTCGGACATCAAGGACCTGCTTGACTTGGCGGAAGTTTCTTTACGGGACACTGTCAAAAACTTCCGCATGGAGGCAAATGTCGTCCGGAAGGAAAGAGCGGTTGGTATTGTACCAAAGGACGGGCACAAGTTCTGCCGAGAGACACTGGAAGAGACCGTTTTGATCGTGCAGAAGATACTCGTAGGTTTGAGACCATGTGCAATGCTTGCAATGCTGACGTGGCTAGGAAATATCCGAGGTCGGCCAGCGTCTCCCCTTTTGCGCGTTCAACGGCGGAAACGACGTATTCGTCGACATCGGAGATAAGTCCTGGGGTGTCCTTGCCTGTCAGCGGATCTTTGGCGGGATTGAGGGCAGCAAAACATTGCACGTTGGCGACCAGTTCTTGAGTGCTGGGGCGAACGACTTCAAGGCTCGGTTGGCATGTACGACGGCGTGGATCGCGAACCCGCAGGAGACGTGCCAACTGCTCGACGAGATTACCGAATTGGACGAGGTGCATCAGCGAAAGACAAGATAAGAGTGGCCCGGATCAGGTTGTGCATAGCGATGACATCAGGGTGCTTCGGAAGCTACGGCATAGGGGTCGTCCATGTGGCGGATAAACTTTGGAGGGGTACACGGCTGCAGTGCGTGTTTGAAGCATGTCGCAGCGAGAGCGATATGGGCCTAGATAACCGTTGAAGATCATAGAAAGGGTCTCAATCAAATCGATATGCGGAGGCAGATGGCGACATGCGATGCGCGTCCGGCACGGCTCTCCTGCATTATGCCTTGACGCTGACTCGGGTGGCTGACCCACTGCATTCTCTGGTACAATTGTCGCGCTAGAAGCTCGTAGGTGACGCGCTGCAGGCACGCATTCATGCAGCGCTGCACGACGGTTGCTGACGCGCGCGTGTTTGGCTCACGTCTTGTTCTTTTTGTCCCTGGGGTAGCAGGCAGGGCGTGTCCCTGGGGAAGGTCGAGGCTGGCGCGCCGTATCCGCAGCGCCTCTGGGTGGTGCAGGGCGCTGATCCCTGCTAACCGTCGTGTAATCCCTGGCCCGTACTCCGCTTCACGAAAGCACCTCCTGAGCTTCCACCCGCCTGCGGCTTCTGCGAGACTCTCTCATCTGCTGCCGCGTCGCTCCCAGCCTTCAATTGCCTCCACTCCACCGCACCTTGGGTTTATTGATCGCCCACCGCAATTTACCACACGAGTCTCCCACCACGACACTGCAATGGGCTCCAACAAGTTCTCTTTCAAGCCACTGACGCTTTCGCCCATCAACTTCTCTCTGACCGAGGGCACGTCGATACCCGCGCCGCTCGACAGCCCGCCCGAGTCACCTCGCCCGCCCACGCCTGGAAAAGGCCCACTGTCGTCGCATCCCACCCCAAAGTCGCCTGGCTCCCCGCCGCAGACAGAGTCGCCGCCGCCAGGCAAAGCGTCAGAGGACTCGGCTGATGGCCACCTCCAGCAGAGCCGCACCAGCGATGCGGCCAGCGCCATGTCCCCCACGAGCCCTTCGAGCAAGCGGCCTGCATCCGTCCGCAAGTTCCTCGGCATTCGGACGCTGTCGTCCAACGACAGCCTGAAGTCGGACCAGAGGCCGGGCTCGCCGGCTACAATCAACAGCCAAGCACCCAGTCTCAGCAGGAGGAAGAGCGGCAGCTGGTTCGGCAAGAGGAAGACCTTCATTTCCGGCTCTGTTCCAGAAGGCACTGTGGATGCCACAACCTACTCGAATGGCCGCACCGTCTCTCAACCTGCCGTACAGGCTGCGCAACCACCCAAGCCCAAGGGCCCACCGCCTCCAGCTCTGCCCGGCCTGAGCTCCTTCGGTGTCAACGAAGACACGCTGAGTCTCGGCGCCGACGACATGTTCAAGAACATAGGAAAGGCAGACACGCCAAAGTCGACAAGGTGGTAGACGCCTACGACACACTTTCAACGGGGGCATGTTGATGATGCATTTCTAACGGGTTTCGAGTTTAATGTCCTTATTGTTTATACCTTTCACGGGCCACAGGTTGGAGTTTTGAAAATTTGTGGCATCATTATTTTGGCTTGCATGTGCACAACGATACCCCAGTCGATACAGTATAGCGATGAAGTGGCACGTATGAGTGCGTCCGAGATGAGATCTTGTGGCGACTGGGGAGGACGACGGGGTTGGCAGCCTTCCTTTACTCTGGCTTTACATATCACTACCTGCTAGCGTTCCCTTCGACAGTGCGTCTTTGGCCATGGCATCTCTCGCCGCCGGTCGCTATAAATAAACACTCTTACCTTAGTACCGCCTCCACCTGCCTCGTATTCGAGATAATCAGACGTCAACAATGCAAGATACGTACCCCACGTGGCGCGGACCAGGCGCGTTGCTGCGGTGGGCTAGCGCGAAACCCTGATCACAACAAACATTGCATAGGCGGGTGCGGGTGCATCAACACCAGCCCTACCCCCCTCGGCCTCCCGCCTTGCTGACCCGCGACGTCGCGAACAGACCGACAATCGCTGCATAATTGTCACAACACATACTATGGCCGACCCGGGAATGTTCTCGGTCCGCCGTCAGGTCAGTCTAGTGTGCGACCCCCTCTCGTCGCATCTCCTAACCACGCGCGCAGACTCTAGGACCAGTAAACAACAACTCCTCCGCGATTCCCATGCCCGCTTCCGCCATGAAGCGCTCGAGCTCCATCAACAACATGAACCAGCCCCAATTCCCTCCGAATCATGCCCGGTCGAAGAGTGGGAGTAGAATGTCCCTCGCGCCCGGTCGCCCGAGCCAGCCGCTCTTCCCACGCTCATCCTCCGGAACAGACCTTGCGCAAGGCTTCCAGTCAGTACACCGCAACTCGACGAGTAACTTCGGCGCAAGCAGTGCGCGCAAGAGTTTTGCGCCTGGCGCCTCCATATTCCAAACACCGGCTCCCCCTTCAGGGCCAAACTTTGAGCAGAGCGCACAACGGCGGAGCAGCGTGTTCAAATCGCGAGCCTCGCATGTAACTGGACAATCTGGTGTAAAACAATCCTTCTTCCAACAGGCGCCCATGCCATCCGTCCCCCCGACGGACCCACGCCGACTCAAAGATGCGAGCACCCGTCAGCACATGGCTCAGGAGCTGCTCGAATTCCTGACCCAAAACAACTTCGAGATGGAGTCGAAACATGTGCTCTCAGCAAAAGCCATGACTTCGCCAACGCAGAAAGACTTCAACTGCATGTTCCAATGGCTCTACAACCGAATCGATCCCAGTTATCGCTTCCAGAAGTCCATCGATCAGGAGGTGCCCGTCCTACTGAAGCAGATGCGCTACCCGTTTGAGAAGTCGATCATGAAGTCCCAGATCGCGGCTGTTGGTGGAAACAACTGGTACACATTCTTGGGTCTTCTGCACTGGATGATGCAATTGGCACGCCTGATGCAGGCTTATGAGGCCGGTACATACGACGACGCTTGCTTTGAGGCTGGCTTCGACGTCTCTGGAGACCGCATCATCTTTGACTTCTTGTCAGACGCCTACAGCACTTGGCTTTCCGCAGAAGACGACGATGACGATGAAGAGGCACAGAAGAAGCACATGGAGCCTCATATCCGGACAATGGCCGCCAAGTTCGACGCCGCCAATGCCCAGCATCACGAGCAGGTCTCCCTCCTTGAGGCCGAGCACAAATACCTACAGGATCAGATCGAAGAACTAGGAAAGTCCGGCCCCCGGATCCAAAAGCTGGAGGAGCAGATCCGCATCCTCGAAGAAGATCGTGTCAAGTTTGAGAACTACAACAACTCCATGGACGCTAAGGTCAAGAAGTACAGTGACCGCTGCTCATTCCTAGAGAAGTCCATTGAAGAGATTGAGGCTGAACTTGAGGCCTCAGAGAAGGAGCAGCAAGAGCTCCAAGCTATCATTGACGGTCGAGGCATGACCATTGCGGATATCGACCGTATGGCAAATGAAAGAGACCGCCTTGATACTTCTCTCCAAGCAACGACAGTCCGCTTGGAGGAGTCCAAGAAGCGGGTTGCAGAGAAGGAAATCGCTGCATCTCGCAAATTGGATGAACTTGAACAAACAATCGAGCGATACAACAATCTGGGCTACCAGATCGGCGTCATCCCTTCTACGGCCGTCAACGCCAAGGGGCAAGACTATGAACTTGTCCTCACTATCACAGATGGCCCCAACTTCTCAGGGTCACAAATGGGTGGCTCGTCACAAGACGCATCAGACCGTCTTCTGCACGACGCAGGCACAGGGTACTCGCCAGCACATCTCCTCAACCTGGACCTCCGTGGTACAGTCAAAGCCAACATAATTGCACTCCGCAAAGAGATTGCCGAACGACGCAACCAAGCCCTAGAAGCCGACATGAACAACCACGATCTCCTCGACAAGATCAAAGAAGCCATGGACGACAAGCAAGCCGAAGTCGAAGCTCTCGGTCACCGCGTAGCTCAAGCAGAAGAAGAGCTAGAAAAGCTCCGCGAAATAACAAACACGCAAAAGAGCCAATCTGACGCACAGATTGAGCGCATGGAGAAGGAACTCGGCCGTATGCGTAGCGGTCTGGGAGAAAGCGTGCAACTCATGGTACAACGAGAGATGGCCGTCAACATCGAGTAAGTTCTTCACCTCTCCCCCTTGTTCGATTTTCTGTGACAGTAAGCTAATCCCTTGCCTCAGGTACGAACAACTCCAACTCCGCGCCAACGCCCTCCGCGAAGAACTCCACACAGAAATCGAGCGCATGCTTGACGACATCGTGCGCTTCAAACTCCACGTACAGAAGAGTCTGGAGGAGTACGAGCAGTTCATCGCTGATGAAGTGGAACGTAGCTGTGAAGAACAAGACATGCTCTCCGAGGGCGAAGATGAGGACATGGTCGAGGAGGCGTGAAGCACGTCACTGAAACCGTGATTGATATGAGCGACGGGTTAACGAGTTGGCTATGAGCTTATGATGGAGTTTCTGGTGCTGGATACCACGCTGATGTTGTTGATTGGGAGTTTGCAAAGGGACCTTTTGGCAGGGTTGTTTTTACGGATACCTTTCTGAGATACCTCTTGGCTTTTTTGTTTAGCTTATTCGATTGTTCGTCGTTTACGATTATATATGTAAATCTGATTACCTTTGCATATCTTCATCTTCGTACAACAGTTGGGTATACATTCCCTTCTCATTATCGCAACAAGCATCACTCCACCGCACCAGACTATCTATCGACTACCCATCGACTACCCCCCGATCAACCCCCTCCCACTCGTCATCATCATATTACTCAACAGCTCAACCTGACTCTTCAGCGCCGCCATCTCCGTGGTCTTATCCTTGATCTCCTTCGCCCTCTCCGCCAACTCCGTAGTCTTTTCTTTGACCTGCTTCGTCCGCTCCGTCAACATGCGTCTCAGCTCTGCATTCTCCCGCCTCAACTGGTCGACTTCTATATCGACGGCCTCGGCAGGATTCGGTGGTGGCGGACCGCGATTGTCCAGTGTGGGGTCGATGCGTGAATCTTTTCGGAGGAGTGGGAAGGGTGCGGGCGGTTTGAGGGTGTGGGAGGTGGGGTGTTGGTATGTGTTTTGTAGGTGGTGAGTGGGTCGTTGTGCTGATTGAGAAGTACTGGATTCAGCGTTGAGTTGTACGGTATCGTGGATATCGGCTTCGGCTTCACCCTCAGCCTCGTCGTCTGAGCTGTTGAGGCCGTCGCCGACTTGCTGGCCTGCTGCTTTCCGCGCTCTCTTTATCTGCGCTCGTATGTTGTAGACGTCGCGCTTGAAGATGTGTATGCCCGGTAGTCTTGCTTGTAGCACTTCGACTGTCCGTCCCACGCCCCGATCGCGGCCCTGGTTCGGTTCACCCTTTCGTAGCATCTCTTGTTCAACGATTCTCCACACGAGACCTCCACGCTCGAGGCTGTGTTGTGGCTTCTTCGGTGCCTGGGTAGATGCGCTGGGTATGTCTTCGTCGCCGTCGGCTTCCGCGTCTACGTCCTCGGAGGTTTCCTGATTCTGCGTCAGGCTCGACTTGGCGCGTTCCTCCTTCGCTGTGACGCCTCCAACCCCGATGCGCCCTCCTACTACACCCCACGTCCTCTTCCGTTGTACAGCCCATCCAGCACTCTCGCGCCCGGGGTGATTGTGTTGTGGCTCGCCCACGCGCAAGAGCCACGTGCCGTCGTCCTGCTTCTTGCCCTCGATCCACATCTTGCACCCTGTCTTATAGCTGACCCTATTCTTCCTGACCCTCGTCTCGGCCGTAAGTTTGTGGGTGTTCTTCGGCTGGCCATAGCACACGCAGGCGAGTTTGATGCGCGACCGGTTCTTAGCCGTCGTATTGATAGATAGCGCATATCCGTTTTCGGCGGCGTGCGACTGCGCGTAATCGTGGAGGGATTGCCACGAAGGGTGTATCGAGTTGGAAGGCGGGAGCATAGCGAACTGACGGTCGGACGCGTCATTGTCTAGGGGTGCTTGTGCCGAGTTGTGCTGGATGCCGATGTAGGATGCTTCGGATGTAGGGCTGTGGATCCTGTAGTCGTGATGTTGGCCGGCTAAGCCATGCTGAAAGCTCTCGCGCTTTCCAGACGTGTCGTCTGGGGAGTAGCTGTGATCGTGCTGTTGCCCGTGGTCGTTCATGCTGGCAGCATGTTGGGGGTTGCCGGTCGTTGGCTCGCAATAGGCTGCCATGTTGCTGTGGCGGGCTGCGACATGATGATGCGACGCGGCATAGGCATCGTAAGGTGGCTGTTGGTTCGCGATGGCGTTACCGTGATTGTACGTGGGGACTTGGTCGAAGTTGTGATGGCGGGCGAAGGTGGCTGCCATGGTTGGTTTGATATGGAGCGCTCTCGCCATGTTCCGGATTACTTCAGCCACGGCCGTTTGTCGCTGTTGGAGATATCCGTCAAGTCTGCGCACATGGCGATTATCTCCAGAATATGAGCTATGCGACTTTGGTCAATGCTGCCATATTTGGGTGGAGGGTTCCCAGGCTCAGACATATTCGTCGCTGGTACGTCGCTCTCTGCGCTTCAGCCGATTGGCTGCTCGGAACTCGAGCATCAATGTTGCCCTCACAACCAAGCAAAGCAAAACGCGTCAGAACATCATAACACTATCATTTTGACTACGCCAGACGAGGCGTGCGACGGATGCGCCCATTGCCTATTTAATATACCCCACGGAGACCGCAGTAGCCTTACTCTCTTAAGGTGACATCCACCCACATGTCCTTGATCTCCCATAACCCAAGCGAGTTGAACGTCTTCCATGGTTCCAGCGGGTTGGTCAACGACAGATCAAAGTGCCTCAACAACTCAAAGATGCACTTGTGTATCTCAATCAACGCGATGTTGCGTCCTAGGCAAAGCCATCGACCGTACCCAAATATCATATCGTTGGTTTTCGTCATTCTGGTTAGACGGTCTTTCGCCTCCTCGTCGCTTGTCTCAATCAGCCAGCGTTCAGGACGGAAGGTACCACAGTCTTCGCCGTAAAGAGCGCGGTTGTTGCGGTGCATCGTCCAGGCTGAGTAGCCGACCAATGTGCCGCCGGGGATGTGATACTCCTTGTCATCGATGGTCACGACATCTCCTTCATCCGGAGTGACTCTTGAAAAGATGTTGGCGACTGGTGGATGTATCTGCAGGGTCTACTGTTAGCGCATACTGGCTCAAAGATCTATGTTCTTTGCAGAAAAGACAAAACTTACTCGCATTCCTTCACGGACGACAGCGCCTAAATATGGCAGGCGGCGCACTTCTGCATCCGAGATGATACCAGGAGACGCGGGAGCCGCGCCGCTTCTGACGGCTTCATCTATCTCGGATTGCAGCTTTGCATACACGCGCGGATGGCTCATGACATAAAGCAAAATAGTCCGAATGGCAGCAGCCGTAGTGTCAGATCCGGCGAGAATCTGCTCGAAGACTTCCTGGACTACGCACGGTGGGTCAGTCGACGCCCGGAATCGTGGGTTACAACACTCATGTCACTTACAAAGATCGTTTCCAGAGAGACCATGGCGGACGAATGACGCGAACATATCAGACTTATCTTCAGTCGACTTCAACATCCTGGAGTCGACTATCTTTCGTGCTTGAGCCATCATGTTACCGAACCCAGTGGCATCCTTCTCCGATGGACTGATGGCGGGGCCAATGATAGACGTGTCTCTGAGCCAGGCTATACCCATTGCGAAGGCCGTGTTTCCAATCTTGAGACCTTCTTCGCTCGATTTCAGGTAGTCTTTAAGGTCTTTGTCGGCATTCAAGTCACCGAATGCTTCTCCCAAACCTACATGACTGATTACGTCCAACGTAAAGAAGGGGATCTTCTGGGCTAGATCCATGGCCTGGGATGGTTTCGTTGACGCTTTCGAGGCCGCATACTTGCGCACCAAAGTCACAAGTTCTTTTACATGGAGGTCTATTGAGGGCTCTAATGTCGGGTTCTCTTTACCAGAGTACTGCAATACGTTAGTAAGTGCAGATTGGTCACGCAGCTGCCCAGATTTCCACTAGAGGTGCGCAACCTCATCATCCAGATTGTGTATCCACGTACCCCAGCTGTCATCTTCTTCCGTCTGGCATCATGGCTATCGTTGTCGCAATCTGTAAAGACATTGTCTTTCCCCGTCTCAAACCGAGCACTATGGTAGTACCATGATGATCGCTTATACGGTGAGCGCACCGCATTGATCCGTGCCCAGTATTCTGGGTCTGATGTTATGAGGTGGTTCGGTGCGATCCTGGCAATCGGCCCTTATGAGGAGTATCAGTATAAGGCCACCAGATCGCGTAGCACTTTTGCCTTCTTGACACGTACCGTACTTCTCGCAAACGTCGCCGTAGTACCTAGGAGATTGGCCACCGATAACAGCTCTGGAATGCCACAGCCAAGAGAATCCCGTCGTCCTGGGTCCGGCGAAATGTCTCAGACGCAAGTACTGTCGTATGCGGCCGATAGCGAAAAACGCCACGGCGACGAATGCGATGGTGTACAGGCGCTGTGAGACGCTGTCAAGCAATGACTCGGGCGGAACAGACTCCATGGCTTGCCTGAAGTGATGTCAGAGCGCAAGGATTTGAAGTTGCAAATGATGAATGGGAGTTCTTCCCATCAGTGGGGCAACCCTTCGTGAAAGCGCGGGCGCCGTTGTGCGCTACAGAAACTAGCGGAGAGCGTTGCTGCAAGCTCCTATTGAACCACTGTTACTGGCCCTGATCGGTCAAGCACCAATTTGGAGGATTGGAGAAGATGCGGAGCTCGCAGCTGCATGGTGACCAAGCCATGAGTTGTCCATACCTTCCTCGGTGTGCCCCACCAACGAGCAACGTTTGACGGAAGTCATGGCGACATCTGGAACCAAGTCCAATCCCTCACAGAGGATAGCGGGAACCGGAGTGGTTTGCAAGCGCCGCGGCACGTCAAGACTGCTTGCGCTAGCGTCGTGTCGTTGGTTGTCAAGGTTCCCCAGCTGAGCGATTGAGGCACGCAACAAGCTGATAGGGCAAGTTAGTACAGCAGCAATGCAGCGTCGAGTGACTCAAGCTCATCTTACACGAAGCAGTAACCGACTCTTGATGTTTTCGCAATCAAATCTCGTCCGATCGCGAAACTTACTCCAGCGAATCATTCGGTGGAGAACACTCCGGTCGAAAACAGGCTACGATGCGTCGTGTCGAGCCTGCAGGAAGCTCCCGCGAACTCGGTCCACAACCACGTTTTTGCCCTTGTATGCACGTTGGTGTGAAGCACTTCGGACCTCAGCGCCAGTTTGTTCTAGCCCTGTGGAGAGGCGCAGCCTTGATCGTGTTACCGTCTGGGCAGGGTCTTCATAACGGCACCTACCGTTATTAATCATCTCTCCCTTCTGGTAGGGTCTATGAATGAATTTTCCCGTACCTTTTCCGCATCTGAAGTCATTCGAGACCCATCAAACGACGTCATAGTGGTTTTTGAATACTCGCTTATCTACTTGCCCCATTTCTTTCCGTGCCGTTGCTGTACGATTGAGGCACAGTCGCGGCTATTGTCACTGGCTTTGATAGCCGCGCTAACAGTCGCTCGAAGAACACTTGAGACATACAAAACTTGTGGCGGCCAGTTTGCCATTAGCTAAGTTGTTCAGCTTACAGAGTGAAACGCAATCTCTACGATGGCGACTCTTGGAAAAGGAAAAGAAAAGGCGAGTGAGGGCGAGTCCGCAACAGCATCATCTGATAATACAGTTTCTGGGAACGACCCCACGAACATTGCGCCACACAATGCTGGGGCAGCATCACCACTGAAAAACCTTACTGTGTCATCTAACGCACCAGAAGAGCAGGCCACCTCAATAGGTCTAGCTGAAGCATCTGCTAGTCAAGCAATCCCAACGGGGCTTCCCTCAGAAACAGTGGAAGGTCCTGCACCAACAGCGGAAGTTGTCAATCCACTTGTGTTAGTTGTAAGTATTCTAAACATTCACTCACAGAGTTTGATCATCCAGACGTGATGCGCCGCGGAACAAACATGGCGACTCAGTATTTCTCAAGAAGGTTCTAACATCAGCAGGACAGTACAGACGCCGACTCAGCTCTAGGCGACGACGACGCTGCAAGCGACACAACGTCTATCGCTTCAACCATACATAAAGGTCGTTTCGAAAACGGCCGCCGTTACCACAAGTACCGTGAGGGCGAAAATGACTACTGGGGTCCCAACGATGAGATCCAGAATGATCAACTCGACATTGCGCACCACATGTTTCTGATCATGCTGAACCAGAAGCTGCATCTGGCGCCTATTAAAGAGCCAAAGAGGGTGTTGGATCTCGGATGCGGAACAGGGATATGGTGTATGGACATGGCCGATGGTATGCATCTTCATCTGGAACCGCTTCGACGACATCCCTCTCTCATAGATACTACGACTAATCCAATACCCAGAATACCCCGGCGCCGAAATCCTCGGCGTAGACCTCTCCCCCATCCAACCGCAATTCACACCTCCCAACTGCAAATTCGAAATTGACGACGTCACTCTCCCATGGACATACACCCAGCTCTTCGACTTCATCAACATCCGCTCCTTGTACGGCTCTATCGGTGACTGGCCAGCACTATACACGCAGGTCTACAACAACCTCGAGCCAGGCGGCTACCTCCACGAAATGGAAATGAGCATCCAGTTCAAATCCGACGATGGCACGTTGACCAAAGAACACGTTTTGTCTCAGTGGAGTGATCTCTTTCATGAAGCGTCCGAGCGTTTCGGGAAATCTTTCTACGAGGTTTGGAATTTGTCGACGTATATTCGTAATGCGGGTTTCAAGGATATCGAAGAGCGGGTGTACAAGGTTCCGGTCAATGGGTGGCCGGCAGACCCCCATATGAAGGAGTTGGGAAGGTGGAATTTGCTGCACATCACGCAAGGAGCGGAGGGCTGGGGATTGTATCTTCTGACGAAGGTTATGGGCTGGACGGTGGACGAGGCCCAGATTTTCTTTGCTAAGTTCAGGTCGGGCGTGAAGGAGAGGAAGGTGCATGCGTACTTTGAGGTCGTGGTGATTCATGCGAGAAAACCTTGAGAGGGGGAATCGATGACAGTGCATATTGGATCAGTGCTCTTATGCGTCATGAAGAGTCCGATATATAGTGCAAAACATCGGTATTGCAAACTGAAACGATAGCGTCATGATGCGTCGTTGATTAAAGTATTACTTAAAGGCAGGGTATACGCATAGGGAATATCAATCTGAACCAAATACCTCAGCTTCATCTCCGCTCCTCCACGGAGTCTACTTGCGATCAGGAGGTGGAGTGGCTGTGCGGGGTACCTCTCCCGATTTTGGATCGGGAAGATGCGACACACTCGGGAGATCAGCTACCGACGCTGACTGTTCTTCTTCCTTCTCTTTGTTGTCTTTGATGATGAGTGGCTCTTGAGGTGGAGAAGCAGGCGTGATCTTCCCGCTGTCCCTAGTCTTCGCCTTTGACTGATCACCAAAGATGGAGTCGGTTTCCTCGTTGATGGAGGAGGCGCTGCTGATACGTCCAGCTTGGCCGTCTTCAGCAGCGAGGCGCTCCTTCTCGAGACGGGTTTCGCGACCGCGCTTGTGGCAGTACCAGAATACGAATAGCAGTACTACATAGGGTTAGTTTGGTTGCGATGCGATATGGACGTGATACGTACCAAATACTGCCAAACTCATGATGACATTGGTTCCAGTTGCCAGAGCAGGGAATCTGAACTTCAGGAAGTTCACAATGCTCCTCAGCGCCGTCGCAACAGCACCTTGGGCAGACACCAGTGACTTCAGACTCGGTACTTTTGGCACTTGGGGAAGCATAGATCTCTTTCCTTTGGGCTTACTGGAAGCCTGTGCATCGAACCCTGGCTTCTCGGACGACGCAGCCATAAGCTCTGGGCCGAGAGTGGCTGTGAGCTTGGCAGGCAAGCTCTTGACCAGGTTCTGCAGGAAAGGCGGTAGGTTGCCGTACATCTTCTTGAGTTGGTTGTCGTAATCTGTAAACAACTTCTCGAGGTCGTTGTAGGCTGTCGGTACCCCATTTATGAGATCTTTTAGAACCTGCGTGAACTTGTTGAGAAGCTCCTCTGACTCTTTGCTGAAGCTGAAGACGCGGTTGTTGACAGCTGAGAGGTTGAGCTGATCCAAAATATCCGTCAACTCCTTGTCCTCCTTCTGCGCATCGGTAAGCTCGGCAGCCTTGGCGGATTCGGCGGCAGCGAGTAGGTCGTCTGCGAATTGGGTCCTGTCCTTCTCCGTGACTACGATCTTCTTGTCTTTCGAGGCCTTCTCCCCGTCCTTCTTGGCGAACTTGGGCAGCTGGAAGTAGGACATGACACTCTTCTTCCTACCCAGTCCACCCTCAGCGGCCTTCCCTTTGCCCTTGTCGCTAGTGTCAGCAGTGGTCTCGGGTGGACTCATGGGGAGCGGCACTTTGTCTGCATTGTCCATGAGTGCTGTTTGCGCATCCCTGCCGACCTTCTTCTCGCCATTGTCGTCGACTATTTCGGTACGCTGAGGGAGAGGTGGGGGCGTGCCTTCGGGCTCTGCGGCGATGGCGGCAAGTCGCTCAAGAAACTGCTGGTCTTCGGCGTCAAGGACAGGCTCGCTTCCTACTTCTTCGCTGGCGTTGGCGACAGTTGGTGCCGGCGGAGAGGGTACGGGGCCGCTGGGGCCAGCAGCGGGTTCTTCGATCTTTGGGACGGCAGCATCCTCGACTTTCGGTACGGCGGATTCCGAGACTTTGGGAGGGTCTTCGATGGGAGGGGCACCGGGTTTCTGTTTTGACTGAGGGAACAGCTGCTTTGACTGGCGGCGCACTTTCTCCAGATAGGATGCCATATTGGATGTGCGCGTCTGCCTTGGGTGTTGGTGGCAGGTACGGGTGTGATGAGGGACGCGTAGGCGATAGGGCGTTCGTAGGATATATGTCGCACTCTAGATTTGACGTGGAATGCTTGGGGGCGATCTTCCAGGCTCGGCGTCGCTCGCTATGTCGTCGTCGGCGCTGTAGAGGCCCTGATTTGATGTCCCGCGTTTACACGTGCTACGTCATGGGCAGGGGTATCGATCTAGAGCTCGCGCCACGCCGTGAGGGGCGACTAGCGCGACTCCTGACTTCTCACACTGCGACGCGTCAAACCTCGCCCCGACAGTACGAGATCGGAGAGATTCTGGAACACGTCAATTCCTGGTAGGATCTGGATGCAAACTCTCAGCAACCCTCTTCACAGCTTCGGTTGCTGATATCCCGATTTCCTCTGCAAAATTAGCCTTCGATGAATCCGCCACTGCAAACAATCGCTATGCATGCCTAAGCATTGCGCTCGGAAAGGTCTGCCTGGATTTGGAAGACGTCGAATACTCATAATCGCTAGATCAGTGTCTTTTGTAGCTGTTCCAATTATGGAACAGCAGCCGCGATCACACAATCAATCTTCGTTGGAACTACACACGGCTCGTGACTTTCCGCTACTATGTAGTGGCATTTCTTCCGCCTTAGCTTTCATTGACGTTGATGCTGTAGATAAGTTCATCTCCGACCTACTTTCGGTCCACCGATTAGCCAGATCCGATAGGTGTCCAGGGACTACAGTACAATGGCATATCATTCAGGCGGCGATCATTCCTGGCTTCGAGGTTCCTTCGGAAGATACGCTTTCCGATCGATACGCGGTTTCGCCTGCTTATGTCGAATTTCCGAATATCACGAGACCGGTCACCGCAGCATAGCACAGCTCTCATTTCAAGCGATAACATTAGTCACGCACCCTCAACGAGCGATATTGAGTAAAACTCAGGGCGGTTGTTGCGGTTATTCACATGTTTTGGTTTGCCTCCTGATCACTCCGAAGCTGACCAAATCCGAGCCTTCAAGGGGAGCACTTCAATCTGTGACAGGGACCTACACCTCATTCATGTCCTACATATCAGATATGATATCTCAAAGCTGCATTCTCACTACTGCCTCGTTCTCTTACATGTAGGTGACGCAGAGGAATCGCAATCACGTGCTTTCGTTGACTACGTCTACCGCCCGCACTCCTCCCTACCCCCACTATATAAGCAGTGTATCACTTCATTCCTCTATCTTTCCTCCATCATCTTGATCGCTCACAATAACCTTGAAGTAAGTCAATACATTTCTTGTCTGCGCGAATTATCTGCTTTGGGCTCACTGAAGCCTCCGGCCGCACACCGTGCGCAATCGGACTACCCACCTTTACCTTTGGCGCCTACAGTGGGCTAACGCGTTTGTTCTTTTGCAGACCCGACAGACTACCCCGCGGTGCTTCAGTACACCGAAACGATAAAGCACGTCACGCAATCAATCACTGTGTCGCGCTTCACAGTACCGACACTACACATATCACCACCGTACTCATCACTGTAGTCCGCAACATGGCTAATGACGCTTTCAATTTCTACGGTAAGTACTGTCATGATTGTCCTGTCTGCGCATGTTCTAACAAGAAACCATAGGCGACGAGTCAGACGACGCGAAGCCCGTTCAGAACAACTTGGACGACTTGAACGACGCAGTCGGCAGTGCTAGTGGTGAGGACGACGACTACATCGAGGACGCTGCTCAAGCAGCTGACGATGTAAGTATACAACTTGCTCATTCTGATTTCGCTAACTTGGAATAGTCCGATGATGGCGACTTCAAGCTCGATGGCTATGAAGATCTTGGTATTCCAGAAGAAGAGGTCGAGGACGAGGTAGATGACTACGATCCCGAGTACGACGACAACATGACCGGTCAGAAGCGCAAGCGCGTTCGAACCAATAACGCCTCCAAGACCAAGGGTCTTCAGCGATCCGTCATTGGTGTCCCAACTGGCGACGCTGAGGCTTTCATATTGGATGAAGACAACAGCTTCCTCTACAGCAAGCCTTCGCGCAAGCCCGGTACCTTTGGCCGTGTTGACCGTCGTAAGGGCGAGAGTCTCCCAGCTTATCACAAGCGTGTCACTCATGAGTTGGACTCTGATGACGAACTCATGATGACGATGCGTGAGAAGGGCTTCAGTGATCGCCAGATCGCGGACAAACTCGCCAAGGATGGCCGTGTTCGCTACGACCAGAAGTCCATCTCCACGCGTATCATGCGCATCCGCCTTGCTCAGTGTGAGAACGTCGACTTCCTTCTGAGGGAGGGATACAAGGAGTGGGAATACGCTGATGTAAGTACCTGGTCAAGTGACACCCCCTTTTTGATTTGGCTAATATGAACTTTTAGGATGAACTTCTGGTTCAGTCTTACGCTCTTGCCGACATCGAGGTCAACTACGAGTTGGAGCGCATTCGCGCCTGGCGCTTCCGCAAAGTCTCCGATTACATGCGTCGCCTGAACAAGAACGCACTCTTCTCTGCCAAGGCCTGCCGTAACCGTTACAATGAACTTGTCGAAGGTACAGCCCGCATTCCTACCGATATGGACGACGACCCCGACGCCCGCCGTATGGATATGGAAGAGTACCGCATGATGCGTGAGAAGACCCGTATCAAGGAGCAGGCCGACAAGGACGCCCTGGAAGCTGCCGAGGCTAAGATCAAGAACGATGCCAGGGTGCTCAACGCTCAGAAGGCAGAGGAGATCGCAGAGAAGCGCCAAGCCAAAGAGCAAGCAAAGGCTCATCGCGCCATGACCCGTGCAGCCCAAGCCCAGATCCGCCTTGCCCGAGCCAACGCGAATAGGATCTCGAAGACTCAGCGCAATACCCAGATCAAGACCAAGGGCAAAGCCCCTGAAACAAAGAAGAACGAGGACGCCTCTCCGGCCCCAACCAAGACCAAGACCAAGACAGTGGACCCCAACTACACCGATCCGCGTTCTTATCTCTCCTTCCTTGATCTGAAGAAGATATGTGAGAGTCGTGGTATTGATCTTCCGCGCAGGGTGGACAAGGACACCCTGCTGCAGGCTATAGTTGATGCTGATGACGAGTACAACCAGAACGAGCTCAAGAAGATGTGTCGCTCCAAGGGCTTGAATGCCAACACCAGTAAGCTGGTGATGAAACAATCGCTGGCGTTGGCTTCGGCAAAGGCTTGTGACTCGTACGATGCAGGGGTTGCCGCTGCCAATGGCACTGCCATTACTACTGTTGAGAACGACGGTGACGATGAGATGGATATGGAGGAGGAGTAGGTGGGGGCGAGGCGACTTCACGGTATTGAACATGGAGGAAGGTGGGACTAAAAGTGGTTTGACTCACGTCACGGCGGACTATGCATACAGTGCCTGAGCACAGTGGATGGGATGTATCCCTCAGAGTGGGATGAAAAGTGGGAGTTCACGGCTAGATAAAGATACTTATTCTCCAGGCAATGAAATCATCATGGAACAAACTCTTTCATGAAAATTAGACTATGTGAACATCGTGGACTCTCTACCAACACTCCCACTTCTGACCACCCATAGCCACAAGCCGATTGAACAACTCGTCCCTCAACGGAAGCGCCATTATGCGGTATTCGTTCAGCTGCCTGTCAGTAATGATCAATCCATCAGCGACCTCACGTCCCATAGCCCATCCAACAACCAGCTTCGCCTTCCAGCCAAAGCCACCGACCTTCTTCATCTCCATGATTTCTCCAACGGGTAAACTCCAGGACGGGTGCAGATCCTCTCTATCTGCGCTACCAATCTTCTCGATAGTCTTGTCTGTAGAAAAGGCGATAGATGGGATCGTGGACTTGGTAGCGATGTACACATGTCCCTTTTTGCCATCATGTCGAGCCTTGAATTCGACTGGACCGGATGTGAGATCAACACCTCTGCGTGGTACAGCACCCAGTCTGTTCTTGGCATGGGTGGAGCCGGCGGCAGCTTTAACTTTGTCAGCTGTCATGGTGGTCTCGACGCCGCCCTTTACGGTGCCGCGGAAGAAGTTGAGGATCTTAGTTCCCTTCTTGCCGTGCTTGCTGTCTTTGGCTTGGTCGATGTCTTCGCCGCCGGTTTCGTGCGCGGTAGTAGGGTCGTGAGCCATGGCTTCATCGAGTTCTTCTTGGGTTGCGTTGAGTGGCCAGTCGGCACCTGTGGCGCGCAACTCTTCCTCGTTGATATCGACGGGCTTCTCTTCTGGTGCTTGCGCTACGTGAGGCGGTGGTGGCAGTGGGGCTTTATTCGCTTCGCCGAGTCTAAGAAGAGTAACGGTGAGTTGGGCGTTGGTAGGGACACCCTTGAGTAGCGTATTACGGAGCTCGAGCAGCTTTTGCCAGTTGGGAAACTTCTTGTTAAGAAGCGCTAGTCCTCGCTGTATGACAGGGTCACCGAAGAAGCCAAAGCCAGCACCGAAAGTGACACCCTTCATGAACATGTACGATGTTACAAATAGTGACACAAGAACGAGTGGTGCCACTACGACTGCGAGTCGAAGATGAGACCTGTTCTTTGGAAATGGGGGAGTCGGTTCAAGCATACTGTGATCATGTCAGTAATTTCATGTAAACGGCGAGAAACGGTTGCTTACTTCGCGAACCGCTCCCATGTGTCTGTGACATCTGCGATACCGTGCATAATAGGCCTCATTTTCGTCCACATGGCAGTCTCCATGGGAACTTTAGTCTTGTCGTGGTGCTTGCTGGGCTTGGCGCCAGCAGCCTGATCCCTTGCATCCGCAGCACCGATGGCGAGCCTAGTAGGGTCCGGTACACTACTGTCAGGAGAGTCTTCATCTGGAGGCTCTCCCTGTGGGTGCTTGCCAGTCGCGCTCGATAGCGCTATCGACGCAAACCCGTTGACGAAATTCGAGGCCTCTTGCTCAACAGCCTCACCCTTGTGGTTTTCAGGTGCTCCAGTAGCACTGTCTGTACTGCCTAGAGTTCCAGACTTCGGCTTCTGTACACCTCCCGTAGAGCTGACAAGAGCGATAGGTGCTGGTGGGAACATGGCACCGCGAGCCGGGGGGTAGACAATGAGCGTAACCAAAGTCACCGTTATCAAGGGCACGATCATGTCGAAAATCCAGGCGGCAAAGTATGCGGAGCAGAACCATGCAGTGCGACGCGTCTCTCTCCATGAGCGGATGCGAACGATGTGCTTGCCGAATCCGATTAGACCGATGCCCTATGCGCGGTTAAACCAAGCGCGTTCGTTACTTGCTCTGCGAATGCTTACTATAGTCATATATAAGCGTTCGATGTTGGCGCGAAGCTTGTCTGGCGAGAACTCTTCCTCATCCGCGATGTTCATGTCCAAGCCCCCAGGAGGCGCTGTTGGAATTTCTTTGACATGGTACATTTGCTACTCACTGTCAGTACCCGATTGTAGGGTTGCAGTTACACCTTGCTCTCACCTTATTGAAACGTCGGACCAACAGCCACAAGTCCTCGTTACCCAGACCTCCGACGAGCGGCTTCGCGACGAGTTCCTTTGGCTCATTCCATCCAAGGTCCACCACTTCATCTCCGTGAGCTATCTGCGCTGCACCCTTCTCTTCCGGAGGCGCTGACTTAGCAGCCTCTAGAGCTAGCGCATGGCTCTCCGTAGGCGCATTCCGTAGCGTGGTAGACTTCCCCTCATGTTCTGTAGGGTCCGTATCCGGGATAGGCAGGAGGTCCTTGTAGACCACACCTCCGGTCGACATGTTGACGTTCAGTATTAGGCGTCAGATGTGCGTAGGTGTGAATGTATCGAGGTCAAAGGGTAAAGGGTGGAGGGTAGCCTTGCAATGTATTGGCCTTCATACGGCAAGAAAGACGCCTAGGGCCGCAATTGCCCTCTACGTCATGTACGCACTAACGAGTGGACGGCAAGCCACACGCATCAGTGGCGATCAGAAGCCGCGCGACGCTAGATTAAGCTCCTAACTTGAACACCGTTGAGGCTCGTAACCGTGCGCTAAATGCTAGCAATTAAGTATTCATCGTGCCTCTGCATGCGCCTCACCACGTTGTCTTGATGCTATCCCAAAGTCTGGGTGAACGTGTGGAGCTGACAGAATCTATGGTTTCCAGGTCCGCAGAGAGCGATCATGATCGCCAAACCCCACCACATCTGGCCTCCCGTGTTTTCCCTGCTTCGATCCTTTCCAAATCAGGTGCGCCATGCCTTTCCAGGCCGAAGGCATGCCAAAAAGGTGGCTCGCAGCAATTTTGCGATGACTGGAAAGAAGTGCCGTATTGCGCGCCAACACAGGTGTGGGCGTGTGACGTCATCGAACGCTTTGCAGCACGCAGTGGAGCAGCACGGGTGGACGCATAACAGAAACAGCTTTCACTGTCTGTACCACATGGTTTGTGTGTAAGAGCTAGTGCTCTCAACTCGATTCAGCATTCCTTTGTTCAAGGCCAGAAGAGATCATCCAAGAGCACCACGAGAGAGACACTGCACATGACCCGTGATCGGAGAGTGGTGAAAGAAGCGAGGCATATGACTAACGGCCGCGCTAGATGTCTATTTCTACGTGACAGCGAGCATTAATGTCTGGTGGTGGGAAGCGACATCCATGCGCAACATTCTCCATTATGACCTCCTCAACATATCCATCAGGTCTTGTTCGTGCGTTACCGTGGTCGAAATCATGATGCCATCAAGCTTCGCTCTCAATTCCTCCTGGCTACTATGCGCGCCAGCCCAGTGTAGCTCCGCCAGTCCTTGCTCAAAGATTGGCTTTGGAGACCTGTTGTTTCCACTAGGTCTGAGCTCCAGTCTACTCCCCTTGCTTCTGTCCGCGAAGCCATCAGTCTGTCTTCGGTAACCGCGCGAATCGTAAGAGGTATTGACGCGGAAAGCGTTGAGAAGAACGGCGAATGCGGGGCAGCAGCCAATGATGACAGCTGGAACAAGATTAGTGATTGTATGTAATAGTTTCTGTCCCGACATACCAATGGAACACTCCACCATGCCCCAGATAGCGAGCCAAGTGGGATCAAGTGGTTGGGCTACAGCCTCGGGCTTTGATGCGTTGATCGCAACTTGGGTGACTCGGAGACAGGCGAAGAGGATACAAACGACACCCGTTGCGAAGAGACACAAGATTGATATTTTCTTGCTTCGTGGCATCTGGAGATTCCAGGTGAGCCATGTTGGAAGCGCCATAACTATGAAAGCCGACAGTCAGCAGATAGAACAGACTTGTATAGATGCTATACGACATACTCATCATATTTGTTGAAGTATCTGCGGCAAAGGAGTAGTATAGGCTGACGAGCTGGGTGTGGTGCGGACCTTCGCCAGTCTAGAGCGGGATGTGGTTAGTAGGCAGCCCAGTATGTATCGTGTGCACAACAAGGACTTACACATCCTCCTGTCCAGAAGCCCGGTATGGTACCGCATGACTGAAAGTAGAAAACGTAATTGCCAGCAAAAGTCTGTCTCCAACGTCAGCCGTCGTCCAAGTGAGTGCTACCAAAGTCTGCACAACTGTGATATCTTACCACTAAGCAGATTCCAGCTATGCACCACCACACAAAGGTCCAGCGCGGAGATATGCCATTCAATAATCTCCGATAAAGCAGCAGCAAAGATAGTTTGATCGACCACAGCACTGCCCAAAACATGCAGAAGGCAATGAACACCATCTTCGCCATCATCATGCTATCATGCCGCAAGTCTGGATAAGGCGGAATTTTTCGATTCGAGACGGCATATACTCTCTGCATATAGGGAGACAATGCAATGTAGAGAGCGCACATTGTCACATAAATGGCGAAGGCGACAAATACAAAGTAGTCAGAGGCTGTCAGCCTTCTCGGCCGGATGATGTTGAGACCAATCCTCGCAAGGACAACTGAGCTGGTCAAGCCAAGCATAGAGTATGCGACCTTCAGCACTGTTCCCTGGGCGAAACCGTTCGTTTTTGCCGACATCGTTGCTGATATGGTGTGAACCGGAAGTAAACAAAGACAACAAAGATACAATGGAGAGTATCGGTCATTGATTGTCGGAGCAAGCTCCGAGACGTGATAGTTATTCGATATCATTGTCGTGTCAGTGCATGCGAGCATGCGGCGTAAGACCACCCTCAGGTTTCGTGTCTACCGGCAGAGGGGATCACATTGACCAAAGGGCGATGACCAATTTCCAGCACCGGATCTACAACCGCTGATTGCTTGATCGTAGTCAGGGGTAGGCAGGGCTATCCAAGATCTCGCTGTTGTAAATTTAGGATACCTCCCTCGAACTTGCTCTTGCATGTTGACAGCAGCGTGGACTTGTCCATGACCGAGTTAATAAGGTTGGTCAATTCTGGAAGAACGACGCAGAGTAAGAGCCATGCACCAAAGATACACGTTCCCCTCCCGTACAAGAGTAGGATAAGATGGATAGCGCACAAGACTCTCCGTGGATGAATAGTGGCACTGGAGATGTCGCTTGCGCCTGCCGACTTCCGTGCCGTCGCTGTTCTACTCGCCTGCCTCCGGAGCATAAAACGCTCCTATGACACTGCGGCTCGTTTCGCTTGCGGCAGATCAAGATGCAGGTGTTATCGGGTAGAGCAATCCCTTTGCCAAGACAATGGATGAGTTGACGCGGAGTGGCGTGCAGGTGCCACCAGGCACAGTGTTGGAGGGCGCGGCGCGATCTAGCGCTTATTCAGCATCCGTGCGGCCCACTCTCCCCGAAACAAGGGCGTGATGGGCTGGAAGGGTCGCCCTTCAACTTTCATCTGGCCTACAATGTACTACCCACCTTCTTTCGATAGGCACGCTACCTGTGCGCAACAATCAGAGCGACAGGTCGGATTGAAGCCGGCGATTTGAGCACCAATTACCTAGGACGCGTAGAGGGTGCTTCATCTATCACGTTGCATCTCGCTTCCATTCATGCTTAACTAGGTACAGACACCAAGGACTCCATCGCGTACGCGAGAATGGACTTGCATCTGCGTGTTCCATCGCACAAGCTCCTGCACATGCGCGTACCTGCACGCGACTCTTCTTGAGCCAATGCTCCGAGATTGAAGTATGCTCATTCGCCTCAGGCAGCGCCACCTCTTCGATGCAGGTTCCACGGCAGAACCGAATTGCGGCGCGGTATGCGGCTAAGCATCGTCTTCATACTGCGGCGCTTCTAGACAACAAATTATGATCCTTCGGATTCCCTTGAAGTCGCAAAGCGCAAGGAGACGTCTGCCCAGGTAAGGTTGCTAAACGACGCGCAGAATCAATGTCTTTCCAGCAATAAATAGCTCTGGAAAGCTCCAGCTTCTTTCCACCGAACCTACAATCCAAGCCCAACATGAAGGCTTTGTTCCTTGCCATATCTGGAGCCCTCGCTGGCAACGCAGTCGCCCAGGACGCCTTCGAGCCTACTGACTTCAACGTCACGGAAGCCCTCTTCGCCAATGGCGTCAACGTCTCTGCTCTTTCCGACTTGGCTGCTTTGGTCGAGAAGCGCTCACTCTCTAGCCCGTGTACCGCCGCTGTAAGGAATCTGTAACGCCATTTTTGTAGGAGACTCCAGCTAACATGCTCAACAGTGTAGCTCACTAAAGCTCATCTTCGGAAGCAAGCTACTTTCTAGCGGTTCAGAACCCTACGATACCTTCACGAGCGGATACTGGTCCAACCAGGCAGCCTTTGTCAACCCAGCCTGCGTTTTCCGGCCTTCGAAGGCGATCGACGTATCGACGACGATATTAGTATCCCGTCTCACACAATGTCCCTTTGCAGTCAAGGGTGGAGGACACACCGCGTTCCCGGGCGCATCTAGCATTGAGGGTGGCATAACCATTACCATGGAGGCGATGAACGAGATCACACTTTCCAGCAACAAAAAGACTGCATTCATCGGACCCGGAAACCGATGGGGGGCGGTATATAAAAAGCTTGGAGAGCACAACCTCGCTGTCATTGGTGGGCGCGCATCGGATGTAGGCCTCGGTCTTGTTCTTGGTGGCGGCATCTCCCACCAGTCCAGTATCTACGGATACGCATGCGATAATGTTGCGTCTTACGAGGTTGTAACTGCATCGGGAATTATCTTGAAGGTCACGCCAACTCTGTTCCCTGATCTGTATTGGGCCCTTCGCGGAGGCGGCAACAACTTCGGTATCGTTACAAGATTTGAGCTGGAGACAATTCCCCAGGGTTTGATGTGGGGCGGCACCCGAGTTCATACGCAGGCCAGCTACCCAGCGCTGATCGACGCTTTTGCATCAATGGCTGAGGGCGCTACCGAAGACCCGAAATCAGCCCAGATCTTGTCATTCGCTGTGACAGCGGGCAACGCGGCAGCCCAAATCCAACTGGAGTATCTCGAGCCCGTTGACGAAACCAACCCACCTGCTATTCTGCAGAAGTACCTTGACATCCCTCCACTCATGGCAAATACTTTGAACAGAACCTTGGCAAACGACACGGTCATGCTCACCAACCAAATGCCCGGAGGCCGCCGCTATGCATTTTGGGCAGCCACATACAAGCTCGACAGGGAGTTCATGGCCTGGCTGCAAGCGCGTCACGAGAAGGACGTAGGCCCGCTAGCGGACCAGGGCGCTCTGGCGTTCCAAGCCTTCACCGTGCCGGCTATGGAGCAGATGAGCAAGAAGGGCGGCAACGCACTTGGTCTCTCCCCCGCCGACGGTCCACTCATGCATACTCTGCTTTACGTGGTCTGGGACAACGCGTCCAAGGATGAACAGCTAAACAAAGCCGCACTGGATTTGATGAACGCCGCCAAGGCTGAGGCGAAAGACCGGAATCTGTACACCGAGTTCATCTACCTCAACTATGCTGGACCGTACCAGAACGTGATCCCGAGCTACGGAGACGAGAAGCTGGCAAAGCTCAAGTCGATTGCGAAGAAGTACGATCCCGCTGCTGTCTTTCAAAAGCTGCAGCCTGGTGGGTTCAAGCTTGAGGGTGCGCCCTACGGGGAGACTATATAGACTTTGACTTGTCTTGTGTAGATTCAATCGAGCCGTGAAACCTTCCGATTCTGATGCCGACATTGTCGCTATCCTATACTTAAAGGGGCACATCACCAGGTTTAGCTCAAAGAGCCTGACCCATTACTACACACTCTTGGCCTTACTGGATTTCTCTTTCGCCCGCTGTTTAGCACCACTATTCAATGCTTGAGCGATGGTGCCACCACGACTGATTCTCAGGGCCTGAATGTGAAGAGCATATGTTCAAATTATGTAAGGTACATCAAAGAAGTGATACACCTGGAGCCTACGAATAAGTTTTTGGGTTGAAGAATGATGCGACATATTCGGTAGGACGTACACTCGTGATGTGCGCCAAATATGAACGGCCTGTCGTCCGAGTATTACACTCGCGCTCAGCTGCGACCCATCGCTGTGCTGAGCCATCAAATCTGCAGCATGCCAGCTCGTTATCATCTGCCAAGTTGGGCTATCGTCCAAAGCCAGGCAACTCTTGAGGTCTAATTGGAACACCAGGCAATTCCACCGGCCTTTGCGGGACCGGAGCCTCGTGTAGGAAAACACCCTTGGTAGGAGCTTCGTGCCTATACTCTGACGACAATTCTGCTTTGACTGGCTCGTAGTAGGTCGTCGTCTCTGCAGTTTCCTTGTTCTTCTTATATGACCGTCTTCCGATAAAAGCACCCAAAGCAAGCAGCGCGATAACACCAAAAGCAGCACCCACACCAATCCCGGCTTTCGCGCCTGTCGAGAGGCCACCACTGTCGTCATTCGGTGGTGTTGTAGTGGACGATGGGGTTGGAGTGCTCGAGGAACTGGACGAGCTCAATGGAGCCGAGGTGCTTGTAGACGACGCGATCGAAGACATCGAAGAACTCGAGATGATGCCCAGGAACACACGATCGACTTTCTCCTTCCCGAAACTAGCATCGTCACCACAGCAAGCGGTTGAGTTGCCACAGCACCAGTACTCAGACGAATCGGTACCATCACAGGGAGTGACATTCACGTCTCCACTTCTTTGATTTGGCTGTGTGTAGATGTAAGCTTTTATAAAGCCAAAGTGTAGGGCGCGATCGTACTGTGTTCGTACATAGTTCCTGGCAGCCTCCGGCTTCCCAGTCCGACAATGTACAGGACTCTCTAAAATAGATGAAGTTATTGTCTCCAGTGCTAGCCCTGCATAGGCCGTTCGGAAGACAGGTGTCCCAGCCTCCCTCGTTATTGACCACGTTGATGTTGCAACAGATGTGGCTGAGCGGGTCTGAAGTGTCGTTGGAGCAGGGCTGGTACTGGGGATTTGGTTGCCCGCCGTCGCGCCAGTAACATGATTGCGCATAGACTACTGTGATGGAGGAAGAAAGAAGGAGAGCTTTTGAGAACATCCTGTACTAAGGTTGAGATCAGATAGATCTGCAAGGCGGAGGAGCAGACGCATGGCCATCCTAGTGCGAGGGGGGACCGAGGTTGGTTATAACGGGATTACCGCTGGCAGGTGCTTCTATACTTATTAAGTTAGTTGGCGGAGGATCTTTGGGGCCAGGCGTTTATCTCATCTTAGAGCCTGTCGTGGCTGTGTAACGCGTGCGGTGAGTGGTTGCCAAGCGATAGGGCGAAACCTGGGCAATTTGGGGGCGGAAAACCCGCGTTGGCGGCTCCAAAAAAAAACGGTCTTTTTGACAAAAACATACAACAGCGCGTATTCCCCGGTGGTCACCCACCCGAGTACTAATGCGCCGGTATCTTGCTTAAGTACCGCTGAGCGAACGGGAAGCGCTGGTGTCAAGATCCTGTGGTCGTATGTGACAGATCTGGCTGTTTTTCATATTATAGACTGACTGGGTGCATCGAGATCGCCAAAACGCCGTGGTACAGCCGTAAGATCCATAGCCCGAGAAAACCGTCCGTACCTCAACAGAGCATGTACTTAGAAACTACTCTCCTCGGATCTCTTGCTTCCATTTGAGCCAGGGCTTCGCCGTGCATGTACCCGTCGATATAGACGTCACCCACGTACCTATACTCGTTGCGACGGCCCTCCGGGCGGAGCAGGATAGGTGTGGAACAACCAAACGGAACGACAACAACATCTTCTGCTTTCATGTAGCCCGAACCCATACCAATCAAGCCGCCTTCTGTAATACACAGGCTACGTCCCATCATACGGTTACCGAGATGGTCTTGCAAGAACGTGCGCCGTAGTTTGGGCTCAATGAGCCCCGTTGTGCTCACGTGACGTTCAAGGTCTTTGTCCAGTGGTAGGCGAGGCATTCTTTCGCGAATAAGAGCTGCGAAGACGTGGTAACAGAGGCCGTGCCACATGCCTGACTGGCTCCATTCTAGCGGCACTTGTCCAAGACATAGCGTCCTACAGAAAGAGCTGTGAATTGGATCGGTATCATTGCCTTCTCCCACATTTAGTTCATGCAGCAGCATTGCGCGCCATTGTAGAAAGGCTGTCAGGTAGTCTTGAGCAGAACAGAACGTGCCTACAGCAACACCTGTTGCTATGATTGTGTCGATCCTGATTGCGGAGATTTCGAGCTTTCGCCGTTCATCGTGAAACCAATACTGAGCCTTAGTAGGGCCATTTACGTTACTGGAAGCTGCAAAGTTGAGAGTACGCCCGAGGCCAGACACCTCTGGGATGTGCGACCAATCAGGGCACCAGCTGGGGAGACCTGTAGAATTGACGTGCAGGGGGAAGTGTATTGCTTCGCGGATCACATCGAGCTTTTCAGTAGTCGAGATCAGGTGGTCGACCACATCTGTGTAGACCGTCTTGACTGACTGACTGTAGTCGACTGGGAAAAAGCGTTGTGTAGCGTCCGAAAGCAGACCCAGAATGCCGAAAACTTTGTCGCGGGGATTCTCGCTCAGCTTCTTCCTGCATGCTCGCATTACCTCTAATAGTGACTCATCTCCAATTTGCTCTAGGGTTTCGCGGTCTGGGAAGCTGGTTGGTCCTTGGCGGTTATGCGGGTCGCTCTCTTGGTCCCAGAAGATTTCCCCGGCCTTCAAGTATATTTCCCAGGGAAACACTGAATGCCCGCAATATACCAACTTGTTATGCCCGAGAAGCACCTCTTGAACGACTTAATCCTGGTCAGTACGAATCATTGACATATTGCAGCGTGGCTAGTTACCCCATAGCCGCTTCCAGTAATCTCTCTTGAATAAATTCAAGAGCGCCAGAGAGTCTGGGTTGCGGGTGGACCTGATATGTTGCGAGTCGATCGAATTTTCAGCCACACTGTGCAGTAGTTCTAGTGCCAATGCACTCTCATCATGCTCCGGTCCTATCCAAATGGCTACTGACACTGCACCGCTGTAGATCTGACCCATCAATCGAACTTGTGTAGCTCTCTCGTCTCTGTTCTGCTGGTCGATGCAGAGCGCATCAACCCATACAAAGATGTCTTCTTTCTTGCGACGGACCGCCCTCAGCGCATCGTAAAGACTGACAGCAACAGGTATTGCAGCCCCCTCTACGATGAGGGATGTCGTGTCAATCCCGTCGCCCCAAGCATACTTTGCAAGCTCGATGTTAGTGGATGTTGCCAGACTGTGGCAATGACTTACCGAGATAGCAGTGTACTCTGGCAGGCTTTGAAGCGATGTGTGAGTGATTTCACATCTTAGCTTCGACATCGTCTCAGGTAGGATCTTGACTAATCGAATTTCAGCAGGCTGTAGTGACTGATACTGGTATGTTTTCGGGCCCAGTATTCCGGAGCTAGGTGACGATGAGGCCCACGACCGGATCCTTGACGAGGGAGTTGAAGCTGCCGAAGCCGCTCGAGGTCTGTGCCAATCTTCGCCTACTCCTGATTTTGATTCGCCAGGAATCTCAGCATTGGGCCGGATTTGTGAATATGCGGTAGGATATGGGGAGATAGAAAGGCGTGGGAGCTTTGCATTCACGTTGAAAGCCCGATTGTGACCTGATGAAGACGGACGACTGTCAAGTTCATCTAGCCGAATGCGCGCCTGAGAAGTAGAGACTGAGGGGGGAATCGATGAACCAGATAACGTTTGTTTTGGTGCAGGATTATGGCGGCGCTCATCCAAGAAATCATCAAAACGGTGCTCGCCGCAACGTTCTTTGGTCGAGCGAGTTCTCTCGCGCTCAACTTCGATTATTACCGGCACCGAATCATCTTCGGTATCGCTAGATGAGTCTTGTTTGCGGCGATCGTGATCCTTTGGGTGGTGCGAAGAGCTGGCGCGATGTCGATTTTTGTCTCCGTCATGCCTATGTCGGCGCCTTGGTTCATCATCGGAACGATACCCTCGGATCGGTGGATCGTGTGTTCTCCCATTGTCACCCGAAGAAGTCTTGTGCCGCCTTCTGCGGGTTCGATCTGCGTCGGCGTCCTGGGGTGTAAGGTGGTGACCATGGTGGCGTTTCGAGTCGCGTTGGAGGCCAAACATCTCACTGGTGTGCGAAACAGCTGTATTGCGAAGCACAGGTATATTGATGTAGTCGTGTACTTATCCTAGGATCTGAGTAGTTATGGAGTATGAGTTTTGGATGGCATCAGGCTGAGCCTGGATAATGCGCGAACTGATGCCTTGGTGGGGTGATGAGTGCCACGGCTGCTCAGCCTCCGATCATCAGCCATTGTCAGCTCGCTTCAGCTGGCAGGGATTCGATTGCATGGCCTGGCGGGTATCTAGGTATACATTTGGATATATTGAGAACACTGAGGACTACCAGCCTCACAATGCTGTTGCAGTGTTAAGGTGCGCATTGGCGTTCGCGAGGAAGTCGCGACTACGAGTAGAAGTGGCGTGTTCTGCTGCCCGGAGTTATTTGGCCCATGGCTGCGCACCTGGGCCATGTTCAAGACTGCGCTCGTGAAGTTATGTAGCTTAGAGAGCAGGAGATGTCGTGCGGATAGGAGCGCCTATTGTATGTTCTTGAGCGGCCCTTCTCTTATGATTACTACAGTCCATGCTCAATGTGGGTCTAGCTGCGCTGTCATCGGCCCGCCGAATCGCCTGCGACCATCGTCGCGCTTCTCGCATGTCTCCTTATCGATAAGTGACGATTTCAAAACATCCATGGATACCTACAATACTCGCCATTACCTTTCATGCCGACTTACATCTTCGCACTCGGGTGTAATGCGCGTCTCTCTGCCACGTTTCCCAACTGTGCACCAATTGCCGCGATCCGGCGGCCGCCTTGGCCCCGCACTTTCGCGTACGCTCCTCAATCCAGCCTAGTCCGAGATCCTCCAGGAACGGTCAACAAAAGAACCGCCGCGACTGCGAGCGGAAACAACCCAACTCACAAGGATTCGTGAGTGGTAACATGATGTACGTAGCGCGATTGCTCCGACAACTCCGATAATAGTGGAGTTGAACAGGCCCTCATGGTAACCTTGGAAATTGTCTCGCCTCGCGATCCATCCCCGAAGCGATATAGCCATGGTAAACTAGGCGTTCTAGTTGGGTATACGCTCTTGTATAATCGATACATTCGGAAAGCCCTCGGTGGTGGCGTCCGGCTGGAATGCTGGCTTATGCATTCTACCGAGAAGCCCCGTGGAATGTACGCTCGTGGCAGTTAGAGCCAACAGGGCATTTAAATGAACTTATCGCTCCTTCCAACGGCTTTGGGTTGATGATTGAGATAGTGATATAAGAAGGTAGCATTCACTCCACAACATTTTGGACGTACCTTCATCATCACGACCAAATCTATACACCCACTATATTTCTTTCGTCTTTTACTGAAGCAGTATCAACCTTTCTCACATTACAAAAACCTCCAAGATGGTGCTCCCCTACTTCACCGCCCTCGTCTTCGGCACCATGCTCCCGGGCCTCAACCTAACCCAATACGCCGACCACTACGACAACGTCCACATCCCACTCGTCAAGTCGCTCACGGGCTCAAACTTCCCCGTCATCCACACACGATACTACGTTGGCGGTAACCCTGCCTTTGTAAACGCCAGCTCCCCCGTCGACTACGACTCCATGGCAACCATGCAGTTTCGAGACATGACGCATGCGTTGACGTTCATGAGCATCATCAGCGCACCGGAGGCGGCGAAGAAGATTGCGGAGGACGAGCATTTGTTTATGGCATGTGCACCGAGGACGGTGATTGTGGGGACAGATGGGAGTGTGACAGGGCCGTAGCGGGTGCAAAAGAAACGTGAATGGGGTATCGTGGCCATGATTAGGATTTGAAATACTGAATCATTACTACCATAAAGGTCAGGGCAAGATAAGCTAACGTGAAGACGTGAGACCACAAAGTTTTCCTTAGCCAAGGATTATAGTCTCCGGCTGGAAGTGATCCCACCAGCAGCAGTCTGGCATCGCAGTAGACGGAATTTCTGTTTCTGCGTAATAAGGTGAACCTTCTCTGAACTGTGGTCCAAAGATACGGTTGAACTTGTTCACGAGACCAAAGGTTGGAGTGTTATAGTTATCACAGTGCTCGCCAAAATTTGCGGGCAGTCGAGTGATACCTATTCGTTTGTAATGGTTTCCGTGTTGCTCAAGTATGAGAACATGAGCGTGCAACTTGTCCACGGTGGATTTGGTAAATTCTGCCCCGGGCAATAGAACACACTTCAACAACGTTTCGTTTCCCTTGTCCGGAGGAAGGTCCCAATACACCTCCGCGATAGCATTCCATCCATTACCCAGTGGTATTTCAATCCCTGATTGGTTTTTGCCATACCCCTTGTCCTGAGTTGCGAACTGGAAATTGCACATTGCGGTTCGTGCTTCTACTTTGAGGTACTGCGAGAGTTCTTCTGGTGTGTATTCGTCGGGGTTAGCTGGAGCATACAGCTTGTGGAAGTCCTTGTTGGACTTTACTTGTACAATTTTTGCTTCCGGTGAGACGTAGGTTGACCGGCCGCGTATGCTCCGAAAGTACCATCGGATTGGGTTTTTCCATCCGAGGGGCGACCAACTGGGGAATCCTTCGCGGCGCATGCCTGGCTCGTCGTGGTTCCACAATAATGCTATGTCGATATCCCGTCTAACACTGCGGCTAGTTGAGAGAAAGTCCTTTAAACCAGGTGAGTAGTCTGCCGAGGAGCGTTTCCAAGGGACTCCCCAGATGTGCTGAACACCGAATCTGGCGTAAGAGTTCATCGCACCAGTTATGGCGTTGAGCGCATCTGCTTCGAAGGATAATTTGCGAGCGCTGTATTGCCTCAATACCTCCATTGACGCAATCATCGTGGCAGCCGCCTCGAGTTTTGCGGTGTTGGCAAACCACCCTGGTAGTTCCCGGTGAGCGTCCTCGGAGCGGCCGCCGCCGCCATGGGGTCTATCTGCCTCGTAGTAGGAGTCTGTGCCACAAATGAAGATGACTTGTCTGTCGGTGAAAAAGAGACGCCGTTTTGAGAAGTAACACTCTTGGAAGGTCCTGAACGCATAGTCAGCTCGTTATGAGCATGGTGTGATGACCGGACGTCTTACCACGCTCGCGAAGCCCACGAAGATGATGCCAACTTTCGAAGGTTCCAGCTGGGGCTTGTTTGAGGTAAATGGTATAACCTCACAGATCTCGTGGATGCGCAATAGGAGGAGAAGCCCCGAGAGTGTGGCCGTACTCCAGGAAGCCCATGATTCGAGTCATTGCCAGCCGCAGCGAAGATGGTAAACTGCGCTGCTGCATATATATCTGCCATCTGCATAATTTGGTGTTGCTTCGCGTGTGCGTCGGACTGATCGATGCACTGAACATTTAGCAGACTGAAGCAGGGATTGCAAGGCACTGAGGTCTACCTACATATCGGTCGACCCAGAGGTATCTGTATCCCAATAATAAGGTTGTCTCAATAGCGTCTTCGACAGTTTTTGGGGTAATCTCCCGGGTGTTGGTCGAGCCGACCTTCTTGCCTTCTTGGCCCCAGACATACGACAATGCTGCGTATCGACATGCAGGCGGCGCAGGAACGACCCTTCGATGCTCACAATCAATGACTTCTAAATCCTTCAGACCATCGGTCGGTCTTGGGCGACACTGGTGGCCATGTTTTTCGATGCAGATATCCAGCCAAGACTTCAAGAGAGCAGCGTTAACGCCAGCTGGATATAGAGTTTGGCCAGTGTCTAGCAACGGCTTCTTCACCGTTGGTAGATCTTTAGGGATTGCATATCTAGAGAAGGCTTTCTCTAACACTTCTCGAGTCACCTGAGATGTTGGTTGGCAGGCAAGTACGATGCCACCGAAATGGTCGGCATGCTCGGGCGCCGAATGGTCGACTTCGAGAAATGCTGACGGAAGATCCAAGCCCAAACCAGCGGCATAATGAGGAGTTATCTCGAAGCGTCGTCCATTTTTGGTACCCAGGACGCAATCTTTGAGAACCTTTGCGAAGAATCGGCAGATTCGACACTCTGCTTTTTGGTCAACTTTGCTTCTGTGAAACACTAAATCATCCCAGACGTCGATTTCTGGCTCTAGACGGATCTCTGGGCCAAATAGCGTGTCCCAAGGTATTTTGGCACAGTTATAGCATATCCGATGGCTGCGCTTGATGTCGTTGTTGGCGCAGGAACCCATTGGTAACAAGGCGTTGACTGCTTCCATCGTGGATCTGGTGATGTTCAGTATCGTGATCTCTGTTGGTACACCATTGGGCAAAAAATGGCAGGTTTCCGATAATTTGTCGTCGCTCAAGCGCTATGTGATGTGAAGAGATGATGGACAAGGCTGAGGATAGAGGGGTAGAAGGCAGCAACCATGCAACTGTGCCACCCGAATGCAGCACGACTTCTCGGCCCATGTCCAAGACCGAGCTCATGACCATATTCCAACCCTGGTGGGCGTCAAGCTGTCGCGAGTAGACTCGTTGCCGGTACGCCATCTCATTATAAGTCGTAGTTATCCACGACTGCGAACTGGTGAGTCTATCTGTTCATAAGCCGAAGCATTGATGAACGAGCTTTCCCAAGCCCCACTCAGTGCTGGGGCCCCGGTGGCTTGTCAGCCTACGTAGTGGGGGAGATTCGCTTGCGATGTAACGAGATGACGGCTGTCTGTGATCGGGCTGTGGCACAAGGGTCGCAGGTTGGGCAGCGGCTGCCTAACAAGAAGTCTAGATAGAGAATCAGCCATCGTATCTTTGCATCGGAATGTCACCTCGCTGTAAGATTGCGTAGCAGTAAGCAATGGAGTTGAGGCCTAGATGGTTCACTGACAAGGAAGTTGCCTTGACCCAGTTCCGAACCACCCGGGGCTGCTCCTGCCACGCCAGCTAGCACGTGGGGACAGAAGTACCCCAAGATTCAAACGGTTAGCTCGCCGGAATCGCTTCGTGAGAGCTGCTGGCTACTCCAAACCTCACACATGCCAATGGAAGAATAAGATAAGCTGCACGCAAGATGTCTCTCATTTTGCCTCTCCCTCCTCACATCCCCATCCATCACGCTATCTCCCTCTCCCCGCATTTCATCCAATTGTGTATATCATCCAGAACCCTCCATGACGCAAGTCAAGCAATCCAACACCCCCCTATCCAAACAAATCGAACATCTTTGTGATAGATCCAAAGTCTCGAAAGAAACACAAATCCAGTAAAAATATCCCGCGCCTGCCGTCATGCACTTCATTGCTCCGCAGAACGCCCAACAACGCCAGTTAGACTGCTCTTTGGAAGCCGTGAAAACCTTTTGCAACGCCGAAAGTGGGGGAATAGAGAATAGTAGCCTTGAGAGAGCTACGGGGGAGAACAACGGTTGTTGTAAAAGAAGAAAACCAAGAGCAATTAAATAGAAGCGAAGTGAATTGAGGTGAAGATGGCCGGTTCCGTTGCTTATCCGTTACTACGCTGTCGTGACTCTGAGCTCCAGAAACTTGGGGTTGGGGTTTTTTTGAATTGCGTCCTGTAGCTCTTTGTCATCTCTAATCGGGTGGGGGGTTTCTCTTATGTTGTCCCCGTCGTCCTCGTCGTCCTCGTCGTACGTGTATTGGATCCATTGGACCCAAAGCTTGTTATGTGGCTCACCGGGGCGATCCATTACTGTTCTCTGGACAAGCTTACTGTAGAGGTCGGCGAACTTGTGCGAATTGATACGTATGACGACGCAATCGTTTTCTCCGATCCAGGCCTTGATCTTGAGACCAGAAGACGTGCCTGTGCTGGTAGCGGTGGATGAAGAGGAGTGGGTGTGATTCATGGGTGGGGGGTTCAGATTCGATGAGTATGCCTGCGAGGCCGTAGATTGACCACGCTGATGAGAGGGGTAGTTGGATCCAGTTGAATAGGGTGTGACGGGTGTTGTGGCCTGCAACTGATCTGCGGACGACTGCCTGCTCGTCCCGTGTGAGGGGTTCGATGACTGGTGTGATTGTTGCGAAAGGCGGTACTCTTCCGCATCAACGATGTCGGGGTCTATCTCGTAGTCGCCCTGTCTTGGCGCAAAAAAGCCCTTGACGAGGTGACCTTGTGTGATGTGCGGTCCTAGCTTGAGGAGGTTCTTTATGTATTCGTCGAGGTTGGCGCGGCGCCCATTGGAAATGTTGTCGGTTACGTAGGTGACAGGCCCAGGCATGAAGGGCAGCGTTCGCTCGCCAGAGCCACTTGTGCCCGCTTCGACTGGGTACGTTGCTATCAGCTGTATCTGCAGGTCGTAAAAGTCCTGGTACAGTCGCTGCAACTCCCAGTGCCGGCCGTCCTCCATCTGGCACTCGATGATGAACCAAAAGATATCGTCGGCGAAACAGTAGCGTGGCACGCATGCCCTCCAGGGTGCAAGCAGATTGTCGGATGTGCGGTATTGGTTTCTTGGCTGTTGCGCCACGGAGCCGTTGCGTGAGTGGGAGACCTGTACGCTGTCAGCCGTGAAAAGCACACCCGCATGTAGAGGACTTACCGAGCCAGCCTTGTTGTGCCCGCCGTTGCTCCGAACGCTCATGCGCTCCATGCCCTGCTGCAGCGACTGTCCAGAATTCGTCTCGAGCTTTCCGAGCGGTATGCTGCCGTTCTTGTAGTCGGCCGCCATCTTCTTCCACTCTTCGACCTTGGGGACGCCCGCGGCTGTGACTGCTGCCTGTGTGTCGGCGACGGCCTGACCGGTCGTCATATCGCGGATTTCGATGAAGGATACGGGGATGAGGCCAGGACCGCCGAGTCGCGTTATCGGCTTTGCGACAAACCATTCGGGGTTCGACTGTGCGATGACGATGATAGCCTCGCCCTCCTTGGCCTCTAGCTCGTCCGGCCTCTCTGCCTTGAAGTCGTAGATGACGATGCCGTAGACCATGGCGCCGCGGCCGCCTCCGCGCGACATGCGCATTTGCTGGGTCATGAAGTCCTGTGCCGAGGGCTGCGGGCTCGTGATGCGTTCTTGGTAGCCTGAGTCGTGGGGCTGTTGTTGCTGCGGTTGCTGCTGGTGTTGCGGCTGCTGGGGAGTGGAGGAGCGCGGCGCGGAGCCACCACTGTCGCGCACTGTCTTGCCTACGCCCTCAAAGTAGGAAACGGGTACCAGTCCGCGGGTGCCGTGCAGGGGATTGCAGGCCTCGTACCAGTCGCTGTCGTCTTCGCGCCCGACGACGTGCAGAAAGTCGCCCTGGGAAAAGCCAAGGTAGCCAGAATTTGGGCTCGGGTCGGCGGGCTTGTAGTCGTAGAGGGCTTTTATGACCTGAAATGAGATGGCTGTTAGCTTCGCGCTCATCTGCCCTATCGGGAAGCGGGTGCCGGGGCGCGCGCATCATGATATAGCGACATGTCGCGGCTTGCTCTGTCGTCGACACAGGCGCATGTTTGCTGCGCAGGCGCAGGCGCCCACACAATGCGCCTGTGTCGACAACACCAAACGCCTGCCCTGCCCTCATGCGCGCACGCCGCGTGAAGAAGCAGAGTGGGGCCCAAGCACCCCAAGCACCCCAACGCTGATCTACGTACCTTTTTTGGCGGGACAATGGCTATAGCGTCCTTGGGCGGGATGGAAATGTGGTGCGGGCGGTTGTCCTTCTCACTCTTCATACTCCTGCGGAACTAGAGCAGCACCGTTAGCACGTACGTATGCGGAGCGTGACTCGACGGGCGCAGCGGCGGCCGTGGCGGCAAAAGCAAGCAGGCAACGCACCTTCATCGTGCAGAGTGAACGCAACCTTGCGCGGCAGCAGACGGGGAAGCAGAGGAGAGGTCAGGAGGCGAGCGCTCGACGTGGAACTCGGGGGTCCTGCTACTGTGACTGTCGCCCGGGAATGCGGCGTGTGCGTGCGGGGGCGAGTACGCGGCGGAGGAGGGTGAATTTGAATCGCGCACCGGCCCTCAGAGACAATGGTGAGGCTACTTAGATAGGCGGCCAACGTCGTCGTCGTCAGGTACTGCCAGAGGCGCAGTCACTAGAGGAACAAGAAATGAGTGGGTGCTTTCACGCCGCGAGGGATCCCAGCCCTGCCAGCTGCAACCACTTGGCGATTCGTCTCTCGCGTCACACTCTATGCCTGGCACGCTTCGGAACAAACGAACTGCGGCGGGTAGCGCAAGGCGGCGAATCCCTTCGACCTTTGTTTGCGTGCGCTGACTTGCTCCCGGCCAGGAATGTGGAATCTCTACTAAAATACAATTATGCCCGACACGGTGGAGCATCCCACACCATCAGCCTGCCAAACGCCTAGCTGCAGGTCCACCTCTGTCACCGCACACCGGCGCAGCCCCCAACATCCGCGCTGCATTTATGCCTTCGCGACCAATCATCCACCGGGCTAGCCCACAATGCTAATGCCTACGTTGGCCGTGTCATCATTTCCACATGCAAACCCAATCTCGACGCCCCTCTCCTGTCAGTCATCCATACTCCTCTTCAAATGTTATCCTCATGGTTGATGCTGGACGCGGCCCGACTGAAACATTCTCGCCCTGCGTGGCGTCGTAGTCTCCCGTAATCCTCACCACGCGGTTCACACGCGCTCACACTCTCAACACAAACTTCGTGAACCAATGCATTGACGACTATACGAACGCCCTGGATACTTCCAGCGGGTGTGACTAGCGCCAACTGCCGCTGAACAATTGCACCCTACCCAATCACAGCCTCGGAACCCTCTTCCGCCATCTCATTGGCTCGCTCAGAGCGCCTCTAGCCAATCTTCCAAAAGGAGCAGACCCCGCCACAGCCCAGACAATGCATACTCCAAAACCCAGCAGTCGTCACCTGATGGCCCACGATATGACCACATTGTCGTTCGATCTTCGCACATCCGTAGAGCATGCCGTCGTAATGCCCGTCTTCCCAACCCCACGTGCACTCGGACGCACCCGAGCCGAACTCTCTGTGACACAGGGACCACCACAACCGAGCCAGTGGGCTCACATCCTACATAGCCATCTAGACCAAGTCCACTCTACCCCATTTTGTTTTCCAACCCACTTCCTTCATGCACGCCCATGACGTACCGTAAGTTTACCAAAATCCATTTTGGTAGGTGATGAACAACATCTGAGACGTTGCATGTATGAGAAGCACACTAGAAGATTCCGCGCATCCAACGCATGAGGCGGAAACCCCATGTTCCGACTACTGACATCGGGAAAGAAGCAATCGATACCGGAAGGTCGCAGTTCGAGACACGCGTGACGTGCCATGTGGCGCAGGGTATCGTGGTGAATTAGTGCAAATGAATAACTCGGAATCGGGATAATGATACTGCAGAAGATGAAAAGAAGTTTGTGCTGGCTCCGATGTCGATTCATATTTGGCCCTTGATGTCTACTTTGCTGAATGCGGCGGCACGCAGGCTTTCGAATTGAGATGCGGCTTCTCGGATCCTGACACGATATTGACCGTCGCCTTTGTCTTCAATGACGTTTTGTGCACCGTGGGTTTCGAGGAATTCACGGCATATCTCATCGTTGTCGAAACCAAGTTCGTCAGTGAGGAAGCGGAGTGTGACATTTACATATCTACAGCTTGTTAGCAAAAGACCTGCACGATTTGGAATCTGTATACATACCCTCTGGACATATTAGCTAGAGCATTGAGGCGCTCACGCTCGACGAACATGTCCATGAGATAAGCGCCCATGTTCTCTGCTTCGAGGTACAGTCTGAAAAACTTATGATAATTGCCAAGGGCAAGCGAAGACCGAACATCCAGAGCATGCTTGATCCATGGGTGGGATTTGTCTGCGAGGGTTAATTCTGCCAACATGTCGTTCATGTCGGTCTTGTTGCACGTATATACGAAGTAGAGAATGCGGTACGCCTTGAACTCAGCCGGGTTGCCTCCCAAGTTCTGCGCATACAGTGCCTTCAGCTGCGTCTGGCACTGATTATACTCACCCAAATCCCCCTTTTCTAATGATATCCGGGCGTGGATCTCATACACCTTGACAGTAAAGGCGTTCTTGATGTGCTGAACAGTAAGATCCTGGCGGAGTGACTTGAATTGATTACAGATGTAGTTGTAGTTCTTTTCCGCCTTCCACTTCTCCACAAGCATGGCCAAGGTCTTCTTGAGCACATGGAGCGGTCGGACGGTTTCAGCTTTGGGCGGGGCCGTAAGGCGGAAGTAGCTTTTCTCGAGATTTTCGTTCGTTCCAACAACAGGTCCAGTGGGCATTTCGTCTTCATCCTTACGCGATGAGCCCCATGGGGGCGTCGTCTTGGTGCCATTGTTGCCGAGCTGGAAGCGCTGTCGTCGCTTGTCAAGCTCAGCCTGGTCAAACTTACTTGCGGCATCCGAGAGGGCGTTCTTCTTCTGGCGCTTTTCGTTGTGTCCGTCGGCAAAGGTCATACGAGATGCTAGGTTAGTTTTGCGCCACGGTGGAACATTGGCTTGTGTTTGCTCGACTTGTGCATCCTCAGCTTCGTGGGCATTGCGCTTCTTTGATTGCGTTGGAGATGTGTTAGTGTGTGCGGCTGAGCCATTCATGTATGCAGGGTGTATGCCGTTGGGAACAGCAGTAGCAGGCATTCCAAGAGCCGCCGCCCTTCGTTCCTCCATGAGAAGCTCTTGGGGAAGAGGGAATGTAGGCCAATGAACAGTGTCGTGCGAGTTGCGCTCGGCGAACCAACCGATGGTTGTCTTTAATCGCGCCTGCATGTCTGCTTGGGAGATGCCTGGGATGGCGTTTTGCGGATCGAAAGCACGCCTAACGTATTCGCGGACGGCGGGAGGCCACTCGACCTTCTTCTTCGGAGCTTCCGGGGCCATGACTGGCTGCTGGCGGGTGTGAGCGTGGATTGGAACTCTCGTATAAGTGAGGAGACTAACAGGCGCGGGCGCAGGTTGGAGTGTGGTGCGTGGGTTGACTGCGTTATACGCGGGTGACTGCATTGGCCGGGACCAGGCTACAGTGGCAGAGGGCAACGACATAAGCAGGCAAGCAAATCAAAAGAAGTGAAAACCAGGTTGACTGTTGTGTGAGTAGGTAAAGGCGAGAAAAAGAGATGTGGGAGAGATGGCGCGGGGATGGATCTATTGTTGTGGAGGTGAGAGTGAAGCGACGGCCCGCTCGACTGATTTGCGTCGCAGTGGTCGCGCTTTGCTTGGCGACAACTAGCGTGGGTCTAGCCGCAAGCAAGCTAGCCCTGGCCAATGACGACTGCTGGGCTCGGGCCTGGTGAATGCAGGCGGGATCGGGTCATCGTCGACTCGACCCAATGCGATGGACGTACCTCGCATTTTCCAACTTGCGAATGGTCTGAATGTTCCTGCATCAACTCGACCTCACAACCGCACTGCGCCCGTCGCTCCTGCCGGAGGAGACGCTGCTTTTCGTCCAAGACGCCGTAGGGCTCTATGAGGGGTACGCGCATGCTCCCCAGGGCTCTTATACGCCGCTGACCAGGCACATAGGAAATTCAAGATCCCCCAGTACCAGAATGGCCAGTCATACTTGACGTCGCATCGCGTCTGCTATGTCGATCATAGCGAGCCGCGCAAGAGCTCCGTCGCTATCTTCCTCAAGGACGTCGAGAAACCAGAATTCTATGTGTGCATCCCTCTGCGTGCAAAGTAGAGGCACCCGACACTAACGACATACAGGCCGGCTTCCTCAAGTCGTCGCCCAAGATCACATTATATCCAAAGCCCCTGAAGCAGTTGACGCGTGGCGCGTCCGTTCCCTCGCATCCTCAGGCCACATCGTCGTTAACTCCTCCGCGACACAGTAGTCCGGCACCGCCGCCCCCAGCGAGCGCGACCTGGGTGTGCCCTATCTGCTCTTTCTCGAACCCGGTCCCGTCCAACTTCGACCCCGCGCTCGCATCACGTACACCCATACCGCCTTGTCTAGCATGTGGAATTAAGCCGCCGACCGTGCATGTAGTCAAGGCAGCCATAGCAGCCATCTCAAATAGACCAGCGCCTGGGCCACCTCCCAAAGACACAAAGGGTAGCGTTCCTGCTCCCGCAAGCGCAGGAGGAACGTCGTCATGCCCAAGATGTACCTACCAGAATCATCCTTCTCTGCTCAACTGCGAGATATGTGGTGCATCCTTGACAACAGCCATAGATAAGAGGTTGGACATGCTTCAAGAACCTACTAGACCGCAATCTCCAGGCCCGACCTTGTCTTCACCTTTGCAGTCCGAGTCTGTCGAATGCATCAAGATATCTTTCCGCGCCGGTGGAGGACCGATATTTTTCGAGCGCCTGAAGAACGCATTAGTCCAGCGCAAGTGGCTGCTTCAAAGCGCCCCACCGATTCCCAAGCCACGGCCGTCTTCCGGTAATTTTAACGACAGCTACACAGCCAACTCTGACGCTTCATCAATGGAGGTCGAACGACCTCGCGTGGTCGGCATTGCGGGGCTGGAGCGAAGAGGCCTGGAGCAGAGACAGAATAACGAGGCTATGATTGGGAGCGCTTTCGAAGACCTCGATGCGCTTATGACTTCCGCGAAAGAGATCATAGCACTGGCAGAACAGTTTGCATCACAGGCCAATCTGGGGACTAACGGCAGCTCGGAAGCCAACGCTTTAGCATCTCAGTCCGCTTCCGCACTCGGCCTAGTGACAACAAAAGACATGCTCGGTACGGGGTCTGGCTCTGAGTCGCTATACGTATCGGAGCTGTCAAGAAACTTGGCAGAATGGCTCACAGACGACACTCGAGGTATACTCAGGAAAGAGGGCGGTATTATGACTTTGGTAGATTTATGGGCTGTCTTCAACCGCGCAAGAGGTGGTGTTGAGCTCGTAAGCCCGGCCGACTTTGAGAAGGCAGCTCGAATGTGGGATACGTTGAAACTTCCCGTGCGCCTCCGTCAGTTCAAGAGCGGGTTGCTCGTCGTACAAGGACGCGATCGCACCGATGAGAAGACCATTGCGAGTCTGCTGGCATGGCTCAAGACGCTACATCAAGCACCACCAAGCATGGAAGTCACCTGGGACTGGCAAGCATTTGGCAGGGGTGTCACTGCTCAAGAAACAGCAGAGCGATTCGGCTGGAGCGTTGGAGTCGCGACGGAAGAGTTGGAGATGACTGAAGAAGCCGGCGCACTGTGCCGCGAGCAGGGCATCGACGGTTTCAGATTTTGGGAGAACTGGCTGGTCGACATGCCAGAAGTCACTGCCGGCGTCTGATAACTTAGAAAGGTGGTTGTTCGTATCTCATAAAAAGAAATACCAGAAGCCCTAGCTAACACTGTATTGACAGTGGGTCCAATAAGACGTCTTACCTACCCTCAATGACTTCGCTTATGTCCTTCTCGTGAGATGAGAAATCCGAGCCATTTCGCGTTCATGTCGGTGGCTTATTATGAACAGTTTCGAGGAATAGAGTGCGAATATCCGCAAGTGTACGGTACCTACGGGTTGCATGTGCCAGCATCGTCACGCAACCGCTTGAGCAAACAGCTATCCCCACGAACAAGCGAATCAGAATTGCATACACCGATCACAATGCAACTAGGCACCAGCCGCGGGAGTGACCGCGTATCCACCGCCCTCTCTGACGGGGGTCCGAGCTCGGCCCATACCATGCCCACGCACCCCGCGACATCGAGCCTCACTCTTGCAACATCTCTCCTGCATCCACCAACCTTACACCACTAATGACGCCTCCCATGCCGGCCAAGTAAGTATTGTTGAGTGTTGCGATCGACTATGATCTGTTATAGTAGCTAATATATGTGATATAGGGCCCGTAGATGGAACGCGAAGACAGTACAGGCGGTCGACAGCAAAGGCGCAGGCAAGAGCGCTGGCATGAAGCGAGCCATTGGCAATAGCAGCTCCGAGCCCCCAAACAAACGGCGGAAGGCAGCAGCATCCACCAAGAAAGATGTCTCCGTACCGGAAGCCAACAAGGCGGACGATCCATGGGTTGTAAATCCGGATCAGGTGTTCAGATTCATGGACCTACCAGGAGGTTAGTCTCTACCATCGGCGTAGTGCTCGAGTTGTTGTACTGACCCCATACAGAGTTGCGCAACCGGATTTATGGAATGGCGATCGAATGGAGCTTCCGCTGCTTCCCTAATACCCATGAAAAGCCAAAGAAATCCAGACGCGGAAAAGCGATTGAGGAAAAAGCACCTGCCATCACCCAAGCGAAACCCCTTCCTTACATCGGCTTGACGCAAGTCTGTTCTCTCATCCGTACTGAGTTTCGTCCTTTGTGGCTATCCACCCATCAGTTCCCGCTCTTTGCACTGGATGGTTACTTCAAAGCGTTCTTTCCGGTGTTACGCGGAGGGTCACGATTAAGCGAAGACGTTCGGAAACGGATCAAGGGTTATTCCAAAACGACTGGCACCCTGCGTCTCTGGATCAGAATGGACTGCTTGAAACGCGTTGATGTCCTCCCACTTCTCAAGTTCAGGCACCGGTTCCCCGAGTACATCATAACGCCCAAAGCTGCCCAACCCAATGTTGAAAAGCTCACCATGGACTCGTTCACAGCTCTCATGAATACCGACAATGCGACCTGGGTCAGTTACATCAAACAACACCGCGTTACGCAGGTTAAGTTGCAAATCAGCCGTTACGAGGTCCGATCCTCCAACTTGCCCATGCGCATTGTTCTCAAGGAGAAGTACGCGCTCGACTGGATGGGATCGGGCTTCGTTCGCCTGCCCCATGTTGTGGAAGAGTACAAGGAATTCTTGGGGCTCGACCCAAGTTGGGGTGTTACTTTTGCCGTGGATTACTCATGAAGGGCCAATTGCGCGCGATGAGCAACAGAGGTGCCCAAAACCTCGGAATACTTCTGTTACGGCGTGCGGAGGAAGTGTAGGGTACACTTATCGATTTTTACGTGGTACGGCGGCCATGTCTCCTTTTGTTCTGAGACATGGTTTCACGTATGGCCGCTAGGCCTTTCCGTCATAGACCTACTAGTCGGGAATACTCCACTCTACTTTAACAGCCAAAGGTCTACAATTGAGACGGCGAGGAGAGCATGAAAGAATATATTCAATTATGAAAGATAGTCTAGATGCATACATCGTGTACCATGAAAAAATACGGCTGATCTGCAGGAATGCCGGTCGTGCAGCTGCTCAGCTGGTGACATGTCATGGCGCGTGACGTCATACCAAAACGCCTACCAGCACATGCCATAAACCTTAACCAGCATGTATACTTCCGCATTCCACCACTCCATGACTACGACTGCATCTTCAAGACCACTTTAGATGGGTTATCTGGGAATGTTAGAAGTCGTTTCGATACCAAAGTGGAGGATACTCACCCCCAAGAAGATCCGCAAAGACCCCTCCATCGTCTACCATCAGAGGCGCGTCTGCACGTTTTCAGTATGAGCATGATCACATCACCGCAATACACATACTGGAGAACTTCAGTTGGTAAGAATCACCATCCTGGCTTGCAGTAACTTTATGCACGGGCATATCGGTGTCTGCCTTGAACCACCACACTTGCTTTGGAAGGAAGCTACGGTCTTCTACCATGGCTCGTCCAAGAATGTGACCGTCGCACTGCAGACGGCTGCCCTTGAGTTCAAAGACGGCTGCGTCCGTGCCTGTTTTCGCATGCGTCTTGTCTTCGGCGTTGCCGTCGACCTTGGCGATGGGACTGCCATCGATTTCGATGGTGAAAGGGGCGGGGAGGCTATCCATCTCTTTTGACGAGAAGATGTGGAATGATATCAGGATCAGAGAAAATAATCCAAATGCCCACAAGAGGTTGCGACGACCTTTCGAATCAGCTGGCATTCGTTCTGGATGTGATGGGTATTGCAGTGCAGAGAGTTGAGATGGTGTCAGGAGTATTAGTAGCAGCTGCGCCACGCATAGTGTGCAGGCAAGGCAACAGTCGAAGTACCTTGCATATGACGCAGACTCCGGATGAGGCTGAAGGCACTGCGCTAGTATGTCTGCATGGCGTTATCTGGCATTCATGCTCGGCGCATCAAGAGACATGTTGACGAGAGCAATTTACGTATACAGTGGCCTTATCGAAGCAGAGTTATGTTGACTATGGTACCGAGGCTGGACGCGGACGCGGCCGGGCGCTGAACACAACGTTTCGACCGCCATTGTTTCTCGACCACTTCACATGCGGTGAACCACCGGCGAGCACTGGAGATCTCCATACCAGCCATACTATGTGCAGGTTTCAGCGCCGTTGTGTAGATCGATACTACCTCCGGCAGTCTGCCGGCTCACGCGCGCGTCGCCAAGACGTTAAAGCTCCGCCCTACCAATAGCTCCTCCATCTCCTGCCTTTCCTGGCCCAGAGCCGGTGTCACCCAGCGAACGCCATAATGCGACATCCTGAATGCTCGCCATCTCCGACGTCGCAATGTGCATGCCGGGGCCAAGTGCGCGAGTGTTTTGCTAGCAGCCCATGCGGACCTATCCGTTGTGGCAGGTCAATCCTCCTGCCTTTTCCCCACTGGCGTACTAGTCACGCCTAACCCAACATCAACACACTATTCGTCCCCCGACAAAATGGCACAAATCACGTACAATGCCGATCATGTAGGGCAATATACACAGCCTGCATCGTGGTTCGCCTACCACGAGATGTTACAGGAACCTGGTCGGCGCTTGTGTCGGTATGCACACCACATGTGGCAAAATCTCTTGCCTCTTCAGGAGACAACGCATGACGGCGCGATAAGATCGCGTCGATTCGATGGACTCTACGAGAACCAAGACTATGGCAAAGGAAATACGATGGTACTTCGGCTTTACTATAGCCAGGATATGGAACGGCGTCACAACCTCCTGCTGTCTAGGGAACAGCGTCGCTGTAACGGCCTTGTTGCGACATACCCCGAGTAGAAACAACCATGTTTGGCGGCTATGTTACGGTTGCCTGAGGCCGTGAGAGGAAACAGTCTTATTTCCGACATGTTTCAAGCACAAGAGATGGCTGAGATCGCAGCCCTAAGCTAGAATGAGACAGGGGCGAAAAAGCAACGATCTGGAGAAGCGGACCTGCAGACTGCAGCTGTGAGGCAAAACTCGCCTTGATCCTGGTATACGGGAGCAACCGCTAGATCAGCTTCGTCCTTCACATTCGTTGTGAGGTAAATAGCCGGAAAGCTTATACTACACGCAGATAACGTACCTACATGGACAGGGTCACCTAGCACGCACCGGCGCGCCAAAGGTACGATGGGCGGACTCTCGTTAAGACTTCGCCAAGCCGAAGCGGACCCCCAATTCGGAAGGACAAAGTGCACACCTAGTCGATCACGCTTGGCGACTCCGGACAACACGATGGAGACACTGCACTGGATTGCGTGTTTGATGATCAGGGGATGATGGTCTGTGTATAAGTATAGAGTCACTTCCCTTTCTTTTCATCATCAGCCAGCTCAGTCAGTCGCTTGTCTCTTCACTTTAATCACTTCACAGTCCTACTCCGTGTAGCCTCATTCACTCGAAACAATCATCATGCGTTTCCAATCCATCATCGCCATCGCGCTCCCTGCGCTCGTCCTTGCGGCTCCTACTCCTCAAGACCCCGAGTACGAGTTCCCCGAGGATGCTCCCGTTGACGACATTGTCGGTGGAACTGCCGCTGCCTCTGGTGACTTCCCCTTCATTGTCAGCCTTCAGAAGAACGGACAGCATCTCTGCGGTGGTTCGCTTTTGGACGCCACCACCGTCGTCACTGCTGCTCACTGTTCCGTGAGCTCAGTCATCGGCTCTGTCAGCACCCTCAAGATCCGCGCTGGTAGCCTTCAAAAGGCATCCGGCGGTACATTGGTTGGCGTCTCATCCGTCACCGTCCACCCCAACTACCGCAGCTCGGGTCAGGACTGGGATGTCGCCATCTGGAAGCTCTCTACTTCCGTCGCTGCCAGCGGCTCCATCGGCTATGCTCGCCTTCCTGCTGCCGGCTCCGACCCCGCTGCTGGATCCAACGCTGTCGTTGCCGGCTGGGGTGCTCTCACAGAGGGCGGCAGCAGCCCTGCTGCTCTCCAGAAGGTCACCGTCCCCATCGTTTCCCGCGCCAGCTGCCGCTCTTCCTACGGAACCTCTGCCATCACCACCAACATGATCTGCGCTGGTTTCCCCCAGGGTGGAAAGGACTCCTGCCAGGGTGACTCCGGCGGCCCCATCGTCGACTCCTCCAAGACCCTCATTGGTCTCGTCTCCTTCGGCAACGGCTGCGCTCAGGAGGGCTTCCCCGGTGTCTACGCTCGCACCTCTGCTCTCCTCTCCTTCATCAACTCTGTTTAAGCGCTGGCTGAACGGATTTGTGCTTTCTGAATCACGACAATGGATGGATATGGCTCTTCAGCGAAGAGTCGGATGATTGTGAACGACGATGATATACCAAGTGGTCAGAGGTTTCATGAAGCCTCTTGCGAAACCATGTTTTGATACGCCTTTTTTGTATATATCCATTAGCTACGAAATGCATTCAATAACTTCAAACATCACGCTCAAATCCATTGCAGTATGCCGGTGACATCGTTTTCGCATCAGCCGACACCATCGATCAAGATTTTGTCAACACCATGTATCCTTTTTCCTTGGACCCGAAAATCCAATCTATACGAGACCAACGCATGCGAGGCCGCGTGTACTTTCCCAACATCGTCCCATGACGTATCTTTCACCGTTTTGTACCAGCAGTCGGATCCCCTCAAGCTTTTTGGACAAAACGGTGTGGGAAGAACAAAAGAAGTACCCGTTGAGCGGGATGATGCTTGTAGGGCTGAGAACAGCACAAGCTTCGCTGTCGCACATTGCTTTTTATGTCTATCTTTAGACATGTTTTGACATGTGTGTCAGGATATGGACAGAGAGAATGAGAAAAGCTGGCGGTGTAGGATAAACTGTTTGCGATCGCAATCGCACAGTCATGAAGGTGGCCTTGTCGTCTTTTGACCAGGCGGCGGAAGAACAAAACATCAGCTGCTAGTACCATAGTTTTGGGCAAACTTTCTGGAAGCAGAATGTAGCGGGTACGCATGCCGCAGAACAAGTAATCATGGTTTTGTGAACACTTCGGTATGGACACACCATGTGCGACGGCGTGTGCCTTTTCGATGTAGAACACTGGCTGTCACGATGATGTGAGACCTCTGGACATCTAACCACACAGCCAAGTACGCCGGTGCTTTTTCGCCTGACAGCTCAGGAAAGACATGTTTGGGTCGTGGTTAAGCTTTTGATATAGAATTCCAGCTCATGAGAATCTCTCAGCAGCGTCTGAACCAGAGCGATCACTTTCTCCCAACATTACGTTGAGGCCTAGGTTTTTTGGGAAAAGCGGAAGAACTCCATAAATTGTTGAGATAGCTGTTTGGAGTACGTAGCAGACATCAGGGCTTGAAATCCAGTTTTTGGTGAATTTGGACCGGTTATTGATGAAGAAGAAGACTTGGAGAGAGCATAAGACAGGCTTTTATATGTCTCGGTCCCAGGACGAGCTTCTAGCTCAATGGTATAACCGTTGCAAGACCGGGGTGCTTGTTGCACATGAAGTGATTGCTAAGGGTTTTGAAGTCAACGGCAACACACTGTACGGAAGCTGTTGTTCTTGCTCAATAATAAGGTCGCAACACATTACATTGATTCTCTGTGATTCTTGATGTTTTGTAGTAATTGGAGTTTTGGAAACGCGCTCCAGAAAGAAGCCACCTGTCGACTTTGGAGAAAGCACACGCCATGTCTTGATACTGATCTTCTTTTGGTCCACAGCGGTGAAAAATGTTCTGAGGAGAAAAGAGAACCCCAGCACATAGAGCTGGAGTATTCAACCTTTTAAGCAAAGCAGAAGTTTACTGAACAAGAAGTCCAGTTGACAGCAGAGAACATTTGGATACTGGGAGTAGTTTTCTCGGCGACGGCGTCACATCCAAACCTTGTCTTTGGCTTTCGGATAATCGTAGTTGAACACAGCAGTCGAATCAGCCGCACATGTGTACAGGTCCTGCTTTATTTTGAAAAGACAAAAAGCGGACATAGCCATGATATCTTGAAATTTTGGACAAGACTCAGGGATCATGAACAATAGAGGCGTGGCTTTCCATCTGCTGTCGACGTTTATATATCTTGAGCATCATGTCGGAGATGCGTGTTGGGGGCCCGTATCAATGGGTACGAAACATCGACGGGATTTCTGATGTCTTCGGCGGTACGATCTTTTGATAATACATGTCCAGAGACTGTTCATACTTTAAACAAAGGAAGCGTATCGGACGTGGACGCATCAGTCTTTTGGCGGGCTGTTTTTGGAAACTCAGAAAACAGACATACTCACGTTCTATGGTTGTTTTCGAAACGGGTAAGGAAAACCGAAGAATATAGGAGGAACGTAGATGAGCAGTAGGTTGACCTTTATATAGATGGGCTGGCCAAGCCGAAACGTGACATGCATAATCGAGTGCCTACTTTCAGAAACATATGACGATGATCCCATGGTGATCGCAGAAGATCCAAAGAAAGGTACACATCGATTTATGTGATTAATGAGATCCTGTAATGGAAGAGCGCCATACTGGTCGCTCCTCTCGGGTATTGTAGATAGTAGAATATACATGAACTGAACGAACTCACATCGCACCATCGTACACGCAATTCTTCATTCCGACCTTCGTGTCTCAGATGCGTACACACTGATTCGTACCTCTTTAGTACCTTCCGCTTTCCCTTCGTCCGACACCAAGGCTTCCATACGGGTTGCTCCTGCCCAAGCTCGCCGACTGACCCAGTGTCTTCTCACCGCTCTCCCTCGCAGCGCCCAAATTGCCGAGACTGATCCTCTTCAGAGGGCTGACGTCCCGCTTGCTCGGACTAGCCCTGCGCTCGAAAGCGCCACCGAGGCTATCTCTACCGCGGCTCGCACTCCTCTCGCCATCTCTTGAGAAGTTTGCACTTGCAGACTTCCGTAGAGGCGACGCGGCATGAGTATTGACACCCAGGTATCCGCCGTCGGTAGGCTTGGTGTTGGTTCGGGGGATGGTGGGTGCTTGACGGAAGGGGTTGGGCGTTTGCGAGGGTCGTATCGGAGAGGAGAAGTCGGCGTCTGTAGCTGTGGAGGTGGTTGTGTATTGTGAGGTGCCACGATCTTGGTGGACTGAGGATCGTCGTCTCGAGGAGCGCGTGACAGATGGTGATTCCATGTTGTCAGGGTCGTACTGTGAGGCGTAGCTTACGTTCGGATTCGTGCGGAAGGTTTTACGGTTTACAATAGTGGTTGGTGTGTATGTGACGACTGAGCTCGCAAGACCGTGGCTACTGCCCTTGACACCAACGCTCGAGTCTCGGGTCCGGTTTGTCGAGATGGTCTGGATTCCGACGTCGCGGCATGGCTTCTGTAGTGAGGGGTGGACGAATTTGCTATCGTACTCGTGAAGCACCTGGCGACTGATGAGGGAGTTGTCCTTGGCCTGCTGCATAAAGGAGCTCCTAAGCCACCAAAGATGAAGCGAGAGCGCGGCTCCGATGAAGATCGTCGTGGTCACCCTGACGCTCGGTCTGGGATCTAGGGGGGCGACTGGGAGGTTGAAGTAGTAGAGCACCACATGCAGCGGGCTGAACAGGCAGAACAGCTCCAGGCAGAGCGGGTTTGGGTCCCAAACGGCAACTTCCCAGACGTCCCTGCCCTCGACAGGATGCGCTCTGCTTGCCGCGTTGTTCTGTACCAAGCTTCTCACAAACTGCATCGGACTCGCTGCGGCAGGCGATGAGTCGACTCGAACGCGCTTCGCGCTGGGCGTCTGTGGCGCAACATCCACACTCTGCTCGAAGAGACGGTAATACCTTCTCTTACCCCAGACCATGAAAGCGTTGCCAAAGCTGGCTAAACCCAGGACCAAGACCAGCAAGCCCATGATCCATTTTATCCATCCGGGACCCTGCACCTCGTTGAAGACGCCATCGTCGTCCGAAGCCGTGGATGCGCCGCTGTTGGCCTGGGCGAGTACGAAGAGGAGGTTTGCGCCGAAGCCGATGTAGAGCGCATACGCGGATGCGAAGTCCTCCCAGTCGGAGCTGTTGAGTTCTTCCGAGATCCAGATGAGCCAGTCGGAGAGGTCGAAGTAGGCTTTGATGCGTTCCGAGAGCGGTGCGCGGCGCACGAGAGGAGGCATGGCGCCGTGGTATTACGATTATAAGTGCTAAGGGCGAGTCCCGAGTTGTAGAAGAGAGGAGAGAAGAAGTGGCGTAGCAGTAGGGCTCAAGTCATGGTGGTGCGGCGACAATGAAGAAAGCGCGAAGGGTGAAAGAAGCGACAGTACAAACAGTTGGCCTAACGCGGACTAGGCCCTGGTCCCGCCCATGACGACGGCGCGCGGGAGCTCCAGCTTCAGTGCAGCCAAGCTCCGACCTCACGACAGCTGCCTCTCTACACTCTCGATATGGCAGCACCCGCGGCACAGTACAAGGACAGGCAGTTCCTCGCCGTGATAGGCGATGAGGTGTGCATCTCGCGGCTCCCTCATTTGGCGGTTCAACGGCGCTAACCGGTCGCAGGACACTTGCACGGGCATGCTGCTTGCAGGCGTAGGCGTAAGCTATCCTCGACTGCGATACACGACGTAGACAGGAGACTGACGGATATTGTAGCATGTTACTCAACCGCCGGACAGCCAAAAGAACTTCCTCGTTGTAGACGCAAAGACCGAGACCGCGACCATCGAAGCTGCATTCGACCGCTTCACCACCGAGCGCAAGGATATCGCGATTCTGCTCATCAACCAGCACGTACGTCTTATGCGCCCCGGATGTGGCGTTGGGGTCTAGAAGGATGCCCGAGTCTCTACGGACTTGTAGACTGAGACATGTCTGACCACCCATAGATCGCCGAGAAGATACGACACCGAGTCGAGACATATACCGCCGCCTTTCCCTCCCTCCTCGAGATCCCATCGAAAGACCACCCGTACGACCCCGAGAAGGACAGTGTGCTGAAGAGGGTGAGGAGATTATTCGGAGAGTAGATTTTGGACTTAGGAGACTGGCGGAAGATGAGAGCACCAGAATATGTCGCATACACTACTCGTGGATGGGTACTGGGCATGTGCCGCCGGCAGTTATCTGCGCATACAAGCTTCAACGTCAATGAATATGATATCCACCACTACAGATACAAGTTGCAGTATGAAGAGTGTTATGAAGTCGATGCGTGTCCTTCGTATGTACATTAATTCGTCGTTATATCCTCGATTCACTGGCCACACATCGACCTTAAGCTGGCACTGTCATCGCGAGGTACCGGCAATGGACCAGCTCATCGGCAAACAGACGAATTGGTACACTGCCGGTACCTCGTGATACCAATGCGAGTTTAAGTTCAATGTGTGGATCTTACTAGAACCCTTGGTCGGGAAGCATTGAAGCCAAAGCTTACAGTCGAGACATGCTGATATCGCGAGTCAAAACAAAGAGAAATCCGCCAAAGATGGCTTACAGCTCATTCCTCCGCCTTAAACGCTCCTGTACAAGACCAGCCAAAGGTCCACTCATCTGCACTCTAGGCTGTCCCATCTTGATCTTGCTGCCACTGCCTACATTACTTTCCTCCGCATTTCCCCTGCATGGTTGAATATCAGACATCCTCGTTGCTCATCGTGCGTTGTAGAGTCGTTACGAAGTGAGGCAATTTACCGGTGGAAAGCGATCTTGGCGGTGAGGCAAGTAATCTTGTCGCCCTCTGCGGTGAAGACATCGGCGAGGACGGTGTATGTGCCCTGATATGCTGTTAGTATTCTTCTATGTTTGTCGCAGCATGAAACGTACCGGAGGAATCTCCCTGGGCAGATCAACGTCCTTGGTCAAGCTCATCTCGCCCTTCTCGAGCGGGCATTCAAGGTCTCCCTTCTTTATCGTTTCGCAACCATCCGCGTTCTGGTTGATGAGTGTGATGAGGCCGTACTTGACTTGCAGGTGCATCTTGAAACCCTCACCGACCTCCTCCTTGAAGTCGCCTGTGGCCTTGATGCTGAGCTTCTCGCCACTGCATATGAGTTAGCTTTCAACTTTGTACTCTCGAGATTGTTGAAGCTTTCACGTGTGCGATTGCGCAGCTTCACGATACTTCAACAGGGAACACGTACGGCTTGGGTGGGTTGGGGCTCAGGTCAACCTTCTCAATCTTCAGAAGGTCGTCGGCTGGGTCGCCGCAGAAGTACAGAGGGTTGTCGCCTGGGACCTTGTACTCCTCCTTAATCGTGACCTGGTCGCCACCCATCCATGAGGGCGATGCGGTGACGGAGACGGCGCTCAGCGCGGCGAGGAAGAGGGTGGTGAGCTGCATGGCGGCGGTGAAGACAGCTGCGGTACAAGAGACGAGCTGTGGTGGTGTTGTTGTCGCGCGATAAACACGATGGGAACAACTTCGATGTGGATTCGAAATTGGGGAAGGATGGTTGGGGTTGCTGTGGAGAATGGAGAGCTCTGGTAGTGGTCGAGGCTGGCGTCTAGATAGCGGCCGCGGTTGGATCTTGCTGAGGCTGGGGCTGGGGCCCTGCAGCCAACGTCATCGCTGTTGGTCACGCAGCACGCGTGGGTCTTCCGCTAGCACCATCTGGGCTTGACATGTACACATGTACTGCACGTTGTGCCGTCGTGCATTTACCTAGGTAGTTTTTGTGGAGATGTAGTAAGGGAACGCAATAGCAACGAACTTCTGAGCAACTCTCGATTGGTCGATGAGCGACTGAGGATCGTGTTGAGCGAGTTCAGAGAATCCGAAACGCGACATCAGTATACCCACTTGCTAGTCGCTCATGATGGAGGTACGTCTGGTGATGGTACGTATCTGAGATCGATTCGGATTCATGATAGCATTCCGACATTCTAGGCAGCGCCTGCGTGCTTAGAGTATCTTCGCGCAGCATCCAAAAACAGACGGTCCAGCTCAGCCGCAGCAGTTTCATTGCTGACCTTCAGTTTCAGAGTTCGCCGTCCATGCGAGACTCCGTCATTTATCCATTCGTTCATACCATCTTCAGGGTTGATCTTGTTGTAGCCACGGTCCTCTGCAACATCGAACATGTTCCCAAGACCATTCGCAGCATACAGAACAGTCTAAACGCGGTCAGATTTTGCCTTATGAGCGATCCACAAATGGACACTTACGAGTGGATCCCAACTAGGTAGCGGCTTCCCGAAACCATAGTAGATGTAAGCCATTCGGACTGGGTCGTCCTCCAGATCACTCGCCATGAGCGGTCCGCCTATTAATACCTCTCTGCCGACAGTGGTGCCTACAAACGTTATTGGGCCATTCCATGTATCTAACACATGAGCGGCAAGGGCAGGTTTGGAGCCCCAGAAGTTCCAGCTACGACCTTTCGGATACTTGCCACCCATGACGACGAGCTCTGCTACCTTAGTCCTGGCAAGCTCGCGACCGTCAAGCTGAGAGTACTCATCGGGCCTGGAGTCGAGAAGTCCAGACAGCTGCAAATATTAGCGACCAGCTGTCAATACAAGAGCCACATTTTGAAAACGCACATTATCGAGGAAGCCGATGGAAGCAATCGTCACGCTTCCGTCTTCTGATTCAGAGAGCAGCTTTCTGTACAGGACAACTGGATCCCATGCCTGGTCCGCCTTTCCCCATGGTAGAGTGCCTCCGGACCAGTGGTAGGCCACTTTGCTCGTGTACTCGCCGCGCTTGTAGTCCCAGGCGTCAAAGAATTTCACGTCGTTCATTGGGCGACGAATACCAATGGGTGTCTTCGGGTGTCCATAATGTGCCACGATAGCAGACGCTGCGAGGGCAGAGTATGAACAGGGGTGGTTGACGTTGACACCAAGAAGGTTGACGTTTGGGAGAGTTGCGCCTAGCAGCAATGCGCCCGCGTCACTAGTACACTAGTAAGCTTTTTGTGATATGAGAACGAGGCTATGCGTACTCAACATCGCTGTGCAAGTCGGTGTCGATAATGAGGTTCTTGCGCGTTGTCATTGCCTGGAAGTTGACGAGAAGTGAGATAATAGTATGCGAAGGTAGGTTTAGAGGCCCGTGGTGTACTGTGAATACCTAGCGTGTCTCTCGTAGGGGAATGGGGAGCTGGGAACGTTTGACCAAGCATGAGGGGTAGCTCGCAGCCTCAGGCCCACCGGTTCTACCAATCATGACTTAGTCCACAAGAGGCAGTCAGATTAACATGGGCGCCTACGTATGTGGATATCCCCTGGTTTTGAACAAACAAGTGGGTCAAATATGGTTCAGACAAGCCAACTGCTTTATAGATGTCGCATCAAGTACGTGGCTTCTCTCGCCCATAGTGATGCTAGGACGGTACCGGAAGGAATCAGTCCTATACGAGACCTATAACTGAAGCTTACATAGTCTACATTGGCGGAGGATTCAGATCAAGGCCCTCAACGCTGAGCTTGAAGCTATCCATCCGCGAATAACTTCCCCCAGAGTCGAAGTCAAGTCTGCCGCGCTCGCAGTCGTTAAAATCGACGTCTGTGACTAGCAGCTCATCTTCTTGCTCCCATACTGGTCCAGCAAGCACCTCGCCCAAGGGTGATACTATCATAGAGCCTCCACGTGAAACATATTCCTCGCCGTCTCCTGACTGGGGCTGTGAGAAGGGTTGCTGCTTAGGACTAAGCGCATCTTCTGCAGTGGATGAGGAATCAATCGCCGATGAATCGCCCTCAGTCGCCTGTCCCTCTGGTATTGGTATGCAAATCTCATGACCCTCCGGCGTTTTCGTAATGGTGCTTCGTCGTCTGCCAGCGACTCCGTTACTCTGTTGCGAGAGGCTCCTGCCGATGCCGCTTCTGCTCCCATTGCTCTGCGATTGTGCTTTGCCGGTGATCCATTCCGGGAGGTGTTTCTTCTTAACGCACTGGTTTGCGCTAACCACGAAGCATCGGCCTTCGCAGCCTACCGTGCGCATCAGCGACGACCAAGCATCGCGCGCATCAGCTGTCGGCGCGAACCACAGGTTGACGTTCTGGCTGTACAAGCTTTGCCTCAGCAACGGCATGTAGTTCTCCCAGCAGATCGCCGACCCCATACACAGCTTGACACCCTTGATCTCCGTCGTCACCGCCCTTAGTGTGCTCGCGCTTCCCATGCCCCAAATCAGCCTTTCGCTGCCCGTCGGCATGACTTTCCTCCTCTTTCCTAACACGCCCATCTTTGGGTCGACGAACACCACCCCACAGTATAGTGTGCCACCCGACTTCTCCACAATGCCCGTAACAACAAAGACCCCCGTCTCTCTTGCTATCCTCTCTAGTTCCTCTCGTGTCCCATCACCCCTGTATTCCTTCCCTCTCGGTAACTCGAGCTTCCTGTCTAGCCAATCTTGCCCAGCGCCGCTCGGTGTGTCGCCCATATCGACAGCATCGTGGAAATAGTGCAGGAACTGCTCGCGACCTTCGGGTGCGCGACCGCCAACCGCAGCGCCAAAAGCGCAAGTACGAGGATATCCACCCAGGTATGCTTCGGGAAATAGGAGGACATCGATGCCTTGGGACGCGGCGCGCTTCGTTGTCGCTTCGAGAGCGGCGAGGGTCTCGGCGGTCGTTGAGAGTGTGCGGGATTGCGCTGATGCGATTTTGAGTGTTTGAGGCATTGTTGATGGAATTGAGGGAAAGAAACGAGCGCTTATGAAAAATGGAATGCACAAGACATGAGAGAATGAAGAGAAGAGATGGCTTTTGAGCTTCCGAAGCTGGCCGCGATGACAGCTAACCTTGGAAGCTTCCCGAGCTACCCCGCTCGTAACCCCACCTCGAACGAGCAAAAGAAAGCATCTCCAACATCAAAGTAGCTATCGACGCGTGACGCGTCGCGGTGTTGGGGGAGACGCGGATAGGGCCGAGAAACGATGATGATCTCAGTGGATGCTTGTGGAGCTGCTAGACGGACGAAGCTTCCACAACTCCACACCACGACGTCACACTCCGATGAACACTAGCAGGCGCAGAATTTCTTCAATTTCATGTAGACCTTCTGTAGCGTAACAGTCACTTCCACATCTCTCAATCAAACTCGACAACCCATACCTTCCAGAATGTCGCAGCCCGTGGACGTACCAACCCATCTAAACTCCCTCATCACCTCTTCGCACCCTCAACTGCGCGATGCAGTCCTCCCAAATCTCCTCAACTCAATCCACACAATAGCCGGCCACCTACGCACCTCCCCATCGGTAACCCAAGTCGGAACCGCCAATGCCTTCGGCGACGACCAACTGAACGTGGACGTGCTAGCCGAAGAAGCGATCCGCAAAACCATCGATTCATGCCCAGCCATCGTAACAGCCTCCAGCGAAGAAGACCCTGTTGAGAAATCATCAAAATCCAGCAGCGGCGAAGAGCAAGGCAAAGAAGTCTACACACTCGCCTTCGACCCGCTGGATGGCTCCTCAATCATCGCACCAAACTGGAGTGTAGGCACGATAATCGGAATCTGGGAAGGAGCCTCAGCCTTACATCAATCGCCCGACACGAAGCAAATCGCCTCGATTCTGGGTGTGCTAGGCCCGCGTACTACCGCCATCGTCGCCCTCCGTCTACCTGGTACCAAGGGTTCATGTTTCGAAGTTGGATACGCAGACGACGGCACCATGCAAGTCATTCGTCCAGACGTACAATTGACGCAGGCCTCTGAAGTAAAGACGCGGTATTTCGCTCCGGCGAACATGCGCGCCGCTGCAGAAGACCAGAGGTATCTGAACTTCATCAACCGTTTCATTATGCAAAAGTATACGTTGCGATACAGCGGCGGCCTCGTTCCGGATGTTGTACACGCGCTGGTCAAGGGTCATGGTGTTTATATTTCCCCGGTCACGGAGCAGAGCAAAGCCAAGCTCAGGCGGCTATATGAACTAGCGCCTATTGCGCTGATCCTGGAGTGTGCTGGAGGTGCGGCGTTGGATTCTGCGACGGGTAAGAGGGTACTTGAGACAACGATCGAGGATACGGACGAGAGGGGTGGGTTGATCTGTGGAAACAAGGAGGAGGTTGACGCTGCTGCGAAGTCTTTACTTCAGTAGGCGGAATGATTGGGAGATTAATCTATCACGATTAATGCGTCAAGAGATGCGTCTAGATGAGTGAATAAAGAGGGTCTAATATTAGGAGGCTCTAATGTAATTCGATCCGTACTCTTCGTGCTTCTACCAGTAATCCAAGATGTCGCCTGTAAGAACAATGAAAAAAGTGGGTATATGTCATGAGTAACTCATGACGGAAGTGTGCAACGAGGCATAGCCATCATGCCCTGAATGTGGGCGCTTCTCAAATTAGAAGCGGCTGTAATGTCGTAGCGTGCTCAAGGAATGTCTTGAGCCGTTGGAATAAGAACAAAGGGAAAGGTATATGGGTCTAGAGAAACCAAAAACGTCGACGAAACGATGATGCGAGTTACAGAGGAAGACGAACGGCAAAAGTCCACTTAGTAGGCGCGGCCGGCTTCGACGTCGCGGTCGCGAGTCCGACCACGAGTTGCTGATGTGCCTCTGCTGCTCGGTCGGAGCGCTGCGCAAACTGTCTTGCAGCCATCCCGCCAACCAGGCTGCGATGACACGGGTAGCGCAGTGAGCTCCTTATTACTGTGAAGACTGCTCTGCTCGTAATAATCGCGCTCTTCAACCTTGACATCCAACTTGTTGGTTATATGGATGCCTTCCAACGGAACATCGCCGCGAATCGATCCAGCAGTGCACTGTGATCGCTGTGTCGAGTGCTGTGATGCTTTCCCGGTGAAGCCTTGCGATAGCGTATTTGACGACGGCCCGGACGCTTGACCGGGGATTCCGGTTTGAGAATAGCCGGCGCGCGAGGTGTACATGCTGAAGTAGCGACCGAGGAAGACTTTGAGCGAGGGCGCTGACGCGCACATTACGGCGAGCTGGGCTTCGAGCGTCGTCCAGATCCATCCAGAATACGCTGCCCAGGTGATGTCGTAGGTGACTAGACCAGAGAATTAGTTTTGCTAGATGACGATTCAAGAAAGAGTGATCCATACAGTAGTATAGCTTTGCGGCATAGAACGTTCGCATCATACCGCAGATGCATGTTATCAGGCCCACGCCAAAAATGGCACACAGGCCGATCTTTTGGCGTTTGCTGATCTGGAGGTTCCAAATCAAAAGTACTGGTAGCAGGCAGATGATGAAATCCTGGAACAGTGAAATCACCGCGCATGCAACAATAAGGGCCCCCTCGTTGCGACACGTCAGTTCATTCTGCAGTCTCCAGGATATGTCGAAGAGGCGGAAGAATCCTATAACCGGTGTACATGTGAAGACAATGGCAATAGTGAAGGCAATTCCGTAGATGATGCAGAAGGCGATGGTGCCGTAGACCCCTGTGGAGCAACGTTAGCTTCTGCGTGGACCAGGCTGGCTTTGGCGAGATACTTACAGTAGATAAACTGATTCGTCAGACGATCACCGATTCGGCGGTAGAAGCAAAGGATCGAGACTTTGATCAGCGTCGAGGTTAACATGTAGTTAAGTTCGATTGCAAAAGCGATCTCTCTTGTCGTTACTAGCGTTTCTTTGGTCTGGTCCCAGACGTGCCATTGGAAGCCATAGATACGAATACCTGCGTTTGTTAGCAAAGACCACTTCGAAAGGAAGCGATACATACCAAGTACGCTTGATATGGTCAGACCGAATAGCGGCAGCATTGCCATGCTGACAAGTATGTCATCCAGCCCAAAGTTCTTCGATATGACCAGCCTTGCCCACATCCGCGCACAGTATACCAGGAAGGTGATGCCCAAGACGACCATGAGCAGTATTGGGGGTCCCCAACCTCGTTCCTCCGGGTCGACATAATTCGGTTTTGGCCAGCTAAGAAGGACTTCTGGTGGAGGATGTAAACCGCCTGCACGAGCGACGAGGCTGCCGCCATAGGATCCCAGAGTGTTTCCGTCCATGTTAGGAAATACCGGCGTAGTAGCAGCAGGCCTAGCTGTCGGGGTGAATGTGACACGAACTGACCATCGCAAACAGAAACGACGCCCGGGATATGAGCCAGATCTATACACACAAGAGTCGGAGGTCCAGGACCAATGACTCCGCTAGTAGTTAGCGGGGTCCATATCTTCCCGCACCTCAAACACTGTGGAGTGATCTACGCCACAGTACGGGTCCCCTAGTCTTGCATGGCGTATATGGACTATTTCGCCGACTGCATCCATTATTAGGCTCTTTCCGTGAGAGCTTCCAAGGAAGTTGCGGTGAACGTCGGGGGTACAAGGCGGAGTCATGTGCCGTCAGCTTCGCGACATAAACAAGTCGCTGTAGTTTTTGCGCATAGCCCTGGTAAGCGTGGCGTTGTGTAGAAACCCGGGGGCGCGTAACAGTGAACGTAGCTGAAGGCTATACTGACCCTGCAAACGCTTTGCATCGTGGAACGCTGATCTTTGATCACCATGAGGCAGGGAGGCTTGACCGCACACGTGGCATGTGTAACAGGACGTTTGTTGGCGTTGCTTCTGCAGGTGTTTGAAGATCGCGCGACCCGCTGTAGCGGTAAATGATCCACGCGAGCGTATGAAGCTTGAGTTTGCCCAGGTGCGAAGAGACACTTGGGGTAGGATTGCCGATACCACTTACTAGTAGTCGAGCTAGAATCATCAATTCTACCCGTGTGCCTGCAGATCTGCGACGTCCCTACAGGAAAACGGCTGGTGGTGGGTTGTGATCAATGACCCTGGGTCATGAATTTTCGTCGAAAACGAGAAGAATTCAAATGTGTTGAGACGTCGATGTCCAAGAATCCATGTACAATCGTGCGCATACCTGCCTTACATCATCATGGTGATGCATGTCAAGGAAAGCTACTTCTGAACCCAACCTCGAGGCAAGATCCATGGCGATCATAGAGCGGTGCGCAATCATGGAAAGCTTCAACGACAAGACGCCATAGCGTGCGACTGCATTAGGTGAGCTTGTCACAACTACCGAGGATTTGCAACCGCAGTTCCAGATTAGCATTGAGGTGTCGAACATGTGCAGTCGCCCTACGAACGATTCCCGTCGCGAGTAAGAGGCGGACCTAGGCTAAGGCTAACGGACGTCTCAATAACGACTTGAGTACCGCTAAACGCGTAAAAGGCCCTACCAAGACCAACGGATGCTTGTCGTTTTACAAATTCTAACCCGGTGTCTGGCATCACGTTGCAGAGGTGTTAGGCATCAGGATCGCACTAATCGTTCGTCTACTTCTAAGGTATCTCTACTACTGTTATAAACTAATTATCTTTTATTATAGAAAACTATTCTCTATAGTTCTAGCTTATAATTCTAGCAAGATCTTCTTTATAGCGTTATTATACAGCTTCTAGCTAAAAGCGCTTAGTACCTTTAGTTAGAAGTTAATTAAGAGAATTATTATATTATTACTAACAGTAATAATTATAAAGTTATAGAGGTAAGTAAGGGCTTTATATTCTTACTTTGCAAAGATATAGACCTCTACTAGAGTAGTTACTATAAAATATATAAAGAAAGACTAAGCTTTAGCTTACTTATAGATTAGAGCTTCTATCTTCTATTAGTATTTCTTTTAATTAGGCGAGCTAGCGTTATAATAGACAGTAACGTACCTAGATATCTTATTTTATAACTAGACTAGGTCTTAGAATAGAGTAGCTAATATATATTCTTTATACGCAAAGCTAGTTAGATTGTTAGTAAGTATATAGATTAGCTATATATTTTTTATAATAAAGATAATGTTTAAAGTATTGTAAAGGAATTTAAGCGCTACTAGCGCAAAAATTTATACTTTAGAAATAGGCAACTATAGCATTACAGGATTTGCACTTATAGTACAGCTACCTTTGCTACTACACTAGACATCTATTAAATTACAAGTTAAATAACCTAAATTAGACACCTAGTACAAATTCTAACCGGGAATTTTGGCATTCTGCGAATAGGGTTGCGCTCGCTGCGGGACTTACCATGTCAAAACTCAATTTCGCGATCGACAGCCACGCGACTGAGGCGTTCGTGACGAGACGTTGTACGCGCAAAGTCGGCGATAGAAGTTTGTAAAGTGTCAATAACCGCTGCAAGGCTCGGGAATATGGATAAACGTGCGTGCTGATGATGAATGAACATGGTAGGTGCTGGATATTGAGTCTGAGGAATCTATCGAAGAATGCCCAGGTGCTGACATCATCGGCAGCGCACAGACCCCAGCAAGAAAGCTACACTCTCCAGTCAAACACGTCCTCCCCGCATGCCTTTGACCCCTGTTTGGTTCACATCTCAGGCAGAGTTTTTAATGTTCCAGGCAAACTTCGGCTTCCGCTATCGGGATGCCTCTGTCGAATTCCTCTATCGAGATCGAGCTTTGAGCGACGGTTTTCGTTATCAGCCGGCAACGTCTACTCCGAGATGACCTCTTGTCCGAGCTCAGGGACTATTCGAAATACAATTGAAGATCTCTTAACGCTACATCTCTAGGTATTAGAAGATCTGCCGTGCTCAATCACCACGTGGAAAGCCTAGCAAATGCTTCCATCGCCTTTAGTACAGCCTCGGCTGCTTCTGACTGCGGAACGAGATCGACACATGCACCAGCGGATTGTCCCGAATGCGCCACCTCCACAGCATCGTCTGTCATCCCCTTACCGCCTTCCATATCCTCGTTATTGTAATCGCCTGGATCTTCGCGCGCAACTTTTGCCAAAACTGGTTCGCTTCCAGTCGGATCACGATAATCCCACGTCCCAGGCTTCTTTCGATGTATTGCATGCAGCTTGGCAGGCTGTCTACGGCCACCACCCGCACCAGGACGCTTCCGTGGCTTCGTAATCATTCCGTCTGCAGGCTCATCCTCCACGCTTCCGAACCCGTCCTGTCGCATGAATTGATCGAAGAACTGCATGCGAGGTTCATCAATCTTGAGCACTGCCTTACATGCGCGATAACCCTTCTTCAGCATTGCGGCGACGTACTTGTTGGCGAAGTGTTGTATCCTGTCCTCTTCGGCTAGCCCCGTGCTGTCCATTGCGGCGTCATCACTGGAGCCAAGAGTGAGACTGTCGAGAGCTACTTCCGCACGCACTACATCGATCAGGCAAGCCGGGCAGACGAACGGCTGGCCTAGCATCGGTCGCGCACAGGTCACACCACAGCTTGCGGTATACTCTGTTTGGATCCTGTGGCCACACTGTAGGTCATGGAACGTCGATGATGGGTTGCATGGACTGTACATGTCGTGGAAGTGCTGATCACTCTCTTGCGTCTGCAGCTCACGCTGTTGCCTTTCGGTTTCAGCTACCTTATTGTGGAAGGCATCGATGATAGCGCGAGCTTGTGCAGGAGCAGCGTGCATGTTTACCCGAGAATCACCCCGGGCAGCTGAATTGATGCAGTCGGTAGCCAGGCGTATAGTTTTGATGTCGCATTCGAGCTGGTAATGAGATTGTCTACGTCAAGAGCTGGCTGGTGCTGTGCTTGGGTAGCGGAGGTTGTCGAACCGGAGGGAGAGTCATGCGTTGATAGGGGAACTCCGCGCGTGACAAGATGCGCAATGCCGAGGACGGCTGACTAATACAGGAGCGGAGCCTTGTGTCAATAGTACCGACTCACGGTAAGACACCTGTACAGAAATTTGATGAGAAGTCTTATTTGTGTATCTTCATTCGACTCACAGTAATGTCGAATGGTGGGTAGTGCAGCTCGACCCCTTCCTCATTCTCAATCAGGACAACCTTGCTCACAGGCCATCCATTGCTGTCATGATACCCGTCGAAGTCGAACCAATCGCACGATACCAATCCAGGGAAGATCATCCTCCAAACCTGCGCTCCAGGTCCAAATTCATCTGTCTCGCCTACACCCTCCGCCGGCTCCAAGACAACCCCTTCCGGTGTAGAGAAGTAGCGTGGCTGGGCATCCGCGGTCCAAGACAGGCGATCTATTGCTTCGAGCGCGGATGAACCGTTCACCATGAGCGAGCGAATATACAAAATCTGGTCTTGGATCTCCAAGTTGGCGTACGTTGAGGAGTTCGAGAGCGTGGTGGCGACTTCATCAGCAATGAGTCCAGTGTCTTCACCAGCGCTGTAGAACCCTGCAAATCGTTCCTTTGTTCTTGTACTCAATGCTTCTGCGAAAGCAGGCGCAAGAATAGCATGTACTGTATCTCTGACAGTACTCGTCGAGATACCTGCGTAGTCGGCCAGGCCAGATCCTTGCACGAGCACGATTATGCCGTACCCGAGATTTGGTATGGCGTCGATCCAGCTATGCCAGCCTCCTCCATCACCGGACTTGCCAAAGATGCTATATGTCTTCATACTGTCTTCCGCCAGACTAGCATTTTCACTCGTCGGTAAGTTCAAGATCTCAATCTCCCAGCCTGGGCCGCTCTGCTGCTTGCCATCTGCAAGTATGACACTTGGCTTCATGACCTGACGACGCTGGAAGGGCGTGATGAGCGTAGGGTTGGGCGTGAGCCATAAGCCATGCATATAACGGGCGAGATCGTTTGCAGAGCCCCACATGCCGGCCGCTGGGTCGTAACCCTCTCCGACAATCAAATTGACCCAACTGTCACCGCCTGGTACGGTTATGTCGGAGCTAAGATCCTGCGGAACAGTACCAAAGAAGCTATGAGTCATGTTTAACCGTTGAAGAAGTTCCTGGGTTGTGAGCTCAGACCAGGTCAGAGACGAGGAGGTGATGTTGTTGTAGTATGTGGCTACAGCAGCTAGCGGTCGATTAGTCCATGTTCTCGTTAGTCGCATGCTATATTCACTCACCACCTAGAATACCCAAGCCTGCATTCGAATCTGTCCGTGTCAGTACGCGTCTCGTTAGTAAGAGGAAGTCGCTTACAAGCTGCCCTCTGCCCTGGCGCAAACATCAAATTCTTCATCGCTATCCCATCAATTACGTCTTGGGCAGTTTCACCCGCCCATGCGGCTCCAATAGTCGGCGAATCTGCTTTTCCGGTGCTGAGAATCATGTTGAAGCCAGTACTGTAGCTTTCTCTTGGTATACCCGCTGTGTGACTGGCAAGCATACGCAATGTGATCTCGCTGCCGCCGTCGCTCCAGTCTCTCTCAGGCAGACCGAAAGAAGGAAGCAGTTGGCGGACGGGCGTGTCGATAGTCAGGAGGGATGACGATGATGAGGAGTTTTGTCTGAGCTGGTTTTCGATGACCAGAGCAGAGGCCATTGCGACGTTTTTCGAACAAGACATCAGGCGGAAGATCGAGTCGCTCGTCACCACATTGGCCTTGGCCGGTCCTGCATCAGTCTCATTGAACTTCAATGTTCCGTTGTTGAACACATATGCTGGTTTTAGGCTTGACGCATGAACCTTGTGATTGTTAGTAATGAGCCTTTTCAAGGGATCGGACCTGCACGTACAACAGCGAAGCTGAGCCCATCGCGCGTGGTGTTGATGTATAAAGCCGAGAGATTGCGCTGGACTTGTTCAAATGCTGCAATAACTGCCGGGTGTTGTAGTGTCAGCGGATCAGACAGTATCTTGTCGGCGAAGTCGGGCACGCATGCACATGCTGCGAAGGAAACCAGGCATGGTGCCAATGCGAAGGTGACCCTCATAGTGAGGCTGTTGTTCACGAAACTAAACCACGGAGGCGAATGTAGCATATGCGCGAGGATATCGGGCTTTAGGGATATTTGTACATTGCGATACAGAAGTATGTTGTGCACAGGTAGATACCGCTGTAACGGTCCAAGAGTTGCGTATGCGCCGAGGCGGCATCAGGGATGCGACAAGCCAATGATGTGTTTGTGCTCCTGCAACCAGACACACCTGCCTATCGGGGCCGATGTGTATGCATATGGCTGCAGATAATCCACAATGCTTCTGATCATGCTTTTCCATCTGGGCGACTCCTCAACTAGGTACCGTCGTCAACAAAGATAGAGCAATTGTCAAGAGCGTGTGAACCCGAATAGTCGAAGCTTGTCGCGATGCTTACTACCGAAATGAGGGCGAGAAGGACCGAGAGGGAGCATCCATGGATGTTCGAAGAACGAAGTTTAGGTCAAGAGTGGGGTGACCCCATGTTGGTACTTGCGCCCCACATCAACGCCTATCTCTGAATCTAATAGCCTTGCGTTTACACCTTTCATCTCTTCGAACGTTTTTTCCCCTCGATACCAAAGACGCTCAGCTAATAGTATAACACCTGCTGCGCTTTTCATTTTCTCTATTTGCGGGAAGAGCACGAAGTGTTTCAAGAATGTAGTGGCGCCGCAACCGGGTGTAGCATATACCAGATGAGGTCGCAAGCTGGAAGTACCCTTCAAATGCATGCAAGACGACATGTAAGACGAATGGAGCATAATAAAACGTATATTGTATGTAAGAGCAAACCCGAGAAGGTAAAAATAACGTATTTGGCTTTGCCGCAGCTGGTAAAACAAGACCAACCATTATATCATTATCGTAAAAAGAACGTATCTCTTGTCAATGCATCGCGCTCTAAGCGCCTCTGTCGCTCGCTCTCCTCTAAACGCTCGAGCCTCAATCTATCGATGTCGAGACCTTGCAGATCACTTGATGGCCTATCGCCAGAGCCTCTCGCGGCGGTAGGTCGATGGTGCTGCTGCCACGGATTTTGAGACATCAATACCGGCATTGACGGTCTTGAGGCGAGAAGCCGTTCGGGCAACACAGCTTGGTCTTGCTGTCGTCTCTTCACGCGAGCACCCTCTTCCAGCGAGTCAAGTCTCAGTTGCAGAGACTCTAACTTCTGCCGTGTAGCTTCCGGTTCTAGAGCTTGCGGAGACGGTACAGGGTCGGGAAGTTTCCTATGAGTGCGACGCCTGAATCGTCCAGGTATTCCATTGGCTGTGCGGATTTGATGGTGTGGTGGGACAGGATGGACTTTATCTGTGGACTCCTCGCCCCGAAAGTATGCTTGTGAAATCTGGCTGTCTAGAGTTTGGGCGCGAATTGGAAGTGCACAAGGAGCTGCGCCGGAGCGTCTAGCCCATTGCGCTGCTCTTGTATCTCCTGTCCTGCTAGCATTAGGCTGGGGTGGAGGAAGTAGAATTCTCTGATTCTTATCGAGGTTTACGGTGCAAGCCGAAGCGCCGACAGACAGCTCGCCAATGCGTGGTGGTATTGTTAGGTCGTCATAGCATACTCGCTTGGTGCTCTTGCTCTTCAGATCGGCTTCCGAAGTAGCCTTCACTTCAGGCTTTGAAGAGCTCCGAATAGAGGATGTGAGGTTTTGACGCAGCCGATCCAACGTCTGTACCAGGATTGCGCAATTCTGGCACGGAGGTGTACTGTCGAATTGCGGAGTCGATTGTGATGAGAACGCCGGACTAGAAGCGTTGCTCATGTAAACATGCTGGAAGTTCGGATCCATCTCGCCACAGACAGGATTCGGTTGCTTCGCGTTGACCGAGGGGACGGGCGCGATCGGTACTGGGCTACGCTTATGCTGCCACTGCTGGATCTTTTCTTCCGTGGTCATTGAGCGTGAGAAGTTCGAGAAGAGCGAGGGGCCTGCAAAAGGCGCGAAGTCTGAGTTGCGTTGCTGAACGAAGTCAACAGGAAGGGTTGCCGCTCTGGCGAGTGGCTTCTGTAAGTGTTGTGATGGTGTATGTGTAGAAATGCCGGGCGCGCGTCGCAGAGTTGGCTCAACGGGACCGCTCGGTCTTCGTAGTGGAGTGAAGTCGGAACTCGGCATGTCCACAGCACTTTTCTTTCCGTGCCGGATGACTTCAAGCATTGCGTCGCCTTTTGGAGCTGTAGTCAAGTTCTCGTAACCAGATGAGGTGATGAGGATGTCGTCTTCTATGCGAACACCGCCAACGGGCATGTAGCGCTTCAGTACCTCGGTATTGATGTACTTGGAGTGAACGGGTGATGGGAGATAGAAATGCTGTAGAGCGTATGCGGAAAAGTAGATGCCAGGCTCGACAGTGACAACCATGCCTTCTTCAAGATGGCTGCTCTGGGGATCGCTGGGCGCAAGGCAAGTCTCAGAGTCATATACTGGGACATGGAAATCCTGTGGGTAAAGAGATGGTGCCTGTCAGATTGTTAGCGGCTGATCAATGTTGGGATTGATTGAACTTACCTGCTGGTATACTGGCTTCCCTCTTCTTACACTCATGAGTTGTGCCTGACCCACGTCATGCACTTCAAGGCCTATGTGATGTCCAAGACCATGGGGAAAGAATGCTCTACTTGTACCTGCCTTGTAGATTTCTTCTTTCGTTCCGTGGTGAAGTATTCCCAGTTGCAGTAACCCATCGATTGCGATCTGATGCGCCATGATGTGCAAATCGAGATATCTTACGCCGGGCTCAAGCCTGTTGATACATATTTCCTGCATACGCTGGACCAGCTTGTAGATGTTCTCGGCTTCTTTGCTTGGCCAAGAAGTAGATAGCGGGAAAGTGCGGGTAATGTCACTTGCATAGAGCTCATACTCGCATCCTGCATCTAAACACATGAGTTGACGACCTGCGAGATCTTCATCGTTCGCGGCATAGTGAAGAGTTCCGGCGTTCGGTCCGGAAGCAGCGATGGGATCGTAGGCCTGTTGCTTCGCTTGCTGCGATATGCACACATCCATGAACAATCCCTCAACCTGTGCCTCGTTCTTGAAGTTCGTGATGTTAGCAAGGATTTCTCGGTGCGCTTGCGAGCTGATGTCGTTCGCTTTCCGAATAAGCTTGATCTCGTGATCATCCTTGATCATGCGACACACGTTCATGGCTGACCGGAGGGCTATCGAATCAATACGGGGCTTCAGATTGTCGCAGCCGGGGAATTGCGACGACTGGTGCAGGACGTAGATGCCAGCCTGCCGGTTACCGATCGCCCATCCTCGCACGGCGTACTCAAGCTCATCTGCGTAGAAAACTTGATCGACATCGTACTTCACGAGTGCCTCTGCTAGAGTGGAGCCACGACCGTACCAGATAACGCGCTCAGGCTTGATGCGGGGAATGAACAGGGACAATTCGTCGCGTCGCGTGTCGTACGTCAGATGGCAGTCAGGCTCATTGCATCTTCATACCATCAGCACGGTCCTCATTTACTCCCAGATCAACGCACCCGCTCAAGTAATAGAAATATCGGCGTTGTCGGAAGGGTGCTGGCATGTCGCTATCTTCGTTGTTCCTCGCTGGTTGACCCGGTAGGTAGATCAGGCCTTCTTCAACACCCAACTTCTCTTGCACCCTCCGCGCATGTTGTTTTGCTGCGCGACGTTAGCTGATTGCGCGACCCACGCTCATCTTCCCAGACTTACCGGGATACTTCTCAAACGGAGTCTCAGCCTCGAGGTGCAGCCAGTACTCATTGTCTTCCCATCTCAGGCGCTCAGAGAGACCTTTCGCATCGAGAACTTCCATCGTGTTACCTCGTAATGCCTCGGGGAAGAACTGCGATTGCGAAAGGCTTAAGCTCCGATTGAGATGTGACCGGCGTTTTAGTGTTGTCGAGGATCTCACCGGTAAAGCCACCGCATAGTGCACGTGCCAGCTCGAGCGCTCCGGTCAGTAGGCCGGGAGCTACGATCGTGAACGCTGTCAACACATTCGGCCCCTTACATCTATAAACTGACTGGTGCCGTCGACGATAGTCTCTCTGAGTACACTGGCATCATGGCTGCAGTGCGCCTCCAAACGTGTAGGCCCGACGAAGATGCCCATGTTGCCTTACGACCCCGCGCCTGCGCCTGCTTCCGCTGCCCATCGACTGTGCGACACGAGGCGAGGTCGTGTCAAGCGTTAACATCAACTCATGTGGACATCTGCAGCATGCTCACTGCATTTGATAGGTGACACGATGAGACGTACACCGATTTCGGGTCAATGCAAGAAAGAGAAAGGAAATCGCAAGGTGTCTGTTGCGAAAATGATGCTGATTGGCTAGAAATGTCTTGACCGGTGAACCGGTCAACACATAGCTCTAAGAGGCACGTACCAATATGTCAGACTGAGTAATGTCGCACAGACATCCGACCGGCTCTGGGATCTCGTTTGTTTTAGCTAGCATTTACATCGGATCTGTGCTCTCAGAAAACATCGCCATTTTGAGGAGGGCGGGGAAGCTGACATCGCTGCATTGCCACCCAAGCAAAGGCCTTTGTGCAGAAGCCTAAGAGATGTCCTATGAGCCTCATAGAAAACGACATGCTGTCGCGATGCCCTTGGCGTTGCCTTTCCTCTCATTACTTCGCTCATTCAGGGCATCAGATCATTTGCTATCTTCTCTTTCGTCACCTTCGAAGTCTTCACATCACTTTACTTGGTCAATCGTCGCATGTGCATTGGCAAGTTTCATTCGTACTAGTGAGACTACAAAGCAATGGGTATCGCGAAAGACTAGCACCAGAACACCCTTCTTTCATAGCCCCCTAGGAGGTTCTCAACGCCATGTAAGCCAAGTAACACTATCCTTTAGTCTCTCCATGAGATCGCCAATGTCGAAACAAGGGCATATCCCCACGCTCAAGGCCGACCGAAGAGGTTGTCGATGGCAAACCCAAACCCAAACCTATCACCACAGTCCACCCTGGAGGCATTCAGCACTGGGTCGCTTCACTAAGCTCCTGTCAATAGTCGCTGAAAACCCCGACAGCCGTGTTCAGCGGCGCTGAGCTCGATTCTCGGCAGCCTTGTTGGAGAAGAGAGTAGGGCGAATGGCGGCGAACCGTGCGCCTTGGGAACGGTGCCAGTAGGGACATGAAGTCTTGCGACAAGGCTTGCGCCTCTTCTCGCGAAGACACTGATCGCCGTATGTCGGACGCTTGACCTCGGGCTCGCTGGGCTCGCTGGGTTTGGGCGCCTTGACGAAGCCACTGAAGGGGTTGCTATCCTGAGCCATGTTGATGTGGTAGTGGGTAGAGTTCGACTCGATCTTGAGGAAGTTGTTGTTACCGACGCTGTTGGTGTTGGCGCTGCCGGTAGAGCGAATCACTCCCATGTAGAGATCCCGGTAGTGGTCGCGCTCTTCGCGGAGCTTGGTGTTCTCGACAAGGCCAACCTCGATCGCGCCCTTGTATTGATCGCGCTGACGGGTGACGCCATCGAGGCGGAGGGCGAGCTGGGTGTCGGAGGTGTTGGAGAAGATTGGAGCGACATCGCCGACATCGTCGTCATCGCTGTCCTTGCTGTCATTGTCGTCGTCATCGCTGTCGTCGTCTTCGTTGTCGTTGTCGCCGTTGTAGTTGTAGTTGTTGTCGTCTTCGTTGTAGTTGTTGTAGTTGTTGTAGTTGTTGTAGTTGTAGTTGTAGTTGTAGTTGTAGTTGTAGTTGTAGTTGTAGTTGTTGTTGTCGTCATCGGTGACCTCTCCCATCTTCTGCTTCTTCCGCAGGCGCTTTTCGAGGACGATGATATGCTCTTGTAGGCCGACGATGATCTGGGCCTCGGTCTTCTTGGGCGGCTCGTTCTTGATCTTTACAGGCGCCATCTTTGAGGTGATCACTTGGAAACGACTGGATGTGGGAATCGAATTGGTTGCCTTGCTGATGGCGGTGCCTGCCTTTATGGTAGGAGTGAATGCCAAGCATCGTGAAAGCTAGGAAAAGGGCTGTTTTCGGGTGGCAGGCAGGTCTCGACTGTTTTGCCTCTAAGAACTGCGTAATCGGGAGGCCAACTACGGAGTGAAGGACGAGTTGCCCAAGGGTGCTTGCGTACTATTGGTCTATTCTGATAATCAAACAGTCTCCACGAGCGCGTGACTTGGGTCTAACCTACCTAGGTACGAAGTGAGAGTGAGAACCGGCTGCCTAGCCGCAACCGCAAGCCCCACAAAGGTGACTGACGCCTAGCGCCGTAGGATCTTGGCGCAGCCCTCTGGGTATATAAACTGCTGCTCCCCGCCCACTTTGACTTCTTCTTTTCTCTTCAGTTGCTTCGCAGATTACTACTGCCATGAGAAGGTCTCATGTTCAACTCGCATGTCAGCTAAGCTGGTGCAACCGCCAAGTGGCTGTCAGCTAAGCTGGGTTACTGGAGGTCATACTGTCGCGCCCGATTTACGTACGGGGTCCCACACGGCAGGGTACGACGACACTCACTAGATGGGTTGGTTGTCAGCAACTTCAAGATCCGCCTTGAGCGCCTTGTCGTCCCAGCCAGGCCGGTCTCCGGTCTGGTATACTGATGATGTCCGCTAAGCGGGTCAACAGGGAAAGATGAGAGGCCACCACAAAGATGAAAGGTGGAATCGCATTCAGTCTGGTCACAGACAGTCTATCTGACGCAGTGCTTGTCGCTTGCAGATACTGACCTCCGAGGGCTTTGGGATTTGGAGAGAGGACGAGGTGATTCTCGTTCTTCCAGGCATTCAACACGCACTGTTCGCAGTGCTGTTTGTGTACCGTGCGCATCTGTGATGCGTGTCTGTCAACGGTATCTTGTCATCTTTTTCATTGAGCTCTGGGCCTTGCGCCTAGACTTGAGGAAGGAGAGTTGTTTGGGCAGATGAGCGACATATGTATATCCATGGATGTGAAACTAGTTGTACACCACGAAGCTTGAGTAAAGACGTCATTGCGACATTGTTGGAGAAGTGTGTTACGCAACAAGTAAGTGAAAGACGACTTCATGCAACTATTGCTTAAGAAAGGAAAGGCTGGAATTAGGGAGTATGGATCGTAACATCATGAAAGCACCTAGAGACTCGTCTCACTCATCGCTATCATCTTCATCATCGTCCATCTCTTCGTCTTCATCTTCACTATCATCCTCGCTTGCGTCAAGATCCACTGGTACCGTCGCCGGCCAATCCACGGCCACCTCTTCCTGTAATTCCTCCCAAAACTTGCCCATATCTGCTCCGGCGTACTCCATCACCTTCTTCGCCGGGACTGGGATGTTCAAATTGCTGTTTGCATCATCGCTCTTGAAAGTCACATACATGTGGTCTTGTTGCAACATGCCGACTTTAAGATGAGTAAGAGTAAGTCGCGGCGTCTTGGACAGCTTGCGGAAGAAGTCGCGCCAGAAGTTGGGCTTGTGTCCGTGAGGTGGAGCGACTACAGCGGGGATGTTCATCCTCCAAAGGCTCAGATCTTCCAGAGTCGGCGCGAACTTGGAGATGAAGTTGAACAGAATATCAGCCCGAGCGCTCAGCTGACCAAGCTCGAGGTTCTTTAAGAGCGGTAGAGCAACTGGGGCAGGGTCAAGAAAAGTCGCTGTATTTGAGCCGGTAGTGGGTTTCGGAGTAGCCAACCACTGCAGAAAGTCCTCGTTATTAGCCACCAGATGTTTCTCAAAGTTCAGGCGAAGATGAACGAGATTGGGAGTGAAATGGAGGAAGCGCCGAAGCGAGCGTCCCGCGTTTGGATCCACTGACGTTCCATTACTATGGGTGTGCAGGTAACGAGGCTTGAGGTCCACATTCAAGAGTAACGTGCTCGTGTTCTGCAGTATGGGCTCCACTGTAGGTCTGATGTAGTCTGGAAGGAAGAATGCCGTGTCGGGCAGGCCGCGCTGACGAAGCAACACCTCAAACTCAGTAGGCCGTCGGTTAGCCTTGCCCAAAGCGTACAACACGCTCGAGAAGACGCGAGACGTGAAACGAGTGCCGACATCCTGTCCGAAGGAATCGCGATCGGCGAACCGTAGCTCAATACCGGTCTCGCGATGGACGGTAGTTGCGCCCCAGGAGCTCCAGCTCTTGCCATCACGAACTCGATTGCCTGCGTTGAAGTCGCGGATCCCGACGGTGGTGAGGTTCTCGAGACGCTCGAAAGCTTCCGTAAGCATCTCGCGGTCGATCCCAGTACCCAAAAGCGCTTTCTGGTCCTCGTAGCCCTGAATGTAGCGCGTAGCGGCGTCGTCGTCCCTGAAGCGTAGTGGTATCTCGCTGTAGACATTGGTGGCAATGATGATATGTACCAGCTTCTTGGAAAGACTGGCATGCTTGGATATGTCGATGAGCGCCTGTAGGCTCTTGTGCGTGAGCATGAACTGCTTCTTGAAGAAGAACTCTTTGGAAAACCATTCATAAAGCGACTTCTCGGTTTGTTTGCATGCAAGACGAAGTGAACCAAGATCTTCAGTAGGGAGGTATTCTGATACCGCGACCAGCAATTCCAGCGGTATGGTAAGTAGTGATGCCATCTTGACAGGAAGCGACGTTGATGAGTGAAGTTTGCTGTCGTGATGATGCGGGTGCTTGTGGCACGACTTATCATGTGTGCACGCGTTCCGTTCGCGAAGGCAGAAACGCGGGCTAGTCCGCTTTGGGCGCTGATGCCTAAGGGCGTTCCTTCCGAACACAGGCCACCGTCTCATCGGCCACCTGGTTCCGTCTCAACCAAATGTTCAAATAGCCATTCTGCGCCCCCAATCCAGCTGCATCGCGTCTTCCAAGGTTCATCGAAGTCAATCGCATCAAGCGCATCAATCGCATCAATGGTACTCACTGGATTGTCCATCGCGGCATCTGGCCGCTTCCCGAGTGGAGTAACTCAGAAGACGCTACAAACGCGTATAACGTCACTCGGCGCCGAGTTCCTGTCGAGCGTCACGCCGGACACCACCCATCTCATCGCAACGCAAAAAGAATTCGAAAGCAATTCCACGAAAGTCAAGACTGCTGTTGCTCAGAACGTGTCGATCGTTAGCCTCGAATGGCTCGACGAGTGCGAGGCGACAGGTAAGTCCACAACATTCCGACGCACTCAGAACCGCAACATGCTTTTCAACTCTTAACGAAGAACTTCAAATTGATGGTTGGAGCAGATTCCTATATTCCTGAGTCGCAATATGTGTTGTCTTCTGCGGCGGCGCCAGCTCCTGCCTCTGCTCCTGCCCCTGTCCAAAACGGGTCAAAGAAGCGCGCGGCGTCATCTGCATCACCACCAACTGCACAACAGGAGACCAAGAAGCCCAAGATCAAAGAGAATGCCAAAGTTGGAGATGGACAAAATGCCAAGTCCAAGCAGATTGCCATCTCCGTAGACGAGCATTGCCCTCTGTCTAGCTGGCGCGTTTACATCGACAACAACGACGGCACGATCTACGACGCGTCACTCAACCAAACGAATTCGTCTGCAAACAACAGTGAGTAACGGCAGTCAATCCCAGATTTTGGACGTGTATGCTGACTACCTTAGACAAGTTCTACAAAGTCCAGCTTCTCACCGATGGCTCCAGCTACCGAACGTGGACACGCTGGGGGCGAGTCGGCGACCGTGGCCAGATGAAGATGCTTGGCGATGGAGGCCTCAGTAATGCCATGCAGGAGTTTGAGAAGAAGTTCAAGGACAAGTCTGGCCTCAAGTGGGAGAACCGCGGTGACGAGCCGAAGGCTGGCAAATACGCCTACGTAGAGCGCTCCTACAACCCTGACTCTGACGACGATGACGACGGCGATGCTGATGCTGGTGCTGATGCCAACGAGACCAATGGCGTAGCGCCCGACAGCACCTTGTCTCCCCCGGTCCAGGATCTTATGAAGCTCATCTTCAACCAGGTAAGAATCCAGTGCTTTTGGAGTACCCGGGTGGCTACAACCCGCGTCGCATTTTGAAAAAAACGAAAGATCATGGAGCCTGGAGACTACATAGCCTCAGGACGTGTCCATCCGTTACTTTTTAGGGATGCGTATGCGGCAACACGAATTTCAGGCTAACATTTTCAACTAGGATTACTTCAATCAAACCATGACTGCCCTGAACTACGACGCAAACAAGCTCCCACTGGGTAAGCTTAGTAAAGGTACCATCGCTCGTGGTTTCCAGACTTTGAAGGACCTGTCCGTGCTTATCGACGAGAACGACAACGATTCAAGGGCAGAGGTTGAACGTCTGTCGAACCAGTACTTCTCTCTCATCCCACACGCCTTCGGTCGCAATCGCCCGCCGGTCATTCGAGACATCACACTCCTTAAGAAGGAGATTGAGCTACTTGAGAGGTAAGTCTTCTTGACTGTACGAATGCATGTGAGGCATATACTGACTTCGTACTCCACTATAGTCTGTCGGACATGAAGGAGACTGCTGCCATGCTCAAGGACCAATTGAAGGACAAGAGCGATGTGAACAAGCTCGACAAACAATTCCAGGGACTTGGCATGAACGAGATGACCCCTCTTCAACACAAGAGTCGCGAATTCGTGGAAATCGACGAGTATCTCAACAACTCGAAGGGCAAGACACATCATGTCAGCTACAAAGTTCAAGAGATTTTCCGCATCGAGCGTCAAGGAGAATTCGACCGTTTCGACAAGAGCAAGTATGCGAAGATCGCAAGCAACCGCCGCTTGCTTTGGCACGGATCCCGAGTCACCAACTATGGTGGTATCTTGGGTCAAGGTCTCAGAATCGCTCCACCGGAAGCCCCTGTCAGCGGATACATGTTTGGCAAAGGTATCTATCTCGCGGATATGTCTTCAAAATCCGCCAACTACTGCGCTTCGTACAATTCTGGAGGCACTGCGCTGCTTCTTCTCTGTGAAGCTGAGCTCGGCAACCCAATGCACGAGCTTACCGACGCGTCGTACACTGCTGGGGAGGACGCCGCCAAGAAGGGCCTACACAGCACATTCGGTATGGGACAGACTGGTCCAAAGAAGTGGAAGGACGCGGGTTGCGTGAACCCAGCCCTCAAGGGCTGCATGATGGTAAGCAAGCTCGCATTCCCAGATCTAGCTTCATAGCTAACCATACTAGCCCGATGTATCGACACCACCTGGAGCTACCAACGTACCCAACGCGTACTTGCAGTACAACGAGTACATTGCCTACGACGTTGCTCAGGTCAAGCTTCGTTACTTGCTCCGTGTTCAGATGTAGATTCCCAGCGCTATCATCTCTCGAATCGGCGTTGAGGGGTTCCAAGCGGGATTCACAAGGAAAATTTCAAGGCAGGAGTCTACATGGTCTTAGTAGTTAGGTTGTTGTTAAGATAAATTGCTATGTATGCAGCAAAGCCCACCTCATGGGCTTTGCGTAGGCGTTCACCGTTCTCACATTCTTGTCTTTCCTTGCGCACAGCGTCACTTCGTGATGAGCCCAGTCTGTCAAAAAGCATGGTATATTCGTCGTTAGTCAGATACAAGCATCGCGAAAGGTCCCTATACACATCGGTAACATGGTCAAACTCCAGGCCAGTACAGAAGCAAGCGAATCTACTCGCGTCCACCGACCCTCCTTTCGTAGTCATCTTCAAGCCTAGAGGCATCCACCACCTCGACGCCCTTGCCCAGCCCGATCATGTCATTGCGAACCTGCCACCACCTAACAGTGTGCTCGCTCTCCTTGCCCTTGCGCATGGGGCCCTCGTCGTCCGTGTCAACGAGCCCACCAAGGCCAGTGCCATCACCGCCAACAACGACAATAGTCTGGCCAACCCACTTCCTAATGTCATCGATGTTCTGACCGTTCACGCCGCTCAATGCGTCGACAACGTAGACAAGCTCCGGTCCGAGATGCCTGAGCATGTGCACGAAGCCAGTGGTGGTGTTGAAAGGCATGACCATAGCTGGGTCCTCGACGAGGCGAAGGGCCTGCGAGTGGAGTGTGTTCCAGAGCGAGTTGTCAGAGCCCCTGGTGCTGGGTGCGGGTGTGTAGATGACGGGTTCAACGGACGACAGCTCCTCGCCTGGTGTGCGTGCCGGTGTGCTGATGGCAGAGTATGAGTCGCCGAGCGAAGACGAGCCAGTGCGAGAGTTGGCGCGGGATTGTGGGCGCGAGCGCAGCGATGGGGAGTAGATGAGGACGAAGAGCTTGGTTCGCGAGAAGTCGGTGTCGGGGAGGTGGGAGAGGATGGTCTGCGAGCTGTTAGTTATGGGCACGTGAGAAGACAGACCGGATGCAATGCTTACAGCGTTTTCTTCGCGGTATGAGCCCTCGTCGTCGTCCAACCGGTCCAGGCTTTCTGCGCTGACGACCAGGACTACCGTCTTTCTCCTTCCTCCGTAGCCCTCGCCTCTGCCTTCAGCCTTCCGCACGCTCGCTGCGAAGCTTCGTGCCTGTGCATCGACTGCAGCATTGCTGTCCCGGCTCTGCGCCTCGACATTCCTTCTAATTGTGGCCTCTTCATTCCATCGAGAGTGGTCGCCAAAAGCTTCGTCCTTGTCCTCCTCGCGGATGGAAGCGAGCGCTGCACCAGCTGCAGCACCCGCTGCAGCCCAGCCCGCTGCTGTCTTCTTGCTCACAGTATCGAAGAGCTGCTGGGGCGATGGTGTGCGACGGATGACGCCTTGTGCGCGGCCGAGCAGCGTGCCATCGCCGTAGCCATAGCCCTCACCGCCCCCTTCGCCTACGGGGAACCCAGAGGCATCGCGTGCTGCAGGCGCCCTGCCCTGACGCTTTTCGTGGGCCGAATCTTCGCCATAGGAGAGATCGTCATCGGACGAGTAGTCGCGGCTGTCCTCGCGCGCACTCCAGACCCAGGCTGCGAGGCCGGCGGTTGCGACGGTGACGGTGAGGATCAGAGGAACGTAGAAGCCGAGGGCGCCGCGGTTGCGCGAGTTGTTCTGGCGGCGGTCGTAGCGGTCGTAGTTGAAGGACGACATGGCCTAGGTCATGGTATCGTGAATGTTTCGTGGGCGGGTCGGGCGTTGTTTTGGTCGTCAGCCGCTGCCGCTCGGCTGCTTCCCTGTTGTTGACGGCCGGCAGCCCAGGGCGAGTGGCTGGGAGCTGAAGCTTGCTTGCTTGCCTGACACGCGCCGAATGGCTGCGGCGACTGTGCGCGAGTCAGCCGCCCTCGAACTTTTGGCGGCGGGGTGACTCTAACACCCCACACGCCTTTGTACCTGCAGCATCACCTGGCGGATATACGCCAATACCGCCTCCCAAGCGAAGCCAGAAATAGTACCTTCCTGTCCAAACAATATCGAGATAGGCCAGTGCTACAACTCTACACCCATATCGCGACACCCACCGCACACACCCACAATGCCTCACGCGACGAGTCTGCCTGCGCCAGGCTTCCAGGCCCTCATTCTGTGCGGACCTGGTGCTTCCTTCAGTACCTTCACATCCACGCCCAAGGAGATACCAAAGGCCCTGCTGCCCATTGCCAACAGGCCTATGGTCTGGTATCCCCTGGAATGGTGTTACCGCATGGGGGTCACAGGTATACCATGACGCGCATACGGTCTTTCTATTCTGTACTAAGATATTCTAGACATCACAGTCGTGACACCGCCAGAGTCACTAGAAGCCATCGAGGCTGCCATGTCGCAAAACCCACACCTCACAACCCTCCCCTCGCCGAAGCCAGACATCCTTGCGCCGAAAGACCTCTCACATCAGACGAGTACGGGCGACCTCTTCCGGTTACCTGAGCTACAAGATGCGATCAAGGGCGACTTCATAGTACTGCCATGCGATCTCGTATGCGAACTGGACGGCACGGCGCTAGCGGACGCCTGGATGGTAGAACAGGGCGGGTTCGCAGGAGCTAGCGGTGGACTAGATCACAACGGCAGCAAGATAGCTTTCGGCGCTGGCGGAGAGAAGCTCGGAAGAAGAGGCGGCATGGGCGTGTGGTACCAGGCCAAGGGAGAAGGTAGCAGGAAGAAGGAGGAGACGGATTTCATTGCGACAACACCGCTACCTACGTCCATCGTCCCTGTTCCGACAGACTCGCTGCGCCGTAATATCTCGAAACTAGTCTACTCCGTACCAACCGACACGCTGAACGACATCACCGAGGAAAACAAGACATTTCCACTGCGACACTCGCTCATTCGCCAGCACGCGCGGATCAGAATGCTTACGACCCATCGCGACGCACACATCTATTTCTTCCCATACTGGGTTATTGAGATGATCAAGAAGAACGAGAAATTCGAGAGTATCAGTGAGGAGGTTTTGGGGTGGTGGGCGAAGGCGGGCTGGCAAAACGGTCTGGGAGACAAGTTGGGCCTGCGACAAATACTCCAGGGCGAGGACGAGGAGTCGGACCACGGGTCGCAGGTTGTCGAGGAAGAGATCGATGTATCCAAATTCAGCACCACATACTCCGGTGGTAACACAGAAACCGACTCGAAAGCCCCAGCAACACTCGCGTCAAGAGTCACAAAGTCATCCAGCATACCCGAATCAGCGAAATCGCTCACCTCAAATACAAAACTTACAGTACCGCCGATCCTTGCCTACGTCCAACCGTCGGGACCAGCCGAACCTCTCATCCGCCGTGTAGACGACTCACATCTTTTGCTTACCGTCTCACTCCGCCTAGCAAAGTTGCAGTCGATCGAGGAAGTCGGCAAAGAAGCAGCTTCACCATTCGCCCATCAGTCGAAGATCGTCCACAAGGAGTCTATCCCCCGGAAGTGCCGTGTAGAAGCCGAGAACTCACTGCTAGCGGACAACGTCATCGTAGAAGAGAAGACCAACATCAAGGAAAGCGTCATCGGTCCAAACTGCAAAATTAGCGAGGGCGCAAGGTTATTGAGGTGTCTGTTGATGGACGGAGTCGAAATCGGACCCAACATACAACTCACAGACTGCATACTGGGCCGGAGATGTAAGATGGAGGGTGGTGATGCCAAGGACGGTGACAAGACTGTTCTCAAGGACTGCGAGGTTCAAGATGGACAGGTAGTGGAGTGGGGTAGTAAGTATCTCTTGACTCGTTTTGTGAAGAAGGCAATGCTAACCATCATGCAGCTGAGGCGAAGAACGAGAAGTTTATGCGCTTTGATGTCGGCGATGATGTGGGTAGTGAAGGGTTTGGCGGAGACGAGATGGACACATTGAACGATGATGGGGATGAAGGTATCCCGTTGCGGTAATAGCTGGCTCATGAGGTGGACGAGGAAATACGCATTACGGCAGTACGAATTAACATGCAACTGAACAAGCCGTGGCTTTTCACCCTCGAAAATAAGAACGATAGCTTGTGTCGTTCCGGGACCTTTCTAACTCGACTACTCGTTCTTGGCCATGGTCACAGAAAACGACGAATCGTTTGCTCATAGGGAAGTCTCGTCGATCTCGCTATAAAGTGCAAAATGCGAGAGATCCATGGCCACGACGTTCAGTAACTTACCTGTCACGCCTTGCCCAACTTGCGGTAACCTCGAGGTCCGTTTGCTACCTAGGTAACACATGAGCTTGGCGTCACGGGTGCCCGCGTCCTGTCTTGCGTTCTCGTTTCGCCCTCACGCCAACATCTCTCATTTAATCAATTTTGTTACAGGTCGCATCTGCATCAGCATCTCTTATTCCATCCCTCTCACCACCTACGTAGCATGTCCTACACCCCAAACGATCCCGATGCGGTTATACCAACAAGGCATTTTTGCGACGACTGCAAGCAGGAAACCACTTCTAAACTAGACTGCGCGAATCTGGAGAAGGTCGTCTGCTTCACCTGTCCTCGTCGAGATCACTTCAGCGGCGACTGTGACAATTTGATACGCACAAGCAACCCTCCGTCAAGTGTACCACCCTTTTGGTCCTCGCTTCCGCTGCGGCGGCTGTTCCCCACTATCAGCACGAGAAGTTCCACCACAGGGCTGCGTACCCAGTCAACGGATGGGGCAAATCCAACACCATGTGAGAGCAAGGAATACACCGAAAGGAAAGATGTCCAGATACAACTACTAGACTGGCAACATCGCTGCAACGATGCTTTACGTCTGCTGCGAGTATGCGATCGCGAAGAGGCCGCCGATGCTTTGGAACTCCAGCGTCCAGATCTTCGCGGATGGAAAGAACCCTCGGAGACGGAGTACACACATGTACATGAATACGAAAAGGTTGCCAATATATTCAGCGACCAACTCTTGGTGACCCGGGATTCAAGCCGTAGACTAACACGGAGGAAACAGCATCTCAACGCGATGAAGAAATATTGCCTCGCCATCTTTCACAAACTCGAAGCGTTTGGCCTTGCGGAAGCGGGTAAGACGCCTTACACCAAGTCCATAAATAACTGAAACCTGACTGTCAATCACAGCAATGGACCCCCTCACCCGCTGGCACATCGACCCCAAATCTCCCACGATCGAGTCGGAAACCCAGAAAATCTTATCCCACATCCCCACGACTGCACCCAACACAGCCGGCTCGATGGCCAACTTCATAGACCTCATGCACACGCACATCACCCACCTATACGAAATGCCCGGCGACACCCTCTACTCCCGCTACACGATAGCCTTTAAGATCATCCAAACCGCCGTCCGCTGGAAGTTCACCGGTACAATCTTTACACCGAACAGTGTCCATACCTTCGGTATTTCACCCGCAGATATCACGCGTCTTTTTCGGCCGCTGGATACGCAGTTTAAGGGTATACTGGAAGAGGGGTTGATGAGGAAGGGTGGCTTGCCTTGGGATCAGGCGCTGTGTTTCTTGGAGACGCATGGTGTGGAGCGGTTGTATGGTTCTTCTTGGGCGTGGCTGAGGGAGCTGTTTCATTATGAGGATGCTGGGTTGGCGCCGTGATGTTGGGGGATGTTTGGGCTGTGACGTGTGTTGTGCTGCGTTGTTACTTCCAAGGATGGGATAAGCTGAGATGGAGGTTGAGTTTAGCTTTCTTGCCATCTCGTACTCGTGTCACTTTGGGTTTATACTGCTGTTCGTTACATGTTCACTGCGTCTGTTCTGAAAGGGCACATCCGTAAGTTAATTTCGACATAGGGACGTGTATGAACAAAATACCAGTCAGAAGGCAATCACAAAATATGGGAAGATTGTTGTGTGTGAAGATAGAGATGTGATGACAGCTCAATCTAGATTGCGCTAGCGCCAGGTCCCTTCCCCGTACCTGCACCACAAATCTCACCGCATATCACGCAACACACGATAGATCCACCGTCGGATCTCCAATCGGCTTCTAATTTGAGGTGGATCTCAACTCAGATTCGACGAGTACAAGGTCAGGTTGTCTACGCTAGGCTGCCCGGCACGACTTACCCAATGCGGACAAATATCACGGAGAGGAGAAGAAGGGGTAGGCAGCAATCAGTGCTCAACGGGGCCAAAGTAGTACTCAGGCGCAGTTTGCTCGATGTATATGAACAAAGGTATCTGGCTCTAAACATTAGATAATTAACTTCAAATCCCCCCAACTTCTCCTTCATACACAACACCACACGTCACCAGCCAGTAAGTAGCGACACCACTCCGTTGAACTCTGGATCACCTGGAGAACACATACTTACCGTTTTTAGTGTCTCAGAAATACGTACCTCTCACCATCATCAAGGGCGCGGGTAATGAGTACATCCCCATCCCCGAGGGCGAGAGCGCCATCGTCGCAGACTTCCACTCGTAAGTCCACCAAACCATCCCACCACACAGAATCAACCTCTCGATCTCCTCCCCCATACCAATTACGCAGCACCCCCATCTAACACACCCCCAGCATCCGCACCCAAACCACCGACTCCCCCACATACCTGACCTCAGGATTCTACCGCATCAAAGCGGGCCCCACACGCAACATTCCCACCTACGACTACGAAGAGACCAAGTACGTTCTCAACGGCCAAATCGACGTATTAGACGAGGCGACGGGTGTTACACATCACCTTGTTGCGGGCGACTTTGCTTTCTTCCACGTTGGCTCTAAAGCGCAGTTCTCGAGTAAATCGGGTGGAACGGCTTTCTTTGCGGTTACTAGGCCGATTATTACGCAGCATCCGGGGTTGAAGGGGAGGGAGGAGAAGGTGTTGAGCAAGTTGTAGAGCTGGAGATGGGCTACGCGAAGAATTGTACTTCACTATGACCTGTCGGACTTGAAATGATTCTGTACGACGGTGACGGCAACGACGAATGATGGACGACGAGATCGGCTTTGGTGATCTTGCTATCCCGGAACATGCATCACTGTTTGAGTAGTTGCGGGTTGTCAAGTTCGATCGAAATTCGGGAAGATAGTTTTCCATTATTACCTAGGTAGCTATTCTCCTGGATTTCTATCGAATTTGACAATCCGCACCTAACCAAACGGTGATGTTATTATCGATAGCGTGACATAAATCACGGATGGGAAACGTCGTGAATAGAGAGTGCTCGCCTTGAAAGAATGCGTGCGCGTCCAGATGTTGGCCTGTAAAAAAAGCTACGATAAACCCGAGATAGCTCCGAGATATTATCGTGCTCTGGCGGGGTCCAGACTGATATGCCGCTAACGTCATCTGGACCCTTCGATCGCGACAATCTTTCATGTGCACGCCATCATCTCAACTCATGCATCGTGTATTCTCAACACCACGAGGATGGCGCAGTCGCCTCTATCCGGCGTCATGATGCCGCCACGTTTCAATATCGAGTTGGACCGTACGGACCCCGACGTTCCCTTCCGCGCATCGCAGTCACACATCCATCACACATGGGCTCGGACGTTCCATTCGCGGCCGGAGCTCTACATCCGGCCGCAGAGTCTCCAAGAGGTGCAGAAGGTTGTTAACCTCGCGAGACGCATGCGACGGCGCGTCGTCACTGTAGGATGCGGACATTCACCCTCAGACATAACGTGCACGTCGGCATGGATGATCAATCTCGATGACTACAAGGAGGTGTTGAACGTGGACAAGGAGCGCAAGACCATGAATGTGCAGGCTGGAATACGTCTACATAATCTCAACCTCCAAGCGAAGAGCCACGGCTTGACGATGCCGAATCTCGGATCCATCGACGATCAATCGCTGGCGGGCGCGATTGCGACAGCGACGCACGGCAGTTCATACAACCACGGCCTCCTCTCCGACCGCGTTCAGAGCCTCCGGATAGTACTGGCGAACGGCCAAGCGGTACGCTGCTCACCTCAGCAATCGCCAGATCTCTTCCGAGCAGCCCTCGTATCGCTGGGCGCATTGGGCATCATCGTCGAAATCGAGTTCCAGATGATCGAAGCGAACAACGTCGAATGGATACAGACTATACTACCGATTGAAGACGTTTTGGCAGACTGGAACAACGGGCTCTGGACATCGAGCGAGTTTACGCGAGTATGGTGGCTACCGTACATGAAGCGCGCAGTCGTATGGCGGGCAGACAAGACGGATAAGGCACATAGGCAACCGGAGTACAACTGGTATGGCGGTAGCGTCGGCTTCCACACTTACCACATTCTCCTCTGGATATCGCAGTATGTCCCGCGCTTCCTGCCTTGGGTTGAGTGGTTCGTCTTCGGCATGCAATACGGTTTCAAAGACGGCGCTCTCATCTCTGCGGTTGGCGAGCAGCGCACGGAACTCTTGATGAACTGCCTCTACTCGCAGTTCGTCAACGAGTGGAGTGTTCCCCTCGATAAAGGCCCCGAGGTATTGTCGCGACTGACAGACTGGCTGCATGGCGACGAGCAATCTTCTGGCATTCCCTTCAGCACCAAAGGTCTCTACGTCCACTCGCCTATCGAAGTCCGCATCGCAAACACTGTCAACCGAGAACCGCGTCCATTCCTGGACACCTCATATCCCGACCAACCTGCTCTGTACCTCAATGCCACGCTCTACCGTCCCTATGGCCAGGACCCCCCTTGCCGCGAACGCTACTACCAGGCCTTCGAACACCTGATGAAAGAATACAACGGCCGACCCCACTGGGCAAAGAACTTCCAATCCGTCGACAACGCCTACCTCTCTTCTGTATACGGCAACGACCTAGACGAATACAATCGCGTCCGCAACGAAGTCGACCCCGAAGGCATGTTCCTCGGCGCCTGGCACCGTCGCACCATCCTCCCTCCCAAGACCGACCTCCCCCTTCTACCCCTCGAAGAAAAGGAAGTCGTACGCCGTGACCGACGCACGGGTGGAGTAGACTGGATAGGCGAGCAAGCCCGGTGGTTCGACGGCGGTGCTGATGTGTTTGAGAAGGCGGGCAGCGAGTCTGGCGAGAGCTTCGATTACATGGCCGGCGCAGAAGCGGAGAGTAGCGTGTTGTTGGAGAGTTTGAGCGACGAGCTCATTGTTACGGAGGAGACTTATGAGAATGTTACGAAGAGTCGGAGGAGAGAGGGGACTGAGGAGTATGTTACGGGCACGAATGTGTTCAATAAGATGTAGATGTCATTGTATATAAAAGGAAATGGGGATACATGTACATGGTGGGGAAATACACCGCTCAATGAAGATATGATAATGATGTATCAGTATTGCGATGCTTGCTTATTCCCATTGCCGTGATAAATAAATGCTTTATCTCTGGGGTGGCTTGCGTCCCAGTGCGCCCAATCGGGTAAGGCGCATCCGTGACTTCCCATCGTCTTACTTCCAACATTGATGCGTCTGCCACCATCACTCAAGTTCACTACAGTAAATCGAAGACACTTCTGGACTTTTTCATGTCTCTTTGACTGATACATTGTGATGTCTATCTACCAGCCGATGCCCACCCGTCCGGGCTCAGGAAGTTGTTGTTCCGTCACTCCCGCTGGCTCCATCTACCCATGATCTGCGCGCCACTCAAGATTTCCCAGCGGTCTTCCACTCGAACGGCTCGGATGCGCGTCTTGTCCCAGTGTCCTTGTGTGGCCTTTTTTTCCACACGTCCGGCTTCTTCGCACCGATTTTAGACTGTTCGAACAAGATCTTTGCGGGTGTGGCGGCCGGATTCGCAGTCATATTGCAAGCGTCTCGCTGTTTCATGGTTGGCTCGATGATCTTCTCCATCAGAACCTCCCAGCTGTCTGATGACATGGTGACTAACAACGAAGATATGTCGTCGACTGCATGTTACTCTCCCTGTGGCGATCATCACGATCACCACGATCGACGATAATATATCGAGCGGATGGACCCGTTGGCAAGAAGCCGGCTCCAGATGTGAACATGGACAGCAGCGTCTCACTACTTGCTAGGGGAAGTTGCTGCACTGCGTTCTTCTGCATAGCTCTCTTTGTGTCCCATCGTCACTCGACTAACAGCATCACAGTGTCGATACCATGCAGTTGCATATCCGGTTAATCGCGTACTGGCGACAACGCAGTACGCTCTCGGAGGTTGGGTCCTGCCATGGAGCATGTCCAACTTCGCTCAGCACCCAAGTTCCTCATGCCCGACGATTAGTCCTCCAAATCAAAGGCCTCACGGATGAGGAGACCCGTAACGAGGACTTCTATCACGCTTCGACGCCACATGCAGCCACCCCTTACATCTTCTCGGCTGATGGGCGTTATTTCCGCTTGCGAGATCATGACCCACAAGTAATATATCTCCTACCTTGGCAGCCACGTTCTGAGCTTGGCATGCAGCCACAACACGAGGAAAGCTTGGCCGATTCTAGAAGGTGGCCGACATAATTGCTTGGAAGTCTGCTTGCAGGGATATAGGAGAAAAGGAAGTCAATGCAGGGAGTTAAAGGCGAACGGTATTTGAACGAGCGATTGGATTGACACATTACGGACTAGTTCGAACGACCCGCATCGCCCGTATCTACAGTCTAATTCGGACAGCAACCGAAGCGCCGCTATTGTCTGTTATTGCACACCGACTGCTCATCCGATTATCCGCGATCCTGCCTGACCTAAGAAGTCTGCACATAGATGTCCGAGCTGCCAGAAGATTGGTAACCCTCAGTGGCGACGATCTGGTAGTAGTGCTGGCCCAAGTTCATGCCGTAACGAGCCCAGGCGTTGAAGTGGTTCTGCATGTTGACGCTGCCACCGACGCGCTTCTGCGTGCGGACAGACCTGGGAGGTTGTTAGCGTGCGTCCAACGTCTACATATTGCTTGTCAACTTACCAGTACTGCTGAAAGGTCCTTGTTCCATCGATGGAGGGCTGGTTGGTACGGGTGGAGGTGGAAACGTCGTAGGTACCGCCGTCAGTCGTGAAGCTGCCCTTGCGCTGGGATCCGCTGCTGGGGTTGTAGGTGCCGTAAGACTCGATCACGTAGTACTCCACAAGCGGGTTGCGGGTCCAACCGTAGACGGCAAGGTAACCGTTACCCTGAGGCTGGAAAGATCCGCCGTAGTTGATCGTGCTAGGATGGGGATCAGCAAATGATGAAGCTTAGTTCTTCCAGATGACATACCGGCCGGTTCCAGGGTTCCATCCCTTGCCACCGACGAAGTTGCCGGTGTTCCTCCAGGTCACGGAGTACCTGCTGCCCTCTCCCATGGTGTACTGAGCGGAACCACCGCCATCAGTCCACCACGAGTAGAAGTACCCGTTGTTGTAGCCCTCAGCGCTGGGAGTGGACTGACGCTTCTCAAGAGCAGTTGCGTTGCCATCGTCACGCTCAGTGAGGAAGTCAAAGGGAGCGGCGAGCACGCTGGTGGTAGCCACAGCGGCGAGAAGGAGAGACTTGAAAGAGACCATGTTGAGCTGAGTTGGAGATCTGTGCTGGATGCGGTGATGATACTAAACTGCGAGCAGCAGCGAGCTTATATGTCGACTTCGAGGTGGAGATGAGCCTGAATCGCTGGAAGAAGTCGCTTTTGGTGGTCATGAGGTATCATCTCGCCTCTGTCTACATCCGTCTTGGTGTCAACGACGATGGTGTGTTCCAGTCCTCTCATTTCGAAAAGCACGCCCAGCGCACTGACTAGAACGGCCTAGGAACCACGAACACGGCAAGCTGCACCGTTCAGTGACCGGCCTCGGTAATCATGGAAAAGATAGAAGAGCACAAAGATCCATGCCCCTTGCACACATCTGCACGACACCACAAAGATAATATCGCTGATCCGGGCTTTACGCGCTTTCTCAACCCGGTTCACAGGATGTTAATATAAAAGAACGCCACTAGGGTACAGGTGGTCGCCTTACCCCACACTCCTCGGAAGACAACGAAGCTTGGAAGGAACACCCGCCGCGCTAATGTCATGTAGGCGATGATATTGTTAGCGACAGTGGCGCACGTGATGAAACATTGGGCGCTCATGGCGGGAAGCCTCGGCAAACTCAGGATAACCACCGGATGAAGAGGATCTGCCAAGATGTATAGTAGCCGGCTTTTCTACCGATCCTGGTAAGACATGCCAAGCGCGGTGGGTATCTTGAGCGGAGATGATGTGTGGAGTGCATGAGTGGATCTCGAGGTCGGTGAGTACATGAAAACAATGTTACTATGCACTACATGAACGCATAATGGTGGTGTTATTACTGACAGGTCAAGGCACCCCTGGAAGTGTATCGAGGTTCGCGAACTCTTCACAGTTCACACATTCAGCGTTCAGGAGATCATCACTTCGCGAACTCTCATTCTGCCTTGATCGCCTGTACTCAGTTAGGCGATCGACAAGATAGTATCTGACTAACAACATGGACTACAGGATGAACTGCTGGTGCAACACCATTCGAAGCGACCATCAGTATACAGCACTAACGGCTTCGCGTACAGCATCGGGGCACTACGGCTGCGCTTGTAGGTCGCGCAACTTGCCCAGTTCTTTAGATCCAAGACCGCCGAATGCCTCATATTAGCTGGCAAGCCGGTGGCATCTAGATGTCGTACGAATTTACCCAGCCATGTCCTTGATGGCGCGTAGATCAGGGTCGGTCCATCCGATGGCTATCACGGCATCATCGCGGAAGAAGAAAACATGAAGGACGTAGGCAGGGATGTCATCCGGTTTACAGTAATACACCACGGTGGAAAGGAGTATCTGCATCTTGGTGTGTGGCAACATCAACTTCAGCCGCTGCTGTATACCGGTGTAGAGTCTTGTCCTTGTGTGACTAGTCTGGCTACTATCATCTACGATATCGGACTTCCAAGATCTTGTGCTGTTTCAGCCAGCTGTTGTGGATATCAGATCTTGCCGAGCACGATTCCCGGAGTCATCTCATGACCCACCAAAGCTCCTGCTTACCACCGACCCCTGACAAGCCTTGTCGTTGTTTGCCACACTTCGGCTGCGCAGGCGATTCGACCTGGGAGATGAGCTGTCCGGCTCGTACGAGTGATGCGTGCAAAATTTCTCAGTGCAAGATTAGCTGGCGCGAAGATCCAGCCGAAGGGATATGTTCATATCGCGCTGAAAATTTGCCTCGCAGAGATGGTTGGGAAGGGAACTGTGTCGAATTGATGTATGTTACACTTTCAGAGCATGTTCTGTACGATGCAAAGACAGCATGAACTTCATGACGGCCTAAAGTACTACGAGAGGTGACATGTATAGACACTCCATGTCTCTTCCTCCACCCAGACTCACTTCTTGAGACATAACCCACGGAGCCCGCCCATTTTTACGTGGGCCGGCCGAACGCTCTACTCAATACGCCCATTACGCCTTCGGAAGCTGCACGTTGCTGTTGCACTTCTTCACGACCCAATTGATCCCAAGCCGCACACACGTCGCTGATAACAACCTCGTCTTTCTCATCGAAGCTCAACTGAGCGGTGAAAGACGCAACAGTCGTAGTACCAAGCATGATCGTGTGTGGAAGAATACCACTGCGCAGCACACTTTGTGCTGTGTATAACGACGGTAGAGCATGAACCCCTCGCTTCTTTCGCTCGATGTTGACAAGCTTCAGGAACGCGGTGATCACGGCGTCTCGAGTAACCTTTCCGCTTTCCTCGGCCTCGATGACTTCAAGGTAGGAGGAGAGGAGCTCCGTACCGAGACGTATTATACTCACATCGGGTCCATCGTTGGAAGCCACTGGAACTTGAGGACTAGTCGCCACTCTCTCCGCAAGCTCTCCATTGGAGAGCTCGTTCAGTGGTGCGTTATGGAGCTCTTCTTTGCTGCCTGAGCGTGTGGTTGATTGGAGACTTCCTTGCTGCGTCGCAACAACTTCACGCTTCTCGGTACTGACCGATGCAGCCTCGTCTGGACCGGTATTCGAACCGTCCGTATGGCTCGAGAGCTCTTCGTGATCACGCAATTCGGATACTTCGGAACCCTCTAAACCCGCGTTGTCCACATCGTGAAGCCTTTCGCGGATGCCGGGGTCTGACTGGACGTCTTCGATGCGACAGTCAATACTCTTGGAGGTCTTGTCATGTGCGCCATTGGAATGCTCGAGGAAACTTTTGATTGGAGATGCGACGGAGTCAAAGTCCGACCCGCCGTCATCCTTGACGGTTTCGACGTCGTGTAGAAGCTGGTCGTATGCGATGCATTGGATCACACCATCCGCGCTCGCTAAGAACATCCGATGAGGAAGTACACTTTCAAGTGAAAAGTTGGTGCTGGTTTCATCGAGACCCTGATCCACTTCGTAGTCCGCAACAAGACTAATTGTCTTGAGCGTGCAGTACCGTACAAGAGCCCGCTCCTGGTTTGCATAGTCAGAAGACACTTCCAGCTTCTTCTCGACGTCAGTAACAGCACGGTCAACGAGCGCAGGTGCTGAAGCGGTGGTAGTCGTGGTATCCTGGAGCCGCGTGAAGGTCGATGACTTTGTCGTATCAGATGTTTGTGACAAGACTTCCTCAAAAGCTCCCGTCGATGCTGCGGCGGTCATGAACGTAGGATTACGTGGGTCCTCCACGAAGGCTTCGCTGAAAGCCAATGAAGTTGGACTTTCATCCTCAATGTCCCCAACAATCTGGGGGGAAGAAAATCCATACTCGTGGTTGGAAACGTCAGTGATATTTGAGCGTTCACCAAACGTAGCAACGCCAGTGGGAGCTGTGAAGGTGAAGCTATCGTTGAAGCTGCCCAGGGACTCTAAAGGCAGTGCGGACAACGTAGGCGAAGGGCCTGAGGACTGAAACCGAGCGACATCAGTGCTCGATGATGGTAGCTGCTGTAAGGCAGTTGAGGTAGATGAAGCAGCGTCGATGTCTTCAGAAGACATAAGGCTGGAGTGTTGAGGAGTAGAAACACCAACATTCCGTGTCGATGTTGCGCCATCCTGGGTAGGTACGAATGGAATGGCGGGCGTGTCGAACCGCTCAGGCTCGATAGTATCGACTAGTCTATACTTTACGTTACTCGAAGGAGCCTCCTTAGTAGCTGATGCGCCTTGTTTCTTGGCAGCTCTCTTCGCTGCCTTCTTTTGTCCCTTGGTTAGAGGTAGGAGAGGCATGATGGCGGCGGTCGGGCGTGTGTTTTGGAGGGCCCTCTTATTCCCTTGAAGTGTCCTGCAGTGGGAGCGGGACGGTCTGTTCGAGGCAAACGAGTTGTAAGTGGTAGGTAGGTGCCGCAGGTGTAGTTGAACTGAGATGTATGACCCCCGCGTCCGAAGTACCTAGGTTGCGGTTCCAGCTTCTGTGGACGGGGTAGAGAGTGAAGGCAAGTATAGTAACTTGGAGGTGGCCATTTTTGCGAATACTTGGCAAAGGCGCGACCGTACGCATTTGCGAGTGGTGAAAGCCCCATACACATGATGTGAATCAAACCTTGGAAGCCATCACTCGGGTGATGATATGCCATTGCAAACAATGTGGGTGACGTATATATATATTTCTGTTCATTGAAGATGTAGCGCATACTTGTAGTAGAGATCTCGTGGTGGACATGATAGAATATATGCGTCGCATTTCTATACGCCAACGGGCGCCTTCTACATCTGTCCGGTCTAGTGTAGCAAGCATTTGACTGAGATGAAGCAATTGTGCTATCAATCTCGCAGTTGGACGTTAGCAAACTTTGCGAATATCTATTCGTGGTCTCGATTATTCCGGAAGATGATTTTAGCATCGCTTCCGGACTAGATGTGGATATGCTAGAGACACTACCTAAACACGAAGTATTGATTAGCATATCGAAAGGAAACCTGAAATTCTGCAAGACGTCATGCTTGGGGATGAAAGCTTCCAATAGTACATGCGCGAGATACGTTAACAGAACCTAGAGGTGGTGGTTACCACTCACCGTATCAGTCATATACCTAAGCAGGTAACGTTGGCACGAGACGAGCAAATCGCGGATAGACTAATGACATACAACCTTGAAGATTGTTCTCAACGATCATCGCCACAAAAGATTTCGCGAACGCATTCTAACGATGAAAGTGGCGTGGCATTTGACCCTGAGGGCTCAAGACACTATGCGCTAACAATAAGGCCGACGACAGGAAGCAACACTATACCATAACCTGATCCGGACCGAAACAATTTAATATCGAAAGAACGCGATGGAGTCTAAGAGGCTGTCGGAATCTCAGCCATCGTGATCGATACGGTTTCAAGAATGAAGATGGCTGGGGAAGATTTACTTCTTCGGCGCGTTCTAGTGAGCACTAGTGGTCACTAGCGCGACGCGTCCGTATGAACGCCTACAGGGATCCAAAAGTTCTTCATATAAAGGCATGACGATACCCTTAGTGTTTCTTGCAAACTTCCAGGTCATACAGAATGTCGAATTCAATTGTTATCGAGGTGAAGAAAAAGGTGGAAGGGGACATCTACTCATATGACGGCACAGTGTACAAAATCAATGGAGAACGTCGTCTCGGCATTGATAACATTCTAGTCACGCTTTTCAACATGAACCAAAAAGAGATGCGCAGACACGCACTATTCTGGGATGTGATTTCCCCTGCGGACTTGGGCAAGGAACAACTTTGGGTCCAAATCAACATGCTGAAGAAAGGACTGGCAAAGCTGAAAGCCAGCGGCGTGGCAGAAAATCTGGCAAGTACCATACTCTCTTACTTCAGTTCATATCTAGTTTCTTTAGTCGATTCGTTTTACTGACAATCATTGCAGCTGCCAGTATATCCGAGAATGATATTCGAGGAACTTGCGACAGAGTGGCACACCACGCATGGTTGGCACATTACTCCTCCATCTACATTCAATCCTCCATCTACAATCACTCCTCCATCTACAATCACTCCTCCATCTACAATCACTCCTCCATCTACAATCACTCCTCCATCTACAATCACTCCTCCATCTACACCACCCGCAGCAAACGACCTCAAAAGGGAGCTCGATGAACCCATCCCAGACGACCATGAGATTCTGTCCAGTAAGAAGATCAAATCGGAAGTGTTCACAAACGACGGTGTCGACGCTGCCATACCCTCACATGCAGGGGAGTATGTGAACAATTATTGGGGGAAGCAACCCGAAAACCCATGGACTCCAGAACGCAGCGAGGATGAGAAAAGCCTCATGAGCCAGCACGAGGCGTGCCGTGCCAAGCAGACTTTCGTTGCGGCTATGGGTACTTACTGGATTCAGTGCCCACTCATTGAGCACAAACACCCAGAACTAAAAAGTAGTCTGCGCATGGTTGTTCAAGGCCTTGATGACCATACACAGGAACGTGGCTTGCTCGAGGCCCACCTCAACCTTGGGCTATTGAAAGGGACCATGGTCATGGCGCCTGGCCTTGACATAGTCCAAGATTGGTGTTATAGACACCTGAGCCAGCGTTCAAGAGACAACAGCAATGGGAAACGCAAGATCGACAAGGAGACAGAAAGACTTCGAGACATTCTAGAAGAGCTCAAAAGTGTAAATAAATTACCTTTGGACGCGACCATAAAATCACCGCCTCTCGACTTACAAAAGCCACTCGACCTCGACTGCGAAGCTCGATTATACGAGAACAGACCATCTATCGGGGGGCCGATTCGGATCTCTGGCGAAACCGCGCATCTCGAATTCCGGGCAGATAGCTTGTATTTCGAAGGCAAGATCAATCTTCCTATGATCAGCGACACGCCTGTAAAGATTTGTGGTTACAGAATCAAAAGCGATGATTCTTGCACCGTTGAGAAGTGGTTGGATTACGATACGTCGAAGGTCGAATACGGGGCGGTGTGGAACGAGTGTTGACCGACAGAAGGTTTCGTTTGTTGACCGATGTTAATGGGGTAGATTTGTCGCTAGTTATCAGAGTAGGCGTAAGAGCAGCAGTGCGCTGCGCGTGCCGCGCGATCTTTAGCCACATGAATACTTTTTTCAGTTCTGCTATTGACCGCTTTCGACTATTGCTTTGTCAGGTATCAATGTACACCGCACCGCGTGTCATCGCGATCTTTGGCTGTGGTGTGGAAGACCCTGCAAACCTTACAGAGAGGGCACTGTTAGCGTGTTAATGCGCGGGTGCATCCTTCTGTATGCCTGGGTCAGCCCGCCGGGTCCGCAGTGAATGCTGACACTTTGCATGTAACAGTGCCGTCGCTGCTAGTGTGCCCAGGTGTTGAGAAGAAGAAGCTGCATGCATGACGCGAGTCGGAACTTGAAGCTGCTCACTCGTATCTTCGACGCCCACTTCAAATGCGCGCGGCAATACTGCGAGCATCGTGATGGACTACGCCACCTAGTTAGATCTGGACATGGAGTTGACAGTTTGCTGAGCCTTCGCGCTAGGCTCGGGACAACTCGTGGAGATTCTGTGGAAAGGTGCCTGACTGCTGAGAGCGACTTGTCGCTTTCAGATGGTCGGCGCTTGCTATTAGTCGGCGAGCAGCGGGTTGCAGATGCCGCAGTGTCAGCTAAGGCCAACACGCGTCTCGGCAAGCATCCCCACCTGCACCCTGCATCAGCCCGCAGGGGTATCGCCATGCACTTATATACATAGATAATTAGATTTTAAGCAAAGCTAGAGCTAAGGTTATTAATTAAATCTACTTATAAGCCTCTAATAGTTCTTCTCTTAGTACCTCTTTATTACTTCTAACTTACTTATAAACTTTTTTATAAAATTTTATTTACTAAATATATATAATTATACTTTTATTTTACTTTTATAACTATAATACTTTTTAAGTATTTTATAGTATAAATAATAGTACTAGTAAATTACTTATAACTAAGTTTATATAAAAAAGTTATATAAAGTAATTAATAGTAAAGTTAGTAGTATAAAAATATTTTATTTAAGTTTTATTAAATTACTTATAATTAACTTTTTAGCTTATATAGTAGTACTAGTAAACTATATTATTATAGTAAGTATATTAAAGCTTAGCTTTAAATTAGTTAAGTTTTACTATTATATAGTAAGAGTAAAGTAGTATTTACTAAAGTTAGTTTAAGTTTATATAAAAAAAGTAATTTTAATATACTAAAGTAGCTATATTTATAGTAGTTTATATAAGTAAAAATATTTAAGTAAAAATTTTAACTACTTATACTTTACTTTAGCTTAGTAGTAGTAGTAATATAACTTATAGTTACTTTTAGTAGTATACTAGTTTTTAGTAAAAAGAGCTAATAATAACCTTAGTAATATGCTGCTACTATAGACAGCATCGACACACAAGCGTTATTCCTGTCTTATCTTCACTTACTGCAAGCCTGACTTCACAAATTCAACTCCCATCACCAATTCCTTACGACAATGGCCAAACCATTGTCTGCCGGACAGACCTGGGCCGGAATGTCCTATACATACAATGGGTCGCTTCACCCGCGCAAACGAATGCAGATAAACAACTGCTACCTTGAGCTCAAGGAGGATGTCTTGCAAAAGCTCAATAACGCACGACTCGAAGTGGAGGACGTTTCGGAGGAATGGCTTCAGGCGCAGTTGTTGCTCCGCGGTTTCGGTCGTCCTGGTGAAGAACTATGTTGGACGAAGCGCGGCATGATCTCGCGTCTCGTGCAGATAATCCCAATACTAGAGGACAAGTACTACATTGTTAGTATCCAAATATACATATCTATTTCCCATCATCCTAACCCATCCCCAGAGCGCCTTGGAGCATTCCATCAAAGTCTTTCACAATCTAGAAGAGATTTGGGCCAAAGCATATCCTAAACACCCAGCTTCGAAAGAGTATCTAAAGAACAAAACACCACATAACACCTCCCGGTGCTGGTGCTTTGCTACGCAGCGAAAGAACCTACTCACTAAAAAAACATTGCCTGCCACAGTGACAAAACGGCCACGACCGAACGCTGCAGAGTTTGGCGAAGCCTCTGACCATCCTCACAAGAGACAAAGGCTTCCGTCGCCTACTCCTGAGCCGGACATCGATAACGAGGAAAGCATACTATCCTGGATCGCGCAAACTTCGGGCGCGCCCCCAACTCCGCCGGAGCACGTGGACCATCTACCCCGTGAAGTTGCAGGCCCCTTGCCTCAACTCTATATGAGTCCCCTTTTGGCAATCAATGAAGAGCACCGGAGATTTAAGCTACATAACTACATGAGTTATGTAGCAGGAACCTACATGATTTTATGTCCGTTGCTTCAACTGAGGCATCCAGATCTCATTGGGCAGCTCAGCATTACAATCAAATATCTGGGTGCTTCTTCGCTTACATCTGGCATACTCGAAGCCTACTTCAACTTTGGCAAGTTTACTGGCCCGGCAATCCTTGGGCTCGACGATGATCGCATCGCTGAGTGGCTTTGGGCTACGGCGACAGAAAGACGGGGCAGACGCGCTCCACCTTCTTATGAGAACGATGAAGTCGAAAGACTATGCGAGGAAGCACTGAACTTGGCTATGGAGAGAACACCAGAACGAAAACGGGCTAACGTGGAGACTCGACATCTTAGAGACCTTCCTGCTCTTGATATCGATACTGGCGCGTTACCTCAGCTTCACTTCGACGCTCGGCTTGATAATCCGACTGGCGAATTCTATGACCCAGGGACGTATCGCATTGCTCAAGGAGATATCAGATTTGAAGAGCGTGGCTTGCGTTTCAGCGGAGTGATCAGGATACCGGAGATCACTGAAGGTGATCTGAAGTTCGAAGGCTTGAGGGTCTTCCGCAGAAATCAAGGTGACCTCCCGCAGAAGTGGAAAGATGTTCCTACAAGTAAGGTACATCACTGATGGAGGACGCTCACCCACAGATCCTCGGCGATTACACGCTGGGGTTAATTTACTCGAATGAATCTGGTGTTTGGCTTTTGCTTCAAGTAACTGAATTTCTCTGACCCCGATAAACCACGAACGAGAGTTGCGCATGACCTGGCTTCCCTGACCTGGCTCGAAAGTCTGTATTACACCCTGTATCTGCCGTTTTGTCCTGTGCATTGGGCGCTCGTCGCCGAACTTTTAGGTGGGTTTGCTTTCGGCCCGCTGAACTGACCCCGCTTTCCCGCGCGTCGCCCGAGTTGATACCTTGACACCGATCGTCCGCACATAGCGCCTATAGAAGCAAAGCAACGGATCCCACCGTACCTATGCTTACATCTTTACTTGTTCCCTTCCCGTCTCCTAGTTTGTCGAGTAAATTTTGAGGTCGGAAGAGCAACGTCAGAACTTGATATGATTTTACAAGCAGGTAACATTCGTCAAGCGCAGAATGTCCACATCGCCAGGGCTGCCGCATTCACGCCGAACTTGAGATCTGCATACAGTTTCGACTGACACCAAGACGTGCACGGCTATTCAGAGTTCGGGAAACTCTCGATGATGGCGTTCAACCCATGTTCGGTGACTTGAGCACCGGCAGGCCGCTGCGCACGTCTGCCGTTATACCTGTCGCGGAGATCTGATGGAGAGCCGGAAAAAGATAACACCAAGACATGTAAGCCCACGACCATTCTGCCTCGTCAAATCTTCTCGTTTCTATACACTCACTTGCTCCACCTTTGTTCTCCGCTTCCGCAAATCGATCTGAGACTACTGTCATCACGTGACGGCCATTTTCACTGCGGATCCGCTTGCAGTAATACTACTCCGATTTCGCTCTCAGAACTGATCTACCCTTCGTCGTATTGCACATTCAGTCATCGCTTTACAAATCTTGTTTTCTCAACGTCGCACCATCATCATGCCTGCTGCAACCCAATCTCTCGAGACCATGGTTCTCCACGCCCATCGCGCGAAAGGCGTGCGCTATCCAACAGCCTCTCAGAAAGAATGCTTCAAGACCTGGTACTCTTACGCGCTTCGTCAGGGTGAAGTTACGAAAACCTCCCCGAAAGCTATCGAGGAGCATGGAAAACATCTCAAGGAGATCAAGGAAGCGGCGCCAGGTGGGCGGACGTATCTTTGAGCTGGTATGTATCTCAGCCTGCACGAAAGCTTGCGACTGGCTTACTAACACGCTTAGTTAAGGTTTTGATAGGTGTTTCAAATTCGCCTTCGCACGAGCTGGCGTCACCAGTCAATTTGCGAGTGCTTGGTCTTGTTATACTACCAGTGTGCTGATGATAGTTCGATTTTAATCTTTTCTTTGCGCGTTACACCGAATCCTTTCGTGAGCATCACCTCTCCCCTAGCGAGTCCCAGCTAGTTTGACGCGTTAATTCATAAAATGTCTCCATATGTTCATCGTCTGGGCCTGTATTTCCTCATTTATTATCGTAGTTTGCGAAGTCGCCAATCGTTACTTATTAATCTTGTCCCACTGTGGATACTAGCGCGCAACTACGTCTTTTGACGCCGCACGCAATCTCGTACACGCTTTCACCTCCCATGCTACCATCTCTTTGTCTTCCTGCGCCGCACATAAATTGTTGACGTTTGTCGATAACTAAGCCAATCAGCTAATTTCAGCATCAAGGTCAGGCGTCTGACAGATTGCGCGCTTTCCTTCGCTCGCCTTGTCCCAGCCGCAGCTTGCAGCTTGACACGCTCATAGCAATAACCAAGCTGCCCAGGTGTGGTACAAAGGACATCCATGACGCGACTTCAGTGGCCACTCCAGGCGCTGTATCCACTGTGAACCTTGGATCGTCTACATGCGCTTCGCCCCATGAATATCGTTTACTGCTCTGACGAGCGAATATATGCTCCGACGGCGAGGCCACCTGGGCATGCATCTCAAATACGCCTCTGCCTTCAACTCAATCTCTGGGCATGATGGCTGCCACGATACCATCCCGAGGTCTCTTCCTGAAGGCTGCAATCCCACTACGAAGGCTGTAAGCAGTACCTCAATGCGCATCGGTGTTCCTAGAGAATGTGTCAAGACATCACGACGCTCACACCTCGGTTGCATGGCTGGCTCACCTTCACCTTCACTATACCGCACCTCAACGATGAAATGGCGCGCTATTGTACTAATACAAGGGGCAAAAACTCTGATCGGCGACCGCAACTACCAATAGAAGCTTCAGGATAACGCATGTGAAACGTGTGTGTATACTGCGAGGGAGAGGCGCGCGACCTGTCAACCATGAGTGTGAAATCTCGTCCCAGCCACTTTCAAAAACCTCCGCTACTCACTTCTACGAACCCAAACCCACCGAGAACCGCAGCTTTCTCCTGCTCAACTGCAACCCTCACATCCGCTGCCTGGTCAGAATCAGTCTCAACCACAGCATTGCACATACACCGGCGCCCGCGATACAGTTTCCACAGCCGGAGGAAAGAACAGCATCTACGAAAAGATGAGCGCTACTCATCTTGCCTCCGTATATATCCCAGGACAGCTTCGACGCCTCGACGACCTGCCACCCGAGTTAATTGTTATGATCGCGAGGAATACAAATGACGCCTCCGACATCTCATCGCTACGTCGCGTGAACAAGTTCCTGAGCGCGGTCATCCCCGCATGGGTTATTTCCGAGACGGCTTTCTATATAATGCCTACGTCTAGCAGTATCTCGAGGATGGCACAAGCAGTGCAGACCCAAAGGACCAACCCCAGCTGCAACCTAGGACGTGTTTCGGCGGTCATCTTCGAGAACGTATGGCCGACACCGCCTGATGAGTTTGGGCTCCATGGAGAACTCACGCAGCACGATGACTGGGAGGCCGACAGTGACGATGAGCTGCCGCCAAATTCGAACACCTATCTCCACTTCATAGATGGGTGCCATGAAGAGCGCGACTCTGCCCAGTTACGCGACTCCCTGGCACACTCACTGGGAAACTTTCATGGCGTCAAGGAAATGATCCACGTTCCCGGTTTCCACAAATCTCGACCAGCACAGGAGCGACCCTCCAGTGAGGAGCTCCTTCAGACAGTGCTGCTATATAAAGACCACGATCCGGAGGATTTTGAGGACGAGATGTGGACTCGCCGCCGCATGATGTTCGAGCCATATCCAGCATACCTCGGTCACGAATGCACTAGGATGTTTGATCACGCCGTTGATGCCGTTCTCCGCAACTCCATGCGGAAAGAGAAGCTCAAAGTCTACATCGAAACGCATTCAATCTGGGCATTGAGTGATGCCGATCCAAGCGCGTCACCGATACCCGCTACTCAGCTCGGACATGTACTTGCCATAAAGTACGTTGGTCATTACATGTCAATTCTGGATGCCATAGACCATGACTTGGGTATTCTGCACGATCAGAATATCAACACAGCATCGCACTACGCGGGTATAACGCATCTTTCCATTAGCGGAGACGGACTGGGCAACGAGGGTTCGGTACATATGGGGCTCTTGGGCGGCTCGTCACACTCTCCCGATTGGTCACGCTTGGAGACACTACACTTCGACGATACTCAGCAGAACGACAACTCCGCCGATTTCCTTCGCCAGCAGAAGTGTACCCTCGAACTTCACAACGTTTACTGGCTCGGAGATTCGATCCAACGTTTTTCCAAAGGCTCGTCACTTCGAGATGTGAAGGCTTCCGGTATTTTCGCCATTGAGGAGATCAAAGAGCATGCCAGGGGCGTCTGGATCGTGGCAAGCAATCACAGGGAAGCCAACGAGATTGTGGTAAAGAATGCTGGGTGTTGCAAGCCAGTGGCATTAGGCCCTGCCGTCCCCTTCGTCTCGCCAAGCGATGTTCAGCGGTACATGGTGAAGGGAGGTGTCTTGCCGTTCAGCAAGGCGAATGTATGGGCAAAAGACTGGAAGTTGTAGAGTTTCATACGTCTGTTGCAACTTCGTCGTTCTTGTCGCATCGCCGCACACGGCCACACAAGCGCTAGGTGTCGCAATCATTTATCGCCGTTTGGGAAGATTGTTCTTGTTCGACATTGGAGTTCTAGGCACTCGTGAAGAAAGTTGGCTTGCTAAAGTTGGCTTCTTCCATGTCTGATGGCTTGGTACGTCGCAGGAGGCGTGGGTGGAGAGTCGACTTAGGTTAGATAGAATGGAAGCCAGTGAAATCACAAGTGTGAGCACACTTTGAGGTGAACCTCCACGGCCCAAAAAGCCCGGATATATCGAAAAAACAACGCGTGAAGCACCAGACTTTGAAGATGCCCAGGTATGGCGCCCCACGGGCGGCTGGACGTCATTGGGCCGAGGTCCTGGCAGCGCGTCATGCAGGTACCCACAGAGGCGGGGTACGCCTACTCACCCCAAAAGGGTGTCGTATCCCGAAATCCCGAATAGCATACACATCTTCTGGAATCAAGTAGATCATTAATCATTGCTTACCGTATAGAGGCTACGATCGTACAACGTAAGATCTACTTTGCTCGTTTTTACTTAAACCTCCTTTGTTCTCGCACGAATTTGCCATTACAGCAATACATCCACAACCCACTTCATCTACACCACACAGAACAGCCACATACTACTATCCTACCTAAAAAATGGCGCCTCCTTCTTTCCGTGACCTTCTTGGCATGCCCGCCTCTACGGCTTCGACCAGCGACTCTGCCCTTCTCATCATTGACGCCCAGAATGAATATGTAAGTAACAACCCATAGCTATCGAGCGGTCGGCATAATTTCTCCCTGAATCTTGAAAGGCCACTGCTTGCCGATGGTTTCGTTTTGGATGCAGCGGTTGATTGCTGAACGTCCAATCTCCTCCTTGCCCACACTCACTCTCTCCCCGCCAGCCGCATCGCTAACTTTACCGACAAGTCATCCGGCGCACTTACCGTAACAAACGCCGCAGCAAGCGGAAAGGTCATTGCCGACCTTCTCGACAAGTACCGCAAAGCCAACGGCAAGATCATCCACATCTTGCACCAGACACCCGAAGGCGCACCCGTCTTCACGCCTGGCACTGACCTGGCGGAAGAGTTCAAGGAGGTCAAAGCACAGGTATGTTGGCCACTACAACGTCCCAGGGGGAATCGTCGCTAATGTATGATCAGGACGGAGAAGAGAAGATCTGGAAGAACTACCCGGGATCCTTTGAACAGACATCTCTGCATGAGACATTGGAGAAGATGGGTGTTAAGAAGCTTGTCCTGACTGGTTACATGGCACACGTCTGCGTGTCTACAACTGCACGTGAGGCTTTCCAGAAGGGATACGAAGTCGTTCTGGTAGAGGATGCCATCGGCGACCGTGATATACCTGGTGTTAAGGGCGACGAGGTTACCAGGGTGGCGTTGGCGGAGCTGGCAGATGTGTTTGGCACAGTTGTCAAGAGCGCTGATATTAAGTAGACGAGCAAGGGCCATAATTGAGACGCTTAATCATATACAATGACTGTAATAGAAATGCAATAGCGCATCTTAAGCGCCGACACCCCTCAGTACAGTGACGGTATGCACGTACCTCACCGTCCCACCTTCAACTCTTATCTCGTGACTGTCCGGCCAAGCTCCCAAGCTATCGAACTGGCAACTGACCTGCACACTACCAATACTCTCATCGATAACGTATCGCCTCATACCATTCGCCTTCTGACTCCCTCCGTGCGGAAGACTCGCTCCACAGGGGTTTGTATACATGCTTCCCTCCACCCTCTCACATTGAGTGCCCCAGGGTATAGTGTCGGCAGCAGTAGCATTAGTCCACATGTCGAGGTAGGCGTCACCGACAGACTTGAGGAGAGCACGTGAGGGTCGCGAGGCGGTGGGAAGGGTAGACCACGATTCGGCGCGGATGTAGGAGAGGGTCTTCTTCGCGTCGAAGAATAGGTCGCCGGTTGTGGCTGCTACGGTATCGATGGAGCTGATGGACGACGTGTCGTTGTTCAGATGGCGGATCTGGGTGCTAACTACGTAGGGTTTGTTCCCAGAAGCGCTGATCCACATTGTGTAACTGGCGCATGCTTCGGTGTCGGTGGATGAGCGGTTGAGGTCGATGACGAAGGGCGTTGAGAGGAGACCAGTCGCAATGTTGGAAGCCTTGTTGTTCTGCAGATATGTGAAGTTCGTGGGCGCGAGGCTGAGCCTGCTAGGAGAGCCCGCAACCTGAGCCGCTAGATAGGAGTCTGCGGCTGCAAGGAGACCTTCGCGCGTACATTCGGTCGATGATTGAGTAGCTGAGAGTACCCCGACTGTAGCTGTCAGCCATAGATGAGACAAAAAGTGCATTCTGTCAGATGTGATGAAGGCTACTCGTAAAGTATCGAGACCTTGACATGACTATATAGGAGAGGTATATATCATTCCAGACATCATCGCATTCGCGAAGACTGCCGAAAATCTCAAGGGAGTGATGCCGTTGTGGCGGATAATAATGCTTGTCTAGGATGTCAATCTAAACCAATGCCTCTTAGTGGTACGCTCATAGCGAGTTAATGTGCTTGTATTGTCTTTTATACCTGCCGTGATGATCTGTCCGGCAGCCTGGCAGTTGCCGTCTTCGAGTATTCGAGCTGAAGAGCGTATTGATAGTCTTGTATTAACCCTCTGAAGCAAATATGATGCAAGGCATTTTGCCTTGTTCGTGAATGAGCTCTGCTTGATCGCTTCCACGTTTCGCAAGATGCGCGACTGTGTTCAGTCTTCGTTCAGCCTTCGTTCCAAGGTTATTGATAGTAGCTCATCTTGGATATCTGTGGGAGAAGCTCCATGGTGTCTGATATGGCGAACGTGAGCGGTAGTGTCGCGATCTCGCCAGATTCATCGTAGTCTCACTCCTGCACAGGATGCTTCAACAAGACAAGCATCGGCAGGCGCGGCGGGCTTGAAGTCATCCTCGAAATTATTCTGTACAAGCCAATGGCGATGATGTTGGACGGCTCAGAGTCGCGTGGGGTTCTGAGGTTTACCGACAAGTCCGTATAATTAATTGATGGTGCAACGGGAGGAGAGGCGCGCAGCCCCGCGCGACATGGACGCGTCGCAATCCGCCAAGCCTCCAGGAACACGCTAACGGCGACCAGTGAGCATCGTCATTCGCAAGTCATGCTGGTATCCTTCTACAATTCAGGTATGCGTTCAATGTCCTTGTCATTCTAAATCGATACAAGGATGCTAACTTCATAAAGCACATAGAATTAAGATGGCTCGAATGGCCCCACCTACGCAATGCCATCAGCGCGCGTTACCTCTTCCACCGCCCCAGCCAGCGAGAGCCCATATGCCCTTGACCAGCGCATCCTCTCCGTCGTGACCTCGCAGACTCATCCGGTTCTTTTCCAGCTGATGCCTTCGTAACTCGTCGTATACCCCCACCAAAACCTCCTTGAGCTCGTCGCCCGGCTTGCCCTTCCAAGCCGCCCCTCCTCCACCAATCCTTGTACAACAACGCTCAACCACAAGGTTCATGATCTCATGACGCTTGGTGGGATACAGACTCGGTGCAGGGAAGTGCGCGATGCTCTGGCTTATGAACACGGTATAGAGGTGCAGCAAGGGGAAGTAAGGCGACTCGATCTGTTGAGAGGCTTCGATGATGTAGCGCCACGATATGTCTACTTCGCCGATAGGTAGACAGGCATTTGCGCGCCAGACTAGTCTGTTTGCGCGTGGGTTCTTGGTCAGCCATTTTGGTAGCACAGCACCTGCGCTGGCCATCAAACGTGCGAGCCGAACCAGCGGGATCGCAAGACCAGTCGCTACATTGGGGCGACCTAAAGAGTCCCAAGATGCCGCCACGAGATTGTAGCAATCCAAAAGAGAGTCCGGCCGCCGATCGTCGGGCGCATTGGTGCGATGTGCAGTGTTGATAAGGGCGGGGATGATGGCTTGGTCGAGAATGGAGGTTACTGTGAAGGCACCGGTGGGCTCTCGCTGCCAAAGTATCTCCAGGCCAGACCATATCTTCATCATGAATTCATGGAGGCGTTCGGGCGGCTGGTCGCATATTGCTTTCCAGATTGAGGCAACATCGAAGGTTGCGCGTGGGTTTGGTTTGGGGACCACGACGTAACGGCAAGTTGGACAAGCATTTGAGTTTCCCCTACCCTCCTTCAACCACTTCTTGATGCACTCATGACCGAAGATATGCTTGCAAGGCAGCGCCGCAGGCTGATGGGTCGCGCTGAAGTGCTCGGTGCAGATGTTGCAAGTGTCTGCGGGATGCAGTTGCGTGTTGAGGAAGTTGTCCATGCCTGCTTGAACGAGGGCTACAAGTTGGTAGAGACTGAGTCGAGCAGCTGGCAACTCAGAGCTTGCAGTCGATAGACATGTTCGTGGAAATGCATCAGGTGGGTGAATCTGTTTGCAGTGAACGAGCGATTGTGAAGGAACAAAGGCATGTAAGTTTGCGACTTCACGCCTCTGTCGTGTGAATTTGAGAATTGAATACAAGTAGCTAACTCATACGAAGACACTGGAAACAGCTCCCGACTTCAGAACAAAACTTTGTCGTGAAGAAAAATCTGGTCGCATGCACTGCGAACCTGGTCGGCCATTCTACCCTCGGTGGCATGATTAAACGTGAAGAGCCATGTGGGCTTCTTCCATAAACGCCGCAATGTCTCTGGGGCCTCTGAGGAGAATGGGACGTCAGTCACGGCTTCCATCGCCATGCAGGGTGCTTCCACTCAAGGTTCGCGATCTCGTCATCTGATAATGATGCGAGCTCTGTATGAGCTTCTAGCTGCCTCCTGTCCCTCTTCCTGTTGTCGCGGGTCATCCAGAGCTTAGTGAAAATCGCCACGACGGTCCATGTCACTGCGCAACCCAAGTTGATCCCATTTCCAATGGCATAACGGGGAGAGTCGCCAGGTAGATAAGTCCAACTGGCGATCAGGGCGCCAACGTATCCAAAGAAGACGTTGGTTCCAATGGCAATGCTACGTGCAGAGTCAGAAAGCACGTTTGCGCTGACTTGTGCGTTCGTCATGGCAGCCAACGAGAAGCATGTTGATGCGCAAAGGAAGATAGCCGCATATCGAACACTTGCATTCATCGTCGCAAGGAACATCGCATACCCGGCAATTACAAAAGGGCCCGTGAATGCAATGAGCGTCTGTCGGGAGTTCATTTGCCAGCTTACTGTGGTGATCAGAATAGTGCAGACCACACCCAGAACGTACGGCGGCACTGTCAAGAGCTGCTGTTGGACGACGGTGCTAGCTGGGTAAATGGTACGAACGATCGTCGGCAAGAAGAACGAAATTGCTATGACAGTTATGCTGTCAAGCAGGAAGATGAACGATATCGCAAGCGTGATTGGGTTGGAGAAGCCGCGTCGAAGCTTCAAGGTATCGATCTTGTCGAGCAGTTCGGTCTGGTTGAGACGCTCGGATTTTATCCTGCCAACTATCATCCGTATCTCATCTTCGGTCATCCAGCGTGCAGTGTCCGGGCGGTCAGTCAGTGTGAAAAAGGCCACGACAGAAAGGCACATGGTAACGATGCCTTCGATCGCAAAGATCCTTTCAACTGTTATTCAGAGACTTGCAACATACAGGCTATTTGCTTACATTTGCCAACCATCGAAGAAACCGACGGAGCTCAAGTTCAGGATAGCCGAAGCGATCATGCCACCGAAAGCTCCCGCGAGAGGGGCCATGGACAACCACAGCCCAAGACGAAAGGTCAATTCCGACCTTTTGTACCATCGTGAGAGGTAGTAAACGCATCCAGGCATTACGCCGGCCTCGAAGATCCCAAGCAGGAATCGAACAGCACACGCCTGAGCGCGGGTTCGTACGAAGGCTGTCGCGATAGACATGGCACCGAAGCCAAACGAAGTCATCGGCAGAAACCATCCAGGTCCTACTGCTATATCAGAATTGAACAAAGCGCTCTAGTCATCGTGCGCACCGATCAATTTGCAGCAGAGCGTTGCTGGCATCTCGAAGATTATGTATGACACGTAAAACGCCGATAATACGACGTTGTAGTCATATCCCTCAAGCTTGAGATCCTCCTCCATGCCAGCTATACGGGCGTTGCCTGTTGTGATCAGTCCGTGGGCATAAACACGCCATGCGCAAACGGCCTTACCGATGTTCGTTCGATCGATGAAACACAAGAGATACAGTACAATGACGGTAGGCAGGACGCACAGGTCGACTTTCATCAGTAGCTTCCTTTCTCGACTGCTTGTCACATTGTTCGAATTCGGCTCATCGTGACCTGCGTCGACCTCAAAGGTCATCTCACCGGTGTGCTCCCGGTCCATGATTGCAGATTTGAGAGTAAGTTTCAACGCGAAAAGCGACTTGAGAAACGGCGCTGACATGCTTACAAAGGTGGGGTACTAGCTTCCGGATGAATCGATCCTGGCTTGCATGGTATCCATGTCTGACAGCGGGTGGCAGCAACTCCAGCTGCAGTCTGCGGTCGTACGAACCAGATGCTAGCCGCAATCGGACTAGTGTTTGAACAACGAGACATCTACGACTGCGCAGCAAACGTCCATGTCTTTGTCACCAACATTTGCCCACACTACAGCACTAAATTTGATCCAGAATGTCAAGCCTACAACAATTCACTCCCACAAGCAACAAAAGAAGCTTCGCCACAGGCCCCAGCTCGAGTCGCGCAACTATCGCAATCCAGCCTGGTCGATGGATGTTCACTCGACAGCGATCCAAATCGTAAAACCCCAAACGCTTTCACACACTGTTCGTGAAAACTCAAAGAAGCCTCCGCGCACCCGTCTAACTGAGCGGGTGTCAGTTCATTTCCTTGACAATTTACTCTAGCCATTAAACCAACTACCCGGCGTCCGAGCTCAACCTCGACCTTAGTTGGACCGACCGAAATCTCACTCCGCTTACGTCATTTCTGGAGTTCTCGGCTGGGCCGCGACCCTGTTCTCAAAATGCCACGCAGGGTGAAAAAATCTCATGTCTTCGCGACAAAGTCTCAGCCGAAGCGGTCAAACACTATTCTGAAGCAGAAGCGACACTTGCCATCCAATACACCGCCTACCCTCGAACCCTCCTTCGATACAGAAGAATCAAAAGAATCGTCTGAAAGCGGAAGATCGTCGACAGCATGCTCTGAAGTCTCAAGTCGTGATGGCCTGTTTCCTGAATCGTCTACGATGGCCACGACCCCTTCGATGAGTTTAGAACTTCCGAAAGTCTCTGCAGTATCGAGCTCTCAATGTATTGTTTCCAAAAGCGCTCTTTGCAGTATCGCCTGCCCTTCATCCTCTGCTTGCGCGAGCGATATACCCGCAGTTCCGGAACATGAGTCACGTCCACATGAGCCCGAAGCTGCTACCTCAGAGATCGAAAACGTTACGGAGCACGCCGCAGAGGATTCAGACAAGCGAAAGCTCTCGAAACCCCCAAAAGATCGCCTAGGCGACAACAAGCATACCACATTGGAGCCGATAAACCCGGCTTCCATGCGCCGCACGAGAAGCACTTTCAAGTCGCTAGGCCCGAGCATAATATTCAACTCGCTCTTCGGTGGTAGAGATGATCTTGTATCGACTCCCATTCCGTCCTCCCGCCAGCCTCCTGCAGCTAAACCTGCAAAATCGGAAGTTGAACAGGTTCCAGCATATGCGACAACTACACACGCTGCGTGGTTTAGTAGCCCGGCCAACAAAATTGTACGTGGTGTACCAATGGGTGTCTCGCGAAGCGTCGCCGAACTGCAGCGTATTGCGCGGCCCACGACTCCTGTGCTGGATCTCGAGACGTCGGCCTCCGCTCTTTCAGCGCATCAGTAATATTCGACTGGCAGCGTCGCACAAACCTTGGTCGCATCTTCTACAACGATATTTTCTGCGTTTGATGTTCGGGTTTGGTACGACGAGGCATTACGAGTGTCCTGAGTGGCTCGCTATTAGGGGTCTTCGAGAACATGAGAACCATGGTTGTGCATTTGAGTCAACACATGAGATATTTTTTAATAAAATCACACGCCTCCAGTCCTTGATCCTTTTCAATAACCTCATTCCCGAATACCAAGCCTACTCTCAAACAAAATCCCAAAAGTTACATCTAAATCACAAGCGCATCCAAACCACGTCCGCGCCCACACCCACATACCGTCCACCATGTCAGGCATATTCAGCAAGCTCATGGCCTACTTGTCGCCAACGCCAGAGAAGCCAACATTCCGGATAACAGCCCTCGTCGCGCCCGCAACGTCACAACAATACTTCTCCGACTCCAGCTTCTCACACGCTGATCTGATTGGCATCAATGAAACCATCACGTTCGATGTCGACTGCGATGCAATCCCCAAAAGCATTCGCTGCAGCTGCCTAGCCTCTGGACGCGAATGCAAAGCAGAGTACTTGAAGGAGCACTACGTTATTGAGTGGGCAGCGGGTAGTATCATGGAGAATGAAGAGGTTGAGATTGGAGGAGAAACTGTACGCAGAGAGAAAAGGGGACGGCCTAAGATCTGGGAGGGTTGGTGCAAGGATGGTGGGATGGTTTATTTGAGCCCTACGGAAAGGCTGAGGTGTATTGAGGGCTATGATGAGCATTTGAGGGAGGAAAGGGAGAGCGATCGGTTGAAGAAGGCGAATTCATTCTAGTTGGGACGGGTTTTGGTTGTTCATGCCAATACCTTCACGTTAATCAATAAAAGCTGGACCGGTCTGCAGCCTACAGCGCCGTAATAACGTTCAGAGTACATGATCCAACATCGATGTAGGTTGCAGATCGGTTCACGGTCTTCTTGCATGAGGGCCTTCTACAATCCAGTATCGCCAAACGGCTGTGAATGCGCAAGCGGAATACTCACGGCAGTGTTGGCGCACCCCCAATCACCAATCAAGCATTTACCATTGTCTCACACAACGCATTCGTTTGTCGCCCATAGCCCTCTTCACACCGTGCGTCACATGCGAACACTGATACCACCCAGTCTTTGTTCATCAATCGCACATATGGACACAGCCACTTCTGCCTCACCATTCTTCGTACCTGGTCTGCTGATACTGCGCCGCCCCGTTTCGCGCAATTTTTCCAGAATCTTTCAAAAGCTCGCATACTCTTGTAGTCAGGTAAACTACGCCCGAAGTCGGAAATGTCGGCTTACTTTGATCCTCTAGGCGAGACCGAGCCGAACACCACAAAATACACGTTGACAGTCCTGATTCCACCCAGACCACCGCCGCGCTGGTTGCCCAGCATATTCAGCAACAAACCATCTGCAAACACAGATCTTGTGGCTGCCGGGCACAAAATACCTGCATCGAATACCAATCCCAACTTTGATCTTTTCGAACTCAAAGACATCGATGTTCTAGACACCAAGACAGTCATTATACGAAGCGCATGGTTTCCATGCGATATGAGGTGCGCGCATGTTGAGAAGGGATACGAGTGTAGAGAAGGCTGCTACTTTCTTGAGAAGGGTGGGGACGTGGCAAGATGGCGATGCAAAAGGGAAGACTGTGAGGGACACGTGTACTGTGGGAAAGTCATGACGGATGATAAAGGAAAGAGCTGCTTTGGTAAGGAAGGAGAGAGAATGGTATGCTTGGAGAAGAGACCAGAGACAGATTCTTAGAGACCTTTGGCATGATAACAATACGACAAGTGAATAGACGAATCAGGATGATATTATAAGCGTGTGTATTCAGTGACGATGCGTAGATGCATAAAGGGTATTCGCTAAGCCAGAACTCGTTTGAAATGCGCAGATGAAAGCGACTGTCTCGCTACTAAACTTTTACAAAAAGAAAGCGGCAACTGCGGCACCAAGACCAGCCAGAGCTGGGACTTGGACCATGTGGGCAGCACCAGTGGCTACTTCCTCAGGACCGCTGGAGGTGGCGGAAGCTCCAGAGCTAGCAGCAGATTCCGAGCCAGTGCTTGCCGCTGCGTCAGAGTCGGAGCCGGTAGCAGTGGCAGATCCAGAAGCTGCGGATGTGACAGTGGAACGGGACGCTGTTACGGAAGCGCTGCCGGCCGATACTGATGCGGCCGCTGTGGCACTGGGAAGGGAGTCACCGCCCTCGGTGATGACGACGGCGAACAGGTCGAAGTAGCCTTCGGGGAACACTGTACTGAAAGAGAGAGCGGCATCCACACCGTCCGGGCAGAGGGAGGAAGCGTATTCTGGGTCAGCGCATAGAGAGCTCATTTCAGATTCGAGGCCAATGGTAGTTTGGGTGCAGGTTGCCTCCGCTTCGTCGGTGTTCTGGCGCGAGCATGCGCCGGAGACGGTCACCGTCACGCCGTAGTGGTCATTGGAGGCGTCATATTCATAGTAGGTGTTGCCTCCGACAGTGATGGTCGAAGGGACATCGGCCTAGTCGCAACAGATCAGTGAATGTTATCGATGATTTCAACTCGTTGTTACGTACCAGTGAGTCGTCGAGGGTTATACCCTGCACAGCCACAGACATGATAGTGCGGTCGTTGTCAACGCTGACCACAGAACCCTCGTACGAAATGCCCATATCGCCTAGACCGGGCATCCAGACCTGAGCGGTCGTTTGAGCCGCAGCGTAAGAGGCGAAAAGCGCCACGGAGAGGATCTTAGACATCTTGCGGTGTTGATTGAGACGAGCAATGTGGGGTATAGTGACAAGTATTAAATAAGAGTCTTGAAAAAGATTGGCAACGAACGACAGGCAGTAACGAGTGATGCTTGGCGATGAAGAAAAGGTTCGTCGAGTATGGGATATCTAGTCTACTTATTGGGGAGATTCGGAGGCTGATCGCTTAACTGACAGCGCATGATGCGGCACGCCTAACCGGGCGGCGCAGGCCCCCTAAAGACCACCAAGCCGCCTTTCTAGGCACACCGGCATCTGATATGGTCTAGCTGCGTCTATTCGTGCGACTGTTGCCTAGGAGAAATTGCGCGCAAATCCTCCGCAATTTTCGTCGAGTCAAGCCGAGTATGCTGTGGAGTGACGTTGATGTTGCTTGGTGATGCGCACTCGAAGCCATGAGTTAGAGCTGCCAAGTTCTCGTACTCGGTCAGCCAGATAGTTTACTGTTGAATGCTTGCCATGTTCAAAGATACTTCGTCTTCACGCGTGTAACCTCGATGCACTGATGACGATTCGTGTGTGAGCTAGACTTGACAGACGGAAGAGTTTGTGGCTTGCAGCATGGCCCATGCATGTTTCGGTGCGGCGCTCTCTGGGCCAGTCCATGGGTAGCGACCTTACCGGGACCGCAAGCGAGGGCACATATGTATGCCAGCCCTATGCAGGCTCTAGTTGTTCGGGAAGGCCGCAATTTAGAAAGTGCGCGATTTGGGAGAGATTTTGCGAGGTGGAGTTCGGGATGAAGTGGGAGAAGCGGATGCGTCAAGCGCTGCTGACATAACCCGAGCTCAGAATTGTCAGAATGGTGGCAGGCGTCTCCACGAGCTTTCTGGTCGTGTGTATCGTCACACAACACATCCAATCCTTCGTACGATAACGCGCATTGTGGAACTAAGTGTGCATTACAAATTGTGTAAATTAAGGGAAAAATCAAGGGTATCGCGCTCGCAAAAGCAAATGCAACGCAGCACAAACGCCAGGCCTGCCATACAACCGTCTCAGCCATACCCGCCGGGTGTGACAAGCTCTTCCAGCCCAACAAAACCCCGAATTACTACCACCGTCACACGGTATACCACTCTGCCTTCACGTGCCCCTTCGATATTACCGCCCCGTCGACGCGCATAGGTGTTGGGCTCGAGGTCGTTTGGGAGACCGTAGTGTGGCATCGGCCTCGTCCTCCATCAGTCGCGGATCATAGTATTCTTGGCCACCTCAGGCGTCGTTCTGGTAGTATTGAGCTCCACGGCGCATACCACTCGAAAAGTTGTAGTCATCGTCGTCGTCGTCCCTCGCGCGAAGGAGATCCTTGGACCAGCCCTGGAAGGGCTTCTTGAGCATCGACTTCAGAGACGAAGAAGTCGCAAGTGCATGATGCATGCTCGGTGAGGATGAGCGTTCAACTGGCGCCGTCACGGAAGAGCTGCGGCTCGATGGCTTGGATGTTTGCGCCACCATGTTGAGGGTATCGAGATTGAGTGTGAGATTGGATGTGCAAATGAATTGTAGACTTGTAGGTTCAGAACGAAAGAGGATGATTGCTAACATTCGCTTGCTTTGACAGATACCCTCCCTCGAACTGTCGGTCTGGCGCCTCACTATATACTCCTCCTATCGCAAAGTCGAAACGCATCGCTCCCAACAATCGTTCCGCCGAGTCATCGCCGAAAAACCTCATACCGAAAGACTGCATACCTTGATAAGAAAGACCCACTGCAGTCTTGCATTTTCAAGACTGTAATTACGATGATTGGTCAAGAAGCATGTTTTCATGATTTAGCCTGAGTAAAGCATTGCACATGTGGCGAATCGGGTACAACTCGGAGTTTCGGAGGCGGTCGGCGAGGGCTGGAATCGGGATAATTCGGAATACAAGAGACATAAGAAACCGCCAAGCACACCGGACGATCACAAGCTTGTCAAGACAACATGACCAAGTGGGAATGGCAGAATGATATTTTCTAATTTAGGAATTCTGGTTTCGTGTACAAAGTTTCAAGACCGGACTGCGACAAAGACCTCTGGCCAGGAAACTGCTTGGCGCGCCCATGCCCTGCGATCGCCTGAACGGACACACTCAGCGCAGGTTGACAATCGCTGCCAGCGCTACTAACGCTACCAAAGCTGCTATATAGTGGGTTCGTCTTTGGCGTGCGTGCGCGGTGTAGTCCGCAATAACGCTCTACATCGCGATCAGGCCATTCAGTCCGTCTTACATCCGGAGACGTGCCCTAATCTCATCTATCCGTGCAATGGCTTCATTCGCAGCTGCCTCGTTTTGCGCAATCATGAGCGCCAACCTCTCGGGCAGTTCGGTGCGTCGTCTAGCGAACGCTTCTGCTTCTGCTTCTGCTTCTTCCAAGAACGACGCCCTCCATGGACTGTGACTACGTACGATGAGCGTGGTACGACACATCGGGCAGGTTGCATTTTCGTTTCTGTGCAGGTTTGCGTGCATCCAGACGTGTAGGCAGAGCTTGTGGAAAATGTGAGGCAAGGGACAGGTCTTCGTCTGGACTACAGCTGTGCGCGTGATGGAGGATGCGTGCTCGATGATTTCCGGTGGATCAGCCATGTCATCAGCCCTGCAAATGTCGCATACGCTGCCATGCTCAACATAGTGGTCGTCTTTGAGATTGTCCACACTCGCGTCGAAGAACGTGTCAAGGCGCGCATCGATTGTGATGTTGTTGGCCATACTGAAGAGCCTTGAGGTTGAGATCTGCGGGGCGTGGTGTGTCAGGAATCTGAGTTGAGATTAAAGTGATCGTAGCTAACGATTGAGTAGAAAGAAGGGTTGTGCTCAGGAGCCAACCTTGACGGAGCTGATGTACAGTGATTAGCACCTTTGCGATTGTACCCTTCGACACCTATTTCACTTGCGCCAAACCTTCGGTAAATAACGCGAGCACCAAAAAAGTCTTGACGATCCAATTTTTAACCATAGTAGCTCCAAGAAAAGTGAGAGAAGAGTTCAATTGATCACAAAACAAAAAGTCTCCTATCATAAAGGTACAATTCAAGCGTCGTCTTCGGCCTCCATCGTATCAGGATCGAGGCTTTATCCCTACCCTTTGTAACTCCAAGATACGCTGCTCTTCTAAGAAATGAACGTGCTCTTCTCCCAACCGACTCCGCTCTTCTCCCGCACGAAGCAGCTCTTCTTGCAACAGAGTCCTCCGACTTGACCTTAATCGATCGAGCGCTTCATTCAATTCTCGGAGACTTCGTTGCATTTCGACTGTCATTTCATAGATCATGCGCTGCCGAGCAAGAGCGGTCGGTTCTTCAGGTTGCAATCGTTCACGCTCAAGAGCGTCTCCTTGCGTATGAGTCGTACGAAATGCGGAAGGTGTAGTTGACTCATCATCTCTAGATCGCCTCTGGGTCGTCGCAGTCCTATGGGCTTCCGAAGTTCGCGCACACGCAATAGCCCTTGGATTGAAGATGAGCAAGCCGCGGCACATGGGGCAGTTGCCATGAAGACGATGGGTCGTTTGCTCCTGGAGCCATTTCTTGAGACACCTCTCGTGGAAGACATGTCGGCAAACGGCGGTGCGAATGATTGATGTTGGCGATATAGCGCGGAGGTTGGCTTCGCTGTTTGAGACTGTTGCCGACGCCTCATCGAGCCCGCAATCGGATGTCTCGTCGTTGAAGCAGATGTCGCATACGGTTTCGTGTTGTTTGTAGTAGTCATCTTGGAGTTGGATGGCTTCGAGTCTGAGTATATGGGTGTGGCTGCGAGAAGTAGGCATTTTGAACTCCTGGGAAAAGAGACGATGGTGAGAAGGTCAGAAAGTCGAGGAATGCGAAGGCACAATTTATAGCATCTGTTCCAGGATGCTGCTATTGATTAGGGATACTGTAAGCACATCCGTGGTTGTGTCGACTCAACTACGGTCCGCGCTGCGCACGTGCCTCTATCCGCGAAGATGTACGAAATCGACATGGCCATGCTATAACCTTGGTTAATAACTCGCTAGATGGCAAAAAAGACGCACTTGAGGCACACAACTTCATCTTACTGAGCATCTTTAGCGTTGATACTTTTCCTGTGGGTTGATGACTGTTCAGTACCTACGTGATCCTCACGTTCGCGCGATGATCGACTGAATGCCAGAGCTTCACGAGGAGTCATTCTAGAGGAAGTATATACATCGTTGGCTTGGTCTTCTTTGCCCCTTTACTACCATTTTTGAACCCCAACGCTTCTTCGTTACCACATATCCTCCGTGGTGTTCGTTATCATGGCTACCGCCTCCAGTGCTAAGAACTTGACTTACACTATCAAGGTGACAATTGCACCACCTGAAGACGATCCCGTTGGGAATACCGTAGAGCGCTTTGGTCCGGCTGATATGGCCATGGCGCGCGCGATCGCCAAAGCGGAAGATGCGGTCAGAGCTTACCATGCCAAAGAGCTCGAAGATACCGATGGCGAGATGCGAGCAATCTTTTCAATTCTGCATCGCCGATACAAAGCGAATGGATCTATGAGCAGCTTGTCTCACATCCATCCTGTCGACGGGTCCAGAAGCCTCGATATCAAACACTGCGATACCTTCGTCGTCCCCGAGCTATCGTTTCGAAGTGGCGCTTCGAAGTGTCACCATCTTCGATGGGGTGCCAAGAGAGAATGTACGAGTGGAATTTGTTATGTATTGACACATGAGAAGGATTGTGCTGCCGTAGGGAGGAAGGTCGCGTCTAAGCTTTGGGAGGATGAGGATGAGCAAAAGCGGCTGTGGTTACCAGAAAGACTTTCGAGTACTGGGCGCTACATCTACTACGTCGGCCAGCATCCAGAAGAGGGCATTGAAAACTCAATGGAGGAGTAGATTGAGCCCATCGAGAGTGCTATGTCATAGCTGCGCTTTCCGAGCTCTCGTAGTCGTCTAATTAGGACCAGACACGGCGTCAGAGTTCGGCATGGATCTGTAGCAGATGAGCAAAGCAAATGAAATTATTGTCTGCTCTATTGCCAAAAGTCGAAGATGTACGACTCTCAGCGAGGATACCGAACACATGTTGGTCCAAGTGGATAAAGCACAGGCCTGTTGGAGGATGACTGGCAAAGCTCGTAGGGGCCATAGAGCGTGCGTGCGCTCGATGACTCCTCTCAGATTGACCCGTCAACTGACTGTACAGAATCATCTTCAAGGAACGATCAAGAACAAGAAGAAATCGAACAAATAACCCATATTAATACTCTTGTTTCTTCTTATCACTTCGATCAACAGCAACAGCCATGCCAGCCCCAACGGCTAACATCGAGACCTTCACGGTAACTGCAACCATCGCGCCACGCTGTAAAGACCATCGAAGCGAAGATATGAGCACCTTGTTCCTCCCCTCACCACCAGAGACGCGAGAGTGCACTTATGCGGCCGAAGAACTCCTCAAAGACACACGATGCAGCCACCTCTACCCTAACAACACCGAACCTACAAAGCGCGGCGATGAGTGTACGAAAGCATCTTGCTACGTCCTCACACTATGGGACGGCGAGGGAGGAACACTGAGGTGGGCCGGCGAAACGAAGAAGGGCTACGAGGTTATCTGCCAACGTAACGGTAAAGAGTGGACTCAGCTCGACCGGGTAGAGGGTTGTTGGGATGACGCAAAGAAAGGAACATGGCGAGAGAAGTCGCAATACAGGCGTCGTAAACTGGAAGAAAGGGATAATTCAGGTACTCGATGAGGTTAACCTGCATGTAGGGGACGATGTGTCTACGTGGATGAAAATCTACCAATATCACCATGACGAAAACCGAAATCTTTTGACATCAGCAAGTGCCAATGAAACAAAAACAGGGGACCATGTCGTTACATCGTACAATCACAACTCATACGTCTCCTCGATATGTCTTGTACGTCTCCTTAAACGTCCCATGGAACCCAAAGCTCATCGGCCCCGCCATCTCAGCTCTTCCCATCTCCGTCAAGTCCTTCGCATTGAGCACGAGCAGGTAGCTCTTCTCCGCATATCCGTCCAAGACCACACTCAACAACACGCCATCATCTTCCTCCACACCTTCGGGGTTAGCGATGAAGATCGCTTCACCAGGCGTGTGGCCATCCACTTCCCAGTAGATAGCCTCCTGAGTCTTGTTGTCAAATTTGACGAGGCCGTCGAAGAACGAAGAACGGAGACGGTCGGCACATCCATACGTGTAGCGATGGCGCTTGGTCAGGTATGCCGGGTTTAGCGTGGGCAACTCCATAGACTTGAACTTGTCAGCCTGGAAGAGAAGCTCAGCAGGCATCGCGGTAGGAACACCAGCGTCAACGCTTGGGAGGCGGAATTGCGCCTGCATCGGTAGACAAGTCCTGCGCTTCTCGCCCTCATAGTCAGGCGTGTCGATGGAAGATATGATGTTGTCGTAGTAGAAGCGCTTGACGATGTCTAGGTTCTCAAACATGCTGAGCTCGGTTATGATGTCGGTCTTGCTAGGGTCAGAAGCTGATGACTCTTCCCAAGCGTTGATGCTGTGGAAGCAGAAGAAAGGCATGCTTTCGTACGTTGCTACGAGTCCCCTGCCTTCGCGGCGGTCGACAACGTACCATGTTGCTTTGGAGTTTGGATCAAAGGGCGCGATAGAGTCGACGACGTTCTTGTGGTACATAAGCGAAACGCCACCCCATGTGATATGACTGTTCCAGACACAGAGGATGACGTAGTTCTCGGTCAAGAACAGCGAGTGGATGTATGCAGGTGTACCATGGAAGGTAGCGAGTATATCTGTCTCGCCGGACGCTGCCGAGACACGGAAGATGCGGTAGGTACCCTTGTATCCAAAGTCGAGATTGAAGTTGTACATGTCACCAGTCTGGGGGTCAGACTTGGCGTGGGCGGCAGAGAAAGGCCCTTTCAACTCCGGGTGAAGGAATTCTTGACGTGCATAACCGCGCGGCTCCAACGTCTCTGGGTCGATTTCCTTGATGGCACTAGAATCTGTTCGGGCGTGCAGAGTCTCAACGCCACTGGTGTGACCGTTGGTCGTCGGTTTCGCGCCTTTGGTAAGCTTGTCACTTCCAGCCATATTGATGGAGAGCGTAACACCGACATTGCGCTCATTCTGTGATGCCTGGAACATGCTCATGACCTTCAGACGTGGAAGTACAAAGTCAGTGTATGCCTCACGTGCATCTCGTACAGTCAGGACTTACCTTCCAGAAGAAGCTCTCGCATGGATCACGCTTTGCAGCAAACGTGGTACTATCCAATTTTCCGGTCGTACGAACAATCTCAAGGTACTCATCCACTGTGCGTCGCGAACGGTATGTAACCTTCGCCGGGCCGTCCGCGTCGGGAAAGTCAATCTGGAAACGATGGACACATGAGAATCCATCAAACCAATGTCTTGCTGCCCAGATCTTGCCATCGTTTGTCTTCGCCTTGTAGCCGAGTGGACCCGTCCGATACAATACACCTGCAGCATGCCGTGGGATCGTGCCTTTGACGATGAGCTCCACGGGCTCGTGTTCTTCGTAATCCGTGTCGAAGCCCGCCGTGTTGGGCCAGACATCTGTTGTTGCGACGACCATGTTGACGTTCAGTTGACCAATTATACGGCGCGTAATATGTGGTGACCCCGCAGCAAGGTGCCTCAATATGCCGTAGGCTAGAGATGTGCGTCGCGTGAGGTAGAGATGGGCCAATCGTATAGCTTGGAGAGTGGCAATGGTACGAGTCAGACAAGCGTCGACAGAAGAATATGATGAGTCGGGTGGATTGAAGCCTTGTTGGATGAAGCCAAAGCTACAAGAGTTCAGTAATCATAATTCGGGCCTGTCCAGAGATATAAAAGCGATTCGGATCCCTGCGTCGTACACATGTTGGACGGCCAGACCTGTGGACAATCGGGCCATGCCTTCCGCACGTATCGTCCAGTGGTGGTATCGCAGTCCATTCCCCATAGCAATGTTACACAGCAGCCGTGCCCTCGGAGGGACTGAACGATTGGGAAAGCTTATGCCTGGGGTTGAAAACGTCGATTGGTTACCCTCTCTTGACAATGTGGAGAGGAGGGCGAATAAGGCTCCGAGTTTTTTGCTATCGGCCGTAAGGCGCACCCTCCAAGAAAAGGTCAGATATCATTGGAGACGCGCCATCCATTCAATGCCCAAGTTTTGACTGGGGCCCTCGCTCATTAAACCATCATCTGCTGCATTGTTTCTCTCGTACCTTGATGCTTTCTAAACTAATGCGAGATTTGATAGATTCAGGTTCAGGCCTCCGGTCAATGGTATGGTCAGAGCGACTATGCTGTACCAAAAGGGCAGAAAATACGATGAAAGCGCGCAATCAAAATGTCATTGCGCAGACGTCTGTAAGATTCGTGCCGTGCTGACGACAGGAGCACTTCGTTGCATGTGAATGATCGCTGAAGATGTAAGCTAGGACCAACGCGGCACTAGCGTTCAGCCCTACAGCGGACTTGCAAGTTGCATCATCAACTTGACTTAACATTGTCTTTCATCCGAAGCACATTTCTAGCTCCACGACGACTACTGCTATTGCACAATCATCGACTCCTTATCATACCGCAGATCTCACTTCTCAATTACATGGACCGCTAGCGGCTTTCAATCGCTACCAGCCGGCCTTCGCGCGAAAACCCCACTTCGATTTATCGACTCGCACCCTCCGTCAACGCGTAAACCTGAGCATCGACTATACTATCACGAACGTCACGATGGGGGCCATATTATCTCTTCCATTTACGATCCTAAATCTCCTCCTTCCGTTCACGCGAGCTGGCACACCTCTGTCGCAAGATCTTCTGCACACAGCTGTACTTTGCGGAACATTATATTTCGCCCCACAAATCGGCGAATGGTACAATGCGCAACGACAAGCAGCAGAGGCGGGCGCAGATCAGAGAGAGAACAACGAAGGCATAAATCGCCCGGTTGAACAAGTGATCAGGAACCCAGCAGGCGGACAGAGAGATGAAGGAGAACAAGCACCATTAGACGAGCGGTTGGTCCTCCAAGACGATGGCGTAGAAGCCGCGCGACCGCCACGGGCGCCTACACCACCACAGCACCAAGCCCAGCTCCAAGCCCTCTTCGGAGACGTCCCCATACCACAACATCGCCCGCCACATACTCAAGCACAAGAAGCCCAACTACCCGACGATGCCTTCGCACCCGGCCCCGCAGATCCCCCACCACAAAACGCGAACCGCCCCCCACCAACCCAACGCGTAGTCGGCACCAAGAAAGCCAAATCGCTCGCCCGAAAAGACCAACAACGCGCATACAACGAATGGCTGCGCTCAGAAGCCGAGATGCGCCGTCTACAAGAAGCAGAAGGCCGGGAAGAGCGCGAGGCGACTGCGGCAGCGGAAAAAGCTCGGCGAGCGGCTGTCGAAGAAGAAATTCGTGAGCGCGCAAGACAGGAGCGAGAGGAAAGGAAGGCAGAGGAGAAAAAGGAGGCCGAGTTGGAAGCCGCACGACGGGAGAGGTGTGTCGCCTTTGTAAGGAATACAATCAAGGAGAGGGGTGCCGTGGATTTGGTCGACGCAGCGTACGCGGAGGGTAAAGATAGGATTTGGGTCGAGAGATTGATCCGCGCAAGTGGGCTTATGCAGCAACTACAAAATGAAGGGGGTCACATCATGATCACAGGTCACGACTGGCTTGTAAGGATCGATGAAGAGGTCATGGCCAAGGCTTATGCTGAAGCTGAGCAACTTGGAGAGCAGAACAGTGGTAAAGTCGGCTTCGAAGAGTTTGGAGCCATATTAGAGAAGGCTGTGTTAGGGCGGGCGGCAGCATAGACATGTACATAAAAAGTGCAGAGATGAGATACCCATAGATGAATTTGGATGTACTGGAGTTCATCGAAGATCTACACGACTTCCGCCATTGTGTTATACATGAAGTGGCATTTCACAGCTACACGATGCCTTCCAACAGCGGGTCCGGCCTCCTCTCGCCTGTCGGTGGCCGTCAACATCACCTCGCACGCAGCAACTGCTCATCTGAACGTGGTATCGTATTGTCCATTTTTGTCATGCAACCATGAAAGAGGTCTTAATCGCCTAGGAAAGCCATGCCATGCATAAGATCCCTCATCCTGTCCGATCAAAAAACGACCAGAACAGCCATTCGAAAGAACTCCTCCCAGAGACACCATGCACACCCATACACAGAACGCACGCCTTTATCGGTTGGACTTGGCGACACGCTCGAGCTCATCCTTCTTCTTGATGGCGTACGAGTTGCTGCTACCCTTGGCAGCGTTGATCAGCTCCTCAGCAAGGCACTCGGCAATGCTCTTGACGTTGCGGAAAGAGGCCTCACGGGCACCGATGGTGAGGAGGGAGATACCCTGGTTGACACGGCGGAGGGGAGAGACATCGACGGCCTGGCGACGGACGGTACCGGCGGAACCGATACGGGTGGAGTCTTCACGGGGACCGCAGTTGACGATGGCATCGACGGCGACCTGGATGGGGTTCTGGTCGGTCATGATGTGGATCTGCAATTGTCAGCCGTCTCCCGACGCGCATTTTATGCCATCTTCGCGATTCCGAAACCTGGCAGATTGTAGACGTACGATCTCGAAAGCGTGAGCGACGATGCGCACAGCCATGAGCTTCTTTCCGTTGTTACGGCCGTTCATCATGAGCGAGTTGGTGAGACGCTCAATGATGGGGCACTGGGCCTTCCTGAACCGCTTGACGGCATATCGGCCGGCGGAGTGTGAGATGTAGACAGGCGAGCGGATCTGGATGTAGTCGCTGCGGCTTCAGTTAGCCGAAGGTCTCGCAGCGTAATACAAAGTATCCAATGCCACCATTGTCCTTTTATACGGGTGTGCGGCGCATTATCGTGGGGGAAACGTACGTCAATGAGATGTCGCGGACCTCGACCTCCTCGTAGGACCACTGCGAAAAGTCAGTATTGTGCGTGTGGGCGGGAGTTGTAATAAGCCTGCCTTGTTGAACAGCTTTACGCTGCCCTGCTCGTCGGTGACATCCTTGGGGAGGATGGCAATGCCAGTGGGGTTCTCGACCTCGATTTCTCCGTTGTCAGACATAATGGCGGTTGTCGGTGTGGAAGGGAGAAAGAGGGTTGGGCGTCGAAGTTCGTAGTCGCTGTCGCAAGAGATAATCCAGGTGTTCGAGTGCGATCAATTTCGACGTTCGCTTGAACCGCCAATCGTGCGCTAGCGGGGCTTGGCGGAGATGCGCGCGCCGGGGCCCGCCCATCTCGTCTTTTGAACACCACGCGAAGAAAATGGTCCATTGCTCTAACCAACCAATGCATCGGTTGCAGAAATGAACTCGTGTTCAAAAAGGCGGTGGTTACAAGCACAGAACACCAAACAAAGTTGAACATGGCAATACTCAATTACAATATCGTAAGAACCAGCAAGAAGCAAAACTGTGGTATATAACGCAGTCGTTGCTTGTGCAAAACATCTATGCAGACAGACAACGCCGGAAAAGCTCAAATGCAGCAATAGCCTCCAACGCCATGCAATGCCGCTAAGCGCAAGGTAAAGTCGCAACAGGAAATCAATGGTATCACGACTCTCGCTGCACCCTAGTCAGCACGGCAATCACCAGCCACCTCCACAACGTCCATCTCCGATCGCTCATCTTCGTATCCGTGATACACTTCGTACCCGAGTCACAGGCGCACTAATGTCTCTGCGGTCCTTTACACCCTCGACCATCTGCTTCATCGGCGTTCCGTGACCGGCGGCCATGCTTCTAGCACGTCCTCTGCGCTCACGGATCGCTGCGAGTGCGGCTTCCCGGTCGATGCCTAGCTTATTGAGTGACAGTTCACCCAGAACAGGGGTCTGTGCATTGGCTGCAGCGTGGGCTACAGTCGAAGGAGTCATAGGCCCACGGCCAGCCTTGAACGCTGGAGTGGCAGGGGAGAAGTGGAGGGGGATGGTAGTTGTTGTGGTAATAGTGCGAGTGAGATAGGGCGTTGTAGGCCCAGTAGGCTCCCTGTCGGGCGTCGGTGGTGACATGTCCTCGTCCTCGCTGTCGTCGTCGACGGCGTCTTCGTGGATGCTGATGTCTACAGCCTTGCTCTCCCTGCGAGTAGGAAGAACAAAGTCGACTCTCGATGCAGGACGGGACTGTGGCAAAGATATGTTGGCAGGAGCGACCACGTCAGGCGCTGGCGCATCGGTCATCTCGACTAGAGGTGATGGCTCTGCATGTGTGACGATGTCTGCTGACGGACGAGACTTCATAGGTGATGGCACAGAGCGGAAGGTCCCTGTGTCTGGAGAGAAGGCGACAACGGTCTCGGGCTCCTCGGACTCTGTCTTGACTACAGTATCCTCAGGCGGTGTGATGGGACGCTCGTTCTCCACAGACTCTTGCTTGATCACTACACCTTCCATGACATCGTCTCCGTGGTTGCTGGCTGGGGGCGTGGAGATGGGTAGCGAGACCTTGATGCGCTGCATCTCGGCTTCGAGGGAGTCATCGTGGACGTAGTGCTTTCCCCTGTTCTCAGCGATGCGGCAAGAGCAGCACTGGAACTGGCACTCCATCTTCATGAAGTCGATCTGCTCCTCGGCACGCTCGCGAGCACGTCTCTCTGCTGCCAGCTCCTGCTGAATGAAGCGCAGATCAACTGCGTTCTTCTTTGGCGACACGTTCTCCTTGTCGTCGTCCTCGCGTGCTAGGTTGCGTGGCTTGCGTGGTGATCGAACAGGTGATGCGAATTCATCCGTCTCTTCCGGGTCGGCCGATGGAAGCGGTATCTGGCCTTCCGCAGCGATGCGCAGAACCTCCTCTTCTTTCAAGCTCGTCTTAAGAGCGTCCCGCTCGCCCTCGACGAGACCAAGCTTCTCTTTCAGTGTCTGCACTTCTTCGTTCAGTCGGTTGCTAACACTCTCAATCTCCACCTGCAGGCTGTACACTTCGTTCTTGTACTTGGCGGCTTCATCGGTCTTGAACTTGACATCTGACTCGGCCCGCTGCAAGCTACGCTGGATGCTCTGAATCTTGGCCTGAAGCTGCGGTATCATTGCGGAGCATCGGAGCTTCTCGTTGTTGGCCGCCATGTACTCTGCCTTGCAGTGTCTGTATTTGCCCTCGTAGGACTTGGCTCGCGATGCTGCTTCCGTCTGGAACATGTTAATAGGTGAAACTGTATAGAAGAGCATGGTGTACTTACAGCTTTGGCGTCCATACTCTTCCACCTCTCTTCGTTGTCCTGGAAAGCCTTCGCCCACTTGTCGATGGCAGCTTTGCTCGCATTGACTCTCTTCTCAAATATTTCCTTGGTAACGGCATTCGCAAGCGATTCCTTTGTCTGCTCAAGTTCTTGCTTCAGCTCGTCAATGCGCACGTCGCGTCGGCTTGATGACAGCTCATGGTCGCGCTCCTTCTTGGCATGTTCCTTTTCGATCTTGTTCAACTTCTCCGCGTGTCGTATCCTCTCCTTGTCGAGCAACTCCTTGAAGCGCTTGCATGCTTCCCGTGGGTCCTTAACCTCGAGATTCTCGAACATGCCGGTCAGGGCTGTGACGGAAACATCGGAATCGGTTCGGCGGTGGGTGTGTCGTAGGGGCGAGTGGGGGCGGAGGTTGGGTGTCGAGGGTGAGAGAACTGGCGATGAGCCCCTGGAGTCGCCGTACGGAGATCTTGAGCCAGCAGCGCGGTCGGGGCTGGCAGGAAAGATGGGCATCCCAGGCGAGAAGGGTGCCTTGTTTGGCGACAGAGGTGGAGGCGGATCCATCTGGACCGGGGATTCTTTGAGGCGCGCCAACTTGACGGTTTGGGGGGTTATGTATGTTGTCGAAGGGTAGCACCTGCTATGAGTTTGGTTGTTCAACTTTGGTAGTCTAAGGAAGTTGTGCAGCACGTCTATGTAATATGTGGTGGTGCGAGCTCAGACGGTGAGCGGTAAACAGCACTAGCCGCCCACGCGACGCTACTTCCCTGCCATAGCAACGCGAAGACGCACGGACTATTGATCCGCGAACCCCACGTCATGTTCTCTGAGCAATCCGACAAGCCGGGATTGTACCCTGTCAATCAGAAACGGCTCCGCAGCTTTCGAAAAAAAGTTACTTTTATGATCTTGCATCGCTTGGTAAATGAGTGGATTCAGTAGGTTTTCTAGATACCAGGGCAAACTCCAAAACCCAAAACATTACCCAAATGTCAACACGTGGAACAAAGGAAATTGATACAGGCGTACGAGTACAGGCCAACCCTAGCGTTTGCTGCTGCATCACCGACTTCAGTCCATGGGACCGAGTCACCAGTTTCATCTCCATGAGACTCAGGTACCAACTCCAGCGAACGCTGCATATCCTCCTGTCTGTTGAGCAGGCGTGCCATACATGTCCGGGGTCGCGGAGGACGTAATAGCGCTGGTGATCATGGTAGTAGGTGCTGCTGGGTAATCTAGTGTGGAGTAAGCATTTGAGATTCGACAATGAGAATGAAGGGGAATAAATACCGAGCTGCTCAGTACCCGTGGAGATCTCGGAAGCAGGTACCCCAGGCGATGCCGGGTAATCAGTAGCTACAGGCTGAACTGCCGAGTACATTGTAGTCATGCTCCCTGACACTGGCGGAAGAGAGGTAGCTGGGACGTAGACGCTTGGCGTAGAACTGACAATTGGAGTAGGTGCTACGACTGAGGTTGAAGATGGCGTTGGCTCAAGAGGGGTACCTGAAGAAGCCGTGGGATAGCCTGGAGGAGCCGAAGATGAAGCTGGATACGCGGGAGCGACCGAAGACGACACTGGATATGCGGGAGCGACAGAAGACGACGCTGGATACCCGGGAGCGACTGAAGACGATGTAGGCGCAACAGGGTATGCCGAAGAGAGCGCCGAGGAGATGGGAAGGGCTGATGATGGCGTCGCAGACATGGGAGGCACCGAAGATGAAGGCGGCGAAACAGGGTAGGCCAAAGATGATGTCTGCGAGGCGGGAGGGGCCGGTGCTGATGCCGAATAGTCTGGAAGGCCTGACGATGTCGGCGAGACAGAGTAGGCCGGCGATGCTGTCGAAGAGCTAAGAGGGACCGTTGCTGATGCTGAATAAACAGGAGAGTCTGACGACGATGTCCCGTACACAGGAGGGGCAGAAGGCGACGTCGAGGGGGTGGGATGACCCGAAGGCGATGCCGGGTAGCCCGGAGGGGCTGAAGAGGATTCCGGGTGCATGGGAGGGGAAGAAGACGATGCTGGCGAGACAGGATAAGCCGAGGAAAGTGACGAGACGGGAAGGGCTGGTGTTTCCGAGTAGACGGGAGGAACCTGTGTTGATGCCGAATAAACAGGAGAGCCCGACGATGTTGGCGAAGACATTGGAGGGACGGAAGGCGATGCTGGATAGTCATGAAGGGCTGAAGATGGTCCCGAAGAAACGGGAAGAGCTGTGGATGCCGTCGGATAATCAGGAGTAGCTACCAAGGTCAGCGGCACATTCTGATAAGACTTGATGATGTGTCAGTCAACAAACCTGCTGCAGAAGATGTGGCGGATCGTTGCGATAAGTAAGTATCGCTCTCTTCCGGATACGGCAGTACGGTGCTCGACGTCAGATACCCCGTTCCATGTGGAGGCTTCGACGTAACATTTCCTGTCGGATACGGTACGTGGAGAGTTGGTGAAGTACCAACTGGGCCTGCACTGTGTGATACATGTGCCCCTTGGAGAGAGGTGATAGGGTAGGGTGCTACTGATGCTGTCGCGGGGTTGGTGGCGTACGGCAAGGGCGTATCTATCACAAGGTTAGTTATTCGTATACCAGCAATCTCTTTCTGGGGTATACATAGTAAAACGAGCGAGAGGTGATGGAATTGAAAGGCATACTGTAGTTGCTTGGCGTTGCGGTGCTCTCCAAAATCGCACTGCTCGTAAGCTTACTTAGGTGAGGAGAGACAGGCGCAGGGGAAGGGCCATATCCGCCGCCAGCAGACGAAGCCACGTTCGAAGTAGGAGTGACAGCAGGATAGTCTGAAGTCGCTGGATTCTCAGGAGGTGGCACGGATGATTCGGCAGGATACTCCACAGTGATGCTCGATACAACTGAGCTCGAGGAAGGGCCTGAAGGATAACCTGCAGTAGTATCAGATGTTGCCCGTCAACTTGAATCTGCCTTTTTCTTACCAGTGATGGTAGGGCCGCTTACAGCAGGATAGGTGCCAATTATCGAAGCCGGCGGCACAATACTCGAGCCTGATAGCGTTATGGTTATGGTCCCGGAAGTAACGCAGGACGTACCAAGGGATGAGGCCTGAGAAGCCATAGAAGATGATGCGGCTATGGTGGTCGGATGGATGTATCCAGTGCCATAAGGCTCGCCATTTCCGCTGTACGCGGCTCTAGGTACGACGAGAGCAGATGTGAGGGTACTGTGAAGTACAATGGACGGAGCAACCCACTGGGAAAACCGGATACCCATGATGGAATGCGAGCTTCGGCAATGGTTTCAGGTTGGCCTAGTGTTCAGGAGGAGATGTAAGAAGAGGAAACAATGATGCGTTGAAAGTGCTTGGGGCAATACAAGTAGATTGACTGCCATACATATATGTTTTCAGGACCGATCATATCCAAGCAGCTGGGTAGAACAAATGTCAGGAGTTGTCAACATGTAACATCGACCCTTGATTGTTTCCCACGCCTCCTTTCGATGTCTAAGAATGTCAGCAGCTCTGTCCATCTCGACTGCGTGTTGCGCAACGAACTGAGGGAGGCGTACTGCATGGTCGCTCTCCATCGGCCCCAAATCTGCAATGGCAGACTGTGGCGCGGGTTTGGGGTTGTAAAGATGGCCCCAGGCGAAGACCGTGAACACGGCCATGACGATGACATGCAGAAAGATACTTGTCATCAACGCAAACGACACTCTCGACGTTGATCATGTGTCTGGTTGAGGTTTCGAGTTGGGTCGAGGGCTCCAAAACGCCACGAGGATGCAGATGCCATGACGACAGAGTACGACGTTCGCGATGCATGCTGAGCTTAGAGATGGGGGCTCACTCGGCTGTGCTGAGGCTTTTCCTCTCCCAGGACATGGAGGACTCCATTGTGTCAGGCTACCTTTCGTCTTTGTCCGTTTCCAGCATCCCAACTCTTCTTACAGATAGTAACGTCTATTGAATGCGCCTTGGGTATTTCCGAGAACGAGAAGCTCCCAAAAAAGCGCGCCAGACGCCAAACAGCTGCACATTTTGGGTGAATAAGTCTCTGTCATGCTTCGAGAGCCACCGGTGTGCCAGCTGGGAAGTCCAGGTGGCCGGCCGACGGACATTGCAGCACAGTCAAGGTGAACCCTCTCCACGAGACGTCAGCAGTATACCTAGGTAGCTGCGCCAGAGATTCACTTTGAAACAACTTGTCGACTCGACTGTTCCAGCACAACGGTGGACGTAGGCCCCAGCATGCGGCGAGGATGTCAGCTTAGGCAGACGATGTACCACCGCAACGCGTCATAAGGCAGAGCATGCCCATGGCTCCAAGACAACGGCCGCAGGTACCAAGTTTACCAAGCGAATGTAACGGTTCTAGAATTAGTGGTGGTCGTTCTCAGGCAGCGATATCGGTCCTCCCTGCCTGTGGTGGATGGTAAGTGTCGTACGATCCGTGAGGGGTTCGGTAACCGAAAGCTCGAGAATGGGGGCTGGGCCGCAGAGCCCCACACCAGCGCTAAGAGGGGCGTAATTTTAGCGTCACTGCCTTGCTCATCTGGGCAAGTGGTGTGGAGGTCTTGACAGCCTGCATCTGCAGCCTTGACGCAAAGATGGATTGCATGGATTTTGGATTTGATTCGAACTAGAATAATCAAGAACGGATGATGACAATGGATATCAGAAACACTGCACAATTTCTACAAATGGCAATCTAGTCTACATGGACTTGCAATCTGGCGCCGTAAACATAATGAGATGTAACATGACCCGAAAACCCGTACCCATAACGCTCGCTTGACGATGACAATTATTGATAAAGACGCTCGGCTGATGACAGTCTGCAATATAATGCGATGAATATGAACGCCCGCTCGTACAGAATATGACAACTTTTAATTACGTTAGGAAGGAGACCAATTAGTATAGGAAGCATGATTCAATGACGGCCGTATTTGAATCGTACTCGTAACAACAGCGGCGAAGAAATATCGTCGAACTGGTCTGGAAATATCGGAGGTAAGAATGAATAGAGCTCCGCGCCACCGTGTTAAACCTCCCATGGCTGTCGCTGGCGGTTGACTGTGCCGTAGGACCTCGGCTCGTCCTCTTCGAGCAGGCTTTCCATGATGGAACCTACTTCGGTGTTTGTCACGGTAATGGCGTCTTCCTCGTCGAGTTTCTTCCTCATACGGTAAACCTGTACCGAAACATAGATGACGAGTGCCGTGCCTACGACAAACGCCAAAGCAGCCAGAATGATGTTGATCGGGACTGGGTTGCCGTGCCACAAGCCCTTTGTCAAGGCGTCGATTGCGGTCTGCGACAGATTGAACAGGCCGGATACGCAGATGATGGTCCCGTAAACTCGTCCAAACGTAGCGAAGCCGAAGACCTTGGTCGCGTAGTCAGACATGGCGGAATAGTAAAGCGGGCGCAAGAAGACAAATAGAAGAACGTTGACATATCCAGCCCAAAGAGTTGAGATAGAGCCGACGACTCCGATAGCAGCGATGATGACAACGAGGAGCGAGAGTACGCCAGGTGTGCTGACGTTATCGAGCAGTGCCCCTAAGAAGGGAGTTGCGACAACTCCAGCGACGGGCAGAGCAACGTCGAAGAAGTCGTTGACCTTTTCTGCGAGCTTGACAGATCCAAGCATGTACGTATATTGTTCGCGAATAGTAGCAACTGCGAGATGTTAGCAGTGTTCAAGCGCACTGGAGGGATCTACTAACTGAAGAAGTTCATTCGCACCATCTGGATCACGGTCAGAATAGTGAGCAGTATGAACCAGGGCGTCAGCATCTGGTCTTTGGCAGACTTGTTGTGCAGTGCTCCCCAGACACCGGAGTTTTCCAATCTCTGCTCAGCCTTCTCTTCCCGGATCTTACGAGCCGCCTCATTTCCGATCAGCTCATCAAGTCTGCTCTGTCTCTCCTTGCGTCGCGAGCTACGGGCCTTCCTTCGCTTCCAGATCTCGTTATCGGGTAACTCATCATCCGAAGAATGGACGTCTCGCATAGCGTCTTCAGCTCTCTGAAGCTTCATTTCTAGTTGTGCCTCAGTCTTGTAGTTCTCGGTCGGTAAGAAGGTAAGCTGCGCGATAGCGATGGCTGCTGGAACAATGAGATAGACCAGGAAGAAAGTTTGTGGCTTGAACGCCCTGTCGCTAGCATCGTACATGAGCCTGTAGAAGAGAAAGACTGCTGCTGAAGCGTCGAATGCACCAGTAACGAGCGCAACGATGCTACCCGCATACTTGGGGAAGGCGTTAGCAATCTGGAAAGAGGGCAGGAAGACAAAAGTGCCTCCAAGGGCAAGGAAGAAGTTTCCGATTGTATATCCGTCAAAATGCTCGATCTGAAACGCGAGACTCATTAGGATACTTCCAAGCGCGAGACAGAAAGAACCGGAAAGGAAGCAAAGCTTGGGCCCATAGCGATCGAGCAGGGTACCGACGGGGAGAGCAGAAACATTCGCCGTAGTCGATGCCAAAGAAAAAAAGAAGTTCAACCTGAGATCTTGCTCGAAGCAAACTTCAACGTCGGCATCCACCTCTTCGGGTGTGCACAGATTGCTGAAAACGCCTTCCTTGATAAGAATTGGCTTCAAAGCTGCAAAACCGAAAACGATGCCGCTAGCGAACCAACACGCAAGAACCGTTACGATAACCTGTGCTGTAATCGCGTGTTAGTGGTCAGAACGCGAATGCGATGCAGCCAAACTTACCGATACGCTTGCCCGTCGGCACCTTGTATGGCGTCAAGCCTCCAGGTTCCTCGCCCGGTGCGAGCTCCTCGGGCTTGGGTATTATGTCGTAACTGATAACTCTCCTCACGCTCTTTCCTTGTGCGCTCAAGAAGCCAGCTCCCGAGATGGCGCTCTCAAGAGAAAGCCGACGTTCCGCAGCATCCTGTCGGCTAATCTGGCGGTCGACAGGCGGTAAGAACAAATCTACCAACGCCTCCTCGCGATCAGTGCCCTCTTGCTGTGTAACATGCTGAATCAGTGACATGGGAAGTCTGCAGCGAGGCGCTCGTCGTTTGAAACGCAGGGCAGAGTAGACGTCTGAAGAAAAGAATCAAAGGGGCTGTGAGTGTTCGGCTCGTCGAGGGCGACAGAAGCTAGAAAAGCGGAGGAGCGGAGTTAAATTGATGCGCGTGCCCTGACACGAGACCCACGATCTAGACATAGCGATCGCGGGGGTCACATGTCACATGCAACAGATTCCGGCATCACGGAGCCGTTGGCTATGTTGTGTAGACGTCAATAGACGCTCCTGCAACCATGAGCATCGAGTATACACTGTCGGCGGGTACGCTGCATGCTCGCTTACTAGAGAAACGCCGCGAAACGTCTAAAATGGTCGGCGTTGTCGCGATTGATTGGTTCCGCGCTGGTCCCGAAGCGGAAAGTTCATCGCCGATCTCCCCAACCATCTTCCCGCAGGTTCCATGAGTTGCAACCCTTGGATTGCGGCGCACAGGGTCTTGATAAGAGAAAAGCAAGCAGTTTGAGGCTTGATAAGGTCCACACCGCCAGTCTGTCAGGCGCAGTATTCAATTCTTCAGAGAGGCGATACACACTCAGGGTATTCGCAGTTCTCCCTGTCGCATTCTACAACAAGATGTCGCCTATCTAATCTTTGTGGTATACGTTCGCATCGAAGTTTGTAGGAAATTGGTCCCGCCCCTCAGCATCGCTTCGCACCCAGACCGCGACACTGGTGCCTGGGCAGTTGAACAGTCCATAACCTTCGCTGTCTATCTCGACCTCACTCTCCTCCCACCCAAGGATGTCAGTCCACTTCTCGCCGGCATGCATGTCGCCAACAGCCATCTTGATCTGACCCGGACCTGCGTTGCTCATCACACACGCCAGACCCGCTTTCCTGTCCCATGTTCCACGGCGCACAAACCCGATGCAGTTGGCTTCGTTGAAGTAGTCCTCCTGTGTTCCGTACGCGAAGAGTTTTCGTGCGAGAATGAGATCAGCGAGCTTTCCACCACATGAAGCAGGCGTCTCATGCGGCTCTGAGAGACCGTAAAGATCGCCGTAGAATGGGCATGGGTAGCCTTCCTGCCTCAGCAGAATGAGAGCGTAGGCAAGAGGCTTGAAGAAGCCCTCGATCTTGGTCTCCATCACCTGCCCAGGTTGTGTGTCGTGGTTTGTAACGACCGTAACAGCATCGGTGGGACGCATTTGAACGAGCGTATTATCGTAGACCTTCCTCAAGTCCGCCGATTCGCTTGTCGAGATGGACCCGAAGTTGTTCAGGAGAGGCGAGTCGTAGAGAGCGAACTCGTGGTTCATATCGTCGAGCCAATCGCTCATCTCTTTTACATCTCCCGACCAGAACTCACCGACCACGAAGATGTCGTCTCCACACTGTTTGCGCAAGTTCTTGATCCATTCATTGGTAAATCTTGAGGAGAAATGCTGCACCGCGTCGAGCCGGAAGCCCTTCAAGCCAAGCTCTTTAGTGATCCACACGCCCCAGTTCTTGACGTCTTCTTGAACCTCAGGGTGCGAGTAGTCAATGTCGGCGAACATCATGTAGTCCGCGTTGCCTTGCTCATCGTCCACGGATTGCGACCAGCCTTTGTTGTCACCTAGGATTTTATAGATGGCTTTCTTCTCGGTGGCTTGGTCCCAGTCGGTACCTGAGAAATGCTCCCAGTGGTATTTCATCTTGGAGTACTGCTCGCCACGACCCGGAAAATCGAAGCCTAGCCATCCCTCGATTTCAAAGGCATCAGAAACCTCCTTAGTGCGATCATTTTCGTCAACTTCAACAACACGGCACTTCTCCGTCTGGTCGGCTCCAGCCTTGTGGTTCAATACGGCATCCCAGTATAGGCCCACGCTATGCTCCTTGGCGACCTTCGTAAGTTCGAGTAGCTCTTCTTTGGTTCCCCATTTGGTTCCCTTTTGACCCTTCTGCTCAAATTCGCCGAGGTCGTACAGGTCGTAGATGTCGTAGCCAACGCCCTGAGGGTTGGCACCTTTACAGCCAGGGGGTAGCCATATGTTGGTAATACCGATGGCTTTTAGCTTAGGAAGCTCCTCGGCAAGGCGCCGCCAGTGCTTGTGATCATCCGGGACGTTCCATTCGAAACCCTGGAATAGGGTTTCATTCTCTGGTGTCGGCTTCTGTTCTATAACGTTGTTAGATTTGAATTGCGGAAAGAAATACCATCAACACACACCTTCAGAGCTCATTGTGAGTATCAAGATATATGTCCTAAATCAAAGAGAGTTGCCTCCAAATGGTTGTGGGTAGCAGAGGAGTTTGGTTGAGCAAGCAGAGTCTTCGCCAGTGCCATAGTCAGATTTAAGGAAAACATCATCGCTGATAGCGCGTGAATAATCCTGCGTTGGTAGGGGCTGAGCAGGTTTGTCTATCATGTACCCTGCGTTTGCGCTGGCTACCAAGCGTCCAAGTAAGGCGCACGGGTGGTGAATGGGGCCTGGAAGCGGCGCTGTTCAACAATCTGCGCGGATGACGTCAGCGTTCAGCTTTCATCCCGCGGACTCCAGGGCTTCAATGGGGCGAAGACACGTCGCCAGAGTGTGAACGAAGGACGACGACAATCGCGGACCCATTAGCGCGATACCACCCGCGGCTACCCAGGTAGTATGTAGTGTCTCTAGGTTGCATGCGGACATTTGCGGAAAGATCGTCGCTGTTGCGACAGCCCCGGCGGAATCTAAACAGGCCTCTGTAGCCTACATCAGGATTGAATTGGTAGACAAGATAACCCAACAATAATGTGACCTTCTGACTTCACCATTCGCGCACCATGTTTTATTCACCCAGTTGTAGCGGTCATGCCTTTCCGTTGTGGTGGGGATGGGAAAGCCCTGGAGCGGCGATGGGGCTAGTCCAGTCTAGGGAAGGCGCACTCTACCTAGGTACAAGGTGTGAGGGTGCAGCCTTACCTGCGTAATTCTAACCTCTCACCCATAATTTATACATTGTTTGCGACTTCAACATCCAATATCAACTGTATTCAGCAAGCGCACAAACATGGTCCTGTCCGACGCCACAAAGGCTGACCAGACTGCGACCGCTGGCAAAAGCCAACTCATCGTCCGCTTCTACGACCCAGATGTACGCGCCAAGGACGCCCTCGGTCGGCAACTCGACGAGATACTGGCTTGGCCAGACAGCAGGCTGGAAGCGTCTCATAACTATGTTCAGATGCTCTTTCCGCTCCCAGAGGGTTCTCCATACAACAGTGAAGTAAGTCTTTCAGTTTACTGATGTCGTACCCGGGAGGTATTCGCTATAGTTGAAATCAACGTATATCGAAGTGCAGTCTTGTGAGTACCTCCAGGGTACAGCGAGAGTGCAACGATATCTTCGATCGCTTTGGCAACATGTTAACCATCTACAGGCCCCAGTCGTCAACCTCGAAGTGATGCAAGCATTCCGTTCGCGAAGTGAGCTACGGCAGAACCTACGACGAAGCTTCGAGCGTATGCTCAGCTTCTACGGCTTCGTGGTATCCAACAAGTCAGAAGCGGAGGCGGAGCAAAGCGAATCGTCTGAAACAGCCTCTTTCCCACCAGGCTCGCACACCAACGTCTCTGCATCCAAACCCCTTCCATACCACATCGTTCGCGCGCCAGATTATCGCAAGAAGTTCGCCAACTGGGCCATTAGGTTCGACCATAACCATCTTCGCATCACGCGTATCCTACGGTGTCTCCGCGTTCTGGGCTTGCAGACTGAGTGCACGGCCTTCTTTGACGCGCTTGAACGCACATTCGAAGACCCACAGGTCAGCATTAGTGATAGGAGTATGGGTTACTGGCGGCTGGCTGTTACGCGTCCTTTGTATTTGGCTCCTGATGATTCCAAGTGCAAGTGGTTGGTGGGTTGGGAGAAGGAACAGGAGGATTTGACACAGGTCGATGAGGAGAAGTTGGAGAATGCGCGGGATGGGGTGCAGAAGCAGAAGTCGGTCGCGTCTGGTGACGACATCGAGGGTTGAGTTGCTTGCGCTTCATGAGGATGTGGAAGCACGTCAACCTAGGCAAAGACTGAACACCCTGGAGCCTACATCGGGATTGAAGTAATCTTATATCGGTCCCTTGGGTTACATCACGCAGTATGGGGACACTGCTTGAAGCGTTGCTCGCTCTGAATAGACTAGGCGACGATGTAGCCACTTCATTGATGAATCTACATAACCATGATAAAGTCCGGGTCACGGTCATCGCCTCTGCCCTCAAACTCAGCATACTTCCCACTCGCCTTATCCTTGTTGATCTTCCGCACCCACAGAACATTCGCAGCAATCCTATCGACACGTTAGTAAAGATTCCAGCCAAGCGCAAAATCTCAAAAACTTACAAAACCCAAGCCGCGCAAAGCAAACCCAACATGATGCTATGACTCTTGTGGAAATGATTCTCCTTTTCGCTCTTCGGATACACGAAGCTAGCTACAAATCCACCTGCATTCGCAATAGCGAGCTGCAAGGCAGAAGTAGTCGCGCGCTTGTAGTGGCCAGCAGAGTTGTTGCTGTTCCAAGAGAGGATGCACGGTACAGTAGCGTACATGCCAGTCGCCATAAGGAAAGTCATGCCGTATTGGACCTTGGGGTTGGTGGATGAGCTGATGACGCCGTAGCCGATGATGGCAACGGGTAGGGTACATAGCATGATGGGGCCACGTAGAGCAAGACGATCGGATAGGAGAGCGACTGCTACAGTGAAGACTGATGCCACGGCGTAAGGAATGACGGTCCAGAGCTGTGCTTCGTTGGGGTCCTTGGCGAAGCCGTTGTTGATGATGGTGGGGAGGAAGAGACCGAAGCTGTACAGTCCGCTCAAGATGGCGAAGTATGCCAATGCAGTGAGCCAGACTTGGACGTTGAATACTCCGCGCTTGACTTCTGCCCAGTCGAATCGCTCGTGGGATGCGCTTTGCTCGCCGAGCCGGAATCGAGCGTGCTCTTTCTCGTCGGGAGTGAGGAATTTGGCTGATTCGATGGAGTTGGGTAGGAAGAGCGCGGAGCATACGCCAACGAGTACGGTCAGGAGGCCCTCCACGATAAAGATCCATCGCCAACTATATGTACAGTTAATCAATTGTTGTTGTTCGAAGCGGGCGGTTGTCTCTTACCCTTCAAGACCTCCAGCAGGTCCGATCGCATTGAGTCCGCGCGCCAGCAGACCACCAAAAGCACCCGACAAGGACGCTGCTGTATAGAAGATACCGATGCGCAAGGCCAACTCTTGTCTGCGGTAGAAGCCAGTAAGGTAGAGTACCATGCCCGGGAGCAGGCCACCCTCAGCGCAACCAAGCAACGCGCGAACAGTAACGAACGATGCGAAGTTGGTAACGAAACCAAGACACATTGTCAAGATCCCCCACACCGCCGTCAAGAGCGGCAGCCAGATCTTAGGCGACATCTTCTTCAGCACGAGGTTCGATGGTAGCTCACTGGCGATATACGTAGCGTAGAAGACGCACAGGCCGATTGAGTATTGGTGGTCGTTGATGTTGATGTCCTTCTCAAGACCCAAGATCTTCGCATTGCCGACATTCGTACGGTCGATGAAGGAGCACAGGAAGAGGAGAGCGAGGACGGGTAGGATACTGTAATTGTCAGCGCCATGCTATCGGAAGGAGACAGCGATCAAAGAAGTTCAACATACCGGACATCCATCTTAAACAACAGCGTCTTCGCAGCTTTCCCATCCTCACCAAACCCCGCCTCCAACCGCTCACTCCCACTCCCATTCTCGAATTTCTCATCGTGCATCTTATCCAGGCTCATGTTGGACAACCTCAGAAACCCCAATTGGTACAAGCAGAGAAAACAGAATCTGGAACGCAGCTCAAGAAAAGCGTTGACAAGAAACCCCGAGTGCGCGACCAGCTTACTTATTCCCCTCCCCTCCTCAACGGGCTCCCGGTAGCGCCATGTACACCGCAACCACCACCGCCGCTCCGAACTGCCCAGAAACGGCGCTACCCATGCTGACCCCATGGGGGCGGGCGCAAGGGTTACGGCACAATCGGGATTATCTGTCGTGCGATTGGCGGAGTTGTGCTGCCGACGAGTGAAGGGCTACCCAGACTGCACCAAGCTTATGCTTGAACCATGCCAAACCATGCATAGCGCTCTTAAGGCAGACAAGCGATCGGCAGGCTTGACATCAGCGTTACTGACTCGGGCGTTAGCTGTACGAGGAGCGGGCGTTGTTCTGTTTCCGAAGGCTTTTGTAATCCGACGTGGATTAGACAAGGGAGGAGTCGCGGATGGCGGCTCGGATGGTGTAGCCATATAGGTATGACATGGCGGGTTTTGTGGTTTGTTGATGAAAGCGCATGTGGAGGGCTGATCGCGGATCGGCGGTACCAAGCTTTTCGTTGTGCCCAGGTGCTGGATGGAGCGTGGACCAAGCAGTGCGAAGCCTTTCAGCCGCCCACTTGGACAGCTTGGCTGCCCCCGAAATTCGGTATGCCAACTCGACGATGAACTCCCAGGTTCCAGTGTCGTGGGAGATCGTCAACGGTTTTGTTGCATGCCCAGCTGCGATGGAAATATAGTCTGAAGCTTCTTTTCTGTTATCGCAGCGTCCTGTTTTGGAGATTGCGTGTGCTGTGATGCACGCGCTGTTATCGGAAGCGACCAAAAGCAGCAGGAGTGTTCTTTGGGTAACCGACGATCTGGCTATCGCGATCGCGATGCTTTGTTTTTTCTGTTTGGGTCATGAGACGTCTGTTGGATGATCAAACTGCCTGCGACGATCAAAATGACGCGTAAAACGGTCAATTCTTTTAGCTTTGTCATATGGTTCGCGTTTTCTCACAATTGCATCACGACTCATGGTGGACTGTGTATGGAAATTGACAACGATCATCACTTGGGTATGCTACGCCAAAACTACACAAAATGTCTACTCCATGGTCTTAAGATCAGGCGCAACCTCAAAGCTAGCATCTGTCTTTGCCTTGACATCCTCGACGCTCACACCAGGCGCGGTCTCGGTAAGCGTCAAAGTACCACGCTTCCGGTTGACTTCAAATACACACATATCTGTAATGATGGTGCTGACGCACTTGGCTCCCGTCAACGGCAGCTTGCATTCCTGAACAATCTTGCTTGATCCGTCCTTTGCGACGTGCTCAGTAGCGACCACTACTTTGGTGGCTTCTGGGTTGCTGACGAGATCCATGGCGCCACCCATGCCCTTGAACACCTTTCCGGGTACCATGTAGTTTGCTAGGTCGCCAGAGGCGCTGACTTGGAGAGCGCCTAGGATAGAGACATCGACGTGGCCTCCACGGATCATGCCGAATGACTCTGCAGAGTCGAATGTTGAGGCGCCAGGCAGGAGTGTGACTGTCTCCTTTCCGGCATTGATGATATCTGGGTCGAGCTCCTCCTCGGTCGGGTAGGGGCCCATGCCTAAGATACCGTTCTCGGATTGTAGCCACACCTTCACGCCGTCGGGCACGAAAGACGCTGCTGCCGTTGGGATGCCGACACCCAAGTTCACGTAGTATCCTTGTTTCAGCTCCTTCGCTGCTCGGCGAGCGATTCGGTCGCGACGCTCTGCCGCCTCGTTCTTGGATGATGCATCCGATGAAGCAGCGGGTTTCCGGAGCTTCTTGATCTCGACGTTCTTGGGAGCTGTGGAAGGAACGATGCGGTCGACGAAGATGCCGGGGAGGTCGATGTCGTTCGCGTCAAAGGTACCGATTGGGACGATCTCTTCGGCTTCGACAATGGTGAGGCGGGCCGCTTTGGCCATGATGGGGCCGAAGGCTTTGGTGGTGTATCTACAGTCGCTGTCAGAAACAATGCTCGGGGCACCGGAGAGAAACGTCTCTTACCTGAAGACACAGTTGCCAGCCTCGTCGGCCTTGTGCGCTCGAATTATCGCAACGTCGCCGGTCAAAGCAGTCTCCATGAGGAACTTCTTGCCATTGAACTCTCTGACCTCCCTCTTTTGACCAAAGCCAACGGCCTTTCCGTCTTTATCAAACTTTGCGGGGATCTCTCCATCTTGTAGCAGCGTGTTGACAGCGGTGGGTGTGTAGAATGCTGGGATGCCCGCACCGCCAGCTCTTATCCTCTCCGCAAGCGTACCCTGTGGACATAACTCAATCTCGATATCACCGCCCAAATACTGCTTCTCCAACGCCTTGTTATTTCCCAGAAAGCTGATGATGAGCTTCTTGACTTGTCCACTTTTTGTAAGTAGCGCTAAGCCTCCTACGTCCTCAATTCCAGCATTGTTGGAGACGGCTGTCAAGGAGTGCAGCGATTGCGGGCCGCGCTTCTTCATCGCTCCGATGAGCGTGTCTGCAACACCGCATAACCCAAAGCCCGCACTCAGGACTGTGGATCCCGGTTGTACGTCTGCGACCGCTTCATCTGCATCTTTGAAAAGCTTCGATTTAGAGCGGTCGATCATGGGAGCGCTTTGACTGATGCTTCGCAGTTGACCCGTGAATCGCCATCGTGGTGGGAGTCGCGCGGCTCGTAGTTGTGAGGGGAGAGGGCGTTGTGAATATAACCGCGCTGGCAGAGCTGCGAGCAGCCGGTACGACGAAGGTAGTGAATCCATTGTGACGCGCGTGAACAAAATCAGCAGAACAGTGAAGTTAAATCATCGGGTAAGGGAACTCAAGAAGCACCGACTCTGGAAGTACAGGCAGAGCTTTCGCGACTGTTGTCCGAAGGAACGCCATCGGACGCGTGCGAGGACCGCGCAATAGCTCTAACGTCATACATTTGACATCCATCGGCGTCATTTCAACTACCGAAGATGGAGCGACTTTCGAGCTTGGTGCGGGGCTTCATCTGCCGCGAAATCACATGAGGTTTAGCTTCTGGCGAATTCCGAGGTCGCGCCCCTCTCTCAGTTCCTTTGCGCTTGGCGACGCGTCCCGTCCCCATCCGCTCTATCACGCGCCGACGCGAGGTTCTGGGCAGCGGGAGATGGCTTCGCGTGTCTCCGATCCCTTCAGAGTTCCCGAGAAACTCGGGAAAATCACAAGAGGTCGTTAAACTGGATCGCGCACTACTTTACGGAAAGTTGAAGTCCGGCAGATTCATCCAATCCGTCCACAATGGGTTGCTATCGTTCCACGGAAGATCCAATAGCGCTGTGGAGAACAGATCCGAATTCGTCACAGTCTCGTTGACTTCGTTGTACGACATGGCTGAGAAGTCTAGTGTATCCGGCCAGTAGCTGGATATAGGATCTGGCCCCATTGTATGGTTTTCAGGCATCGCATCATTCACCTTGTATGACGGCGATAGAAGATCTGGTATGGCCATCGACGGTGGTGCAGGATCATGGGCTGGCAATTGTGGTAACTTCTCGATCTCCGGCGCCTGCTTGACGAGAACGCGTAAGAAGCGACCATAGACGACCGAAGCCCCGTTCCGGTGGATTGGTGTGCTGCCTATACGCTCAAGAACTGTTGCGGTATCTTCAATAAGATGTCGAACGCTTGGAGCAAGGCTCTTCTGCTTTCCGCCGGCCTCCGGCACGGGTGCACTCAAAGCGAGCGCTATACTTGCAGCGAAGCAAATCATGGTGACGGTGTTGTTCGGCATCGATTTGAGACGTGACTCGCCCTGGATCGCCGCACGCATAACGTTGAGTGCGGAGGATAGTGCAGACTTTCGGAAAGAACGTTTGACTTCTGGAGGTGCGCTAGGGTGGTTGAGGAGCATTGAGTAGGTTGAAAGCCGCGTGTGTGTAACAAGGATTTCGACATATGGAGGTAGTGTTTTGCTCTCCGGATCAGCGATTACGGACGGCCAGGCGCGAGACCAGCTGTCGAAGAAGCTCTCGATAGACCCGTCGATCTCCTGAGCGACCTTCGTCCCTACTTCTGCAAGACGATAGTTGTCACAGCGCGTGCGGACCTCAGCAAAGAGGTCGTCAAGATCGCGGCGGAGGACTGCCATGGACACAAGCGGGCCGTCCTGAGCATCGCTCCATCGATGGTCGTGCCACTTGTCGCAGTATTGGATCAGGCATGTCTTAGGGACACAGTAGCTGCGCCCGCGGGCTAGACAGACTCCACGCTCCAAGACAAACAGGGAAATCCATACTCTTTCTCTGCGGCGAAGAAGCCGCTGGCCCCATTCCGAATTCGGGTCGACGTCTTCGAAGCCGTCCATCGCCAGTGCTTTTCTTGCGTGAAGACATTCTGACTTCGGTATCTGTCTGACAAGCTCCTGATCGAACGATGTCGATGGCGTTATCACTTTGTCTAGCATTAGATCCAGCGCGATCGATAGTGCTGTAGCTAAATAAAGGCTCGTATCGTCGTCGCTCGCATGCGACCCCGGAGGCATCCAAGGAATACTGACCATGAAAGCTAGCACGATTTCAACAGATCTGTACTTTCGGGTGATCACTTGCTCGGCGAGAAATCTGCGGTGCAACAGTAGTCTCTTCGCCAGCGCCGAAGTTTCCGGTAGGAAAATGGCGGTCATGGCTAGCAAGGTAGTGAACAAAAAGGCAGAGCGGTTTCGAACAAATGGCAGCGTATGTACCAACGGGTCGAGTCCCCAACGTGTGTGTGCTAGCTTTTTGTGGAAGCTAAATTCCATTAGCTACGTTCTTGAGTCCAGATCCGAGGTTTGATATAACTTACTACTGTAGAAGCATCTCAGCTTCGTCCTTGGTCACAAGCCCAACATCAATCGGATCCAAGCCTGATCCCTGATCAAGATGCGCTTTCATTGGTAGAAAGAAGTGGTGAACGTCGAGAAAAGCGCTCTGCTGGCTACCATTGAATCTGTCTTCAGGGCTGGCGGTACTCTGGTTGTAAGACTGTGGTGTTGCAATCCGCAGATCCGAGGCCCGGGCGAGCAGCTGGAGTGGGTTCTCGACATCTTCAACAGCGAGTTGATCGTCGCTTGAAGTACCAACAAGATTACTCGCTGATATGTGAGGATGCACCTCCGAGGCAGGCGATGTGTTTGGGTTTTGATTGGAGTCTTCGTCCCCTTGCGCCTCGTTCAGAAGCTGCTGTAGTTGCTGCAGCGTACTCTGACTCGTAGCTGCATCTGATTTCCTCTTTTTGATGGCTTCCTCAACCTGGTATATTGCCTTCTCTAGGCCCGATCGTTTGCTATAAGATAGTTAGTCTCACCCATATACTCATGTCTAATCGCTTACTTCTTCACGCCCTTTTGCCGACCAATGTGAAATTCGGGAATTATGCATTCAATCCCGACGTTCTGGCAACGCTCGCATATTGGCGCGCCTTCTTCGCGCCGACACTTGATTTTGCTTTTGCGGCAATTCAGACATGCCGCTTGTTTGGCATTCATTCTTTGACACCCCTTTATGTTGCGCGATGATATACGATTGTTCCTCTGCCTGGACTGGAAGCCGCCGGCATAGTGTGGCTAACCGTATGTGGTTTCCAGCGTCGAATATGTAGAACAAGCACGGCCTGTTCGCTGGGCTCCGAAAAGAATGGTTCTAAGACCCGATCCTGTGATGCGATGTTAGGCAAAAAGGAAAGAAGATGGAGATTGAGGTGCCGGAGAGCTGCTCGGTGCATCAATCCACGTGTGGAGGTGAGCTAGCTGGTTGTGCGCTAGTATGGACCCTTGTCTTGGACATGGCAGGCGCGCCCCAGGTCAGACATTCGCAATATTCTGCACCGCCGCTGACAGAGGTTATCCATACCGGAGCATGATTTGAAATAAGATATGATTGGACCGAAGGTATGGCAGACTCTACAGCTATTATGGCTCGCTGCTGGCGAGCGTATACAAGACTGATGTGGCACCGAAATTTGGTAGGTAGCACCGGATGAGACATATTCCAGGGTGCAATGTGAATGAAATATGTATTGACTTCATGCAAGGGTATCTGTCTGAGCATTGCTACTTCCGTATAATGATGTCGCTTTATAAATTCATGAAGAAGGACCCGGAGCAGTGGCCTCTTCCTCTGTCGCTGCCCTCTCTTTGCCCTTGGTGCCTACACTTGCGTTCGACTCATCTTGTGGCTCGAGATCGGCCTCGGTCTTCTTTTCATCTCTCTGCTCGCGCTGTGCTTGGGCCTCTTCTTCCCTGCTTCTCGCCTCTTCTTCCTGGCGTTCCCTCTCTTCTCGAGCTGCCACCCTTTCGAGTCTCTCCCTTTCCTCTTGTGCGTGGACCATCCGCTCTCCAACACCAGGAAACAAGCTGGCAACAAACAGCGCAAAAGCGCGTTCGACTGTACGCATGCTGTCCCTGAACCATCCAAATCTCTGATCTCTCCTCTGCTGCAGAATTCTCCTCGCGGCTTCCTCGGGTGATAGGTTACCTCGATGTTGCGTTTGGCGCTGGTTGTTGGGCTGAGCCACGCGTTCGGCCAAGGCTCCGACAGGGAGAAGAGCCTCGAAGTGACGACGAACAACGTTGAACTGCTCTTGAAACATGCCGGCTTGTGCTAGATAAACCACACCTGCGACGATACCAAGCATGATAGGTCTATAGAGGCCACCACCTCCTGAGAAGAAGTAAACGAATGCTGCCAGCTTGAAGATCAGCCACATATGCCCAGCGACGTTGACCATACGATCGTTCTCTTCTGGTTGGTTTACGTTTCCGTTCGCGTTTTGATTCTGATTTTGGTTTTGATTCTGATCTTGATTCTGATTTTGATTTTGATTCTGGTTTTGGATTTGGTTTTGATTCTGGATCCAGTCCCGACGTTGGGTCTGGCTCATGTTGGCTAGCTGCCTGTGCAGCTCGAGGTTAGGGGGCGGATTCCCCCGTGCTATCTGCTGTCCAAGTCCATTGAGGAGCTGTCTGTTCTGAGCAAACTGGTTTGTAAAACTCTGAAACGGAAGTGTCGAAACCATGGGGGCAGTGGTGTATGTGCCTTGCTGATCGAAGAGAACGCCAACCGGGCCCTGAGGGCTTGATAAGAGAAACAACTCCGTTGGCGCATCTGCAGGCATTGCCTGAGTAGTGTTCTGTGTCTGTGGTTGAGAGGTAGTAGGCACAGCTGGAGTCATTATCGGAGCGCCTGGTATTGTGCTAGAAGAAGGTCCGAGAATCGGGGTGTTGATGGCTGTGGACATGCTTGATCGACTGGGGCTTCCGCCTTGTTGCCGATCGAGTATGATGTTCAATTCTAGTGCGTCCACTCTAATCTCGGTTACTGAGCGTCTCAACGCTACCACCTCGGGTTCTGTAGGGAGAAGGGCGAGGGCCCGCTCGACAACGTTCAAGTTCTGGTTGATGGTGTTGAGGTGTTGGCGGATGTGATCGATTCGCCAAACTGGTAGGTTCAAGGGAGGGGTGTTTGAAATTGAAAGTCGATCAGTCTGTGTCTCTGATGAACGCGCAGGCTGCAGCAAGGTTCGCACGTTTTCCATCTCGCGTTGTGCTTCCTGGAAGATTGTCTGGATGCGTGGCAATAAGCGCTGGGTACTGTCGTGGCCCATTGAGGGAATAACGCCTGGCGGGACCGGTGGACGACCAAACGCTAGCGGTGGAGCAAGACCGAATGCAGGAACGGGCTGTCGAATCTGCGCAGGTATATTGACCTGGTTGTATGTGACTGTCCATCGCGCCCCGTTGGGACCCACGCCTTCGCGTCGTAGTGGTTGGTCGCCATTTCCAGGGAGATTGGGCAGTCCTTGAGCGGCATCTGCGGGTCTCGGTGCGTCTGGTCCTGGCTGCTGAGATGTCGAGTCTGGGGTCTGCTCATTGTTCTGCTGTCCCTGTTGCGCCATGGCCTGTGTGAACTGTTGTTGTAGTTGCGGGGGAAGAGGCAGAGGGATAGGGACCGCGTTTGCTTGGCCCGGGATATGATGGTGGTGCGGTGGTAGTGGTGGGAGTGAGTGCGGTCGAGCCTGTGGCAGCACGCGGAATGGGTTCGTCTGCAGAGGGTTTGCGGGTACAGCCGGGGCTTGCGCAGGGCGGAAAGGGTTCGGGACAGTCGCGGATCGTGGCGTAGGTGACGTTGGAGGGTTCCCAGTAGTCGGGAGCTCCCGCAGAACCAGGTGGAGGCTCTGGTCCTTGTTCTCACGTAGCTGTATTCGCCATCAGCGTGGGTCTACCGCACGTGGTTGACAGCCCTACATTGTCAACACCAAACACATTGCTCAGTGTATCGGCATCGTTGGCCACTACTCTGCCGCGGTAGATGAGGCGCATGCGCTCTGGGGCAGGCTTCGAGGGCGCGGCATCCTGTATGCGGCTCCGGAGCTCTTTGACCGTGGTGGAAGCGGGGACGTCTGCGAGGTTCACACCACCCTCGAAGTCAGACGAGGGTGAAAGGATCTTGAGGTTGACTGTCTGCGCTTCTTCCGCCATGGCCGCTGTGTGTACCTAGGTAGTGAGGGACTATGGTGTGAGGTGAAGAGTGCAGGTGGAAGTCGGGAAGTGACGACGTGTCCGAATTAGAGCCTGGTATCAGCTTAGGACCACGGTCGCGCCTGCCATTTGCTATGAAGTCCAGGCGGATAATCTGAGCGTCAGTGCCGCCTCGCCTTTGGATGTTTCGAGAAGCTTGACCTGTGCACGCGATGCATTGAACTGGCCATGTCCAGCGGTAGACGCCGTTGCGCGCTAGAGCCCCGTCGCCGATGGATACGTCATTGGTCAACCGAGGAAGTTGATTTTCCCACCACGCGACGCCATAGCCGTCATCTCGTCGCCGGGGAATTGGCCGTCTTCTGCACTGCAATATTCGAGACCGATGCATACAACATAGCCATGGCGTCTTCCTGTTCGCGCCAGCTCATGCGAGCCCCTCTCCGCCCGCGATTCCAAACTCCCGCACACCGACAGGCGCGCCTCTCCTTCCCGTCTCGCACCTTCTCCTCGACACGCGCAACATGTGACAAGCAGAACTTCCACAGGAAAGAGTCCTTCAGATCACGGCTGAACTCTGCACTCAAGAACACCAAGATAAAATGGGAGCCAATACCAATCGCACTCGGCGTCGGCTTCCTCGGCGCATTCCAGCTCTATCGCATACAACGGAGGGAGAAGCACACCGAGACTGAGAGACAGAATGGCGAGGAAGGTGCAGTGGACAACCAGGGCCGACCGAAGAAGCGCGAAAGGATACGACCGAGCGGACCCTGGACGGTCCAGGTCATGTCGACGCTACCTCTAAAGGCCCTCTCGCGAGTTTGGGGACGTTTCAACGAAATCGACATTCCATACTACCTTCGCGTACCCGGCTTCAAGCTCTACTCTTGGATCTTCGGTGTCAAGTCAGCAACCATCACCCTAGTAGTGACATCCAATGCTAACAAGCCACAGCCTCTCTGAAGTCTCCGAGCCCGATCTCCACGTCTACCCTAACCTCGCTGCTTTCTTCTACCGCACCCTAAAACCCGGAGTCCGCCCTCTCGACCCCAACCCCAACGCCGTCCTCTCTCCCGCAGACGGCAAAGTCATCCAATTCGGCACCATCGAGCACGGCGAAGTCGAACAAGTCAAAGGCGTGACATATAGCTTAGATGCGCTTCTAGGCTCCACCAAGCCCAGCACACCCGCCCAAAACGTCGCGAACTCTCAGGTCGTCACAAGCGAGCATGAGAAGACCGCAAAGGACGAAGAGGATACTGTCCGCGCAGATGAGGAATTCGCAAACGTGAACGGCATCTCGTATACCTTGCCCAACCTGTTCTCAGGACCATGGCCAAAAGGCGGAAAGCCATCTGAAATGCCTACGGATCAGTCCACCGCACCGGCTGCTTCATCTGAAGCCGAGGTACGCGCCGAGATGGCCTTGAGCGAAGCTGAGCGCCCATGGTGGGCACCCGCATCCAATAAGACACCTACCGCACTCTACTACTGTGTCGTATACCTCGCGCCTGGCGATTACCATCGTTTTCACTCTCCGGTCTCATGGGTCGTCGAATCGCGCCGTCACTTCGCTGGTGAACTATACAGCGTATCCCCATACCTACAACGCACCATGCCCGGTCTTTTTACCCTGAACGAGCGCGTTGTCCTGCTCGGTCGCTGGCGCTGGGGTTTCTTCTCCTACACACCTGTCGGCGCGACCAACGTCGGATCCATCAAGATCAACTTCGATCGCGAACTCCGCACCAACAGCCTCACCACCGACACTGCCGCTGACCGCGCCGCCGAAGACGCTGCAGCGAGGGGAGAACCCTACTCCGGTTTCGCCGAGGCCTCTTACACCTCCGCTAGTCGCGTACTAGGCGGTTATTCTCTCAAGCGTGGCGAAGAGATGGGTGGTTTCCAACTGGGAAGTACAATCGTTTTGGTGTTCGAGGCGCCAAAGGGTATAAGACCCAGTCTCGACGAGGGCTTCACTGGTATGGAGAGGAAGGGTGGGTTCAAGTGGAATATTGAGCAAGGAATGAAGGTCAAGGTTGGAGAGGCTTTGGGATATGTGGAGGAGACCCAGTAGTAGTTGACTCGCTCTACTCATGCATATACAGCAAATGATACCATCTAGCAACTTCGATTTTGTCTCCATGATGCATGCGCGTTGAAGCGATCTGTGTTTCCGCTGAATATGAACAAGTGCGTCTCATTTCATCCCCTTCCCTTTGATACCCTTGTTCTTTGTCTCCTGCTCCTTTTCTCCCATTCTGCTTGTTTTCAGCCCTGCCGCTTTACGGACGCCGCAACAAACAACACTACAGCTAATACAAACCGGAGAACTTTTCCCTCGAACAGAATTGATGTAATCTCGGCCAGTACGAAGCCCATAACCTTGAAGGAAACAGATGCTCCCTCAGGAAACAAGAGTGCCAGAATGACCAGGATCATGAGGAAGCAGACGGTGAACTCGCGATCACTGGTATAATCCCGGCGCTTTACTCTGGAATGAGGCGAACGATGTTTGACAGAGACGGTGGGCGGCTTCACCCGGCTGGATGCGCCGTCTTTGGACTTGATCTTGATGTAGGTGGTGTGAGTGTGAACGTGATCGTCGTTGTCTTTGTTGTCTTTGTTGTCGTTGTTGCTGTTGTCGTCGTCGTCGTCGTCGTCGTCGTCGTCGTCGTCGTCGTCGTCGTCGTCGTCGTCGTCGTCGTCGCCGCCGCAGATGTTCTTGTACAAATCGCCGCAGCCAAAGTCGACCCAACCGTCGTCAGACCCCGTGCTCGAGGGGGTATCATCCGTGGAGTAGTCGGTTTCGCCATCGGAGGCGTTCATAGCGGGTGGAAGTGGTCGTTCTGCTGGCAAGTTAGGAAGATGCGTTTCAGGTGCTAGTGGGTGGCAGACTCATGGTAGCGTGGGAAAGGGCAATATAGATACTCTGGATGTTGCGCCGTCAGCAGTGAGTGGAAGGAGTATTGAGCGGTGGTATATAAGAGAGTTAGCGGAACGAGGAAATAGTGAGCAGGCGGCAACGTGGGAGGGAAAGAGCGCCCGGACTAGATCTAAACACGCCCGAACGCGACTTCCGGACTGCGAGATCACCTGGACTGTCGGATGAGACTGAGTGCATGTTTTGAGTTCATGCATATACAGCAAATAACACCATCTAGCATACCCGATTTTCTTCTCATCCGTTCTCGAGCTTGAAACTTTATTCTAGTTGCGTGCTGACTGGAATCTGCTCTACATCTCTCGTTTATCAGTATGAGCAAGCTCTGCTATGTATCCTGTTTTCCTTCCCGTCGTTCACACTGCTGGTCTACTTCTCACCCATTATTTACCCACCTTACATGACCGAGCACATCAATCCTACAACGACCATGAATGCCACAATCCAACAAACAGCGAACATGAACAGCATGAATCCGAATAGGAGCATTGCAATTCCAATTACGAGAGCTGTTGCCGCGCCAGCTGCCATCAAGATGTAGAGTAGCCCAGTGTTGCGCTGATCGCGGTAGTGTTCTGCTGCTGAGACAGAGTGGTAGGGCTCGACAGCGTATTGAGTGCGGTAGGCATTGTGGGTAGCTACGTGGCCGACTTGAGAAGTGTTGGGGGCATTGCTCGTGACGGCGTCGCAATGAAGATCAAAGCCGAAGATGCGGAGGTAGACGGGCTGGTCTGTTTTGGTGTGGTTGGGAGCCATGGCGGTAGAGAGCGGTGGTTCTGCTAGAATGTCAGTACAAAGGAAGCTATCAATGCTTCTATACGGCGTACCTGTAGCAGTACACAGATTGGGTACGTTGAGGGACGTTGTTTCCTGCGCAGCGGACAGCGAGCGGAGTGGTCTGCTGTTGGTCAATCGGAGTCGAGCTAGCAAAGACGGGTTGAGTAAGCGAGATAGTGAAGGTGACACAGAACCAGGACTATGTCTGAAGACACTTGAACTCTAACTACTGCCGTGCAAGTCCATGCGAGATGTCAATTGACATTGAGTACATCTTTAATTCCTCATAGCAAGAGTCATATGACGAAGCATACCTAGCATAAGCTTCTCGCACCATGTCTTCCTGAAACTCTAACCACTCTTCATCGTTCTAGCCTCCACCTCCCACGACCTCCCCATCCGCATCAACAATCTCAAAATTATTAACCTTCTCACCACCACCCTCATCATTAACCTTCCCCCTATACATCTGCGCTCCAACCACCATCCCGCATATCGCAAGCACGAGAAGCACTCCCCAAATCATATAAATGAACAACACCTTCTTCCTCCTGTACTCTCGTTCCTTCTCCGCGTCCGTAACAGGAGTCTCTGGTGTGTGTCCGCGCCGAAGGTGACCCAGCTCTATGTCATCGGGGTGGGCGGGTGCGCGCTTGAAGAGGCGGGAGATGAGGGTTCCGTTTTGTGCGGGTTGGGGGCGTGGTGGGAGGCTGTCTGGGAAAGGCGAAGTTGGTGAGGCAGGTGAGGTGGGTTCTGGGACGGGGTGGATGACGATGAGGGGTGGGGAGGTTGGTGGTGAGGGTGGTGTTGGATGGTCTTGATGCGCTTTTGACGGTGGTGAAGGTGGGTATGGTGGTGGCTCTTGTTCTTGTGGGATTGCCGGGAGTTGGGGTGACGGCTCGAATGCTGACGGCACTTCCCCTGTTCTTGGGTATAGTAGCGTGGATAATGGGCGGCGTGGTTGTTCTGATGACTCCATCGTGGCAGTCTGAGGCGGAGGTAGGTCGGTGGTTGATATCTTCATGATTTCGGCGTATAAAGACCTCGTTAGGTTGCTTGAGGTTACGGCGCTTGGGTCAACCTGGGTAACGTATTGATACGGTGTGGTGAGAGGTACCAATGGAAAATGAGTGCCATTTAGGCGCAGTACAATCGGTGAGCGCACAGACCCGAAGTAGAAGTGAAGGTAAGATTACTTTGAGATTAGTGTATTGTGTGACGCAACTGATACTTCTACGGAAGTCGTTTTCGAGTTTCCTTTCAGGTTCCGTTCTCAGCGTCCATTGTTATCGATGGTCGGTCGAAAAGATTGAGTAGTAGTGTCCAGCTCGACCTCCCCATGCGTGAGACGACTTCTCTTCTTCGTTGTCCAACGATCACAGCCCTTATTGATAGCTCTCATGTTCTGCCCATTCGTCCTCCCATTCCTCTTCACCAATGATCTCACCGCTGTCGATGAGCGAGGTAGACCTGCAACGACAGCATCTTCCAAAACTTTCACGATCCAGAGGTCGAAATGTGTCGTAAGCCTTTTCCTCCTGCGAAGTCAATCCAGCCATACGGAGATGTAAATGCTGGTCAATGTGCGGAAAGGAGCCGTCTGTAGGGCAGCTCGCGGCATGTATGGCTGATTCATTTCTAAGTGACCAATAGAAGCAATTCCGCAGGCACTGCATTCTGAAGTTGTCTGTCGACGCGTCGGCTGTGTCTCTGTCGATGAACGAATTGCGTATGGCTACGTGAACGGGTCGAGATCTGGGTTCGTTGCCTGGGCGCAACTCAGGTGCTGCTACGCGCCAGTCTAGGAGACGGCTTTTGTTTGTCCAATAGGTCGTGTTTGCGTATGACAATCGAGTCACCACATCAACCATGGCGAAACTGCCCAGAGAAATACTGTTGACGATAATCTGTGCTGGTAATTTGCTGATGGCTCGTAACTTTGGATGTAACACTTCACCGGCTTCTAGATGGATCTTTTGACTGGTACCGAGGATCGCTAGGCCGGGGACCTTCTTGGAAACTATCGTCATGGAGTATACAGGCCATTTCGAGGTGGGAGTCTGGAAATGTGCTCCCTCTTCGAGAAAACGCTCAGGTAAGTGAGTAGAGTGATAGTGAGAGTTGTTGAACCAGAAAGCAAAATCGTTGGTTCGAACGACATGGTGTACCGTTTTGATTGGGAGAAATTTGTAGACTATCAAGCGCAGTTCTGTGGGTAGATCGAGAAATCGGAACACCTGTTGATCGGCCATGGTCGAGAGAGAAGGTTGGAGAAATCTGTAGTTTGTATTGAAGTGGTCGTAGTAAGGACAACGCTCGTAAAGTTTCAGTGGAGAAGTTTCGGGCAACGGAATTGAGAATTGCGCAATCCCATTACGTACTGATTGAAAGTTCACTTAGTCGTAGTCAAAGTTTGCCTATAGACGCTTTGTGCGAGATCACAAGGCTACATTTTGGTTGTCATTCAGTGGTAGCGCGATGATCCGTGACGACGAGCTGCCTACAACTTCCGCAATCCATACGGTACCGACATGAGAATCTACTCTTGTTGAGAAGTATTGCGGTAATAACCAGCTCGCGCGCGTGCGAATATCGGGGTTCGCTTTACCTGAGGTCTTAGTACGCTCTTGCGAGATGATTCGGCATTACATCAATACTAGAAGTACGATCGAGAAGAGAAGCGCGTAATAATGTCTCATACAGAGATCGTTCCTGGCAGCGCCGCACTTGCGCATACAGTAGTCCCCACGCACCTCCAAGGAGGCGTGCATAACCGCCTCACCGGCATAGGTTCGCGTCGTTTGTTGTCCGGTCAATGCCGGTAAGGTGTCGGAGAGACCGACAATTGAGTTTGGCTATATTGCGTGCATGAAGTGGCTGATGGTCAGCTTTTCGAGACCTCAGCCTTGTGTTGAGATTTGTGTGAAAGTGGTGCAACGTGGAAGCTCAGGAAACCTTACACAGGCATCAGAACCGAAACGATAGGCAAGCTAGTCTAACGCGGCTAGCACATGTCAGACGCCAAAAATAGCCCCATGACATTTTTCGGAGCTGAGGGAACATGAGCGAGATGATGCAAATCCGCTCGCTTTGAGATAGTCCGTAATAGTGATGATGCAATCTGCCACTCTAGGCATTGAGCTCTTCAAACACGTCGCAAATGTCACGATCGCACAAGAAAAGCAAAACACTCAGTGTACAATAATGAGACGCGAGATGTATAGTTTGCATACCCCAGGCGATACGCAGGGGCGGCTGCAGCTTCAGGCACGTTGAGCAGAGGAGGGCTTGCAACGCCGCCTAGACTAACAGCTGCTGTCCCCACTTGGCGTTCTTGTTTGCAGGTTCCATCCGCCGGGCTATGGGCACAGTGTATGTATCTGGATCCAGCGACGTTTGCTGTCGTCTTCTGTGTCACTGGGAGGCGGGAGTGCAGGCACAGAACGGGGAAGACGAAACGTCGGTTGCGCCTTGGAAGCCTTGAACAGCAGAAAGGCGTTAGAGGCAGGGAATTGGCAATAGAGCACTGCCACGGCTCGCGATATCAGCAACTTGGTCCGGTGTTAGCTGCTCCGGGACTGGTCTTGCCTTCTCCATGTCATTCCATTAGTTCCGCATGCCTGCACGTGCGGCGGCTTGGGCTGATCACCTACGCCGTGCATCTATGTAGCTCGATGCATTGTACTTGAGGAAAGCTGTCCAACCGCGCGATGCAGTCTTACCCGGGTATAGTCTATGGTTGCTCAGTCTCGTTTTATTATTAGCTGAGCGCGTCGTCTCCGCCCCGCCATCGACAACCTGCTCTGAGGCGGAGCTTGAAGCTGTCAACACTGCAATGCCTAACTTTCCATGGACCAAGTCGAATCGGTCGCACCAATCTGTCGACATCTCCTCGTCAGGGCAGCATTCGCCCGTACCACCTGGTAAGGAAGCATTTGGGCGCCCAATCGCCGGCGCCGCTGACGGGCAAGCGCTGGCAGTGAATGAGCACGTCGCCGCGCAGCGATACCATACTTCAGACAGCCAGCAGGCGCCTGTACAGGCTCAGCAGCCTCCTGTGCAACAACAGCAGGTCTCGGCTGGCGCTCCTCTACAGGGCCAATATAGAGAACAGTTTCCTCAGCGCACGACGAGTCACAGGTTGAGTTCCCATCTCCCTCTAGGTCAGTCGTCGCCGTCGCAGGTTTACCAGCAACAACCCGGCCCCGCGCCAGTGTCTGGTGCTGAATCGCCTCATCGCGGCCCCTATCAGCCCCAGCCTGCGCCTTCTGCATACACGCCAGAAGCCAAGAAGCCATCGCTGCGCAGTCGCATTGCAGCCGGAGTCAAAGGGCACAAAGATCAGGAGGCCAAAGCACAGAAGAACGGCCTGGGCAGACGACAGTCAGTCCGGAAGAGCGACCCCCGCGCGCAGGAGTATCAGGCGCAGGAAGAGAGCCGTGTGCAGCAGTGGCACCAGCACCAAGGGTCGACTTCCCATCTGCCCGCCTCGAACGAGCAGGACGAAGACAACCTCGATCCCTTCCTGCAGAAAGACGATACGCCCCAGGTACCGCCCAAGGACATCCAGTACCAACAGAACCTGCCGCAGCCTCAGCAGTTTGCGCCGCAGCCGCGTCAGGAACAGCAGCCGTACAATCGGCCCCCACTTGACAGGGTAAGCACGGAGGGAAGCTATTCGACCCAAGGCGGGGTAGACCAATACAGCCCTGAGCAACACCAGGGCCAGGGTCTCCAGCAGCCACGGCACCAGCAACAGCAACAGCAACAGCAATACCAGAGCTACCAGCCAGCTGTCCAGCACCCACAAGCCTCGGGCGACTACCAGGCCTTCAACCCACAAACCGTGCCCAGCCCTCTGCTCCAGAACGCTCAGCTGCACGGGCAAGGTGGCCCAGTCTCGCAAGACATCCAGCAAACTTACTACCTGTACCAACAGCAGCAAGCTAAACTCCAGGCCCAGGGCCATTCGCCGCTAGACAACGCGCAGCAAAACACGCTGTATCCGCAGCAGTTTGCGTCGCAGCTTCAGCCGCATCAAGACCAGCAGCAACAGCCTCAACCTGGCCGGCCAGCCTCGCAGCAGCAGACTGACCTGCAACCCCCACAGGCGTCTCGCCAGCATCCTCAGATCGCGCAAGAGGCCCAGTCGATCGAGTCGCAGCGCCGTCCCCCTTCGTCCCACCAGCTCGCCCCGCCGTCTCCCCTCCAGCCGCCGTCCCACCAGACCTACGACGCGCAGCATCCCCAGTCGTCCGATCTACTGCCGACCAACATAACACCCCCACACGCGCACGACAGCATGGCGCCTAGTGCTCAGAGCAGTGCTAGGAACACCATCAGGAAAGCGAACGATGGCAGCCAACCACAGCCGGGCGCAACGTCGCGAGAGTCGTCCATGCTTTCACAGCCTCCCGCTCAAGGTCAGCCCCACGGTCAGCCGCCCGTGTCGCCGGGCCTGGCAACATTCGACGCTAACGTCGTTCCAACAGCTTCGCAAGGACAGCCATACCGCGGTGAGAAGCAGCCCCAGCAGGTCTCAGAAATGGGACGGGCAACGCCACCGCCGAGGACATCTGTCGCCGATATGTCAGAGGAGGAAATCGAGAAGCTACAAAAAGAGCACGATGTCTTGCGTGAGTACAGTCTCTTTGGACGAGTTGATTGCATCTAACACAATACAGGCGAAAAGTACCAAAAGGTCAAGCGATACTTTTTCGAGCAGCAGTCACAGGTCCATCAGCTACAGAACACCCTCGCAAACCAGCGTTTGTCTTTGTCTCGTACATCCTGGGATGACAGCGAATATGCAACACGATTCAATCGATTGGACGGATTGATAGCACAGCTGTCCTTCTCAATTCGCAAAGACTGGAAGAGTATACCTTCGTGGCTACACAAGGTGGTCAACAAGACAGCTGTTGAGACAGGCAAGCAAGAAATGACGGCTATCGGCCGCGCTGTCATCTCGCAGTGGCTGGTGGAGAACATCTTCGAAAAGTACTTCCACCCAGACCTCGAGCCGGGCTTTTCGACGCAACTGCAATCGATCGTCTCCAACATCCGCAAGTTCTCGCCGCCATGTCATAGCGCCGAGGATGAAGACACGCTCGCTGCGAAGATTATCAACTGGCGGCTGGCCACGCTGGAGGGCCTTGCGGACACTTTGAGAGCACCACAGGCCACAGCCAATCGCGAGGCGCTCACTGAAACACTCAACGAGAAGCTTATTGCGTTCCTCCAAATGCACTTGAATGACCCTGCGCCTCCAGATCTCAATGGAGGTGTGCCTATGATCATCGAACTCGCCATTAGCATCGCGCAACATTTGCCCCTTGAAAGCCGTGAAGTACACATCGAGTACTTTTATCCTGATCATAGCATCGTTCCCGATTTCATGAAGATTGAGTCCGGCATCCCCGCGCTGACGGCACCCATCGTGGAGCGGGACGATGCCGACAGAGCTTCGATCAGAAGCATGGCTTCCAGACCTGACGACAACATGTCGTTGGTGGAACAAGAGCAAGCACAGCTACAGGGAAGCCAACCACCAAGAGAAGATAAGAAGCGCGGCATGTTCGGTTTCGGTGGGTCAAAGAAGCCGACGGCTTCTCCTGCTACTCTGGGCAAGCGCGAATCGTCGCTCGGTCAAGGTGGCAGCCAGCAAAGTCTTACGCAACATCCGCCGGGTAGCTCTGGTGGACCAAAGGACGAAGCGCCGCCACCACGTGTGCGTATGGCCGCCGGTGTCTTTGTACAGATTCGCGGCAAGAGCATTTTGATCAAGGCGCCAGTGTACCAGACATGAGCGGCCCTGATGCGACAATGATAATGAAGATGGACGATTTGGATTGAGCGATCTAGCAAGCAAGCGTTTGTTTTATTTCCTTTTCCACTTCTACAAAATATGCTTAGGTTCTGAGATTAGATCTACTACATCTAAAGTATACCCAGGACGATTGATGGCGTGTTTTGGAGCGTTTCTTGGTCAACTTGGAGTGCATGCCGATACCCTCGTTGCTGTTACGGTTATGATTGGAATAAGAACAAATTCTCTGGTAAAATGAAAGAGGTCTTGCTTTCTGAGCGGCTTCGCTTGAGTGAACGTGTTGGATTTCGCTATTGGACCGCCCGCAGCACTGAGCTTCGAGGCCCGAAACCACGCTAATTGCGGCGTCTTTGGACTCCCATTGGCCTACATCCGCACCTGCCCTTGTTTACCGAATCCAAACATTCTCGTCGCATGCTTGATAAGACTGTTTTGACGATGGAAGACATCGTCGTGACCCCGCAATTCAAGTGTGAGCATGAACGCGAAGGTCCTAGCCTCGGCAGTTACTGATCAGTGCCAGCGACTAATGCCTCCGTCCCATCACCGACCACGACACACGTCGCATGCCTCAATGGCGCGCGCTTGCAGATACGCTGTCTTACCACGTTAGAAATCGTGCGGAGTATAGCGATACCTCCAAGTCATGATCTTAGAAACTCGAGAATCGCCTGGTCAGCACCTACCCTACCACCGCTGGCCTCGTCCACGTCGCGACCCTCACCCAACTCGACACCACCCCGTCGATCCTCACGCACACCACGGCCATGCTCCAACCGCGTCCTCATATCAGATGACGATACAACGCGCGTATACGATCTTCGCGACGAAAAGTGGAACGCCGTGATAAGCAATGGCTCGGGCGGCATGGGCAAGAACGTGCATGCCGAGTTTGGCGCAAACGAGGATGAAGTCATCGTCTGGAGCGACTTCACCGCATGTGCCAAGATATGGTGTCTCAAGACTGGCAGGGCTGTAGAAATACGCGACCCGAAATTTGTAGGCAAAGACGGAAAGGGGTGGGGTTATCGGCCAGGCGAAGATACAGACTCAAGGGGTGGAAGACGGAGAGGCGGCGTTCTGGCACTGCTATGTCGCGCAGCAGGCGCTGATATTCTATTGCTCCTGGCTCCAGGCACATACAAGGTCATCAATCGTGTCGAACTTACGACAAGCGATGCGGCAGGGCTGAGATGGAGTCGCGATGGACGCTGGCTGGCCGTCTGGGACGCAGCTTCTGCTGGCTACAAACTCCACATCTACACTGCTGACGGACATTTGTATCGCGCTATGACCCGCGAACCCTCAGACGACGTCAGCGAGTGGGATGTGGAATGCTTGGGCATCAAGACGCTCGAATGGGTGCCTGGGAACGAATGTCTAGCTGTCGGTGGCTGGGACCGTCGAGTCCGTATCCTCTCTACACGAACATTCGCTCCGGTTGTTTTCCTGGACCACACACCCGCCATCGATGTGCCCAGCGCGCCTGTATACAGCGAACATGTCGACAGCCAGGGCAACCGCAGCTTCACAACCTCGCAGCAGCCTGTCACACCTCCAAAAGCAGCCTTGGAGAAGAACGAAACCGGACTCATGAAGCAGGGTATCGGCATGTTGACCTTTAACGCAGATGGCACGTTATGTGCCACACGCGACGATAGCACACCATGTACAGTCTGGATCTGGGACCTAACCGTGCTCCGACCTCGGTGCATAATAATTCAATACAGTCCAGTTAAGAACCTGCTCTGGCACCCCACCGATCCAAACCGCCTGCTCATCCAGACGACCCAAGACGAACCCACCGTATACCTCTACACAGCCGCTACCTCTCATTCACCGTCATCCTCCACTTCTCATTCCACATCCGCCCACCAATCCTCTTTCCAGCACCCTCCAGCTATTCTCACATTGTCCTCGCAAATCGGCAAACCAGCGGGCTCAGCACCACCCCGTTGGTCAACAACCTGGCTCTTCACCTCGCCAGACAAGAAACCCGCACTCGTATTCGGACATCAGCAAGCACATGTACTGGTGTGGCCGGAAGGCAAAGATAAGATCCTACGCTTTGAGCGTGATGATGAGGATGAGCAGGAGGAGTCGGACGACAGTTTGTTCGATATACTTACTGGACGGACGCCGATACCCGAGTTGAACGGGGATAGTAGGGAGGAAGAAAGGATGGAGGAAGATGAGTTTGGGGATAGTGTAGGTACGGTGCAGGGGTTGGATGATACGTTTAGAGGGAAAGGGGGGAGGGAAGATACACATGACGATCGAGAAGGCGAAGAGAGGGGGCAGAGTCTATACGAAGAGGGTGTCTTGGGCGAGAGTGGTATGAGCGAGATGTTCTAACACTCAAGCACTGCAGCTGTGGAGTTTTGGCGCTCTCTAAGAAATATACCCTTATCATTCTCTACTAAAACACCACAATCCCGAACATAAACACCCTTCCCCTCCCCTTACCATCCTCCCACACCCCTTCATCCCCTATTTCTTCCCCCCATCCTCATCCTGGAACCCCCACCGCCCCGTCTGATCCAGACCCAGCGGATTCTGCCCCGTCTGCTCTTTCCCCGCAATGCTCTCCGGCTTACTCTCATAGCTATCCTTGTTCTGGCCGCCCAGCAGCTCAGACTTTTCTTCTTCGTGGCCCATGAGGGGACCGAGAGCGGGCCGTGTGGTGCCGCCGAGGGCGTTGCCGAGGGGGCCTGTTACGCCTTTTTCGAGGGGCGCGCCGAGGGGGCGGAGGGCTGTGCCGAGGACGTTGCCTGGAGGGGTGGGTTAGAGGGGGGTTGGATGGGTTGGGTGGATTGGGAGGTATGGTGGGAGTGTGGTGGTGATATGGAGAATGGAGGGTGGGAAGGAGGCGTACCGATAGGGTCTCCAACCTTGCTCAAAAGACCCCCAGAGCCCTTCTTCTCCTCTTGCTCGTCATTCTGGGGCTCAGTCTGGATATGCTGTTGCTGCGGCTCTTCCTTGTCTGACATGATGAACGATTTCGGCTCTTGACTTTCTCGCGGCTTGGATTGTGTAGGTTTGTTGATTGTTTATTCCAAGAATGTGAAAATGCGGTAGAAGCTAGGAGTTTATGGAGTTAGTTGCCTAAGGGTCTTGAGCGCAACGGCTTTATGTTAGTTGCGCAGGTTACGCGGCGCGGCGCGTTTCCAAGCTTCGGGGTGGTTGTGACGTCACTTGTCATGAGTGGGGAGGTTTGACGCGCTCCCTTACTTTTTGGTGGGGTACGGTACGCGACAAGAAGGTTGACGACATCACCGCGGTCATTGCACCAATCGAGGAATCCATATTTGAGAGTAGACATATAATTTTCGTAGGAAAGAACACATGATATAGTGAGCATGGCAGCAGGCACTGAGAGCACCGCTCGGAACCTGTCTTCCATCGACGTCCATATGCGCAAAACTCCGCCCGATGCAAGTGTTTCCATCACACACAAGGACAGCGAGGAGGAAGAAGCAAACTCCGTTCCATCATTAGGATGACGCATTTTCCACCCTGAACTCGCAGTACGCAAAGCAAGAACAAACAATCTGGTAAAACACTTTTTTGATGTGCAAGAGGAGACGCTCAATCAGTCCGCGTTGTCTGCAGCTCTCAACGATTGACGCTACGGCGAAGTCGTCTTGCAACTGTAATGTCAGCGTTTGATATCTAATATGAGCTTGAGCCACTTACTGTTGTGGGCAGTAACATGTACTACCGTGTTCAGCCCGATACAGTGGGACGAGCGCTCGGATCGATATCCTCCTTGGTATGATGCGCAAAGATCGAGACGTCGATAACCTTGTCGTGCTTGTATCCCACCTTCGGAAGTCTACCAACTCGGATAAACTTGCAAGCGCTTAGAAAATTGCCTCGCCAATCAGCATCCAAGTCATCGCCATTCTCGTGGTGAACGTTGAGCAAGATAGTCTTGACAACTCTTGACGGCCCTGTCTTGAGATAGTCGAAGTTGTTGATATACTCGTAGCCACCGCGGGCGCGATAGCTAGTATCAACCATCTCCAGAAGTCGATCCACGAGGCACTTGCCGATTCCCTTGGAAACGAAACCCGGGTGGACAAATAACTCCATATCGAATGTATAGCGATATTGAGTCGCCTGACCACAGTGGTCGTCGAGGTTGATGAAGCCGACAATCTTCTCGCTCTTATAGCCTGGGTCGAGCCTGTGCTGATTGCTCTTGGACACAGCTACCAGAAAAGGAAGACCTGCGCTGGTGATGTCACTGATCCTCGCAGCAATTTGAGTCACATCGCGTTCGTCGAACTCGGGCGTGAAGATGGTGTCCCTGACGTAAAAGTTGTAGATTTCCTATAGCTGGTGTCAGCAAGACATTATTATTTAGTGATCTAGCATGATCGACTTACTGTGATGCCCAGAACATCCGAAGCCTGGATAGGGCGAATGTATATGTTGGCTTCAGGACGCAGCCGGCGATCTACCATGGGTTGAACGGGGAACTTTGACTCTGGGACAGGCCGGTTCCGCTTTGCCATCGTCTTTTTGCGCTTCTGTTCTACACGTCTGTTCTTTTCCTGAACCTTCTCTTCAGCGGAAGCCAATTCCTCAGGTGCAGAAGGGTATTTTTCATCGTAATGGTTGACCCTAGCATCCGGTACCTTCAGAGCGTGGATGTAGCTAGACTCGTGTGTGATTCGCCTCGGGCTCTGGCCTTCTTCATCTTCGATGATCTCTTCGTAGACTAGGTCCTCATAAAGCTCCCACCAAGGCATGTAGTCGACGAGATCGTTCTCATCAATGAGTTTTGGCTCAGACTCGGTAGTTAACATCGTCTGCCAAAACTCTCTGAGAGTTTCACCCCCAACCTTTGCTTCGAGCCAGTAACGAGGTGCCAACTCTTTGCCAGCATCGAATGTGTCGGGCGGGAAGTACACTGGCGTGATGCATTCAGGAGGGTGTGTGTTCCACCACTTCTCTATATGAGCACCAAAATGGCGGTCTGCATGACCTTTGCGTCCAGTCCATGTCTCAGGGGCGGGCAGCCAGTCACCATTCCAGTCTGTAAGCTTCTTGATGTCGTAATCCGGGTCTCCATTGCTGTTAGACCTGAAGCTGACGCCGCCATCACTGTCGCTGCTTGAGGGTATATACTTCATGTCTTTTGACTTGGGCCAGACTGTCTTTTTGAAAGGCTGTGGACCTCGAGGCCATCGTGGATTTCCCGGAGCTTTGGTAGTGGGTGGAGACTCGGCCTTGGGCTGGTCCCAGCCGTTGTAGGTGGTGGGCTCAGGCATCGCAGATCCACGCAGCCCGTTTTTTCCATTGCCGCGCGACGTTGTTGGTGACGAAGAAGACGAATCTTGCTGATGATTCGCACCGTTGCTGCAAACGTGTTAGTAAAGCTGAATTGTATGAGGTGGGTCACGGCATCGAGGCGCGCGATGGTAGACTTACGAGATAAGATCAGGCTTGCCGTTCATCGCTAGCTTCGACTGGTTGGACGTAGAAGGCGATCCATTGACAGCAACCCCGCTGCCATGGGCAGAGTCTGCCTTTCCACCGTCGGCAGAGCTGCGGTTGCGGAGGTGAGGAGGGACGTAAACACTCGCTTTTCCGTTGGATGGCCCGGCCATGTTGTTGCCAATCTTCTTCTTCTTGTTGCGCGGGGATCTCTTGTTAGGTGGCTTGTGATTATTTTCTGGGTCCGTGGCGCGGGGTGTAGTTGGAGAAGTAAGGTTGGCAGGTTCGACGGTACTAGCGTGGTGAGCGGCTGCCTTACCACGGCCGTTTCGACGCGGTTGCTTGGGTACGTTAGAGAATTCGGATTGCCGAGCTAGCCAGCTATCCGGGTCGTCTGGTTGTACGGGATCGTTCTCCTCAGCTGCGAATGGCACCCAGTGACGATGGCCAGATTGAGGCTTGTTAAGCTAGTGTTGTGTGTTAGTTGTGTTGTAAGAGTTGGTAAAGTGGGAAGACTGGGTGCAAGTGACAAGACTTATACGCCGTCACTCTGGGGCGGTATGAAGTCGGCACGGGAAGCGAGGTGCGCCTTCACTTACCGAGAGGTTTCCGAAGTCCTTTTCCTGCTGCCCAGTCATGGGTTCTTTGGCGAGCTTCGTGTCGACCTGAGCATCTTTGACCGTAGCATCGTCCAGCTCGATCAATGTAGGCAGTGGAGGCAGTGTACTGCGCGGGCACCAATTACGCGCGGTGCGGCTCATGATGCAGGTTTCCGACACTTCTGACTGGGAAGAGAACAAGAGGGCCCCAAACAATGCTGATGGGAGCAGAAGGAGCGACCAAAATGAAGAAGAAGAAGATATCCTTGAGATGTAGAAGCATCCAAAAAGGCCTGAGTCACGGTTTGCTAGTGATGAGTCTGCCTAATAGGTTTGGCGAGAGCATGCCAGCTTCGCCTCACCTCACCTCTTTCCTCATTGAATTTTACCTTGCCATGACACAACCCACGTGTTTACCGCTAGTGCCTACCGAGAACTGCAGGCAGCCACGATGGAGACAGAACATTACGGAAAGATTTACCGATGCGACATCAAGACGTGCCTAAATATACAGTGTCTTAAGACAACAAATGAACGTCTATCTGATGAAATCGACGAACGGATAATTAGAGGAAACTTCCTGAACGATTTCCCAGATTACAATCACTGATATAAAGTGGCAGGCGAGATAGAAGATTTCCGAAATTGCTGGAAGGCAACGTGATAACGGTGTTGTTACTTTAGCATGCAATACCGTCACTTGGGCAGATGCAAGTGTCCGTAAACAGTTTAGCCGATAAAGGAACGAGCTCCACACTTGCTCGACTGACTGCCTGACAGACAGACAGAACCCGGAAAGTGAAACACACAAAATGCTGTCAATACTACGGAAGGCGCGTCTCAAGGACAAGGAGATGCGAATCTTGATGCTGTGCGTATTCCAGGAGTTTTTGCGAGATCGGAGGCTCACTGCATCAGTGGGCTTGACAATGCGGGAAAGACGACCATCGTGAAGAAGATCATGAACGAGGATGTGAACAGTGTCAGCCCTACGCTTGGTTTCATCATCAAGACGATCGAGTATGACGGGTACGTATGACAAACCTTGGCCGCCTGATGAGACTGACGGAACAGCTACAAACTCAATATATGTACTGCACCTGGTTGTTCCCTCACAAGCGTGTACTAACAGCACAGGGGATGTCGGTGGCCAGAAGACATTGCGAACGTACTGGAAGAACTATTTTGAGAAGACTGACACGCTCATCTGGGTTGTCGATGCGACTGACCGCGAGCGGATAGACGATTGTCGACAGGAATTGGCGGGGTTGCTGCTGGAAGAGGTTTGCACAAGCATGAACCCTTCCAAGCGTCACGAGCTAACAAAAGAAGCGTTTATCTGGAGCCAGTCTGCTTGTGTTCAAAAACAAGAGCGATGTGCCGGGGTCCATGACGGAAGACGAGATTCGCGAGGTGGGTGAGGGCTTAGGAAGATGTTGAGCCTGGTTGGCGGGCCAATGCTGACGGCGGCGTACAGGGACTGCGACTCGACGCTATCAAGACACACAAATGGCACATTATGGCGTGCAGTGCCATGACGGGAATGAACTTGCAGGAGGGGCTGGAGTGGGTGGTGCAGGATGCAAAGGCGCGACTGTTCTTGTATTGATGCTTGTCGGCATGCATCGCGGTGCCAGGGGCACGGCAGCCCAAAGGCTGGATGCGGGTAGTATAGCGGTAGTCGAATGACAAGCTCCAACCGCCCAAGTGTGGAGCTGGCGTCGACCGGCCGCACGCAGCTGGACGTCGATGGTATAAACAAACAGCCATCGAGGCCGCCTGGACGACCTGCATCCCTCTATCTCGCTGCTTCTCTTCATCATTCGCTCATTTGGTGCTACCTGTCCGCGGGCTTACGTCGACATCGCATCTGAAACATACCCGAGCATTCTGGCTAGGAATGACATAACCGAGTCAAAGTAATTTAACGACCGTCTAGCTCCCAGATCCGCCTGGGATTCATCTCACTGCCGAGCAGCTTCAATCCTTGCGCATAACTCCCGTAGCGCACATTGGCCTGTGATAGCCTGCCTTTCTCGTCGCCCACAAGCACCATGGCGTCCGACGAGAGGGAAATCGATCCTTCCGAGTTTGTGCAGCGGATTCAACGGCTGGGCGACCAGCGGGACCGCGAAGATGCCGAGCGTGTCAAGAAGCTCGAGGAGGAGCTGATACAGGGCCGCAGCGAGCGACTAGCGCGCAGAGCAGGTTTGTTTTTATGCCCGTTAGAGTTCACGACGGCTGTTGACCCAAACAGAGCGAGCCCGCTCCATCTCGCCCGACAAGCCATATACGCCCCAGTCCCCGCGCTCTCAAGCTGCCACGCCCCGAACGGTGCAGGAAAAGGCTGCCAGCACGCCCACGCCCGCCATGAGCCCGCCAAGTCAAGACGCCGCCCGCGACGACTCGCTGCAGCGCCTCACGAGCTCGCCCACGCCCTCCGCCCTCGACGACACCGAGCCCAAGAAGCCCGCCACCAGCGCCGCGGCATTGGGGCGCTCCGGCACCCTATCGTGGAACCAGAGGCCCAAGTCCGGCAGCATACGGCGGCCGCTGTCAGTCGCCTCGCGGTCCCCCGAGCGCCCATCAGCCAGCAACACGCCCGAGCCGCCAGCGTCGCCCGAGGCCAATCCCTCCAGAACCTCCATCGCCGCCTCGCTAGGCGCCAGGGACCCAGCGTTCTTCCGACAGACACAGGACAGTGGAAGGGGCGCAGCGGCATACAGGAAAAACCAGGACGAGGCGGCGTCAGAGACAGGCTCCGTGTCGGGCAGGAGACAGCTGCCTGGCATGTCACGCGAGTCTACAACAGAGCCCGAGGTCAGCAGCCCGCCTGCCGAAAGCATACGCTCCAGCTCGCCCGGCTCTCGCGGCGGCTCGGTACGCGGCAGCGCCATGCTGAGCAACCGCTTTTCCACCAACACGTCGGTATCAGGGGGCGATGCTGAGCCGCTCGCCAAGGGGCGCTCTCCTCTCCCAACGCTCGACTCGCAAAAGTTCGCCCCGCCGTCTGAACAAGGCTCTTCGATCGACGGTGGGGACAGCGAACGTGCCGCACGCGCCCTTGCCATGTCGCCGACACAAGGGAGGATTTCGCCCGAACGGGAACGATCTGCCTCGCCTACCAAGGGCATGGGCGGCTTCGTGCAAAGCGCCATGCTCAAGCGCAGCGATAGCGTAAGCAAGCGGTGGAGCACCCAGACACCGCCAGTCCTGAGCAGACAAAACTCTACCCTGAGCAACCGCGGAAGTGCCATAACAGGCTACGGCTCACTCTCCGGCCTCGACCGACCTAGTCTGAGCAGAGACAACTCCATCGAACCTTCGTCCTCCTCACGTCCCGCCTCGAGCTACAGCAATGCGACCATCACGGGCGCCGACAAAGACAGCGCACCCAAAGACGAGTTCGTGAAGCCAGCCCTCCCTCACCGTCACAGCCGAGCCAAGTCTGTCGCATCCACCTTCAGCGACAAGGACGCACTCAACGACGACTTCTCGCCCCCGAGCCCCTCGAAGCGGTGGAGCCCTACAAAGTCGACTTGGCTGGAGAGCGCGCTGAGCAGACCAGAGTCGCCCAAGCCCAAGCAAGCAGCGCCGGCGCAACCTGCGTGGATGGCGGAGATCAACCGCATCAAGCAACAGCGCAGCAGTGTTGATCTGGGGAAAGGCAGCCCATTCGGAGAGCCATCGTCTGGTCGCACCTCGCCCATCAAGGACATACAACTGAAGCCTGTCGGTCTTCGCAGACCCGAGTCCCCCAAGAAGGAGGAAGGCGCTGAGCCCATGAAGATGGAGACAGTCAAGGAGCAGTCACCCAGCCCAACACCCGCATTGGCACCGAAGCCCTTGTTCGCCAAGAAGTCGGAATCCAAGCTCGCGACTGAGCCTGAAGTCGTCAAGGACGCCCCTGAAAAGGCTGCTGTAGAAGCACCCGCTCCTACCCCCACCAAATCGCAATCACCGCCGCCAACAGCTGAACAGCCAGCAACGCCCACCGAAGCCAAGCCGGTGGCATCGCGATTCACACAGGATACAGGCCGTGGGTCTCCAGCGGCGAGGCCGAAAACCCCACCCAAGAAGGACTTCCGCGCCGGGTTGAAGCCACGCCGACCGCCGCCTGACAATTCGAAGAAGGATGGCGAGGTCAATGAGTTGCAGAACGTCTTTGGCCGGCTACGAAAGGCCGAAACCAAGAACTATGTTGCGCCTGACGTGCTCAAGGATAACATCACACGAGGGAAGACCGCGCTTAACGTGACTGGTGGCCCCAAGCCTACAGTCCGGAAAGACGAGTTCAGGGAGAGCCTCATTAAGAGGAAATCCACCATCTTTGACAAGGCCCAGGAAGAGGGCTCGGCATTGAAGCGATCCGACAGCGCATCGAAACCATCTCCTCCAACACCAGAAGCTATTGCAAAGAAAAAGGGCCTGAGCCGAGCAGACAGTGACCCAAAGGCTGGCGCTCCGAAAGAACCAGAACCCATACCAGAAGCTCTGGTCAGGAGGAAGAGTTTAGCTGCAAACAAGGCCATCATGAATGATAAGCCAGCACAGCCCGCATCCTCTACGACAAAAGAGCCAGCCATGTCTGGCAAGCTAGCGGGTCGCTTCAACCCTGCACTAGCCGGTATGCTCGCTCGAGGTCCACCGCCTCTTGCGACGAACAAGTCTACATCAAGTGCTGAGGTAGACGTGTCTCCTACCAGGCCTGCGCAAGAAGAGAAGACTGGACCCGCCCCAGAGCTGCAACACATGACCAAGGGCCGCGCCCGGGGACCGAAGCGAAGGGCGCCAAAATCCACGACTGCCGGACCGGAAAAGACTCAGGACAAGGCTCAGGACAAGGCTCAGGACAAGGCTGAGGAAAAGGCTCAAGAGAAGGTACCTACTGCTGCTGTTGCTCCTTTGGTGAAACCAGAGCATGTCCTTCCTAGCTCCGAGGTTTCCAAGACTAACGGAAAATCAGAGGAGCGACCAGTAGCCAGGACGCCGGTCAGACAGTCGTCGACTGATAAGCCTGCCACGCCTGCCAAATCATCGCGCATCTCTTCCGGAAATTTCGGAAAGACGTCCACTCCGGAGCTTCCCAAGAAGCCAGAGTCTCTGGAACTCGACCGAAGAGTATCTGGACCCCAAGCCACCCCAAAGACGCCACGGCCCGAGTCTATCAACTCACCGAAACCATCATCACCAAGAGTACCGAACAAGCCAACATCTCAAGAATTTGAAAGACGCGTCTCTGGATCGCATAGCACGCCGATGAAGTCTCCACTACCAAAGCCAGTCGAAACACCAACGTCCGCATCACCGACACCGACACCGACATCGCATTCTCGATTCTCCCGTCCACTCCCGACGTTGCCGCAAACAGTGCCTTCAAAACCAGCAGCGGAGACTCCTAGATCAACGCCACTTAGGGAAATATCAACACCCAATGTAGAAATCTCACCAGCCAAGGATGAGCCCTCGCCCGAGAAGACGACGTTTTCCTCGGTCAAGAGCGCCACCACGCTATGGGGTAGGTCGTCGGCGTCTTCATCACCCGCTCCAACAAGGGTGAAGTCCCCCATCAAGCTACCAACGCAAGCGGACGAGCAAGCTGCGATGAAGGACGCCGGACTGGTTCGCTCATCAGAGCCAGACACCAAGGCCCTTCCCAACCCGCCACAGCCCAGCCAACAATCACCGACTGAATCGAAACCTCTGCCACCAAAGCCGAAGCCTGTTGGCCTGGGCTTCAGCCTTGGAAGTCTGGGTGGATTTGTCGCGTCTCGGTCACGGGACTCAAGTCCTCAATTACCCAAGAACGCGCCTATGTCACCACCTGGAAGCGCCAACAGGCCATTCTCAGAGCCATCCATCGTATCGCCAACCATCCCAAAGCACGACGGGATGTTTGCCGACTTCTTTGATGAAGCGCCCGTCACTGAGGGCCAGCTTCCCGACAACGTAGACACTATGTACACACTAAAATCGCCACCACTTGACCTTGGTCCGTCAGGAAAGATTCGTACATTACGCAAGCAGATCCAAGAAGTAACCGGTGACGGGAGACTTACATCTATACCCATGCAAGAAGAGCATATCTTGTTCCAAGATTCAATGTACTTGTGCACGCACGTCTATGGTGATGCAAGGGGCGGAAGACACACGGACGTGTACCTATGGGCCGGCAATGGTGTGCCCGAACCTACTCTGGAAGATGTGCAACTCTTCGCAAAGAACCACGCACGACAAAACCAAGGGACACTTCTAGTCATCCGTCAAGGTCAAGAGACACCGAACTTCTTTGAGGCTCTGGGTGGTATTGTCATCACACGACGTGGCGCAAAGCCAGGATCCAAGGAGTTCATGCTTTGCGGCCGTCGCCATCTCGGACACCTCGCCTTTGATGAAGTAGACTACTCTCTCAAGAGCCTATGCTCCGCCTTTCCCTACCTCGTCTCCACTTCGACCGGCAAGGTATACTTATGGAAAGGTCGCGGCTGTTCCGCTGAGGAGGTGTCCGGTGCTCGCCTCATGGGCATGGACCTTGCGCCCACGGGCGACTACAACGAGATCGACGAGGGTGCCGAACCTCAAGCCTTCCTCAACAACACATTTCCTCCCTCTCAAGTGCCAGCAAAGGGTCCTGCCATCCCACGCTCAGCAGACCACTGGCGCTACAAAGCCACCTCGGATAAGTACCGCGTGCGTCTCTACAAGATTGAACAAACGACCGGCCAACCGGCAGGATGGGGCCAAGCACTCCAGGTGAGCAGCTCCTTTTTCGCACCGCTGCTGCGGAGACCGTCTTGGAACGCTGCTGAACAGAGGCCACAGACGCCGCTTACGCCCAAGACGCCGCACGGTGCTGTCAAGACCGAGGTCAAGGAGATTATGCCTTTCTCGCAGAGGGATCTGGAGCCGGAGAACGTATATGTACTTGACGCGTTCTTCGAGATGTACATGTAAGTTGCCCCGTCATTGCAGATGTCTGCCACAGTTCACTAATCCTTCGCAGTATCGTTGGTCCCTTGTCTCGCACGCAAGCCCCGGCATTCTCCACGGCTCTGATGTTCGCGCAAGCGTACGGCATGCTCGCTGTATCGGAGGAAGACCGTCCGTTCATGCCCGTGACCACGGTCGTACTAGAAGGTGTACCTCGCGACATGAAGGTTCTGTTCCGACACTGGGACGACAAGCTCATCCCCGCTGCTGGCTTGATGAGCGGTAAACTTGGCCGAGGCAAGAGTTTGAGGATCGTCGGTCTGGAGAAAGCCATTGAGGCTACGCGGCGCTAGAGGGTGGGCGAAAGCATTCGTGCTTGTTACTGCGTTGTCATGAGCGTCTCGAAGGCGAATTGCATTTTTGCGCCTTACCTTCCATGTACATAAGTTATGCCTGCACTATATTAGGCGGCAGGTGCCTTAGGCTTGCACAACGGCGTCGCGGCGTCACTACGGACCGGCCTATGGCTGAAGTCGTTGAGGCAGTATTCTCGCTCACGCGACCTGTATATCATTACGTTGCTCAATCTTGTTCCCGGTTGATATCTGTTTCTCATTTCATCGGCCTTGTTTTTCAGCTGATGAAGAAACAACATCAATCTAGACCGTTGGAAAAAACGTCGTCGTGAACATGAACGTGGGCCCAGAACATCAACAGAGCATGATCGGAAATGAGAGGGAGATTCCCGCGGCGGGTACGCGATGTTTCAGCTGAACCGATGCAGGAACTGTTCACCCGCACTGGGCCGTATCCTTCTCGCCCTCTGGCTAGCACCACCGGTTCGATCTCGTTTCGCGGACTAATATGTAAATCTTCTGACCATGACTTTTGCCTTGGTGATGATCATTGATCTTCTAGGGTGTTCTGCCGTCTTTCTATTATCGGAAGCAGTTGAGGAGACAGCACCTTGCGCGAAACTGGTGGAAACGTCATGACATGTGGCGCTGTCTCATGCGCATAGTGGCGGGCTGTGCCTCAGAAACATGAGGCGATGGATAGTTGATGCCCTAAGGGTGTTTCACCGGGGATCTGCATTGTGGTCTTGTTTGCATGACGGTGTTGTTGTGGGTCGTTCAAGCATTGCAGTTACTACTGTTTCTTTTGATGGATTGATCGTACAGTAAGAACACCGAGATAATGATGGACGAGTGTCGTTCGACTGTCAGAACCTTCTGTTGCTGAGAGTTTCGCGTGCTCCCGCCGGTACTTCTCTCGGCTCTCCGTAGCGGCCGCTGCTGGTGTGACTTGCCTAAAGACGCCTGGATCCGTCTGACGCGATCAGCACAGGCACACATGACTATTTCCCCCTCCCTTACACCGCATTCACATTGTACTCGGTCACAGAACACGTCAATGCTGCCAGAATAGCCACCGGTATGTTTCTTCGCATGGCAGGAAGCCCCAGGGTTATCCAAGCCTTCCCAAGCTTTTGCCGAGGGAAATAAGCACGCCGATCCATGCAACCATCTGCAGGAATGGGAGGAAACGCCAGGGCTTCCCCACAGAACACTATAGTCATCTACCGTAGCTTGACGGAGCTTAATTAATCGGGGGTACTGCTCATTTACACTACTGGTGGAATGGTCTGAGGACCAGGGTTCGAGCAACGGAATGCGTCCCCCGGGGCTCGGGAGCACGTTTGCATGCGGATAGTGGCAAGCGCTCAGATGGCGAGGCGACAGCGGCTTCGGTCATGGACCTTGAAACAATCGCAATATGTTTGGTGCGAGATGTTTACAGCCTTTTAACCGTCAAGTCGTATATAGACCAAGGCTTGGAAGGACGATTAAGCTCACCACCAAGCATCTACACAAGCAGCCTTCACTTCCACATTCTCTTCTTCACTACCAATCAACGTTCTTTTACAACAAACCCACTTTTCCAACCTTTCAATCTTCAAGATGGTTGCCTTCAGCTCTATGGTCCTCGGCCTCACCGCCATTGCCGGCTCTGCCTTTGCCGCACCCACTGCCGATGTCCCTGACTTCGAGCTCGGCTCCAAGAGCCTCGCCGCCCGCCAGGACTACAACCAGAACTACAAGACCTCTGGCAACGTCCAGTTCAGCCCCACCAACAACGGCTACAGCGTCAACTTCTCCAACGCCGGCGACTTCGTCGTTGGAAAGGGCTGGAACAAGGGCACGACCCGCAAGATCAACTTCCAGGGCTCCACCACGCCCCAAGCCGGCACTGTCCTCGTCTCCGTCTACGGATGGACCACCGGCCCCTTGGTCGAGTACTACATCCAGGAGTACACCTCCAACGGTGCTGGTTCCGCCCAGGGCACCAAGATGGGCCAGGTCACCTGCGACGGCTCCGTCTACGACATCTGGAAGCACACCCAGGTCAACCAGCCTTCCATCCAGGGCACCACCACCTTCACCCAGTACATCTCCAACCGTGTGAACAAGAGGCCCGGCAGCGGCACTGTTACCACCAAGTGCCACTTCGACGCCTGGGCCAAGCTCGGCATGAACCTCGGTCAGCACAACTACCAGACTCTTGCCACTGAGGGCTGGGGCAACGCTGCTGGCAAGTCCCAGTACACTATCACCGGCTCATAGAGTGTTGACACACTTTTGTATGCGGGCCACTGAGTGGCCTTGGACAATCGACCTGGATCAAGCATTGATTTGTTCGCTGGCGCAATGCAGTGAACTACTGAAGAGCTTGGTTGTTGAGGGTTTTCTTGTTGTAGATTTTGGTTTCTATCGTTCTTTCTTTTCGATTCTTTGGGGGTCTTGACATACTCCTCGCATGTACATATTGCATCTTTTTGCTGGAAAAAATTCACTCTGGTCTGTTGTCTTGAAGACAGACAGCTATAAAACTTGTTCCTTCTTGCTTGTGACGTTTCTTGTGATGCTGGAGTGAACACCGACGACTGTGCAGCTTGGCGGGCGGCTCATGTGCGAACTTTCAACTTTACTACCAAGCCTAATACCCTTAACTTAATCCCTCTGGGGACGTAGATTCTGTGGACGATCAATGCCATAAAATCAATATTTGGAGTCGGTTGAGAAAAGACGCAGGTGGTGTAGACTTCATCGCGATAACTTCAAGGTATAGACATCTTAAAGACTGAGGTTCAATAATTCTTCCGAATGTACTGTGATGACGTAGAGGTGTGTATCCGCCTTACAACGGCTACGAACATGTGTTCAGTTGGTGGTTGTATACTTGCGCTGTTCTGCTACAACTTCAAATGCAGAATGGGTGCAGTTTTAGAAGGCCCGGATTCCGCGGTCCAGAACACAGCCGAATGCGTTGGTTGATAAATAGCAGTTGTGTCGCATATATACTCGCGGTATCTGCCTTGCGCTTCTTTCGCTCCCATCATGCACTGAGGCAATGTTAGTAGGGCATGTGCACGCAACATACAAACTCGGGAAGACAGCCATCGTGTTTCGCCGAGGGCAGACTCTCTGAAAACCTCAAAGCTACCACAATCATCGCGCATTTCAAGGTACAATTCAATGACCAGCGCGGACAATGCCCAGGCCTCAATCTGAGTCAAGGATGCATACTCTTCTCCGTTGGAACTTCTGGAATCCGGGCCGTGTAATTCGGTGATGTTCGTCTAACAAGCCACCGAAGTTGAGTTGGAACGCGTCTTCTCAACGAAGATTCGAGGGATGCGATGCTGATTTGGGGTTTCGTTTTGACGAACCCTGTTCCATGGTAACAGCCGACACGATTTTTTTGATGGACTCTGAGATTCGTAAATGACGCTCTTGCTGTTGTTGTTGATGACGAGCGTCCAGGGCTGTCGCCCACGTTGGAGAGAGTGGCCCGTGCACCCACTAAAAAATAAGCGACGTGGGCTCTTGTCGAAATACCTATCCATTGTGCGAACTCCAACGACCGACAATCCAACTCACATCAACACCGTCGTCATGGGTAGGGTCATTCGCAACCAACGTAAGGGTCGCGGCTCTATCTTCACGGCCAACACCCGCCTGAACAAGAACCCCGCCCAGTTCCGCACGCTCGACTTCGTACGTTCGCCGCCCGCACAATCGCGATATTGGACACACACATATTGGGAACAGAGGGCTAATGGGTGCAGGCTGAGCGCAATGGTTACATTCGGGGTGTCGTAAAGGAGATCGTCCACGACTCCGGTCGTGGTGAGTACCCAGCCGCGAATTGGACGTCTGGGCCATTTTTAACGATTTCGTGAACAGGCGCTCCCCTCGCCAGGGTCACCTTCCGCAACCCCTACAAGTTCAAGCAGAACACCGAGACCTTCATCGCCAACGAGGGCATGTACACTGGCCAGGTCAGTCGAAATACCCCGGGCCACAACAACGGGAATTATATCTAACATTGCCAAGTTCATCTACGCCGGAAAGAACGCTGCGCTCACCATCGGCAACGTCCTCCCCCTCGCTTCCGTCCCCGAAGGTACCGTCCTCACCAACGTCGAAGACAAGAACGGTGACCGTGGTGCGCTCGGCCGTACCTCCGGTAACTACGTGACCGTTATCGGCCACAACCCCGATGAGGGCAAGACCCGTGTCAAGCTCCCATCTGGCGCCAAGAAGGTTCTTCCCAGCTCATGCCGTGGTATGGTCGGTATCGTCGCTGGAGGTGGCCGCACAGACAAGCCTCTCATGAAGGCGTCGCGTGCTAAGCACAAGGTATGCATTGTGGTTGTATTGGCATCAGCGCAGTCACTAACACCCCACAGTTCGCTGCCAAGCGCAACAGCTGGCCCAGGACTCGTGGTGTTGCCATGAACCCCGTCGACCATCCTCACGGTGGTGGTAACCACCAGCATATCGGTAAAGCCTCGACCATCTCCCGGTACGCCACCCAGGGTCAAAAGGCCGGTCTCATCGCCGCGCGGAGGACAGGTCTGCTCCGTGGTACCCAGAAGACAAAGGACTAGAGTGGTGCTTTGTGATCTGGTGGCGTTGGTCTACGACAGGAACGACAAAGATGCGGTCGGTTATTCTCTCCATACCTCTATATGCGGGTGGCCGGGCGTTATAACGAAATGGAAACTTCTCGGCAAGCTAGGCTTTCTTCTACTGTGGCTTGCATGCATGATAGGTTCTTAGGGAATGTGATTCCGAAAAATGCATCTGGTCTGAACTTCTGACTTCGTCCACCATTCATCGTGTCTATGCTGTGACGTTGTGTTCTCATACGAAATATGTTTTATAGCAGATTCCTTGAGGTATTCATGTCGCATGAATACATCTCACGGCTTGATTCCTGGAATTGGACATTGCCACAGATCAACAACCCTCACGCTCCACCCATCTCCACATCGCCATCTCTGTCCTCAGCTTCGCTCTCAGTCCCAGTCCCACTACCCCCATCCCCATCTTCCTTGTCCTTCTTCATCCTATAGTCCATATCCAACACGCGATAATGTTTCCTATCATCGCCCAACACAACAATCACTCTCCTGCCCTTCCTGCCATTCACAACCAACTTCATCGGAGTGAACCGGCCTTCAAACACATGTTGCGTGTGCTTCTCAACCAACTCTCGCGTTACAAGTATCTTGTTCCGTGGCGACAACGGCGGTGTGCCCTGTGGGAGAAAGTGTTGCTGTAGCGAAGACTGCGGAAGCGGGGTGTAGGTGATGAGAGGGTGTTGGTGGGGTATGTCATTCGCGGCGGGTGTGTACGGTAGGGAGACGATGACGTTTGATAGCGATTTATCCTCCGAGGGGAGCTGCAAGAGGATGAGGAGACAGGCGTCGTCTGCGAACTTTGCGTCGAGGATCTTGATGTTTTCGGTCGAGGGAGAGGCGGAAGAGAAGTCAAGGGTGGAGATGGCGTAGGCGTGGATGTCGCGCTGTAGATTGGATATACTCTCTCTGTGAGAGAGGCGGTGGATGTGTAAGAGAGTTGGCGATGAAGGGGGTGAGAGCGCGATGTAGGTACTCATGCTGTCTGAGGTCGATGATGGCTGTGTAGTGTTAGTATTTGTGACTTCTGAAGCGTTGGTGAGGAAAAGGAAATAGAGCAGCATACCTCAAATACCATCCTCATATCCAGTGCACCCATCTCACCGGTTTCGTTCATCTCTTCGAGAACAACACCAGAGTTCATCTGGATGTTGGCTTCTTGCCACCTGCTAATCTGCTTCAGCAGCCCCGTGACACCTGTGCTCAAATGGCCGAGAACATGTTCAAGGCATAACGCCTCCTCTTTAAACGTCGCACCTTCTCTCAACAAATCGATAGCCTTCTTCGTATCATCATAGCTCGCTTCCTCCCTCCCCCTGGCTTTACCATCCAACTGCACCTCTGGTCTCAGGAACGGCGTAACATCCGACTTGGTAAGCCCATACTGGATATACGCCAGTACCTGCGAAACATCGACACCGGGGTCGCGCTGTTCCATCTCAGCTCTAGATTGCGAATCCAACTCCGTAGCCTCGAAGTCAATGGTGAATCTCAGCCATTTGCTAAAGCTGTGAAACTGCCTCTTCTCTTCTGATACGTACAGCATAGCTGTGTGGGCTAGCAATCGCATATTCTTCAGCGTCTCTAACAGCGATGAGAAGTCCGTCATTGGTCCGCTGAAGATCCAATCTCGGTCGTGGAATTGCGCAAGTCCACGCAAGCGCGAGATGACGATGGAGCAACGGTCGAGTGCTGGGATGAGGTTCTCGTGAAGCAGAGCAAGAAGCGTGGTGAAAGAGGAAGTAACGGTGTTGTCCCAGCGCTTGTGTCCTGCTTCTGCCAATTCGTCGACAAGCCATTCTTTGAGGACTGGGTTGCAGTTTCCTGTGCATGCTGTGTGGAAGAGGTTTGTGACAAGATCGCCTAGTTCCTTCTCTTCGAGTGTTTCGCTAATGTTCATCATGAATTTTCGGGGCAGGTCTTGCGCGTGCTTGAAGAAAGCGCGGACGCGCTGGAGGGTTTGGGTGATGTACAGGAGCAGGTTCTGCAGTTGTGATGTCTTTGCGGCAATGAGGTGCAGATAGATGCCTGCGGAGGGGATGAAGTTCAGTGTCAGAGGGATATAGGCGATGTTCTTCTTTTGTGACGAGGTGGTCGATGACGTTTGCATCAGGAGGCTGTGTGTACAGCTGTACGGATGACTTGTATGCAGTATTGGCGTGCTCGACATGTTCCAGGCCCTCGGGAGCTGGACGTTGACTGTTTCGAGCGAGTCGTATATCGAGGGGTGGACGGTTCCACGGTCGGTCAGTCGAATGAACATGTCGACAGAGTTGTGATCTTTCAGATGATGCGAATGCAGAAGCGAGTCCACCTCCGCTTGCGAACTGAACGCTCCAGTATCCGCCTGTGAGACGCGCATGAAGGGTAATGCTGGCGCAAGGGGGATTGCGGGGAGTTTGGGTAGCACTGATTCCATATCCATCATCGCAAGCTGATCCGGTAGGTCAGGCGCGATATCCAAGGTCTGGAAGTCCGGCTGTCGCTGCAGAAAGTCCTCCAGCGTGGTATCATCCTTAAACGCATCCCATTCCTCCGTCGTCGGATTGCCAAAGACATCGGTCTTCGCAGGCGTAACGCCGTTGGCATTCTTCGGTTTCAAGCCGGTGCGCTTCTTCACAGTCTCCACATTGATGAAGTTCAGGCCCCAGCCTATACACCTTACCCTAGCTGGATCCTCATCTTCTAGCATGCTACTAGTGGCGCCCTTGACTTCCGGCAACATGACGTCCTTGTGCGTAACCTTCCCCGTCTCGGCACTCGCCAAGTCTGTGCTTCCATCGCTCCAACTGACAGCGATGCTCTTGCCGTTGAACTCCCACTGCAGCGCATCAACGCGCAAATCCTCGCTCTTTCTTTTCAGTCCAAATGCTCTTTGACCATTGATCCGGTAGACGTCGAGGCTCTCCTCATCGGTGACTAGCGCTATGAGATCCATGGTAGGGCAGTACGAGATGAGATGTGGATGTATCGGGCGCAGCAAGATCTTCTCCGCTTGCTGCAACAACTGCGGCCCATTGCTCGAGTCGGTCGTGGCCATGGCTGTAAGTTTCCGGCCCCAAAGGCCGTTGCTGAGGAAGTCGGTTCGTAAGTGGAGGATGATGGTTTGTTTGTGCACATGGAAGTCGCGTTCTAGACCAGATCTGTGCCTAGCGCGCTCGCGCTATCACGTTGTTCAACATGACAAAAGCCAAGAAATGCAGGAACGGACAGTAAATTATCTTCAACATGGTATCATGCGAGATGCACTTCTCAAAGAGGTAGTAAAGTACGTGACACGTAAACTTGATGCCTGATAATTGAACATAAGAAATATTTGCAATTCGAGTGCCAAAGAAAGATACCATCCTTCCTCTATGCCTTCTGGGTATACATATCATGCTATCATAGTACAAGTACAAGTGGCCGGCACCTTGATCCGAGGCGCCTGTTCCACTACCCTAAACCCCATGTCACAAATTTCACCTCAAACGCCGCGATGCGATACGATGCAATTCCACAAACCAGTCGTGTCCTCAAACGTAGGACTTGTCTCCGTATGTGTTGAGACGCCCAAGACTGGCAAAAGCCTGCACCCATCGACTTTCATCATCAGTCTACCTGTTTCATCGGACTGACGAGTTCCTCTTCGGTTGTACCGACTCTTTTTGCACACGCCCTCTGCCTGTGCCACTGAGTCTACCGTTTAACCTTGCCTCCTCGTCGAAGCTTGTTCGTTTGGTGTTTTGGCCACCCTCCAAATCATCGTCGCTGTCGGCCAAATCTCCAAGCTCGAACTGGTTCTCAACGTCGTAGTCATGCATCAGCGCGCTACGGTCGCCAGCGTCCGCATAACTAGGCCTGCCATCACGGACGACGCCAATCGACTGTCGCTCAAACAGCTCTTCGCTGCGCCGCGCTTGCATACTGCGTCTTGTAGGGAAACCGGATATGGCGTCAGAAGGCGGGCCGTCGGTGAAACGCGAGCCGTATGCGTTGCTACCGTTGGGGTCTTCGCGCGAAAGGTTCAATAGATATACGCCGGAGAAGATGATGAGAAAACCACAGAGGAGGGAAATGGTATTGACGGCAGACGTGGTGTTGAAGCCTTGGAAGAGGAGGCAGGACGCGATGAGGGTGCAAGTCGTGAACATGACGTAGTAGAGCGGGTTGACACTGTAGTCGTGCGTTAGCACTCGCTGATGAAACTTGAGGGTGCAGAACGTACATGTTTGTCGAGAACTGGCTCAAGGCCTTGTTGAAGTAGTTCATCTGTGTGAGAATGCATCCGACCACCAAGATTACGAAGACGTATGTGGAGGGGTGCGTGAACTGGTTGTTGCCCGCGAATGTCATCTTGAGGGCGATACCGAAGGCCTTGATGAACATGATGGAAACGGAGCCGGCGGTCGAGCAAATGGAGAGGTAAATGAGCGGGTTCTTGCGACCGTACTTGGGCGCAACACTGTAGATCATGAAGATGCAGAAAACGACGCAGAAAGCGCAGTAGAAGAGGAATCCTAAAAACGTTGCGTTAGTGTCTGTCGTAGCCTTGACGGCAGAAGCGCGCGTAAACGTACCTGGCTGAAGCGCAAGGTTCAAGATCTCCTCCACAGACTCAACCTCTTTGTCCGGCGGCGCATGTAGCACGATAATGACAGATCCGATAAGACATATCGCGCAGCCAATCTTGCCCAGAAGTCCCAATTGTTCGTCCAGGAAGTATGAGCCGAGTACCGCACCGATAAGAACTGAAAGCGCGCCGAGAGGAGTTACGAGGATGGCAGGCGCGAAGGCGTATGCCGCGAAGTTGAAGATCTCGCCGAGTACCACTGTATGCTATCAGTCACGCACACGGCGTAGCATCGCGTGTGCACCCACTCGTTGTTATGCCGGCCCACCACACGGGGTTCTGTAGGTATCCAAAACCGTCGCCGTTGAAGCCCTGCTTCTCCATCGAGGCATTGAGGCCCTTCTTCGTAATGACAAAACTTGCGCCAATGGCTAGTGACGAGCTCACGGCCAGCATGAGTCCTACATATCTGTCCTTATCGTCAGTTCCTGGGGCTTTTCGTGCAGGACGGCGTGCCTTGGCGCAACGTACTTGTCTTCGACCATTTTGCCGGCTGTTGTAGGTCTATGCGACCTGTCTTGGTTCTTTGCGGCCAGGTGATATCAATATCGGCGTCGCTGTGAATGTGCGCAGGCGATGGCAACGGGCGTGGGTGGTGTGAAGCTAGTGCGCGGCGGTTGACGTTGGATTGCGTGGACTGGGGTTATCGATAGGCGCCTGTGTCGTGGCCTGCCGAAAAGGAAGGAGGGACGCCAGTGGAAGGAGCGATGATGCGCAAGCGCCGAGTTGACTGACTGAGCGACCGACTGCGACGGACGATAGATATGATATGCAGGTGCGATGGCAGATGCGACGGAAGAGGTGGTGGGTTGGGGATGCTTGCGCAAGAAGCGATTCGCGTTTCACCAAACGCTGTTCCTGAGCCGAGCCAAGGATCAAGTGACTGCAACAAAGGTGGGCGAGACGTCTAGACGTGTCGAGGGAGCAAGCGAGCGCGGGGGAATCTCGTGACCAAGGGCACGATCCAGCGACAATGAACGAGAGTGAGAACGAGTGCAATGATTCAGGACAGTGTTGTGATGATTGACCAAGATGCGTGCGCGTCTGTCTATCTATCGATAAACCGTTTCCCAACAAGGTGGCGTGCCGTATCGGTCTCGCCAGTGCCATGACCCCAAGGTTTCACGGCGGCTTGCGTCTTACGCAGGGGCTTCTTTTTTAGCTTCCCCTGTCCCCGTCCTCACGCCTCACCCACGCTAGGGTTAGAGCCTGTCGATCTCCTCGTCAGACAAAGACGCGGCATTCCATCCTGCAATATCTAGCCGCAAATATAGCTATAATTCTCCCTTGGCTTTGCGCGCCCTCATCTCTACAAGTGACATGTACCAGGAACAGCTGTGGGTGGAGTCAAATTGCCAATAGTGCCGTCTCCAGCTCGAGTGCTGCGCCTCGCGCTGATCTGTCTAGTTTCCTCAGGTGCAACCGAAATAGCATACCTCGTAATCGCTTCCCCACAACACGCGATCGAGAATGATTACGTCGCTGTACTGATCGTGGTTCACGTAACAAGTCACCACCGAGGTATAGCTAAGGATCGTTCTGTGCATGTGACATTTCGATTCAGGCTCTCCAACTCAGGGTTGAAAGTGCCTAGAGTCCCTTCAGGGTATCCTGAACTTCGACTCAAAACATCGGGTATATGGCTCGAGACACCTTAAGATTCCATCTTTCCACCACCGAATCCTCCACCGCCCCTGGACATATCATCCTGACCCCCGCATACTCCAAGAAATTGCGCAGAAGAAAGAAACATCGCCCAAATCGCAATCCCTGTAGTGGCAGGGCATAACGCAAAGAAAACGCGCAAGAAGATGCACTCTCTTACCTTTTGGTAACCATGTTCCTCCATAAGGTTTGGTATCCGGCGGCGCGCGCTGCATGGTCGGACCTGTTATTAGTATACATCATATTAGTTCAAGGGCGCACTGAGTTGAAGAAAGGGCGGAAATGAAGCTGCTTGTTAGTAGAGTCGAAAACCCGGTAGACTTTGAGGACGGCGGGCCTTCATACTCTGGGGCGCTTGGCGTCTGGTGCAAGATAGTCAGCGCATAAGTTTCGCTTGTGTATAAAGATCGTGAGCTTACCTATAGAGTCAGATGCAATATCCGCTCCATGTCCAGCCTCGTCGATGGATCGCTTTTGTCCTTGTGGGGACACATCATTGGCATCGTTTGACGAGGCCGTTGTAGGATCTGCAGCCGAAGACGTTGCGTTCGCAGTCTGTCCAGCCACACCGTCCTCTCCGTCTTGGGCGTCGGTGTGATCATGTGCAATGGCCGGCGTCTCTGAACCCTCTTGAGCAAGATCCGGGTCGGCGTCCCACTCAGGATTGTTTTCCAGATCCAGAAAGTCGTCCGTACCGTTCACATCGTTGCCATCCGTCACATCGGCGCCAGCAACGTTGAACTCGTCTCCATTCATAAAGTCCAGATCTGGCTGTTCGTCCAGGTCCTGGTACTCTTGGGTGGCGAAGTCTTGGTTAGTGTCGCCGTTGTATGCGTCTACACCATAGTCATCTGTTCCATCCGCTTGAAAGTCCTGGAAGGGGTCTTCTTCGTCGAAGGCTTGCACAAAGTCCTGGTACGACTGATCATTGTCGTCGTTGCCTTCGGTCTGGTCATGTACTGCTTCGCCATGAGGGTCTTCGCCGGCTTCCGCAGCGTTCTCAGCGGCATTCTCATTGTGGCTGAATGAGCCTACGGTGGAGCCATGTCCATCTGCGTTGGCAGATTCATCGCCTTGGAGCGTCGCGGACGAGGGCGAGGGCTCGTTAGCCGAAGCAACTTCAGCTTCCTTGACATCCACGACCGGTTCGTCCTCTTCGTCACTGTAGTCAATCAGGTCATCTTGCTCCTGCAAGCGAAGGGCTTCCGATTCGGCATCGGTCTTCTCGCTCGGTTTGGGACTCTCTTGTTGAGGTTGCTCTACAACTTCCTGAGGCTTTGTGGACACGTCACTAGGATTAGCAGCTTGCACACTGTGGCTTTCGTCAGGGGCCGGTGCTTGCTCCTCTTCTGGCAAATGTGCAACCTCAACCTCCTCGCGCTCTGCATCCTCCACGCCATCACCCTCTTGAGCATTCTGCTCAGTGGACTCTTCGTTTTGATCAGGCTCATCGTAAGAAGTATGATCGACCGATGTGTGCTCCACTTCGTGCACATGCACTCCCTCGCTGTCATGGGCCTCTTGCTCATCTTCTGCTTCGTCATGGTCATGCTCGCCGCGGTGGGCCTCTTGTTCATCTTCTTCTTCGTTGTGGTCACCCTTGCCGTCATGTTCTGGTGCCTGTGCTTCAGCATTCGCAGACTCCGGCTCCTCAACATGATCGCCTGCTTCTTCTCGCTGCTCACCGTACGCTTGATCCTGCTCCTGGGTGTCCCACTCAGTGGGCTCATCACTTGAAGCCCCAGCAATCATGCCAGCGAAATGTGTCTCACCAGCGATAACGGCAGCCTCAAAAGCAGAATAGCCGCTCCCTTGGTCGGCATATTTCGCGATATCTGAGAGCAGAGTAGCGAAGCGCGGTCGCAACATCAAGGAGATATAAAAGGAGTCTGGATTGTTGTTGCCATCTTGTGCATGGAGCGAACGGTAGTATCCCACAAGACGCTCAAGCGAAACAGCTACACATGCCGTGTTGTCTTCGAAGATTTCCAGATTCTGCAAGTGCTCGAATTTGAAGCCGATCTCTGTCTCGTTTGACACATCCTCACACAGGGACATACGGCATGCTTGGAAGAGGTCTGACAAACTAGCCTTCGCAAGCGAGATGTCCTGAATGAGCCAGTCTCCACTGTTGTCGTAGTCATGCTGTTTGAAAAGCCAATACTCTTCGCCATGGAGGTTCACGGTGACAGATGGAAATTCAGATGAGTCACTGTCATGATGCTCGCTGTCATCAACAGAAGCTTCTTGTTCATAGCCGTGGTGTGTCGAGTCTTGGTCTTGGGTTTCACCATCTGCATGTTGTTCCTGGCCTGGCAACATGACACCGCCGTCACCATCATCATTCTGACTATCTTCTTCGTTGGCGTCGACCGATTGCGAGTGGGGTGAGGGTGCGGCTTCATGCGCCGCTGCGCGCGTCGGGCTGTCATCAGCTACGGTCTGGGGCTCTCGGTGCGGGCTGGGCGACTTGTTATCTGCAGACATGGGAAGTAGAGCTTGCAAATCAGCGGGTATCTCATCTTGCTGTTCAGTCATCTCCTTAGGTAGTTCGTCATGTACCGCCTGCGCGTCCGAGTAGTAGCTTGCGTAGCTTTCGGTTCGCAGCCACGGTGAACGTAGCTCGGGGTTATGGTAGTCGTCGCCCTCCTCCTCGGAATAGTCGATTAGGTCGTCATCTTGATGCGAGGTATTCGTCTGGATCGGGGGAAGGTTGACTGCGGCAGGCTGTGGTGACTGTGTGGGCTGTGCAGACTGATCCGGCTGCGCAACAGGCTGGTCAACGAGTGTGACGCCTTGATCTTCCTGGAAGCTATAATCCTCTTCAATCACGTCCTCCTGGTCGACCATGAAATCGTCCTGCTCGCCAGGCACGGCCTGGGCATCCGCGTCGTTGACCGAGGCAGCATCGTTCATGGACATCTCTTCGTCCTGGGGCTGGGGAGGCGGGGGGTCGAGATCTAAGTCGATGTCACCATCGTCGAAGTCAATGCCGCCATCGTCGGAATGCAGATCCATGTTGTCGTCGTCGGCAGTTGAGAATTCAAAACCTGGTATTGTGTGTGCTGCGGCAGCCATGATATGCGATCAAGGGTGCAGGTGAGGCGTTTGCAGGCGTCGGTTTGTCGGTCGAAACGCGTAGAATAAAAGGAGTGTGGGAAGCGCGTCACAGCTAGGTGCGAGTCACTACGTGGGTGGCGATGCAGCAAACCGGGGTTTGTGGTGATTGCGCAGCGTCGCTCAGAGGCTAGAAGAGCATGGCGATAAGTTTCGCACGGGATTTACGATGGTGAGAGCCTGTACTCGGTGAGGATGAGGAGGCTTGTCTGGAAATTGGACAAAGGAAGCACGGTGGTGTTCGCGCTAAGATGGGAAAGTGCTTTGGCGCAAGCGGGCAAGTGGCAGGTGCTAACGTGGTTTCACTTACACTTGACGCGGATGCACTGTATAGTTTTTGAATGTTGCTGCTCGCGACGGCGCAACAAATATCTCGTGTAGAAAAGCGGGAGAAGTAGTCAAGTTGCAGCTTGCAGGTGTTGTCAAACAAGCCAGCGGAGGGGAAGCTGCGTCAGTGAGGATTTGCCGCTAGGCAGACGGAAGCTGCACGTGACCACAGGTGTCCACTTTGGAACCTCCAGGTGTTGCGACTGGTGCAGTTGGGCTGGCTCAGTGACCTGTCCAGCTCGCGTCCTGATTTTGATACAATCGTGTCGTGTTCTTGTTTCTTCGTACTAAATACGTCTTCTCATCCTCCGTAAACACGACAGGCGGAATTGTGTTCCTTAGCAACTTCCTGACGGACAATATTCCCCTCCACATTCGACAACGCGGCCTCAAGTCTAGGGGACATTGTACACGAAGCCAGTACACCCCAAACAGCACCACCAACCCTTGCGACTCCTAGGAACTCTAGATACAATGGTATGAGACCACGCATAAGACAATTGGTGCGCCTCCCTCTACAACACCAAGCTGACGAAGCCAGGTGGTCCTCGCAGCTTCAATATGCACCCGAGGCGGCAAGGCGGTCGTCTCCCGCCAGTTCCGCGAGATGCAGCGCTCCCGTATTGAAGCCCTCCTCGCCTCCTTCCCCAAGCTCGCCGATAGCGGAACCCAGCACACGACCTGCGAACAGGACAACGTGCGCTACGTATACCAACCCCTCGACGAACTCTACATGGTTCTGATCACCAACCTACAATCCAACATTCTGCAAGACATCAACTCGCTCCACCTGTTCGCTCAGGTTGTCTCTTCGATATGCAAATCCCTCGACGAGCGCGAGATCCAGAAGAATGCCTTTGAGCTTCTCACTGCCTTCGACGAGATCGTCACATTGGGTTACAGGGAGAACCTGACCATGAGCCAGATCAAGACCTTCTTGGACATGGAGTCGCATGAGGAGCGCATCCAGGAAATTATCGCACGGAATAAGGAGCTCGAGGCGTCAGAAGAGCGCAAGCGCCGGGCCAAGCAGCTCGAGATGCAAAGGAAGGAGATGTCAAGATCCCAGCGAGCAGGTGGAGGCATGGGAGGCGGTATGGGCAGCGGAATGGGCGGTGGCATGGGCGGTCGTTCACCTTCGTATCCTGCCTTCACACCCAGCGTGCCTACGACCAACGTCACCGACACGTACGACAGCTACGAAGCCGAAAAGAAGAAGGCCACCAGCAAGCCATTGGCTCTGGGCAAGAAGGGCATGCAGCTCGGCAAGAAGAACAAGACCAACAACATGTACGAGCAAGTCACTGGCGAACAAGCGCCAGCAGAGGAAGAACCGCTCGTCGCACCCAAGCCGTCTGCTCCCGCCGCGGTCGCTCCAGCAAGCGCCCGCCAATCCACTTCGACCGATCGCGAAGCCGTACACATCACGACCAACGAAACCATCTCCGCCCGCCTGGATCGTGAGGGTCTTCTCAAGTCCTTCGAAGTCAAGGGCGAGATGCAACTCAAGATTACCGACCCCTCCCTTACGCAAGTCAAGCTCGACCTGGCCACCGGTGACACTCGCGGCGCACAGCTGATGACACATCCCAAGGTTGATAAGGCGGTCTTCAGGAATGACAAGGTCCTTCAGTTGGCCGACACAAGCAAGGGCTTCCCTTCCAACATGGGCATAGGAGTCATGAAGTGGAAGCTGGCGCCACGGCCCGACGACATCTCCGACCCACCTATCACCTTCCGCGTATGGGTCGAGGACTCAGGCAACATGTACAACATCACTGTGGAGTACGAGCTCACCGGCGGTGACTCATTGAAGGATGTCACCGTCACCATCCCATACCAGACCGACGAGCCCAACGTTTCGAGTTTCGACGCCGTATACGAAGTCAGCGGTGACAGCATTGAGTGGAATATTGGTGCCGTGGACGATGCGAACAGCTCCGGTAGCTTTGAGTTTGAGGCACAGGCTGGCAGCGATTCTGAGTTCTTCCCAATGAACGTCCGGTTCAGCAAGGCCACACCATTCGTGGACGTCGATGTAAGTCGTCTTCCTATATACACCACGATTCTCAAGCTAATAAGCGCAACAGGTTTCCTCTGTAACCCTCCTTTCCATGGGCCAGGAGATCAGCTTCTCCAAGGACGTCAAGTCTGTTGCTGAGAACTACACCATCTCATAGAAGTCGGAATTACACGGTGAAGGTGCTAGAGTTGGACGATCAAAGAGCTAGTCGGAATGTCATATCAATAGCGCTTGTGTCTGGAGAAGACCGTTCAGATAGACCGAGCGGAATGAGAAGATTCACACTGAGCACTGCACTTTATGTGACCTCACGCATTTCGTGCAACCACTGAACCAAACCTTGAACATTGAAGCTTCTCCGTCAAGCAAGAGATGTATCTGCAATCAACAACACACAAGGAAGAAAGAACCATTATTGTCAGACATCTTGATTCATTCTCAACACCTTATGATGCTACTATCTACTCTCTCAAAACATCATTCTGTATCTATCTGTTCATGCTGTCTTCATATCTCCTCCAACCTCGTACAAACGTAGGTGTACGTGTGCATGGTATATCATTGATTCAAGTAAGCCTCCCCTGCAATGCGCTGCTAAGTCGCTAGATAATCGCGTCGATGGTATCTGAACAAGTGGGAAAAGAAAAACAAAAGCCGAATGCTGTACATGAAGAAAAAAAGCGTATCTGGAAAGGCGAAGACGCAGAGATCTATTCGGCCGTAAAAGAAGCTGGAAAAGGCGGACATGTCGCGAGAAGATATGCGAAAAGTAAATATCGTGGGCGTGGTAAGGTGTGCATGGATACCCGTAGCCATGAGCGGAATTGGGATGTCAGCTCAGATAACAGCATCGCCGAGAAAGGCAAAATCCTCCATAAGCGCATGCACACCACTCATCGAACTCTCCCTCTGCACGCTAATCGTACGCTGCAAGCGCTCCGTCTCCGCAACGACCGTCGACTCCGCAAGCGTAGTCTTACTCCCGACATCATGCTCGGGCAGACTATACTGGAAGCCAAGTCCAAAGCAAGCTGCTTGGCGCCTCGACGAGCGCCGCGACGACGCGTCAGAGTGCTGGGTCTCGACTTTGAAGAGGTCGGAGCCGAAGGTTGAGATGCGGAGTTCGTTGAGTTGGGGTGGGGTGGAGAGGCGGTAGGGGGATTGCACGTCTTCTTCTGACTCTGCTTCTTCTTCGTTGTCGGTGGTGTCGGTGGAGATTGTTTGGATTTCAGGGACCGTGGAGACGTGTTTTGGGGAGGTGGCTTGCCGGGGTGAGGCGTACGAGTAGTGGATTAGGAGGCCTTGGGGCGTGTCGATGTCGCTGTCGTTGCTGGTGAGGGAGCTGAAGGTGGGGGAGAGGACGGCGTCGTCGTTACTGTCCGAGATGGGTGAGTTGTAGCCGATGGAGTCGTTGCTCCAGGTGGAGAAGTGGCTGCGTGCTTTGTCTTGGAAAGACACGCTGAAGTTGTCGAGACGCTCGTCGTCTTCGTCTTCTTCGAACTCGTTTTCTGGCTCGCTGGCTGGTAGTTCGCTGATTGTGGCTTCGTTGCATGCGTAGAGTGGTGCGGGTATCAGGTAGCGAGGAAGGGCTGGGAGCTCTTTGTCCAGTGGTGACTGTCGGAGATTTGTGCTTTGGTTGCCACCGTGGCTTGAGGTAGGTCGCTCATTCGATATGGGAGCACCGAGGAAGGTCGACGGGCGTGAGAGTACGGGCGCAGATGGGGTGTCATCCTCCACTACGCGATCCTCCACTTCGAAGTCTTCTTGAAGCTTAGGAGACGAAAGCCAAGGGTCATTAGAGAACAGGTAATGTTGAGTTCGTCTTGTGTCGCTAGAGTTGGCACGAAGGCGACTTTGCTCGACCTTGAACTCGCTTGTGATCACAGTTGAGGGAACGTGTGAGCGGCGACGCCTGGTAGGGCGCTCATCAGGAGTGGGCAGCTCTGCAGGTCCGAACAATGAGTCGTGAACGGGATCAACAGGATGCGATGCTAGCGGGGAGAACTCCCTTCGGATGTTCGGTACTGCGCGCGACGTTGTTGTGGTAGGTATATCCACCTCTCTGATAGACTCGATTGAGGGTCGATACACAGACAGCGGAATGAGGTTGAGCTCCTCTCCTCCACTGACAAGTACTGGCGCACTGATATCTAGCTCTCTGGTCTTTGATCCGCTGCGATTCCTCGAAGCAGATCGTTTCGATGCCAACTTCTCTTTCAGAACCTTGAAGTCCGGGAAGATGGGAGTAGACGGCATGTAGGGGGATGCTGATGCGCTTCGGGCATGGCGCACTACATGTGGAGACAGTAAGCCTTCTGTGGGTGGATGCGTCGCCGACTTTGGGGTCCAAGGTGAAGGTAGAGGCAAGGTGTAAGCCTCATTACTGCTACCAGATCTCGAAGGCAGTCCAGGCCTTAGACTCGCAGGTGGTACTGGAGTCAGATACCTATCTTTGGGGTCGCGTGTGAAAGCGGAAGAGGTATCTGAGATGCTGCGGCTGTGTCCCCCTTCACGGGGCACATCCAAGACATTAAGGCGCTGCCCTGGCAGAAGAGGACAAAACGTCGTCGACTCCTCGGAAGGATTGTGACATTCATCATCCTCATCGACCTTGTACTGTATACTGTCAGTAAGTAAATTCAACATGCAGTGTAGCTAACTTACGTAGTACCAGTAAGTCCCACCCATCTTGAGAAGTCCGTCCCGCTTGGGTGTTTGTTGGTCTAGATCTCCGTCGCAAATGATATCGGAAAAGGTAAAGCAGCCTTTCCAGATATTTCGGCCCCCGCGTACGTCGAGTTCTAGTGGATAGGGTCGCGAAAAGTTGTCCCAAGATCCAAGTAAGACGACACTGCGCAGTGCAGCCGGGCAGTGACTTGATGCAAGAATAAGTGACTGCCTTAGAGTGAGGCACAGAGGGGGTAGACATACAACAGAAAAGTGTGGAGCGTAGTGTTGTCCATGGCCATTATGTCGGGTTAACCTAAGCTGATAACAGCAAGGACTACCGGCGTTGAAGCGCGTATGCGTCTAAGCCCTGGCCACCTCTGATGTGTCGCATAGAATCGTGGGTGTCAATTATAGAAGTGCATGCAGGTCGGTGAGTTGGATGTTTTAGCCCGCTCCTTCTGTATGGTCGCGTCGGCGAAAAGTCCAGCCAGCAGGTGAATGATTGGTGCGCAATAGCAAGCGTTTGGAGAAAATGCTGAAACTGGCCTACTGCGCGTATGTATGATTATGGCGAGGTTGACTAGGGACGTCGCAGTCCGAGGAATCAGATCAACTCGGAGAATTTGTGAAGCAAACAGAGGCCGGTTGTTTTATGCAGCTCGTCACCGGCAGACAGTAAATGTTGGAGTGTGGGGACAGAGCCTCAGTCGCGGTGGTTCAAGATTGGTCGGATTGGCGCCTGTGGATGGTGTTGGTGTGTAGCGTGGAGGATGCAGCCTCAGCGCTTAGCATAGACGTTCAAATCGCTGAAATGTCGTTTAGGTGAAACACGGTATCAGGAGGGGTCCAAAAGCGAGTGAATGCTGTGTAATTTGGCGTATGAGAAGAGAAGAGACAAAAAGATGGGTCGCAAGTCAAAGATGTAGTTCGGTACTAGTCGGGCAGGAACCAAGCGGATGACAGCCACTGGCGCTTTCTTGCTGTGATAGGGAAAGAGTAATCGTGAGGGAAGAATCGGAGATGCAGCTGAAGAGTTGATCCCAAACACGCCAAATGCGAGGCGCATTATTGGGCTTATGTCATGGGCTTCATTGGCCGCCAACGCTGGCCGAAGAGGAGACACTTCAGCTCCTTCATTTCCTCAGCCGTCCAGTCCATCTGCGAAGATTTGGAGGGAGCTGGGGACCGTTGCAAAGTAAGGGACCGAACCGCTAGTTGCTGTTCTCCTCACTTGACAAGACCGGTTGACCAGCATCATGCCGCGCTGCAGTTTCGTAAAGGCACCGGATCTCGACATCGTGGGTTCAGGATATCGGCATCTCGTTTTCGGGAGCAGGAAGCAGATCGCACGGCAGCTCCAGTTCCCCTGTCGTAAGCAGCCAACGGCATGCCAGACACGACTCGATTGAGCGCGCGGTTACTGCTGCGACCGCCACACGGCCGCTTAATTCGCGGGCCCCTGACACGATCGTCGGAGAAGATGAAGCGACCCACTCACAGCCCTGCCATCTTCCACGAGGGCTTCCGCGCTAGATTCCTTCAGCTTCCCTGGTGCATGCAATCGTTCGAGCATGGCGCATAACCAGGTGCTGCATGGTTTGTCGTTGCTAGGGGAGTTCGTCGTCCGGATCCTTCTTCGTAGCTTACAACAGGTATTCGGTGCGCGAGAGAGCGGGGGAACCACCTGAGCACCTGAGCACCTGCCATCGCGACAAAACCAGATTTTAGTGCGACCCACTGGGCACCGAACTCTTCGAACCAAGTTTTCTCAGAGAGCGTCACAATTCCGACACAGCTCCTAGCGCCGGTTGCGGCACAGCCTTGCAGATAGAAGTGGAGGCCATCGCCAACCACGACCGTCGGAGAGGTGCTGCATGCTTTGGAAACCCCGGGGCTGGTTCCTAGCGGCATCGGTTGCACCGCGATGACGGCGGATGAGCTATCAGGTAGCGATATACAGCAAGCGAGCGCATGTTGTTTTCTTTGCCGCAGCGTATACAGGTTTCAAAGAAGGGTTATGCAGTCATAAAAGATTTTGCTTATTCTATCGCAAAGGGTTGGTGGCTGAAGGCGGCGTGTCCAGGCGCCGGCATGCAGGGCAAAGTTTGAGCAGGAACCAGCAACGTGATACGACAGTGATGACTAGCATTGCATGTGAGATATTTGACAGGCTTTCAAAGCTTTGCACTCCCCAGCGCATGCATGGTGCATGTATGACCAGCATCTAGTCCTTCCGTCAAATCCTCCTCCAAACCTACTGAAAACTGGTTTCGAGAATCTCTGGCTTGCGCTCCTCCAAGTCCAGTATCATCTGTCCAAACAGCCCATTCGCCCACGAGAACCACTGCCTCGTCCAGTCACTCTCGTTGAAGCTGTTGATACTCTCGTGGATCAACCCCAAGCCATCTGTACTGCTAACAATCTGGGCTAGCTCGTTCACGATCTCGCTCTCGTCGTCGCTCGTGAAGATGCGAACAATGGAAGCCATCGGCCAGGCCATGCCCGGTCCCTGGTGCGGCCCACCAATGGCGTTGATCACGGGACCTCTCATAAAGTAAGGGTTCATGGAGCTGAGCACGAGATCGCGCGTGTTCGCATACGTCTCCTCGTTGACTGGATATTTGAAGAACGGCGCTGAGAGGAGACCCGGGATGTTGGCGTCGTCCATGATGTTGCGCCCGCCGAAGCCATCGACCTCGAATGCGTAGACCTTGCCGTATACCGCGTGGTCGACGGTTCCGTGCGTCTCGATAGCGTTGCGCACCGATTCTGAGAGCCCGGACATTCTCTTCGAAAGTGCTGCAGAGTTTGTGGCATTAAGTTTGCCCATAATCTCAGCCGTTGGAGCAAGGTATGAGCTAAACATCATGTTGGCTGGGATGTAGAGCTGGTAGATAGTGGCATCGTCGCTCGGTCGGAACGCGCTCCGGATCAAGCCAGTGCCGTTGGCAACGGGATTGCCGATTCCGTCGTTCGAAAGAGTTTCGGTCGCTCGGGTGGTGGTTCGTTCCCATGTGTATGGACTCTGCAAGACTGCTCCGTCTGCGCCATAGGTAGGAAGCATCATGTCCTCGGCTACATCCAGTACCGCTTCGACAGCTTTCACCCACTGGAACTTGCCAAAGAAATCAACATCGTTGGTAGCCTCATAGTAGTCGGCAGATATTTGTAGAAACGCTGCAAGCGAGTCGAGCTCATACTTGCATTCGAATACGGTGCTGTTGTCAATCTTGGGAAAGACGATATCTTCGTTGGCAGAGTCGTTCTCTGCCGGAGGAACACCGCTTTCGGGAGGCGGTTGGAAAGAGTTGCAATACGGCGCTGCAAGCAGGTATCGCGCCTGAAGGTTGATGACTCCCCGGTACAAGCTGGCGATTGAGTTGGGATCGCTGCTGGCGTTCAACAGCGGTAGGTAGCTTTGTAATTGATTCGACGAGTCGCGTAGCCACATCGCGTTGATGTCTCCAGTGATAATGAACGTCAGTTCCTCCTCTGTGTTGTTGGCAGCGTAGCCCTTCCATTTGATGGCCGTGTCGAGCGTGTTGGGATAGGCGTTCTGGAAGAGGCGGTACAGGTCCGGATCCTTGATTACATTTTCCATGCGCGCAACAGTATCCTCCAGGCCTTGCGATTTGAAAGTTCGACATTCTTCGGACGGACGTTGGTAGGCGAGCTGGTTTTTGCCGGAACTCAGAGGTTCATGAACCTCCAACGCGTAGTCCACGTATTCTGGACATTGCGCTGAGATGAGCAATGGTATATTGGAGAGCGCGCCGAGTACCATGAGGTTGCGCATCTTGTCGGATGATAACAAGGCAGTCTTGAGGAGCCAGAGAGAAGTACCGAAGACAATGGGCAGCGAGGACCGCTCTAGAGTATATGTTCGGGGCTATGACGGCACACATGGATCGTCATGGTCACCCACTGTCTTTGCTCCATTCGCTGCCTGTTCCTCCGAATTGGAGGTACCCCGCTTATGGATCTGGTGAGCATCGACGGCTTGGCAACGGATGCAACATTCACTGAAGCTATTCGATGGACCCACGAGGTCGAAAGCACGGCGACGTCATTTAGCTCGTGAGCCGGGCCGAACGGTCAGCAGACTGGAAATTGGTATTCAGAAGAAGAAGGTAGTATGAGAGCTCACGGATGAGACTCCAGGTATGTTGTTTGTCGATTGACTCCAACGCGTAAAGTGCCGGCAATTTGCGAGGTCATAGCTGGGGTGCATGGAGGTTTGACGATCTGCGGGGTGGCTGGCGCACCAACACTTTCAACGAAGACAACCAATTTCGCAACACGTATCTGAGTTTAACAGAAGAGCGATGCTTGAATAAACTTTTTGGAGTATTTGGAAATGGTAAATGACTTGCTTTTGACAGCGTAGAGACAGGAAGCCTTCCAAAGTTAAGTGAGAGCGCTCTGTGCCTATATGCCACAACAGGCTAGCGCGCCTACCCCAAGGAAGTGGACCGAAAGGACGCTGAACTTTCAACGCTCTTTCACTAGCCTCGTAAAACCTCGCGCTTCCCCATATTTCCTCCATCACGGTCTCCGCCTGGAAATCGAAACTGACACGAACTTCACTTGAACTCTAGAAAGGGACATGATGAATGTCGGTAGATGCAAGCCAAAGTACAGCGCATCCTCTACACCCGCCGCCTTCTTCCAACCACGAAAGCATGTCTATGCCCAAGTCTTGCTCATCCCGAGACGTAATGGTAAGCTGACAGCCTCAATTGGAGCGCGCGATACCGGCCGCATTGAAGATACCAGAAAGCTTGATGCCATACGAAGCTTCTGTCTTTTTGGTACAGCTGCAAGAATTCCTTCTTTGATGAGCAGTCCAGAAGAGTGCCGTTCTTCACCTAAACGTCTAATCGACTAGCATGGTCCAGGCGTTAGCCCAAAAACCCTGACTCAAGCGTACCTGGATGGAACAATGATCCACTGGGAATGTAGAGTAATCATCATCTTTGTCTTGTGGTGAGTTCATCCGTAGAGCGGAACCTTGCGGCCTGTGGTCGAACACAGCTGATAGCTCATCGCTGCCCCAGACACGGAACGGCTCACAAAGAATACAGTCTGGGCTCAAACCAGCGTACAATTAGACTTTCGGACCCTGCGCATATCACTAAACGACTGCAAGACTCAGCTGTGGCTGTGGCTGTACCCAGCTTCTTGGGCATCTCTCGGCCATTCGGAAACGGAATCTTGGTCGTCCGAAGAGGCTCCAGTGGCCCAATCCGTCTTTCGTGCTGACATATGAGTCATGTCCATGCTCGGGAAACTTCTAAGATATCACGGATACTCCTTGCACGTCTTGCGATGTCGTCTGTCAAAGTCACCGGGATGTTGCGGTTTGCTACCAGTTCACGCTCATGGCAACGACCGCATGCGTGATAGAGTGAAGAACTTGCACTGCATTGTTCGGAACACTACATCAGTCAAGAGGTATAAAACCCTTGGAAACTCCAATCTACCCTTATGGAAACCATGTCCCGGAACCCCGCCCCAGAACTATCTGTCCGTCTCGGACCACCCCGCTTTCCCGGGAGGTTGACAGCATTCTGATCGTGAGGTAAAGATTTTCCCCTGTCGATCAGTGGCTTTGCAGCCACTTCTCCTCGATCGTGAAGTATCTGGAGGAGGAAGGCTTCGACGAGTGGGGTCCGTCAGGCCGGGAGTGGTGGTTGATCCGTCGAACGCTTCTTATCACCCAAACAAAATTCCGAACATCTCTTATGAGGTCTAATCCAATACAATTGCAAAAGTAGTGCCTCTCGGTCGTTTCGTAGTGTCGCGTCGCTGTTCATCCTGTTGTAGGGCCTCACGCCCTCTCAGGCCGCATGTGTTGCAGTCTTATTTGGCATCCACCTCGACGAGGCTGGAGGGTGCTCGGTTTCTCATCCGTACGTAGTGTTGCTACCGCTTGTTCAAGTCAGCTTGAGGCTACACTCACAGGTGAAGCGACGTCATCTTACCTTGGACTCATCGGTGCGTGACCCAGGTTGGACTGAAAATAGGGCTTTGGCATGCCCAGCTGGGGTAGCTTGCGCCAACTTCGTTCCCGCACCTCTCGCATATAGGAGTCTTGCTCTGGGCTTCTGTGGAAACGTCTTGAGTCATCTTCAGGCTCTCCGCCGTAGAACCGGTAGACAGCGAAACCGCAGCAGACGAGCGCGCCTGCTCCGAGGATAACGAGAAATATGATGAGGGCTGGGGCGATGTCGAAGCCCATGTTGTTTCTTTTTTGAAGATACATTGTGACTGCGGAGGAAGGGGTATATGCTGTGGTACAGAATCTCGTGCGACGGGAGCGAGTGATATAGAGATGAAGTAGTGTTTGCTGTGGTGACACGCTCACGATCAACAAAGGTAAGGCAGAAAGTGAGCCTAATGCGCGGAGGTTCCGGAAGCTGCAGGAGTGACAAGAAAAAGACCGAGGGGATGGTCAGCGTTGCGCTGACGACGACGAAATAGTATGGTGTGATGCGGCAACGTCCCACAGACACCGAGTTGCGAGACCCTGCGTGCCACGATCACTTACCTATATACCGTTACAGCTATCGCTTCGGGAACCGCAAGGTCTTCCAGATCGTGCGTCTGATGCGAACCAAAGACCCAATCGGTTGCTAGGAGGATGCGACCCTTTCATCATGCTATTGGCTGCGTCACATATTCACGTGCCTGGGCAGCCAGTAAAGCTGCGTTACCCCACCTATCGACCACGTCTAAGACCAGTTGGCACTCGGAAACGCGTAACACCCCAGCTTCGTCTGCTGCGTAGACACGCGTGGAAGTGTGGTTTCCGGACAGCCCGGGGAGGCTATGTCGACCAGAAGGTTTCGGACCTGAACTTGGCCCGACTCTTGGAGCCTCTGGTTTCCTTAGCTTTGTATACTGCGATATGTCCTCCTTTTTCTTCTGCCTCTGGGCGCAATTTTGATGCGAATATTTCTGTCTTTTGGGGCTGTGAAGGTGAATGTTCGCTGGGGACGCCTGTGGTGGTACGGTCTTACTTAGCCTTGGTGACGCGTCATCCGCACCTTCCAGGCATGCCGAGCGTCAGATTCCCCACCTCCTCAGGCCAACAGCGAGAGCATCAGCTTTCTTATATGAAGATGCGACACTCAGTGACGCAAACTTTGTTCCTGGACGATGCGCATCGTTCGCCGATCGTGAGGCACGTCAGAGCGATAAATTTAGCATAACAGCGATGACGTCGCACCGTCCCTCGCGCCCGCCCTGACGATCTCTTGAGCCCAAGCTTCTTACACCTTCGACGTCCTTCTTCTGGTCCTCCTCTTTGACACTCTGGTTGTTGAGATGAGATTTTACTGATTCCAATGGTTGCGATACACTGAAGCCAATGCTTACAATCGACACGTGATCCTCTTTGACGCAGATGCGCATCCTTCGGTAGCAACACATGATGGTACCCAGGTATGCGCTCCAGCAAGGGCGGGCGTGGTCGGCGCGCGACGGACGCAATGGTTTCAAAGACCCCAAGCGCCAGTCGCGCCGGCGACGTCCATCCTACCTGATGCAGCAAGAGAATGTTAATGGGATCTCTTATCGAGAGAGATTGTCGATGCTACCTTCCTTCTGTTGAGTCTCCAGGGTAATCTGTTATGGCCGGACACACACCGAGCGACGAGATTCTGGACCTGGAATTGGTAATGGACATTTACACCAACAGGCCCTCCACGAATCCAGATCAGGGCATCTCGGAATTAGCAATCAGCGTATCCACTCTTCGAAAAGACATCAAGAGACGGAGAAGTTGAGCAAACCAGTGCTTGAAGAATCGAGGCTTCATCGTGGTCGGAGTAGATGGAATGCCTCTCTAGATGAGTTGCACTTCGTGTGACCTGAGACGTTTCAGAGATGCACGCATCGATCGCCAGCCTTGTGCAAGAGTTGCATCGCCACAAAGTGGGTTGACGTTCGGGTTTGCGGTCCGTGATTAATCTATATACATTAAACGCCCTGGGTTTTGACGCCACCGGATATAATCGACTCGGATGCAGCAACACTTGCAGCAACACTGCAAGTATGTCCAAGTCCCCACGGGGTATTAGTTACACTGCATTTCGGTAGCCGTAGGGCTTACATTATGACTGCCGTAGATCCGTGCTGGTTCCCGTGAGCTGCTGAGTTGCGCCATTAGCGGAATGTTAGGCATCGCATCGTTACTCTCGGCTGTTGAGTACCTGAGCATGCAGCTTGATACAACAACGACAATATTCTTCGTTGAGTCCCGTCAATACACCGAGAGGTCCACATCGCCCAGAGTTTAAGTAAACAAAGTACCACAACATAGTGGCTGAAACTCGCACGTGGTTGGTGACCACTTGGACGGCGGCAGTGGCCGCAGCCGAGGATAGATTGCCCATCACCACTTCAAGGACAGCACTGCGTCTCATAAATTAATACTGGAGTCATTGAAATTCTCCTAGCCTATCGCAGGGGTTTCACGCCGTCACCAGACTGGAAACACCGCTGGGCTTCCAATGATCCAAGAGCTCGACGACCAGGGCGTGTTTCCACGAGCGGATGGCGTTCAACTCAGAAACCAGGTCGACTCGTGCATGGAGATGAATTTTTTGATTGCAAGGCTTCGCCAATACCTGGTCGTGGGAAAACGTGGGCGTCTGTAGAAGGCCACTAGAAGACTTCAGAGGAGTATATGAAGGGGCGTTAAGTCCCAGGTTGAAGGTCACTCTCGACAGCAAGCCCATCACTACACAGCTTCAACAATCGCTTTCTACAAGTCATTCACTTTGAATACCATCAACATGCTCTCTTTCCTCCTCCTTCTCGCGCCCCTTGTGGCAGCCCACGGCCACGTCGACAAGGTCGTTGCCGACGGCAAGGAATACCAGGGCTGGAACGCTGCTCTCAAGTACCAGACCCCCATTCCCGCCACCGTAGGGTAAGTGACTCTGTACGAACTGCACGGGAATCATACACTGACTCAGTCTCAAAAGATGGCAAGCCGACAACCTTGACAACGGCTTCGTCTCCCCTGACAGCTTCGGCACTGCCGCCATCGTCTGCCACAAGCAGGGCAAGAGCAACGGTGCCTACGTTACCGTCAAGCCCGGCAGCAAGGTCACCTTCAAGTGGGACACCTGGCCAGTCAGCCACGTCGGCCCCATCCAGGAGTACATCGCGCCCTGCAACGGCGACTGCGGCTCCGTCAGCCCCTCTGACCTGAAGTGGACCAAGATCCAGTCCAGCGCCTGGAAGTCAGGAAGCAACCCAGGAAAGTGGGCTACTGACGACCTCATCGCCAACAACTTCGCCTGGGACCTCACCTTCCCCAACGTCGCTCCTGGCAACTACGTTGTCCGTCACGAGATCATCGCTCTGCACGCTGCTGGCCAGACCAACGGCGCCCAGGCGTACCCCCAGTGCGTCAACTTCAAGGTTGAGGGCTCTGGAACTGCTAAGCCCAGCGGCGGTGTTGCTGGTACTAGCTTGTACAAGGTAAGATCTCCCACTCGAATCGTACCATGCTTGGGTGCAATATCGAACATGTGCTAACGAGACGATTTAGGCCGACGACGCTGGTATCAAGTTCAACGTTTTCCAGTCCTTCACCAGCTACCCCGTCCCCGGCCCTGCTGTCAACAAGCTCGCCAAGCGCCACCCCAAGGACCTCGAGTACTAGATACGAACACGAATAATGAGATATGAGATGTCTGGAAGGCATGGGATGAGATGAGTGGTTCATGGGTACATACTTCTTTTGTGTCGCTCGTTAAGGCTTGCGAGACAGTGTATATAGAGCATTGGTGGAGTGTATATAGCATTTTGGAATCACATTGCGTTATCTTTGGATCTTAATGCTGCCGGATAGCGCTCAGCGCCCTATGATTGTGTATGTGAGGACCTGATTAGCTACGTGATAATCTTCAATCGAAATAAGCATAGTGAAAACTGGGAGGAGATAGCTGCTGAACTAGGTCAAGAAAACTGTACAACCTGTCAAAAGAAAACACTTTTCGCCCCATAGTAAGTCCGGTTCCCTGCAAGTCCTGACATTCCCGTCACGCACAAAATACACTCAATGCAGCTAAACATGGCCGACAGCGCAACGCCCCTCCGTCTGGGCACTCCCATAAGCCGAATTGGGCCGCACTTCTCTTTGTATGACATTGTGGACAAGGCTCGTTTTGATACTCGACGTGCTTCCATCCAAGGTCGATACTCTCATCTCTGAGTCGCTCTTCGTTCCCAGGACCACCTACTTCTTGGAGTCTCTGAGCGTGAATTCGCCGGGCTTGCTCACGGGCCATGTGCTTTCGGAGGCCTGATGTCATGGACTCCTCGAGTTTAGGCTTTTTAGGGGCCGTTTCGTCTTGCGCATCCTCCCTATCACCGGGGACTGGCCGCTTCAGCGACATAGAGAGCTCTTGTTGACGACGAAGTCGCTCTTCAGCAGCCTCAGCATTTCGCTTCTGAGCGTCAGCAAAAACCTTGGCCTGCCTCTCGTCGGCTTCGCGTTGCTTTCTGGCAAGCCGTTCATGTTTTTGACTTCCTTCCTGGTTCGGTTCTGGGGATTGCTCGTCGTCGATTTCGCTTGGTCGGGGTAATTCATCCTGTGGTTCACCATGGTCCTTAGCGGAGTCCCTTCGTTTCTGAGCTTTTTCCCAGTCAGCTTTAACTCGCGCCTCTTCCTTAGCTCGCGCCAGTCCTTGTCGTCTTCGTTCCTCTTGTAGTTGCTCTTGTACGCGCCGTACTCCCTCCTCTCGCCGCTTGACTTCCTCCTCTTGTTTTCTTTGTTCCTCACGCCGTAATTTGTCTGCTTTGATACGTTCTGAACGTAGTAATGCCGCCTCAACAGCTTTCTCCTGGATTTTCCTCGCCTTCTCCCTTTCAAGCTCGGCCTCCTCTTCGAGTATCTTTCGCTGTCTCTCTTGAACTCTTGCCTGGCCGCGTTTATTTTCTCGTTCAGTGGCTTCCCAAGCCCCCAATCGCACGCGATAGACATTCCAAGCGCCCCGTATCTTGTGGTGATCTTTGTCGTATCTGGCCCTTTCCTTGCTGCTCTTCAGCGCCTTCCACGCAATACCAATCTAGACATAATACTTTAGTCAAGTAAAGGTAGTCAACAATGTGTAGGTACGTACGTTCTGGAACAGTTCCGTGCTGGGTTTCGCGTCGGCGAACTTGCTATCCGGATGGTGAATGAGTCGCAGCCTTTTGTATACTGCATCTACTTCAGCAGAAGACGCACTCTCATGCACGCCGAGCAGTTCATAGTAGTCCAGGCGGCCAGGTGGTTTCGGTGGCCCGTCCATTGTGTAGAAGTATTAGAGGCAATAGCTATGTTGTGAGATAGACGAGAGGTGTAAGGATATTAGAGTGTGGTGTAGGAAGGATACCTAGAGAGCAAGTAGTAGAGTAGTCTTATATATACGCTTAGCGTCTCTCCTAATAGGCGGTCAGGGAACGGTCTCTTAAAGATGTAAGAGAAACAGGTAAGAGGCGAGAATGTTTAGTGCAGGTAAAGGTCGGCAAGTATAGACTAGTACACGATGGAATAGACATAGTAAAGTAGTCATGTTAACATGACATCTAAGGTGAGCGTACAAGATAACTTTTTGCGAGTGTTTCTCTAACAAGATATAAAGATTAGCTAGAGAAACAGACAACGGTAGATACCTTCTACCTTTACCTTCAGTGCCCTAGTACACCTCGTAATTTACCTTTACCTTTACCTCTGCATCGGATGATCACCAAACTGACTTCGGTTCCCCATCTGCACACCGTGACTTTGCATCTCTTTACCGTAGTCCATTACTTCTTCCTCCCACTTCTTCAGCGCGTCCATTCCTCCTCCTCCGATAACCTTCTCGACAGCGCCAGCAAGCTTCATCGCGTCTAAGGCAGCCTGGTTTGTACTCGCCGCTGTATGTGGTCTGAATCCAGCAAGTGCATCGCCAAGCAAGAGTACTCTACCGTTCTCCAACAAGGCAGATGGCGCGATGACATCTGTGATGGCTTGTACGAAGGGTACCTCAGTCTTGTTGACAAGCTCAGCGAATTGTGGTGGAAGTATCTCATTCGCGAGGGCCTTTTGCCGTCTCCATACATCTTCTTTAATTCCACCCGGCGGTAATGTGATGTGATGTCTCTTCCCCTCGTTGTCTGTCATGAGCTCGACGTGCTCCGGCGATTCTTCCTTGTAGTTGACGTACCAGACCCAGTTCAGCAATCGCTCACCAGGTTTGGTGACTCCGTGTTTCCCTGGTATAGTATACGCTAGTATCTGAATACCCTCCGTGTGGTAGAATGGGAATTTCTCGACGAAGACATCGGTGGCAGCCTGTGAGACTTGCGTTTCGGGTACTGTGCCGCGCCATGCTACGTATCCGGCGTACGTTCGCTTGACGTCGGGGAAGTATTCGGCGCGTATCTTGGAGCTGGGTCCGTCGGCTGCAATGACGAGGTCTGCTTCGGTCGAGAAAGTCTCTCCGGATTTGTGTTGGACCGTGATCTTGACGGGTTCTGAGAAGTCCAATTCCAGAGATGATGCAGATTTTGGTACCGCAACACTCGTAACTGTACACCCATATTCATACGATGTCTTTCCCTCCCCTTCTTCCGTAGTGGGTACCCTGGCGTAGTCGGTCTCAGTACCATCGTAGTTGGTTCGTAGGAGGTGGTAAAGCAGATCCCAGCTTGTCATGCGCTGCTCCTGATTGTGACGGCTTATGACATGGCCTTCCTTATCGAGATATAGCCGTTGATGACTCGGGATTGTCAACGTAGTTTGACTTCGGTCGTGCGCTTTGAAAAACTTCTGTACGTCCTGTCCGGCCACCACACCAGCGCCCTGATCCTGCAGAAGCGGCGTCGGATTGCGTTCGAATATGCGGATGTTGAGATCTTTGCGAAGGCGCTTCAATGCGACACCAGTCAGAAGGCCGCCTAGAGATCCTCCTACTATTACTATGTCCTTGGGCTTTGCTGGCGCCATCGTGATGTGTTGCGAAACGACGAGTATGGGTCGGGGCGTTGAGCCAGCAGCTCAATATGGTGAATGCTACATTTTAAGCTCTAGGTCGATCGTGATCTACTCAAGGATGCAGTCTTGTATTACCGTTCGATGACATGTTCGAGGATTCAGTCGACGCGGGTGCCGGCCAAGCATCGCGACCAACGGCAAGCCTCGGCAGTTGAAGCAGTGCTTATGTCATCATGACGCGCACTTATCTCCCACTCTCACCTGGGCACCCTCACGAAATCTGAGTAATTACCCGCCAACTGATGTATACATGTTGCGCTTATGCAAACGTATTTCTATCGTGTTTGTTTATTTTTCTGTTCTATACGTACAAAGCAACTGCAACCTACGCACACCTGGGTATCCGCCAAAGCAAGAACTGAACTAAAAGCTAATACAAGTCGTCAACACACGTAACGCTAAACCTCCTGAAAGACCCTCGTGGGCGATGCAGAACTCATCGTCACCTCTGGCGCACCGCGCGCTTCGCTCTCTCTTGCCAACTGACTTGCGAACTTACTCTTCGCACGAATCGCCGGACCCTTGAAGTAAAAAATGTAAACCGGAAGACAAAACAGCGCCGTCAAGCCAAACAGTACCAGATACGACCTCTGGATACCTAGATTGCTGTACATGGGCTTGGTGTAGAGCGCACATAAACCCGCGAGCAGATCTCTCATGAAGCCGTTGCCACCAGTCGCAGACGCGCTGTGTGGTCCGTAGGCGGCGACCATGTAATCGATGGACGCGTAGTAGATGGAAAAGTTCGCGACTCCAATGAGGAGAGTGGCCATGATGACGCCGAACCAGTGGAGTGGTGGCCCTGTTGCGACGAATGCGCAGATAAGCAGGCCAGCAGGGAGGAGGGTGACGAGCCATAGGAGTGGCTTGAGACGTGCCTCAGGTGCGAGCTGTTCACCCCGGCTACGTCGAGCATTGTGGCGGGCGATGATGGGGAAAAAGGTAAAGTAGCCGATGATGTATGACACGGCTAATGCGACGAGAGCAAGCGAGATCTGCGTAGGCGTGAACGACCATTGTTGGAAAACATAGCCGAAGCTCTCGAAGAAAGAGAAGATGAGCGCGTCAGCGAGACCGCTCAGCAGCGAGAGGAAGAGAACGATGGGCTCAGTCAAGAGCAGCTGGTATGGTCGAAACATCGTGGTGGCAACTTCCTTGTAGTGCAGCCTGTCCCTCCATTTCTTGTCTTCGTTCGGTCCCCGGATGTTGACATTACCGCTCTTTCGTTCCTTCTTCGCGGCGTTGTCGAGCATAACAGGAGCCAGAGTCTCTTTGGCGATGGCCCCATGAAGTAACTGGGTCGTTACTCCAAGGATAAGCTGGATGTAGAAGTTCCAACGCCAACCCAGGAACTGCTCGAGCGGGCCTCCGATAATGCCTCCAATGACTGATCCGAGACACGAGAAGAGCGAACACCACAAGACGGCATATTGCTGCTCATCTTTGTGATACATGTCACCGACCATGCCCATGGTGACCGATCCACCAGCCGATGACAAGCCGCCCATGATCCTGCCACCGATGATTCCGGCAAAGCTGTTGGACGTGGCGCAAACCAGGACCGAGATGTTCGTCAGCCCAAGAGAAGCTTGCATGACAGGCCAGCGTCCAAATTCCTCAGAGAACGGCGCCCAGAATTCGCAGCCGAACGCATATGCGACGAGGAAGGCAGTCATCCCCAACCGGGCGTTTGTGATGCCGAAGTAGTCGTTCAGCAGAGGCACGGCGTTGGAGTATACCGAGGCGTTGAGATTCATACTGATCTGACAGAATGCGACCACGGTCAAAAGGCACCACTTTCGTTTTGTGGACCAAGCGTGCGCAGTGCGCTCGGGCGAGGTGTGTTCGTTGAGGATGATGGTGGGCGCGAGGCCGGGGGCCGAGGGTTGTGGCGCCAGTGTGGTTGAGCTATCCAGACTGGCACGCGACTGCGCTGGGGAAGAGTTGGTGGAAGCCATATCAGAAGACATGAAGTTTTCTGTTGCTGTTATCTGTGTGTGGTGTATTGAATTGTATGATAGTAGTGTCTTGAGAAAAGTATCTTGAGAAAGGATGCATTGAATGTGCGAGATTATATACTAACACAGTAGGATTTCACGATGGATGCTGAACTTTGGATCGTCTTGAGTCACGTCAAAGTACTGTGGTTCTGTCG